>NC_140948.1:86992528-87592528 GCF_014529385.1 Adiantum capillus-veneris | reverse complement strand
CCATAAGCACATGTCTATATTCTAACCCTTGTTCCCATTTATTCTCCCGCATTAAATGATTAGTTCAATATGAGAAAATCATATGGGTTGGTTAGATATTATATTTTATGACAACCTCTACCAACAAAGCACATTCTCCCTTTGAGGAGGGTACTTCAAGTTAATGCTCAATGATCACGACAATATCAAATATGCGTAGGACCCAAAAACGGGCAACCCTTAAACTTTAAACAAAAAACGGTTCAAGATCGAACACAGCTACATGCCCCTACACAGGGTAACCATATTCACTTAGGTGTTCAAGAAAAACTACATTGTGTATATGTGGTCCCCAATTAGGGTACCCTTTGATATTATTTAAAAACCATGTGCAGGTCTCGGACAAGACAAAAAAATGTAGAAAGGGAATACAAATCCTTGCTTGGAAAACACAATCTGAGGAGGAGATTTTGACTACCTATGATGGAGTCGGCTTCTCCTCCACCTCCTTTCCTTTGTTTGTGGCCATGTGTACAAAGTTTTTTGATACTTCGTATGTGACTACCCATACAATAAGGGTATGGGGTATCATTATATAATTGATATTTCTTATGACAACCCTTAATTGCGAGCATACAATTAATGCATTACCATTAATAACATGGCTCAAATTATGGTGTTGTTGTCTTGCTAAGGTTTCCTTGTTGAGACTAAGGTTCCCCACGCGAGGGCACCTGCATAAAGACTTTTGTTTAGGATTGTTACCCATGTGCACTAGGGACCTACACAATAATGTGTACATTCCAAATCTCTGTTTTTTTGTTGAGAATATGTGGGCTAGTTGACCCTTATTGGTGGGACAGTGGTGGCCTCTATCGCTTGTAGCACCTTGAAAATAGTTTTTTGGCCTACCCCAAAGGGGTAAGGCCTTAGTGATTGTTGAGCCAGCAAAGGATCACACCCACATTTTTGCTCGCACTCATCATTTTGTAACCATTGATTGTTATAAATGTCTTTTCGACATTAATTTTGATTTGAGCCATTCATTAAGTAACGGGACTCAATTGAGTTTCCAGCTTGTAATCCCGAAGTAATTTCACTTGCTGATGTAATTAGTTAGAGATGTTCTCACCTCCAAGGCTGAGGTATATAAGCCAAAGTTTTTGTAACCTAAAGGGGCAGATTATTAATCAAAGTGAGTTTTTTGGAGCGCCGTGACTGTGTCTGAGAGAGAGAGTGAGAGTCTTATCTACTTGCTACGCGAGCTACGGAGCCGCCATTGGAGAAGCGACACCGCCATTGTGTTAGCAACGGCGAGAGCTACGCACAGATACCAAGAGTGCGCGCTATCGGCTTCTATGTGTGGTAAGTTCCTACGAGCTTCGGTGTGAGTTTTCTTCCAACTCGTGTGTCGGAATGGAGCGTGCAGCATATCTATAGAACCACAATGAGTAGAGCTACACATTAATACCCTCGGGATCAAGTTTCGATCACTTGTATTTTTCGGCCTGTCTTCATACGCGTTTACCGCACGGAGTGGTTATAGGTTGATTTTGCAGTTCAAGTCTTTAGGGTGTTGTTCTTACCTAGTGTATAGACTTCCCCTTGAGTTTGAGATCGATTCAATGATTCTTGATCCTGTTTTGTATAGCATTCGTTCGTAGTACGGATTTCAGTCACTTGCGTATTTTAGAACTTAGATTTGATTTCCTTAGTAGTGATTGTCATTAGAAGGTCGAGTAGGTGATTTGACACCCACCTAGTTGTTTCCATGCGCCTACGTGACAAGCTCCGTCCTCGTCTAACAAATTCTGTTGTTGGTTGAGTTCTCGCTATTTAGCTTTCGCTAGCGGCGTAACCGCCTTAACATTTGGCGCCGCTGCCGGGGACGAGAGCCCTAAGTAGGTGACCTTAGACTAATCCTACAAGGTGATTCGTATAAACTACTTTGTATACTTTAGTTAGAAAAGATCTAGGAGTGGTGGACTCCAAAGATCTCGAGAGATACTAAGACGTGGGGTATTCCTGGGTCTTGCGTGTTGACAGTATTTTTAGTTTAGCTTAGATTTGTTTGTTGTTTTGTTGGTGTTGAGTAGTTGTTGATAGAAGAAGAATTTGCTAGTCCGTGAGTGACAGTGGATCTCTTTAAAATCACAATTACTAAACCCATTTTATGATTAGGAATAGCTTAGGTAGGACTTCATTTGATCCTGATCTGGAGCTAGTAATCATTGGAGTATTTGCTTGATATGGTTGATTGCATGTTAGATCACTAAACCGTCGAGTTAGTAGTGAAACTTGCAATAAACAAAAGTCAGAGAAATTTTCTATGTATCTGGGAGCTGCTGAGCACTTGAGAAAGCTTTAGGAAGGATTCTGTGCCAAAAAACTGGAAATCTGCAACTTTAGACATCATACGCGTATGATGTCTAAATGACCAAACAGAGACCAAAACAGAAATTTTGACTTTACCAGAGTGTTCAAAAGGGGGGTTATACCCTAATTTCAACTTAAAACAAGAGCATTAACACTCAAAGAAACCCAAAAAGACAAGTCGGAGCCCAAGAAACGCAAAGAACAGGAAATTTTGGATTCAGATCTTGTTTTTACATTCAAACCTGACAAAAACAATTGAAACTCAACTATAAACATTGGAGAAGGCTTAAAACCAAGAATAGTCAAAATCTGGAACAAAAGACATCATACGCGTATAATGTCTTTTAGCACATCCACTGCTTATTTTTGATATCTGACCTGACAAGATTGTTACAAACACTGTAGAAAGCATAAATATCAAGTCTTGACCCAAATTGATGCAAAAGACATCATACGCGTATGATGTCTTTGAACTAATTTTGGACATATTTTGATACTTTGCCAACACAGATCCATTGTAATAGCTGTCTAGAGGTTATATTTCAAGTTTCATCCCATTTGGATCACAATTGAGCCAAAACAAGTCAAAAGTGGAAAATTGCCAAGAAAAGCCTAAATCAGCCATAACTTGCTTAAAAAGAGTTCAAAGTGAATTTTGTGAGTGGATAGAGCATAAGGGGGCTACTGAGAGTGAGCATAACCAAAATAGTCCAAATCTGTGAAAAAAGACATCATACGCGTATAATGTCTTTTTCAGCATAACTGCAACAAAATTCTCACTTGATGAAACAGAAGTTGTCCAACTGACAAGATTAAACAGTTGACCAAGTATCAATCAGTTTGGATCAATTCTGACCACAAAAACTTGGGAAAACAAATTGTCGAGACGAAAAAGTTAAAGTCCTTTAGGGGAATTGATGAATTTGAGATCGGGCAGGAATCTCCAGAATAACCAACCAAAACAAGGGGAACAAGCAAGTGTCATATTAACCGAGGGAAGTGTAAACCAAAGTTGGGTGCAACCATTAGAGCCGATCTTTGAAGGAAGTGTTTCTGATACTTCTTCGGAGAGATCTTACGAGATTTTCACCGAACACTTGGAACACTTGAACCTGAACAACAGAGAAAATATGGCAGCAGGATCATCAAACCCTTCCGCCACAATGAAGCTATTGTTCATAAAATATCAGTACGACAATGAGCAAGGTGCCAAAATCTACAAAGATGGAATGGACCGCTATTGTGTAAAGATAGAAGATAGACCTAGTGAGTTCAAGGACTTAGTGCCTGTGAGCTATAGCGGAGATAGATATCTAGATGACGAGGGTACCATGTACTTGGTAGTCCTAAACCCTAACATTGTGGACAAGTGGGGATTGATGGGCACCAAATCCAAAGTAGATGAAGAACTTGAGGAGAAAGCACCAATAATGAACTTCCCTGATGCGAGGTTAAGAAGAGAGAATGAAACTACAAGGATCAACACTGATAACATCTATGTGGGGCTATACAAATATAATTATAATAATGGAGAGCAAGATCTCTATTATAGATGTGAAGAACCCTACACCGGAGAGTTGACAGACCAAAAAATACTTTATGTCTTTACCTACACAGAGGGATGGGAAGTGAAAATTGCCGCTTACGACAAGTATGGGAGGCAATACTCAACAATGGGCAAGAAAGAATTAGAAGGATACACATACTTTGGGGGACCACTACATCAATATTATGTTACTTCTAGCTTACAAAGACCAGCACCAACAAATGGAGTGCAAAACCCAATGACGACAGGAGGACAAAGAACTCAGACTGCTGACTCTTTCAGTCAACCTCAGTACTCGAAGCCCGGACCAATGGGATCATTACATTCCAGAGAGTCAATGGATACAAATCGAGGTAGTGCAGTTCCAATCCCCACGTATACCACTCCAGGTCCAAGGTTCGAAGCGGAACCATCACATTTACCTCCTAGTAGTAGACTCAGGGCAGGGGAACCGACAAGGGTAACCCATGAAGTCCATGATGCTAGAGAAAGCTTTAGCCGGGACACAGGAGCAATGAGATTGGTAGCAGACCATAGACATATGAGACCATCTCAAGTAGCCATGTGTATGCCAAAGAAGTATGGTGGTTCAGGAGATCCGTATGCACATGTGTCACTCTTTAAGCAAGTCTTAAGAGCTGAGCAGATAACAGATTTCCATACACAATACGAGGGATTTGGTCTTACTCTAGAAGGTACGGCATTGACATGGTTTCAACAACTGAACAGAGGGGGATTCCATGACATTGACCATTTTCTAAGAGAGTTTGCTGAGGAATTCTCAAAACGAGGGATTAAGCACAATACGGTCTCACAAATATATGCTTTTAAACAGAGAGAACACGAAAAAGTGAAGGAAGCTTCACTTCGCTTCAAACAATACATTGAGAGATGTCCAGTACGTGAACGACCACAAGATGACAGACTATCTGTTCTCTTTATTGAAGGATTGAGAAACGACACTCTCAAGAAGGACTTGCACTTGAAAGCTTGTACAAGTTTCGAGCAAGTAACGAGAGAAGCATTGTACTTAGTGGATAACTGTACGGTTTATGGAGAGGTGTCAGCAGATACAGATTTTGCATCCAGTAGCTCTTCCTCCGTAGCGAGCGAGACTACCACTAAAAAGAATGTTCAAACAACAACCATGCCAAATGTAGAGCAAATGATAGAAGATGCTCTAAAAAGGATGGCACCATACCAAAAACCATTGCCAAAACCACTGAAATGGTGTGCTATTGAACAAAAATGGACAAACCATCCAACAGAGGAGTGCTATTACAACAAAGGGTATGTAAGGGAGAATCAGTATGCACCTCCTGCTCAATTAGCACCACCTCAGGTACATCCAGTACCTCGATACCCAACGGGAAATATACCAGGACCTATGGGGATAGAAAGACCACAACCGGTATTGGGACAACAACCACCTTTACCAGGAGCAAGAACAATGGGCATTAGATATGCACCAACCTTAGAGAATCAAAAAGAACAAGCCTTAGTGCCTGTTCAAGCCTATTATGAAGAATCTGGTGCACACATGTCTCCAACTGTGTATTACCCACCAGAAGAACCCAAACAACCAGAACCATGGGGCATGATTGGGAATGTTGGAATACCAACAGTTACAAGTGCTTCTGATGAAGAGAGATACAATTTGGACGCAAGAACATTGATGTTCATAGCTCATGGAGGGTTAACAGGACAAAGACCATCCTATCCACAAAGGACGAATCAAGTGGGACCAAGACCAGCACTAGGACCCTGTTACAAGTATGGAGGTGACCATCTGATGAATGTTTGTCCACATACGGAAATCATTAGAATTAACGCTTATTGCACTGAGTGTGGGGTTACTCACTTCATTGAGTATTGTTCAAAGAATCCAAACAAAGTGCAAAAGACGACATTGAATATGCTAGAAACTATTCCTACCACAGTGGGTCTGAAAATGAAACTCTGATACCAACGCAAGTTGTTACTAGAGCTCAAGCTAAGAAAACCACTAGAGAACCTGAGAATGGAAAGTTAGCGACTGAAGTGGTTAGTCAAGGACCGCGGAGTCAGAGAAACACATGGAAAGCTAGAAAAGCACGCATGAAGTTGAGAAAAGAACGTGAAGACACTATTCTAGCTGAGGAACTAAAGCGAACTAAAGATAGATTAGAAAAACTTGAGAGTCAAAACGGGAAACGAGAGATGAGTCCGGAAAGAACGAAACAAAAGAGTATCAAAGAAACAACGAGCTTAAGCTCAGGGGGATCAGTGCTAGTCGACAAAGTACACGAACCATTGGACGCAATGATGAGAGCTTACGAAGCTAGGTTAAAGAACAACCAAACACAAGAACAGAGGTGGATGACATACCCAAACGCGGAATTGGAAAAGCAGAGAATTGAAATGTGCCAGAGAATGATCGAGACTGCACAAGCCTTATTAGAACCACCAAGAGAAACAATGAATTGTGGAACGGAAAACCCAATTCAGCAAGAGACTATCATTTCACGGGTAGCTGAAAAGACTCACAGTGCACAAAAGTCTGAAGATACACACAAGGATGACCGCATAGTATTGAACACAACCGATCAGGAGATAGAGAGTTTTCATCCAGTCATACAGAGGTCTTACGGAAGAGATGAGGATTACAATGAATTTTAGAAACAAGTGAGAGAGGCAAACTTTGCAAACGAGCTAAGTTGCCAAGCTAATCAGACAAATTGGGAAAAGGACATCAGGAATCCTCCCATAGTGGAATTTGAGGCAGGATCACAAGTGGACTTGGATCTGCAATCTTACTGGGGAGATGGGGGCTCTGTTAGAACAATGGAGAGCAAACCTCATTCACTGAATACCTTACCTTCATACTTAGGAGAGTATGAAACAAAATCCGAGATTAGAGCACTTCCCTCACGAAGAATCTCATCAGAAAAAGTCATGGACTCGCAAGGATTGATAGAGATCTTGTCAACACTAATGACATGCATTATCACTCTAGCTGAGCTTTTGAGGCTAAGACCACATATGTGGACCACTGTAGGAAAATGCTTGGAGAAATTTGGGATAAAAGACCCAACATCGAGACTGCAAGAGGGTATACAAGAGCTGAGCAAACCACAAAAGAATGCTAAGCATCTACCCTTAAACAAGGTCGGAGAGTATTGCGAAGGTAAAGAGGGGAATACAACCTTACCAGTTGAATTCCAAGGAGTAAACACGATGGCAATACTAGACAGCGGAGCTGGGGTAGCCATTGCTACAAAAGAAATCTGGAAAAAATGGGGGAAACCAGCAATAAGGAAGACTAGGTTGAAACTCCAATTAGCAGATGGACACATGGAGAAACCTATGGGGTTATTAGAGAAAGTCGTAGTGACTTCTTGCGGCATTGAATACGAACATACTTTTGCTATTGTCGATTTTGGCAAGGAGAATAACTATGATATCATACTGGGAAGACCATTCATGAGACAGTTGAAAATGGTCCAGGATTGGGGCTACGATCACATATACCTGAGAAATATGGAAACCACTACACGTGTGAACCTGAAAGACCATAGCTACAAAGATGTGAACCGAACACCGGTAGAGGAGTTTGATGCAGCTACTTTGGCGGGATCCGAATTTCCAGCTTGGTTAGGTAAGCCCAAGGAGTTATGGATGTGTGGAGCCCCGAAATGTGGAAGTCTGAGGCGAGAAGAATATGTTTTAGAAAGGGCTATCGAAGACGAAACTTATATAGGAGAACCCTTTCCAGAGGACACGCTTGAACCATTAGAATGGACACACATTCTAGCAACCCTAGATGTTTGTGCAATTCCGGATGGTTCCACAACAAAATTTTGCGACAAGGACGGGTACGACGTGGTTCCGTACTTCATGTTGAGAACTGTACTCGAAAAAGAAACTGAAAAGAACGATACACTGGAAAAGGAAGATGAAGAAGAGGTGTTTCACGACATTCCCAATCATCCAGAGTGGGGAAATGAAGCAGACAACGAGTCAACGGACAATTCAAGCGGAAACGAAGAAACTATAATGGATGTCAGATTTTATGATTTTCCGAACCAAACTAAACAACGCCAGAAACGCTATAGAGCAAAGAGAAAAACAAAGGGGGTTAGAACCAATCCGATGTCTAGAATAAGAGGAAAAAATCAATTCCTAATGCTAGTAAAGGTGGAAGATTGTGTTAAGGACAAGATTTCTGGAAGAATGAGAGGCAATGATCAAAAGAGCTTATGAAAAGACAAAAGAAGCTCAAGAAATCAAGTTCAAAGGAATGAAACGAAAACTGAAACAGAAAAATCAGAAAAGAACAAGCGCAACAGAGAACACACGGAGTCCAAGTTAGAACATAGAAACAAGTACAGAGAGCTCAAGAAAACTCTGAAAGAAGTTTGGACGACAGAAATTGAGAGTGGAGAGGACGAAAATGCCAAAATCAAGGAAAACATGGATGTTCCCTCTCACTACAGGAAATTCACAATAGAGGATAGGAAGGTGGTATTAACCCAACCTATTCGAGAGAAAAAGGCGAACGAATCTTATGACGGACCGGAGGATGCAAAAAAAGTTGATTTAGCAGCTCCAGGTGAGACACCTAAACCGGTGTACATAGCCACAGATTTGTCTCCAGGCGAGGAAGAGAGACTTTTGAGTCTTCTCCGAGAGTACAGGGATGTGTTTGCATGGTCTTATAAGGACTTAAGGGGAGTTGACCCATCGATATGCCAACACACAATCCCACTAAAACAAGATGCAAAGCCTAACAAACAGAGACCATACACATATAATGATACGTTTGCTAAGCGAATCAAAGAAGAGATAGATAAGCTAATGGAAGCTGAATTCATATACGAGATTGAACACACCGATTGGGTATCTCCGATTGTGGTGGTACCCAAGAAGAACGGAAAACTCCGAGTGTGTGTCAACTTAAAGAAAGTGCATGCTACAACAATCAGGGACAATTATCCCCTGCCGATAACTGATCATGTTCTAGAGCGTGTATCAGGGAAAACAGCATACTCCTTTCTTGATGGTTTTTCAGGATATAACCAGCTAGCCATAGCACCGGCAGATCAACATAAAACAGCTTTTGCAACGGAGTGGGGAATTTATGCTTATCGGGTTATGCCTTTTGGTCTAACCAATGCTCCCGCAACCTTCCAGAGGCTGATGACGCATGCTTTCAAAGAATACTTAAGGTTGTTTCTAGAAATATACATGGATGACTTATGTGTACATTCTCTTCTGAGAGATGAGCATTTAGAACACCTAAGAAAAGTATTTGAAAAATGTAGGACATATCGCATTTGTCTCAATCTTGAGAAATGTGTGTTTATGGTCCGACAGGGCAGAATTCTGGGACATATTGTCTCACAAAACGGAATATCCACGGATTTAGAGAAGATAAAAGTTATAGTGGATATGCCTAGACCAACCAATGCGAAACAAGTACAGAGCTTTATGGGACATTGCGGATATTATAGACGATTCATTTATATGTACGCTATAATAGGCCAACCACTTTACAGGCTAATAGTGAACTTTGAATGGACAGAGGAGTGTGAGGAATCATTCAAGAAATTGAAAGAGGCACTCATTACTGCTCCAGTCTTGAAATCACCAGATTGAGAGAAGATATTCCATGTGCATATAGATGCTTCGGCATATGCAATAGGATGCATTCTGGCTCAGCCAGAAGAAGGAAACATGGATTTTCCTATCTGTTACGCTAGTCGACAGCTCAACAATGCAGAGAAGAATTACACCACAACAGAGCGAGAGGGATTAGGAATGATATATGCTGTGAAGAAATTTTGGCATTATCTTCTAGCCAACAAGTTTGTGTTTTTTACGGATCACCAAGCTTTGCTCTACCTAGTGAATAAACCATGCAATACCGGGAGAATAGTGAGATGATTCATTATCTTACTGGAATTCGACTTCAGGGTAGTAGTAAAGAAAGAAAAAACACATCTTAGAGCTGATCATCTTTCGCGATTGACGAATGGGGAAGACCCTATAGGAGTAGATGACGACATGCCAGACGCGTACTTGTTCAACATAGAAATGATACCGAAGTGGTCTCAAAATGTCGTTAGCTTATTAACCTATGGAGGAGAGTTTGATAGAAGAGAATACAACCAGAAACATATTGCTATTCAGCAATCCAAGAATCTTCAATTGGTTGCAGGAAGGTTGTATCAATTGGGAAATGATCATGTTTTACGACTATGCATCAATCCTGAGGAATATAATATATATCTGCGCGAAGCACATGTTCAGGAATGTGCATTTCATTGTTCAAGAAGGAACACATATAGGAATTTGTTACAATTGGGAGTCTATTGGCCAGGAATGAAAGAAAGCGTACATGAATATGTCACTGTATATATTGTATGTTCATCAAAACCGCCAGCAGAGTATTCGACATTATATCAGATAATGATAGCTCCGGAATGGAGTCAGTATATTGTTGAATATCTCACAAATAGAACTTTCCCAGAAGGAACGTCAAAAGCTCGTCAGAAATCTGTAGAGACAGAAGCTAGAGATTACGCTTTAATAGGAGATCAACTCTATAAGAGAGGTAAAGACAACCAGCTTAGGATTTGCGCATCAGAGTCTGAGTATATGATAATACAAGAGCAAGCTCATGGAGGAGTAGGTGGAGGCCATTTCTCAGGTGATAAGACAGCAAAACTTGTCTTAGCCGTAGGAATATGGTGGCCAACATTACATATGGATGCTGAGGAATACGTTAAACGGTGTGATGACTGTCAACGGGCCAAAGTACCACTTAAAAGAGATGATATGCCGCTTAGACCAATGATGGGGGCAAGAGCTTTTGCAAAATGGGGGATTGATTATGTCGGACCCATTTCACCTCCTGCATATAAGACTCATGCACAATACATCGTTGTGGCTACAGACTATCTAACAAAGTGGGTCGAAGCAAAGACAACTCAAGAAGCAGATGCCAGGACCACGGCACAATTTCTATATCAATATGTCTTTGTACGATATGGATTGCCAATAGAAATTGTGAGTGATCGAGGCACACGTTTTATAAATATGTACACAACAGGTCGCAAACGATATTCAAATTGGTTGAAATTTGATATATGAGCTTCTTGCACCATGGTAATGGCTCCCATGAGGTCATTTCTTGCACAGAAGGTCAAAAACATGATGGAGACATCCTATGCGTAGGATGTCTTTTTTCATCAAAATTGCTTGAGATTTGTTCTGTGGGTAGCCCATGGCATGTGGAACATGGCCCTGCTCTTGGATTTTGATTTGAACAAGAATTAGTGTTGGTAAGAGCCTGTGTAGTGTTTTGAGCTCAAAAAGTGTATCTTGGAGGTGTTGGGGGCCAAAAGTGATGGGAATGGCTTGAAACTTGATATATGAGCTCTTGAAGGTGATATGAAGAGATCTGGGATTGAAAAACGCCATCTGTGGGCCAAAAATGTCATTTAGACATCCTATGCGTAGGATGTCTATTTCATCATTTTTTACATCTAACCACACAGATAGGTTGGCAATGTGCTCATGAATGTGTTGTGCAAGTTTCATGTGATTTGGACAAGCTTTGGTAGGTCTATGGCCCATTATTGCCTCTCTGCCCTGACTTTGCGTTTTTTCATGCATATGAGGTCAATTTTTGTCCAAATGTGATGAAACTTGGTAGCTAGCATGTAAAGGCTATTCAAAAACTTTGTGTGATGAGAGGTGTTGGGGTGGGTGCCCAGAAATGGCCTTGAGACATCCTACGCGTAGGATGTCTCCTGATGAAATTTTCATGGTGACTGCTATTGGTGCATGCCCTTAGTCCCCCTGAGTCCCTTTTAAGCCCTATTTCAACAAAAAAGTCAAATAGATAGAAAGTAACTCCATGTGTGGATTTTAGAGCCTTTGAGCCATTTTCTGACTTTTGGAGTGCTTTTCGGCGATGAAATTTCTCGATGTTGGTCTCCATAGCTTCCCGATCCCTTGGGGATCCTTGCCATATGGTTTTTGTCGACTTTGGCTGCACCGGAGCTCCGTTTGGCAATTTGTTGCTCTAGAAGCACCCGTGGTTGCATTTTCATGTCTTCGATGACTTGTGGTGGTCTACCACCATAGGACTTGGTTGTTGATGGTTTAGGAAAGCCGCTCGTGAAGTTTGGTGGCAAACGGACATGCGGTTTCGCCGCGAGAGCTATTTGACGCTTTGTGTGTCTAATGCCGTTTCTGAAGTTAGTGCCGCTTTGGGTCACTGTATAGCCATATGGGCTATATACACTTGTCGGGCATGTCAAGATGCACCTACCCATGAGTTTTGGTAGCATTTGGGCGCCTCTCCGCCGATTTCCCATTTGGTGGCCTCTTGCGGGGCTCTAGGAATTAGGGTTTTTCTTGATGGTTTTCTACTACCTTTGGTAATCCAAAAGTGGTCTCCTATGCTAGGGTAATCCGCCAATGAAGTATCATTGCTTTTGGGTCAGCCGTCGTTAGGTGGTCACTTCTACTTGTAGGCTCTACTGCTTGCTTTCTGTGTGAACCCTACGCTAGTTTTCGCGACAAAACGACAAACATGCACGAAAAGCTCAAGGTGGTGAGCCTACCTCTCATGTATGGAGCCTATCAGGTAGTCGTGCGCATCGTAGAAGCTGCTAGAAGTGCCGTTCACTCTAGGTGGCAGAAGCTCTCTCTCAAAAGTCAAGAGTGGAAATGAGCTTAAAATGAAGCGAAAATTTCTTACAATGGGGGTCCCCGAATCACTTTTCATGAAATTTGACATGTGCTCCCAACTTCTTGCGAGATGCGGTTTAGGCTCAAAAATTTCTTGATTTGGACTCCATTTGCCCAGTTTCCGAGAAATTTGCCATTTCGATCAAAGTCTGGCCAAAACACGCTTTCCGCTCCAGTCTCATAATTGCACCCCCATTGTACCATAGGTTGTCCTATAGTCATTGATCATCCCTATATTTTTTGTTTTTTATTACGACCATTTTTTACCTGTTTTTTGTATTTTTGAAGTTTTTCTGCCGGAAATTAATAAAATTAAAAGGAAAACAGCAAATTAAATCCAAAAAATCCCCAAAAATCATAATAAATCAAAAACATCATTGCAAAACACTATATACACTCTCATGCAATTTTTATGGCCGGATTTCTTTGTTTTACCACTATTGTGCCCGAAAAATGGCTATTTTTACTTATATACACACACCTAGGGGCTTGATTTGGTGTTTGGCCCCATACACTTGTCTATTCATGCTGTATAAGGGCATATGTACTTGGGTTAGTCCAGAAAATTTTGCAATCAAACGACAACCCTTAAAATAGTCGAAAAACGTGCCCTTTTTTGCTCTTTTTGCCATTGGGTCCGCATTTGAGAATGCCTCCCCCCCTCCTAGCTGGAGTCCTCTCGGACGACAAGGTATCGCCTCGGTGTATGTGCCGTGCATGGGTTGAAAACTCGTGCTAATGCTTGGCCGTGTAATGTGGCCCTATATGATGCATACTCGGTCAATGCATGGAAAAATTAATGTTGTGCAAGAGAAGGGTATAAGCAAAATGCTTATTGGCATTCGCCGTCGAGGTTTCCTATTGGTTGTTGATTTGGTCGGCAGATTTTCTTTGCAAGCAAAAGTTGTAACTCTACCGCTCTTTGTTTGATCGTTTTTCTTGCAACAGTCGCGAGGTTTGCCGCTATTGTAGATATGGCCGTAGTCGTCTCCTTGGAGAGAATTGTCTTGGCTGAATTGGCCATTGACTTTGTCTTTCCATTTGTATCTTTGTTTTGGAGGTTTTTGTAGGTTTATTGCTACTTCCGCGGTTGCCAGTGTTTTGTGCTTGATTGGCACCCACATAAATCGGTTTGCCGGTTTCATATGTTGTGTCTGTCTGCATGCCGATTTTGCTTATACTGAAGGGAGTTCCTTTTGCTTCGGTTTTGGGATCCAAATGCGAGTCACTTTTAAGTTGTTGCTGAGCATTTTCTTTGGGATCCATATCTGTTTTATTCCCTTGGTGTTTGATTGAACTGTCTGCTTTGGTTGACTTCTTCTATTGTATTGTGGTTTGTCTACCATGTCACCTCTATCCTTCCGCACCCATACTTGTTTGTCGCGTGTTCTAACCTTGATCTTGACACTGCGGTCTGTGTTGTTTTATGTTTGTAGTGAATTTGGTTGGCAGTTCCCTGTTTCTTTAGCGGCACCCTTCCTTTTGGCAGTTCCCTGTTTCTTTAGCGGCACCCTTCCTTTTGGCTCTTTATCCACTGATTCTTCCGAGGTCGCTGAGAAAGGCTACCATCTGTTGTTCTTGTGCATCCTGAATTTTGACTACATCCACATTCCAATCTATCTGCACATTATATTCTTTTTGCCAAGGTTGTCCCAACAACATGGGGTGTTGTGTGCTTTCATCCTCAACCACATAAAACTTGTGTGGGTAAATATATTGATGTACTTGTACATGCAATATAATCCAGCCCAATGATTTTAGCGAATGTGATGTACTACTTTCCAGCACTTGTGGAGTAGGATGTAGTTGACCTGTGGGCTTGAGCTGTTTGTATAATCTGTAAGAGATTAGATTTGCTTGAGCTCCAGAATCAAGCAATGCCATCGATTCAGCTTGATTACTATCCACTTGGACTGCAATTATTGGCTCCACTGTGTCTTCATCGAAATTCGTTAGTCGAATGGCATTGATTCACAATGGTGAGCCACACTGTTGTTGTTGTCGTAGAAGCCATCTTTTTGCAATGCGTTCTTTTGCTTCTGCTTGGGCCTCTTCTCGTACTCCCTGTTTCTCCTGCAACCGTTGTTTTTCTTGATGGATTTGTTGAAGCATATCCTGTGTTAGTGGTAAATGATATTTCTTTAATCAACACCCACTAATCCAATATGGCATTTCTTCACCTGCTAATGTAGCAAGCTTGACAGCTCCACTTTGTGATAAGTCACTAATCACAAAGGGTCCCATCCCTTGCTTTTTAAATTTCTTGGCATGTTGCTTCAAGGTATAAACAAGTACATAATCACCTGTTTTGAATTCTTTAGTGCGCACATGCTTGTCAAAAAATTCTTTTTGTCTTCTCTTTTTAGCATAGATCGAAGCCACAGCTCTTAAGCGAAGTTCATCTAGCTTTTCAAGATCATCTATTCTTGAAGAGAGCTCATGCCCTGTCCATTCTAAGAGTTTCGCTACTCGTAGAGTTGGAATTATTAACTCTATGGGTAATATAGCGTTTAGACCAAACACCGTGTTGTACGGTGTTGTTCCTATTGATGTTTTGTAAGCTACCCTGTATGCCCATAGTGTTGAGTGTAACTGTTGATCCCAATCTGTTCTTGACTCTGATACAATTTTAGTGAGAACCGTGCATAGTGTTATTTGTGGCCTTAGCTTGTCCATTTGCCTGTGGATGATATGGAGCATATTTTCTATGTATGACCATGAATTCCTCTAGCAGATATTCAATGACTTCATTAAGAAAATGTGTTCCTCGATCACTAACAATTTCTATTGGTAAACCGTATCGTACAAAGACATTCTCATATAGAAATTGTGCAGTGGTTCGTGCATCTGCTTTTTGTGTTGCCTTGACTTCCACCCATTTTGTGAGATAGTCCGTAGCCACAATGATGTATTGGATATGGGTGCGATATGCAGGGGGTGAAATAGGCCCCACAAAATCAATGCCCCATTTTGCAAATGCCCTTGCTCCCATCATTGGCCGTAGTGGCATCTCATCTCTCTTTATCGGCACCTTGGTGCGCTAGCATGCGTCACAACGCTTTACAAACTCCTCAGCATCCATATGCAATATAGGCCACCATATTCCTGCGGTTAAGACAAATTTTGCCGTCTTATCGCCTGAAAAATGGCCTCCACTTATTCCGCCATGTGTGTGTTCTAGAATTAGCAGGAATTCACTTTCACTTGCACAGATTTTAAGTTGATTGTCCTTTCCTCGCTTATAGAGTTGATTCCCAATCAAACTAAAGTCGCGAGCCTCCAGCTCTATAGCCCTTTTCCGTGCTCCTGTTATGTTTTCAGGAAACGTCCTTGTGGTTAAGAAATCAATGATATATTGACTCCATGCAAGTGCAATGTTTACCTGAAATAATGTCGCATGATCCACTGGTCGTTTGGCACTACATATAATACAATTGCTAACATAAGCATGTATGTCAGCATACATAGTTTGCCAATATATCCCTAATTGTTTCAGTTTCTGGTGTGTTTTCATTGTTGAACAATGAAATGCACAATCCTGGACATGTGCTTCTTCAAGATAACACTCCAATTCCTTCGGATTTACACATAATCGTAGAATTTGGTCCGATCCTAAATGATATAGTCGTCCTGTAATCAACTGGAAGTTTTTTGTTTGTCGAATTGTTTGTTGTTTGGGTCTATCTTCCTTGTCATCAAACCTACCTCCAAAGGAAAGAATGCTAACAATTTCCTGAGACCATTTGGGTATCATTTCAATATTGAAAAGATAAGCATCTAGTATGTCATCATCTACTCCTTCAAGAGCTTCCCCGTTTTGTATCCTTGAAAGATGATCCGCCCGTAGATAAGTTTTACCCTTTTTGACCACCACTGTAAAATCAAACTCTAGCAATATAATAAACCATCGTACAATTCTCCCTGTATTACGTGGTTTATTTACCAGATACAAAAGAGCTTGATGATTTGTGAAGAACACAAATTTGTTTGCGAGCAAATAATGCCGAATTTTCTTTACAGCATAAATCATTCCTAACCCCTCTCTTTCAGTGGTTGTGTAGTTCTTTTCTGCACTATTTAACTGTCGGCTTGCATAATAAACTGGGAAATCCATTGTTCCGTCTCTAGGTTGAGCCAGAATACTCCCGATTGCATATGCAAAAGCATCAATGTGAACATGGAATATCTTTTCCCAATCTGGTGCTTTAAGTACCGGTGTTGATACAAGGTTTTCCTTAAGCTTTTGGAATGAAGTTTCACACTCCTCAGTCCGGTCGAAACTGACTAACAAACGATACAGAGGTTGTGCGATGACCAGATACATATATATGAATCTTCGATAATATTCGCAGTGTCCCATGAAGGATTGCACTTGTTTCGCATTAGTAGGCTTGGGCAGGTCTACTATGACTTTGATTTTATCTAGGTCAGTGGTTATGCCATTTCTTGAGACAATGTGTCTTAAGATACGGCCTTGCCTAACCATAAAAATGCACTTTTCCGGGTTAAGACAGATTCGATATGTTTTGCACTTCTCAAATACCTTTTGTAAATGGTCTATATGTTCTTCTCGTAGAAGAGAGTGTACACAAAGATCATCCATATATATTTCTAAGAATAATCTCAGATATTCTTTGAATGCATGCGTCATTATCCTTTGAAAGGTAGCTGGGGCATTAGTTAGGCCAAAAGGCATAACCCGATACGCATATATTTCCCATTCCGTGGCAAACTCTGTTTTGTGTTGATCCTCGATTGCAATTGCCAGCTGGTTATACCCTAAAAACCCATCTAGAAAGGAATAAGCCCGTTTCTCGGCCACCCTCTCAAGTACATGTTCTGTGATCGGCAAGGGATAATTATTCTTTATGATGGCTGCATTTACCTTTTTGAGGTTCACACACACTCGCAGCTTTTCATTCTTTTTGGGGACAACCACAATGGGTGACACCCAATCTGTATGCTCGATTTCATAGATGAATGCAGCATCCATCAGCTTATCAATCTCCTCTTTGATTCGTTTAGAAAATGTGTCATTATATGTATAAGGACGTTGTTTGCTAGGTTTGGCATCTGATTTCAAAGGAATTGTATGTTGGCATATCGATGGATCAACTTCTTTGAGGTCTTTGTAGGACCATGCAAACACATTTTTATACTTCTTGAGAAGTTGTGTTAACCGTTCTTCTTCTTCAGGCTCTAAATCAGTGGCAATATAGACCGGCTGAGGCTTTTCACCTGGTTCAGTGAGGTCTATTTCTTTTGCATTTTCCGGCCCATTGTAAGATTCCTGGTTTATTCTTTCCCTGACTGGTGGTGTCATTATGATTTTTCTATCCTGGATGGTGAATTTCCGATAGTGTGATGGTACATTCATGTTTCCTTTTTTTTACTCCTCCTTACCATCACTTTCTCCCTCAGTAGTCCATACCTCTCGTAATGACCGTTTCAGTTCTTGGTATTTCTTTTTACGCTCCAGTTTGGTCCACTCTAGGTCTTTTGTTTTTTCCTGTTTTGATTTTTGTGATTTTTGTGATTTTGTTCTGTTTCAGCTTTCTGTACTTGTTTTATTTCCTCTCGCGTTCTTTCCCTTCGAACTTTTGAGAATCTTCCTGATATTTGGTCTTTTACACAATCCTCTGCTTTGACAAGCATTAGATAGAGAGTTTTATCTTTTATCATGGGCATCAGGTTCTCTCTCATTTTGTTTTATGCTCGTTTTCTCCTATAGCGTTCCTGGCGTCTAGGGTGCTGATTGGCAAAATCATAAAACCTTATATTCTCTGTTTTCTCTCCACGCTCGCTTGAGTTGTCTGAACACTCGTTATCTGCATCGTTATTTACCTCCAGATGCTCAAAGGAGTTATAAAACTCTTCTTGTTCTGGTGGTTCTACAATCTCATCTCCTCCTCGTATAAGGCTTACTATGTAATAGGGTAGCACATCATAGCCATCTTGATCGCAAAATTTTGTCGTTGGACTATCTGTAATGGTACAGACATCCAATGTTGCTAGTATGTGTTCCCATTCTAGAGGTTCCAAGGCATCTTCAGGAAAAGGTTCCAGAATATAATCCTTGTCCTCAATCGCTCTTTCTAAGACGCATTTATCTCTTTTTAAGCTCCCACAATGTGAAGCTCCGCACATCCATAGCTCTTTTTGTTGCCCTAACCATGCTGGGAGTTCGGACCCTGCCAGTGTAGCTGAATCAAACTCTTCCACGGGTGTCTGGTTCACATCTTTGTAACTATGGTCTTTTAGGTGTATTTTGGTTGTGGTCTCGCCATGTCTGAGGTATATGTGGTCGTAACTCCAATCCTGGACCATCTTTGATTGTCTCATGAATGGTCTTCCCAAGATGATCTCGTAATTGTTCTTTTTGTCGAAATCGACTAGTGCAAATGTATGCTCATACTCGATTCCGCACCAAGTGACAATTACTTTTTCTAAGAGTCCTAGAGACTTCTCCATGAACCCGTCTGCCAATTGCAATTTCATTCTGGTAGCTCTCAAAGCCGGTTTTCCCCATTTTTTCCAGATTTCTTTGGTGGCAATAGCGACTCCTGCTCCACTGTCAAGAATAGCTTTGGAAACTACTCCTTGGAATTCTACTGGTAGCGTGGTGTTTCCATCTTCTCCCTTGCAATATTCTCCAACCTTGTTTAAAGGTACTGACCTAGTGTTTAGTTGAGGCATGTCCAATTCTCTGATCCCTTCCTGAAGCTTCGAGGTAGGGTCTTTCACTCCAAAATTTTTTAAGCATTTGCCAACTGTGGTCCACATGTTTGGTCGTAGTCTTAGGAGTTTGGCTAATGTGATTGTACAAGTGGACAATAATTCAATCAAAATCCTTGTGAATCCATCACTCTATTAGAAGAAAGTCTTTGAGTTGGGATTGCTCGCACCTCAGACTTGGCTTCATACTCTCCTAGGTAAGAGGGTAGAGTTTTTAGTGAGTCTGGTTGGTTGTGCCCCGAACTAATTGATCCCTGGTCTCCCCCGTGCGAATGTATATCAAAGTTCATTTGTGATCCTGCCTCAAATTCTTCAACAGGAGGTAAGATCTCATTTTTCTCTTTCCTCACACTATTCATGTGGTAACTCACCCTGTTAGCTTCGTTGGCATCACGGATTTGCTTCCACAGGTCATCTAGACCGTTACAATCCTTACCCATTTCTACCAATGCTTTAGGTTGGAACCCCTCACTTGTCTCATCTGTTGTATTTGGCACTATGATAGACTCTCTCCTAGACTCAGAGACAGTCGTGAGTCTCTCCTTCATTTCTACTTGTTTCTCTTAAGTTGGTTTGATAGGGGTTGGAGCTGGTACTTCATTCCAACTTGCAGGTTTACCAACCGGGTTTTCTATCAAGGATTGAGTTGTTTCAATCATCTTTTTACACATTTCCAACCTCTGTTTTTCTATTTTAGCATATGGATAAGTCATCCATCTTTGCTCTTGGGTTTGGTTCTTTTTGAGTCTGGCTTCGTAAGCTTTTAGAAGTGCATCTAACTACTCATTTAACTTTTCTGCCAACACTGATCCTCCTAATCTGCACTTTTGGGTTCTGCTATTTCCTTGGGTGCTATGGTTGCCGTAGTGTGTGAGCTTAGGCTAGCTAGATCCTCTAACCACTCTAATCTATCCTTTGTGTGTTTTAACTCCTCGGATAGAGCCGTTTTCTCTTGTTCTCTCCTGGCTTTCATACGCGCCTTTCTAGCTTTCCAAGTGCTTCTATGATTTTTCGTTTCGGAACTTGGGGCATCGGTTTTTGGCTCTTCAATTATTGGTTCATTCGTCATTCTTTGAGCTTGGGCTCGTGTTATTGCCTGAATAGGTATTATTGTCTCGTTTTTTGATCCTCCACTCGAAGGCACTACTTCCAGCATGTTCAAGGTAGTTTTTGCTCCTTTGCTCGAGTTCTTAGAGCAATCAAGAATCAAATGAGTAACTCCACACTCGGTGCAATATGCGTTGACTCTAATGATTTCATCATGAGGACAGACTCTTAGCCAATGGTCTCCACCACACTTGTAGCAGGGTCCCTTAGGCTGTTGAGGTGCTCCTTGAGCTCCTCTTTGTTGGTATGCATGTCTCTGCCCGCCCATGCCTCCGTTGGCTATGAACAACAATGTTCGTTCATCCAAGCTATATCTCCCTTCTCCTGCTACCTGTGCAGTTGTTGGTGGTCCTGCACCTCCCATCATGCTCCATGGTTCTGGCGTTGAGGGTTCTTCCGGTGGATAATAGACAGGATTTGCAGCATATCCATTGGGATCTTCGTAATATGCATGCATAGGCACCAAAGCCTTCTCTTCTGGTTCAGTTATGGTTGGTGTGTATCTTATGCCAACTGGTCATAATCCTGGTAGGGGTGGTTGTTGCCCCAACATTGGTTGTGGTCTTTCTACACCTACAAGTCGTTGCCTGCTTGATACCTAGGCATCGGTGGAAGTTGAGAAGATGTTACTTGAGCCTGGGGAGCATAAGGTCATTCTCTCACATATCCCTTGTTATAATAACATTCCTCCGTCCCATGGTTTGTCCATTTTTGTTGAATAGCACACCATTTTGGCTGTTTAGCCTGAGGTTTGGCGTACAGGTTAATCTCTTTTAACACTTCCTCTACAAGCTACTCCTGGCTTACAGCTACTTCTCCTTTCGGTGTTGTCTTAGAAGGCTTGCTTCCACTTTGTTGTGAGGATGAATCATCGTCGAGATCCTTAAATTCACCCTCCTTATAGACCGCACAATTGTCTACAAGGTAAAGAGCCTCCTTAGTTAACTCATTTAACGCCGTGCTCCTCTTCATATGTAAGTCCTTCTGGAGATCTGCATTCCTTAGTCCTTGAATGAATACAAGCATAAGTTTGGACTAAGTTCGCAGTCCTTCCACAGGGCAGAACTTAACATATCTTTTAAGTCGTAGGGTTGCCTTTCGCACAGATTCCCCGTCTTTCTGTTTGAATTTATGGATTTGTGAGACTGTATTATGAGCTATCCCCCTTTGTGAGAATTCCTCGATAAACTCATCAAACACCTCCTCCATAGACTCAAAGTCTCTACGCTCCACAGAGTCAAACCAAGTAGCTGCATCATCCTCTAGGGTTAGTCCAAACCCTACAAATTGGGTAGGGAAGTCTAACACCTCTTCATCTCTAATTACACGCACAACGGCTGCTACATGATCTTTAGGATCTCTGTTTTCATGTATTTCTTGTTTACCCATTTTTGCACTTGAGAAGGTCTAATTCTACGATGGTCTACAAATCTCATCATAGGATCTCCTCGTCCCAATCTATATATCTCCTCTGGCCTTCGGTAGGGGGCTGGTTCCTCTCCCAATGGTGCTCATAAGCCGTACTTTCTGACAGTTCTTGCAAGAGATGGTTCATCTCTTTGAACTCGTTCTATGGGTGGTCTTCCTGGCTCTGTTGACCCGTGTGTTTTTGGCTTACTCTCGCCTTGATATTGTGAATAGAGTGGTGGTTCTTGTAAATCCCTTAGCCCTCGTGCGGCTTGATAACCATCTCGATTTTGGTCTTGTTCTAAGGTTGTACTCTGTCGAAGCCATGCCTGCAATGATGGCTGGGTTGCTGGTTGGTTCTGGTTGTTGAATGTCTGATGTCAGGTAGAATGTGAGGTTGCGTCATACTCTTCTGAAAATGGATTTGTCGATTTGCTAGGGGTGTAGGTGGCTCTTGGCACTTCTTCTGGGGCATATGTTGATGCTTCTGGAACGTTGCCTTTTCTACCTCCTCTGGGAGAATACGTTTGTATTCTCGCCCGTACCTATCAACAAAAACGATATCCTTCTCCATAGCAATTTCATAAGAGAATAAGTAAAGAACCTTGTACTAACCACTCCCACTACAAATGCAATATCCGAATGTGTAGCAATCATTGCATACATCAAACTCCCACATGCAGACGCATACGGCACCGTATCCGTTTCAATCCTTTCCACCTCAGGACTGTGGGCAATCTTGGTTGCTTAGTTTCACATATGACGGCAATGGTGTCATCAATGCCTTTCCCCTATCCATATGGAAATGTTGCAACACCTTGTCAATATACTCTTCCTGAGATAAGTAAAGCATCTTCTTTGACCTATCTCACTAGATACACATACCCAGTATATGACTTGCCTCACCCATGTCTTTCATGTCAAAAACCTTTTGCCATTTTTGACTTAAGAGCTGAAATTTCTGCCATTTGTCTACCAGCAAGTAACATGTCATCCACACACAAGATGAGGATTATCAAGCTACCATCCTTAGCTTGTCGAGTATACAGGGAATGATCTGTCTCACTTCTCTTGCATCCTTGAGAAAGCATAAATTGGTGAAACTTCTTGTACCATTCTCTTGGTGCCTGTTTCAATCCATAGAGACTCTTTCTCAAACGACATACCAATTTCTCTTTGCCTTTCTCAACATACCCTTCTGGCTGCTGCATATAAACCTCCTCGTGCAAATCTCCATGAAGAAATGCCGTTTTCACATCCATCTGTAGACTGATGTAAATGCAGATCATGTTTGGCAAAGCAGGTACACTTCTCAATGTTGTCATCTTGACAACTGGTGAAAAGACTTCATCAAAATCTATTTCGTGTTCTTGCTTAAAACCCTTAGCAACCAACCGTGCTTTGTATTTTGGTTGTCCATCATGAGGAGTAAGCTTATACTTGTAAACCCACTTACAAGGTAGAGCTTTCTTGCCCTCTGGCAATTGAACCAAATCCCACGTTTGATTCTTATGCAGAGCCGTCGTCTCTGATTGCATGGCCAACTATCATTTTTTCGAGTCAACCACTTGTAATGCCTCCTTGTAAGAAGATGGTTCTCCACAATCCGTGATCATGACATAATTTAGAGGTGGCATATAACGATCAGGTGGTCTGGAGACACGCTCAGAACGTCTCACCACAACTGATTCTGCCTCTCTAGCCACTATAGGTTGTTCCTAAGCCTGACCATGCTGTCTTGATGTGCTAGCACTAGGTCCATCTTCCCTAAAGACAACTCTTCTGATCTCCTCTGTCTTCTCTAGCTTAGCGTGAAACTTGGCTTCATTGAAATGCACATCATTGCTACGAACAACTTTTTTGGACTCAGGATCCCAAAGCCGGTAACCCATCTCGCCCGATTCTCCATAGCCAAGAAATATACACTTCTTGCTGTTTGGTTCTAACTTATTCCTCAAATCCTTAGAAATATGGCTATAAGCTTCACAACCAAAGACTCTGAGATGATTATACGAAGGTTCCTTGCTTGCCCATAGCATCTCGGCCACTTCACTCTTATCCAGAACCCTACTAGGAGACCTGTTGATCAAATGGACTGCTGTAGCCACTACTTCCGCCCAAAATCCACTAGGCAACTCAGCATTTGACAACATGCTTCTGACCTTCTTTTGTATGGTCCTATTCATACGTTCTGCAACTCCATTTTGTAAAGGATTGTATGGTGCAGTAAGTTCCCGCTTTATCCCTTTTGCTTCACAAAAGTCTTGGAAAGCCTTGGAAACGTACTCTCCACCATTGTATGTCCTTAAACATCTCAACTTCTGACCACTCTGATTCTCCACAAGTTGCAAGAATGTCTTAAAGACCTTGAGCACCTCATCCTTGTGCTTCAAGAAGTAAACCCATACTCTGTGAGAATAGTCGTCTATAAAGGTACAAAAATACGCTGCTCCCCCTAGCAACAAACTAGGCATTGGTCCGCATAAGTCACTGTGTACAAGAGCTAACCGTTCATCCTTACGATTTCCTTTTGATCTATGCGGTTCCTGTATTTGCTTACCATAAACACAATGCTCACAAAACTCAAAATCTTGAAATGAAAAGCCAGGCAAATAACCATAACGAGAAAGTATTTCCATTCCTCTTTTTGACATATGTCCCAGCCTACGATGCACAATGACACACTTGGCTGCTCAATCACATTAATTACATGGTTTTAAACCTCTGAAACATGTAAAGTGTACAGAGTTCTTGACTTGCTACCATGTGCTACGGTCATTGAACCTTTGAGAGATCTTCCAAGCGTTGTTCCCAAAAACTGTCACATAACCCGCATCATCCAACTTCCCTGTACTGATCAAGCTCTTTCGGATTGCTGGAACATGTCTGACATTCTTGAGCCATAAAGAAGAGCCATTCTGAAACTTCAATTGCACATCTCCCACTCCAAATATGTCACAAATCTACTCATTGCCAATTTTGACATAATCTTTAGTAGCCACATATGATGTAAACCACTCTTTGTGCGGAGAAACATGTAAAAATGCCCCTGAGTCAATAATCCAATCACTCATAGCATGTCCATCCTCTACGGTTTCGAAAACAGAATCAAAATTTCTTGTGAGGAAGATGTCACCAGCTGCGATACCAGAATCACTATATGAACTAGATCTTGTGACATTCACCTCTTCAATCTTCACTGAACTCTTCTTTTCATCTTGCTCAAAACTCTTTGTTTTGCCTTTTTCTTGTTTCCACTTCGTATAGTCTCTCTTCATGTGACCCTTCTTGCCACAATGGTAGAATTCTATGTCATCCTTTGACTTCGAGTCACAAGACTTACTTCGGTTTTGTGCCTTCTTACCCTTCTTCTCTTTGACTGTTGTCTCCCTCGAACAAGCAAAGCACTATTGCCTTTGCCTTTGTCAATGTTCTTCTTGTTCACTTCCTTTGTAAGCAAGCTACCTTTTACATTGGCACTTATAAGACCCTCTGGAAGGACAGTGTTAAGTATGGAGCCTGATTTACCATTGTAATTTTGTGTGGTAAAAGTGCACATTTGTAAGGCCCCCATTATGAGGAGAAGCCATCGTGCGTGGAGGAAAATCACTCACCGAAAACCAAAATTTTCATGAACAAGAATCAGGGGAAACTTTAGGGGCCTCGGGGGCGGAGGCCCCCGAGACTTTTTTTCCCCTCGCCAGAATATTCCTTTTCACCGGAATATTATGGCTGGACGGCGGCCGGAAAGTGGTCGGAAAACAACCGGTCGGTTGGCTGGTGGCCGCGTAGTCAATGGCCGATGGCCGGTGGTCGGAAGTCAATGGCCGGTGGCCGGTGGCTGAATTCAAAAGCGGACTTGTCTTCTCAAGGGCGGCCACACATGGGCGGATTGGAGGGTCCGATTTGGACTTATTCGCACAAGGGCGGCTACACATGGCTGCCTCTCATAAGAGAGGGCAGCCCTTTTGGCCTATAAAAGGAGGCCATTTCTACACACATTTCATAGTGTGAAGTTGATGCAACAAGGTGAGTGTGAGGTGGTGAGAGTGAAGCAAGGCGGGAGCTCTATTAAGGGTTTAATCCCTTTGTAAACTACTTCTTCTTTTGAAGTGCTAAAGCCATTGAGTGGCTGCTTTCCCGTGGACGTAGCCCACATTGGGTGAACCACTTATATCGTGTGTACTCTCTCTCTCTCTCTCTCTCTCTCTCTCTCTCTACTCTATAATCTCTTGTGTGTGAAATCTATCTCTCTCCATTAAGTAATCTACTCAAAAATCTATTTAGCTACGTCTTATTTCCTAACAACTGGTATCAGAGCAAGGTTTGCTCGTAGCTAAATTATCTCAAGGAAAGGATTCCTTGAATTGAGTGGGAGTTATGGCAGAGGAAGGGAAGCTTAAGATTGAGAAGTTCAACGGCAAAAACTACCAACATTGGAAGATGCAGATTGAAGACTATCTCTACCAGAAGGACCTCTATTTGCCACTAGGCGGTCTTGCGAAGAAGCCCGCAACAATGGCAGATTAAGCATGGATTGTCCTTGATCAAAAGGCACTGGGAACAATCCGGTTAAGCTTGGCATCAACGGTGGCCTTCAATGTTTCGGAGATGAAGACCATGGAGGACTTGATGAAGTCACTTGACGACTTCTACGAAAAACCATTGGCATCCAATAAGGTATTTCTTATGAAGCGCTTGTTCAATCTAAAGATGGCAGAGAATGGTTCAGTTGCAGAACACCTAAATGACTTTAACACAAACATAAGTCAACTTCGATCGGTGAAAATCAATTTCGATGACGAAGTGCGAGCTCTCCTTATACTATCATCTCTACCGGATAGTTGGGACAGCGTTGTGATGGCTGTAAGTAATTCTATTTCTGGCACAAATACTCTTAAGTTTGATGATGTTGTGGGTGTTCTCCTAAGCGAGGAAATACGAAGGAAAAGCACAAGAGAATCATCAAGTGTTGCACTGACAGTGGAAACAAGAGGAAGGCCTAAGGAGAGGTTCAAAAACCAAAAGGGTCGTGATCGCTCAAAGCGGAGCAAGTCACGCACAAAGTCAGTTCTTGAATGTTGGAACTGCGGCAAGAAGGGCCACGTCAAGAAGGATTGCTGATCCAAGAAGAAGAAGGAGACAGAGTCTCAAGATAACAAGCCAACATCGGAGGCCAATGTGGCAAGTAAAGTAGAGCAAGATGCTCTAATTCTCTCATTAGACAATGTGTCTAATTCCTCGATAGTAGATTTCGGGGCTTCATTCCATGCGACACCACACAAGCAACATTTCCAAGACTACACCAAAGGTAATTTTGGGTATGTATACTTGGGAGATGATGAATCTTGCGAGATTGTCGGCAAAGGTACAGCTTCTGTCAAAACTACTAACGAAAATGAATGGAAGCTTAAAGATGTTAGGCATGTTCCTTCTCTTTGCAAAAATTTAATCTCTACAGGACAATTGGACGATGAAGGTCACAACATTGCATTCGGAAACAAACGGTGGAAGATCTCAAAGGGATCTTTGGTGGTTGCCAAGGGAGAAAAAGTTGGTACACTTTACTTGTGTATTGTTAGCAAGCAACCTTCAGCTTTTGCAACAACTACAGAAGTTGACAGTGCGGTGTGGCACTACCGACTTGGGCATATGAGTGCCAAAGGAATGCAAATCCTTCAAACAAAGAAGCTTCTACCAGGTTTGAAAGAAGTGGACTTAGAGTTCTTTGAAGATTGTGTTTATGGTAAACAAAAGAGGGTAAAATTTCAAAAATTAGGAAATGAAAGAAAAAATAAAAAACTTGAGTTGGTTCATTCTGATGTTTGGGGTCTTGCAAGTACACCATCACTTGGTGGCTCATTGTACTATGTAACATTCATAGACGATGCGACTAGAAATACATGGGTTTATGTCATGAAGAATAAATCCGATGTATTTTCCATATTTCAAAGGTGGAAAGCCTTTGTGGAGAATGAAACAGGTACCAAGGTTAAATGCCTCAGATCCGACAATGGAGGCGAATATTGCAGCCAAGCTTTTGAAAGCTTTTGTGCTAGCAATGGCATTCGGAGGCAAAGGACAACCCCAAGGACACCTCAACAAAATGGGATTTCGGAAAGAATGAACAGGACAATCATGGAGCGAGCACGAAGCATGCGGCTACATGCAGGCCTACCGCTTGAGATTTGGGCAGAAGCTGTAAGTACGTTTGTGTACTTAATCAATCGGTCACCCTCAATGGCATTGGATGAGGGAGTTCCAAAAGAGGCATCGACAGGTAAACCGGTGAATTATGCATTTCTCAAAGTGTTTGGGTGTGAGGCTTTCATGCACGTAGATAGAAGCCTAAGATCAAAGCTAGATGCAAAGTCCAAAAAGTGTTTCTTCATTGGCTATGGAGAAGGTGACTTTGGGTATCGCCTATGGAATCCTGAAGATGGTAAAATCTTAAGGAGTAGGGATGTAATTTTTAACGAACAAAATATGTACAAAGATTACTTGGAAAGAAATCAAACAAAAGAAACAGGTGATGAGTACATGGAGCTTGAGGATGGGGAAGACTCAAGGACTGCAAACGGTGACAATGTGCAACAACGTCAACCAAATGAGGAGCCTCAACCTATTCCCCGAAGATCTACAAGAGCAAGTAGACCTCCAGAAAGGTTTGTTCCTTCCTTCAACCATCTCTTGATCTCAGATTCTGGAAAGCCGGAATCATACGAAAAAGCTATGCAACATGAATCCAAAGAAGAATGGACGAAGAGCATGCAAGTGGAGATGGACTCACTACATCGCAACCAAACATGGGAATTGGTTGAGTTGCCTAAAGGTTAGCGGGCACTTCAAAACAAATGGGTGTACAAGGTGAAGGAAGAAGAAGGTGGGAAGAAAAGGTACAAGTCTAGGCTTGTGGTAAAAGGGTTTTCTCAAAAGAAAGGTATTGACTTCAATGAAATATTTTCTCCTGTTGTAAAAATGAACTCAATTACGCTTGTCTTAAGCCTTGTGGCTGCTCATGATCTAAATCTCGAGCAAATGGATGTAAATACGGCATTCCCTCATGGTGACTTAGAGGAGGAAATCTACATGCTTCAACCAAAGGGGTATGAAGTAAAAGGTAAGGAGAAAATGGTTTGCAGATTAAAGAAGAGCTTGTATGGTTTAAAGCAAGCATCAAGACAATGGTACTTGAAGTTTGATCAATGGATGTTGGATCATGGATTCACAAGATGCAACTCGGATCACTGCGTCTACACGAAGAATTTGGGAGATGGGAAATTTATCATCCTAATGTTGTATGTTGATGACATGTTGATTGCAAGTGCTAACATGCAGGACATCAAAGACCTAAAAGAGGAATTGTCTAAATCTTTTTCAATGAAATATTTAGGTGCTGCAAAGAGGATACTTGGTATGAAAATATTGAGGGACAGGACAAAGAAGACAATAAATCTATCTCAAGAAGATTACATCAAGAAGGTACTAGAAAGGTTTGCAATGCAAAATGCAAAACCAGTTTCTACACCTTTGGCTGGTCTCTTTAAACTAACAAAGGATATGTGTCCAAAGACACAAGAGGAGATAGCCTATATGTCTAAAGTTCCATATGCTACAGCGGTAGGTTCTCTAATGTATGCTATGGTCTGGACAAGGCCAGACATTGCACATGCAGTGGGAGTTGTGAGTAGGTTCATGGACAACCCAGGTAAAGAGCATTGGCAAGCTGTGAAGTGGATACTTAGGTATCTAAAAGGGACAACAACAAATGCTTTGTATTTTGGAGGATCTGATATTTTTCTAGAAGGGTATGCTGATGCAGATATGGCAGGTGACAAAGATACTCGAAGGAGCACTACTGGCTATGTGTTCACGATTGGAGGCACAGCAGTAAGCTGGGCTTCAAAGCTGTAGAAAGTGGTTTCACTTTCTACCACGGAAGCAGAGTATGTAGCAATGACGGAGGCAAGAAAAGAAATTATGTGGCTTCACAGATTCTTAGAAGAGCTTGGATTCAAACAAGACAATTGTGTCTTGTACAGTGATAGCCAAAGCGCTATCCATCTTGCGAAGAACTCAGCCTTTCATTCAAGGACAAAGCACATTGAGGTGAGATATCACTTCATACGCACTCTTTTGGAAGAGGGACAGCTAAAGCTAGGAAATGCGCATACAAGTGAAAATCCTGCAGACATGTTTACAAAGGTGGTCAACAAGGAGAAATTGAGCTTTTGCTCATCTTCAATTGGCATTCAAGGATAAGAAGCCAGAATGGAAAGCAGTCACAGGTTTGGTTTGGAGATCAGTATCCAAGTGGGAGATTGTTAAGTTTTTTTTCCCTCGCGGGAATATTATGACCGGACGGCGGCCGGAAAGTGGTCGGAAAACAACCGGTAGTCAATGGCCGGTGGCCGGTGGTCGGAAGTCAATGGCCGGTGGCCGGTGGCCGAATTCAATGGTCGATGGCCGAATTCCAAAGCGGACTTGTCTTCTCAAGGGCGGCCACACATGGGTGGATTGGAGGGTCCGATTTGGACTTATTCGCACAAGGGCGGCTACACATGGCTGCCTCTCATAAGAGAGGGCAGCCCTTTTGGCCTATAAAAGGAGGCCATTTCTACACACATTTCATAGTGTGAAGTTGATGCAACAAGGTGAGTGTGAGGTGGTGAGAGTGAAGCAAGGCGGGAGCTCTACTAAGGGTTTAATCCCTTTGTAAACTACTTCTTCTTTTGAAGTGCTAAAGCCATTGAGTGGCTGCTTTCCCGTGGACGTAGCCCACATTGGGTGAACCACGTATATCGTGTGTACTCTCTCTCTCTCTCTCTCTCTCTCTCTCTCTCTCTCTCTCTCTACTCTATAATCTCTTGTGTGTGAAATCTATCTCTCTCCATTAAGTAATCTACTCAAAAATCTATTTAGCTACGTCTTATTTCCTAACAGACAGAATTACTTAATGCCGTGCGAAAAGTATCCCAACTGTCTGGCAAAGTGATTAAGAGAAACATAGCCTTCACTGAATCTGGAAAGACTATCGCCTGTGTTGTTAACTGGCTGAAAATTGTGTGAACTTCATTGAGATGATTTGACATGGATATCCCTTCCTTCATCTTCAAGTCCACCAATTTCTTGAGCCATTAAATTTGAGAAGCAACACTTTGTTTCTCGTACATACCACATAGCTTTTGCCATACGCCATACGCCGTAGTCTCTTCTGCTACGTTGAAGTAAACATTTTCTGCCAGTGTCAACATGATTGTGGAACAAACTAACTCGTCAAGCTCTTCCCACTCATCTTCAGCCATACCTTCTGGTCTCTCCCCTTTGAACTTCAGTGGCTTCACTTGTTTTTTCTGCACCAAAACCTGCCAAATCTGCTTCTTCCATAATGGAAAGTTTGTGCCATCCAGCTTCTTTATGTTGTAGAGAGTCTCACTTTGAGAAGATGCGTCATGCCATTGAGGCATTGTTCAGGATTCAGTCTTGAGACAGATACAGGTTCTGTGATCGCTGAGACAGGAGACAATGTATGCTTACAGGATAGCATATTACAGAGATTTTTAGATTTGTCACTGGTCAGCTATTTATGGTTGTTTTTGAGCTATAAACTGTAAACAACCATAAATAGAGTCTCCCCTGTAAACTGAGCTCTGGAAACCAAAAGATAGCTAAAAAACAACCATAAATAGCTGACCAGTGACAAATCTAAAAATCTCTGTAATATGCTATCCTGTAAGCATACACTGTCTCCTGTCTGAGCGATCACAGAACCTGTATCTGTCTCAAGACTGAATCCTGAACAATGCCTCAATGGCATGACATATAAGATGCAATCCAGTGTCTACACAAAGTCATACATCCTATGGGATAAAAGTCGCCGAAGAGGATGCGTGTAGAGGGGAATTCCAGCAACCTGATCCACCTCACAATGGGTAACCCAACCCCCAGTGATTGGCTTCAAAAAACCTCACACACGACCCTCTCAGATAGCTCAACAAACTACCCAGAACTAGCATACATCCTACAATAGACCAATCACTGTCCTATGACCCTGTCTGCTAGTGTGACTCACAACTAGCAGACCCACAATCACATCAATCTGCACTACATGCCAATGGTGTCAAGCCGTCGTATTGGCCACACCTCCCCTGGAACCTGGCAAGCACATGAAGTAGCAATGCAAAATGCAATATATATATATGATGATATATATGTGTACCTGGTCTATAGATGATGCTTTGAAGACTAATGAGTGATGTATGTCGATGCCGATATTGATGCCGACCTCCTACTTGCCAATCTACACAAGACGGGTTTCTTTGCGGCTGAAACCTATCTTTTGATGTAGTGCTCAGAACAAAATTCTGAGGACATAAACAACTTCGAAAGGGGGTGTAAAACATCAGGTCGCTTGCTGGAAATACTACCGGAACGCCGAGTGTGAATTTCCAAGCTTCGGATCCAGAATCTGCCTGAAAAGTGCGCGCTCGCGATTACGCGAAACCGCATTGAACCTTGATCTGATACCAATTGAATTCATGGAGCGGAGCTTAGATCGACTCACACACACAAAGATACACAGACAGAGAGTTTACATAGTACGCAGAGAATTCGTTGAAGGGTTATCACCCAAATCTTATTATTCACACAAGTATAAGTGAGTACATACAGATAAGAAAGTTAGGCGGGCGGCCATATCCGTATAAGAGGCCACTTGGGCTTTAATCCCAACAGAGGTTTCATTTATCAATAAGGTGGTTCTAAGTTTTTCTTTTCATTCAGATTATAATAGTTGACAATTGAATGCAAATGTCAACTATTATATGAATGTGGACCATTACACATGAGTGGCAACTATCTCATAATAAATTGAACTAATTATGTGAAGTTCTTAACTCAATTCCAAAAGCAGTCAATTAGCAAATGTCCCGTCTTATATGAATATGGACCATTACACATGAGTGGCAACTCTCTCATAATAAATTTGAATAATATTTTATTCAATCAATTTAGTTAGAATATAAGGTAATTGAATCTAAGAAGACTACTATAATGAATGATATATAGTTGTCCAATAAAACATATCTCTACTCTTTGACAATCTAATTTAACAATCTGCATTGCTAATCACAATCGATTATGATCAGATCATAGGGAGAAAAAAACATCCCAAGCTTAGTACTTTTGTCAAGGTACTACTGGCATCTAAGGCCAAGATGTGGCATACCACTTCTCCTTCAAAGACCTGGAAGTCACAAAAAGTCCGGTTCAAGCGTATGAGATATACTCTTACATAGTTCAAAAGATTCCCTCTATTATCCAAAAAGTACTATAACTAGTAGTTTATTATTATACATCTAATTTTACCTATGTAATGGTTTATGCACAAAACCATAGCAACATCCTAATATATGTCTTCTCAAAGTATAACTAAGCAAGTTCAAAACAAGCTCAACACCGATAATCCACTCTCTTTGGGCAACCAAAAGGACTATCACACAACATTACACAGGCTTGCATTATAGATGCGACTATTGTCAAAGTATAGAAGCAGAATGCAAAATTACTCCAATATCAAAGCGTGTGTAGCAAAAGGAATTTGCATACCTATAAAGAAGAGGAAGCTGCCACTATTTCCATGGACTTAGCTTTAGGTACAAATTAAGTCTCTCCCCGTTACTAATTATCCAAGCATGAGCGAGGAAGAAGCTACTTGCTCACCATGTTGTGAGATTTGCAGAGCCAATAGCTAGGAAAGAAGGCATCATAATGCTCTATTAACCTATAGCTATGAGGACCAAAAATGGTCTTTCAAGGGCTAATATTCAAGTGTCAAGATCCAGAGAGGTCCTATAATGCCCAAAGGGCTGCGTGGTCCAGATTCACCGCCCAACCCCTCATATATAGCCCTTGGCCCTTGAATCCCCATTCCATACTGGTAGCCAGCCACCTGGCCCGGGTCCATGACCCCCCCTTGGGGGAGAAGTGTTTTGGGAAACTTCTTTTTGAGAACACTAATGTTTTCCCAAGTGGCACCTTCTTCAGGTCGATCTTTCCACTTGACTAAAGCTTGATGACGTACATGATGATGCGTACATAAATCATGATAGTCGAGGATTCGCTCAGGCTTAGCGGTGGGGTAGACGGTTCAACAAAATCAACCAAAATTTGTTGGTCAATGATGTTGTCATCCCCATGCAAGCGTTTACGTAAACGGCTTACATGAAATATCGGATGGACACGAGAGTGTGCTGGTAATGAGATTTTGTAAGCATGATCACCAACTCGCTTGAGTATCTTGAAAAGTCCACAATATTTCAGAGATAATTTAGGTGTTGGCCCAGTCTTCAGACTTTCTGAATGCTCTGGCACATGCAAAAATACCTCTTCCCCTTCCTTGAAGGTAACTTGCCGATGTTTCTTGTCAGCGTACTTCTTATACCGAGCGTGCACTTGTCAGACATTCTGACGAGTGAGTTTCATCATATCCATATGGTCTTGGATAAAATCGTTAACCTGCTGGAGTTTTTCGGTTGCCAACCCCACCGTAACTAGTGACCTAGGTTGAAAACCATACATTAGCATGAAAGGACTAAATACAGTCGTGACATGCTTAACATTTTTGTAAGCAAACTCAAAAATAGGTAGATACTCTTCCCAGTATGTTGGTTTCTTGCTAACGTATGCTCGTAGCATATCCTCTAGCACTTGGTTAACTCATTCAATTGACCATCTGTTTCTAGATGATCTGATGTACTGAGGTTGAGTTGTGTATCCAATAATTTAAACACAACCCTCCAATAATGAGTGTTAAACTTGGGATCACGATCACTCACAATGTTACTTGGTAATCCATACAACTTGTACAAATTGTCCACAAATAACTTAGCTAATTCTAGAGTCTTTATGGTCGACTTGGTTGCAATAAACTTGCATAGTTTAGTCAATCAATCTACGACCACCCATATCAAGTCATGACATTGTATAGTGGTTGGTAAACCCACAATAAAATCCATAGAGATATTTTCCCATTTACCATTGGGGATCTCCAAAGAATGTAAGAGTCCTCCTACCTTCAGGCGCTCTGCTTTGTTAACTTGACATTTTTGGCAAAGCAAGACATAGTCTTGAACAAATCCATATAAACCTGGCCAGTAAAATTGTCTTCTTACAAGAGCATAAGTCTTTTTAATGCCTGGGTGCCCTGCACTTGGACTGTTGTGACATTCATAAAGAATTTGGCACCGAATGTCCGTGTCTGTCGGTACACAAACTCTCCCTTTATGGAGTAGGTACCCATTGTCGATGGAAAAATTCTTCCATCTGTGTAGTTCATCACTCGACGAAGGAGAACTGTGTGTGGAGGTTAACAAAACACTACCAACATTGGAGTGAGAAGGATCCCTTATTTGCACATGGCTCCACACTTTGGAGGATGTGTCATCATGATCATATTTGCCCTTCAGAGAATCCAAAAATTCACTTCGAAATTCCGTTAACAAAAGAGAATTGATCTGAGGCATACGACTAAGAGCATCAGCCACCACATTGTATCGTCCATTACGATATCGGAGCTTTGCGTCATACTCCTAAAGAATCTCAGCCCACTTGGCCTTTCGACCCTTCAAGTCAGCTTATTGTGTAAACCATTTTATGCTTTCGTTGTCAAACACAATCTCAAACTGAGCTCCATACAAATAATGCCACCATGTCTTTAAGTTAGACACTATTGCATAGAGTTCGCGTTCATAAGAAGAATAATTCTGTTGTGCCGAATCAAGCTTCTTGCTTTTAAATGCAATTGGCCTCCCCTCCTGTAGAAGGACTGCTCCAATAGCACGGTTACTGACATCCATTTTCAAAACGAATTGCTTCAAAGGATCCACGATAGCTAGAATAGGAGCTGTAGCTAATGCATCCTTGAGCGTATCAAAACTTTGATGTTGAGCCATCGAAAGGTTTTCCCTTTGCCTTTCAGCTGGTCCGTCATTGGCACATCAATATGAGCATAGTTTTTATCGAACCGTCGATTAAAACGTGCAAATCCCAAGAAAATATGTAACTCTTTCATATTTTTGGGAGAAAGCCACCTCCGAATGGCATCCACTTTGGATTGGTCTATGTGCAACCCATTAGCTGAGATAACATGCCTTAGATAGTGAATTTCCTCCTTGAGAAAGTCACACTTTGATTCTTTGGCATATAAGTTGTTTGCTCTTAGTAATTCAAACACTTGCCTCAAATGTTGCAAGTGCTCTTCCTCAGAAGTACTATATACGAGAATGTCATCAAGAAAAAAACAATAACAAACTTGCCAAAGTACGGTCTGAAGACATTATCCACGAGTGTCATGAAAGTTGCGGGCGCATTGGTTAACCCAAGAGGCATAACCAAAAACTCGTAATGTCCAAACCTTGTTCGGAATGCAGTTTTGGATATATCAGCAAGGCGAATACGTACTTGGTGATATCCCGACCACAAGTCTATCTTCGTAAAAATTCGAGCATGAGTGAGCTTGTCGAACAGCTCATCCCCGCGTGGTAATGGGTACTTGTTCTTAACAGTGACCGCATTTAAACCATGGTAGTTTACGCACATGCGCATACTACCATCCTTTTTCTTCACCAATAGGATAGGAGAAGCCCATGGTGAAGTACTCGATTGAAAAAACCCTCTACTAAGATAGTCAGCAAGATGACATTCCACCTAAGCAACCTCAAAATGACTCATTTTGTAGGGTGGCTTACTAATTGGTTTACTGCCTGCAACCACATGTATGCCATGTTGCCCAGATTGTGTAGACAGTAATCCTGATGATAAATCATTAGGAAAAAACATCTTGAAATTCCATTAATAAACCTTTTAACTGACTAGCAACCTTTGCTTGTTGAGAAGAGAGAGTAGTAGCCATTGCTGGAAGAGAAGAGAGAGAAGCATGCGGTGTTGAGGAATGTTCAATACATTCAACATTTGAAGAAAATGACACAATGAGTAATTCAAGAAAACTTCTTCTATTTCATTATTAGAAGTGAGCTCCATAAGCTCTTTTGTACATATCAATGGTGAGGAAGGCACATCCTTCTCTCTTAACAACAACACATGTGCGCCATGGGATTCAAACATCAGATTGTTGTGCTTGTAGCTACACTTCAGTGATGGTCCTAGGCTATGCAACCACTCTCTACCAAGGACCACATCTGCCCTCTCCATGTTCATAACTTAGAAATCCAAGGATGTGGAATAGCCTTGAATTTCCAACGAGAGTTTGTGGCAATTTGAGCCTTTTCACTAATAAGTAGTTAATGAAATTGTGAGTAGCAATGTCATCTACCGAGATACGCACCTTGTGCCCTTGAATAGATCTGTGCATATGCACTAGCTCATGTGAACCAAAGGTTTGTTGCCTCATGGAAGCTGTGATACAACATTCATGCACCACCTCGGTGTGTGTTACCTCCACCTTGGAGAATCGTGAGGAAGACTTAAGAGGCAACAACTACACCATGTGTACTGCTTTCTCCTTGCCTTGAGCAACAGATTTCCCCTTGGGATAATCCTTTTTTCCATGGCCGCTTCCCAAGCATTGAAAACATAACTTCTCTTTTTTAGCCTTCTCAAAATCCTCAGTAGAGAGAGGACCTCGAGACCCCTTGGGTTTCTTAGATGCTTCTGAGTTGGTTACCATAAATTTTCTTTTATTGTGCCCATGCTGTGTGCGTGTATTACCATGTGTATTAGTAGGCACGTGAGTACTATGTGATTTCTTATCATCTGGATCATCATGAATGTGAGCTTTCACTATGGGCTCCTCAAGTGTTTTGGGGTCCTGAGTCTTGACGTGCTTCTTAAGCTCTGGCGTCAGACCACGGATAAACTCACGTACTTGTTGAAAGGTGTCTAACCCTTCCAACTTGAGGATAACATCTGATAGTGTGAGATGTATTCAAGCAATAATGGGTGTTGGCGCATGGAACACATGTCCCAAGCCATCCAATTTCTATCTACCTCATTCGTGGGCAGGAACTCTTTTCTAAACATAGCCTCAAAAGCTACCCAACTCTGTGGTATGATGTTCTTCTCCTTGAGAGACATCCACCATTTATAGGCCTTGCCTTCCAGAGTCAGAATTGTCTAAAGTGCCTTGACTGTATCCGGAGTATGCCGTAAGGCATGAATTGCGTCCCACTTGCTTAGAAAGATATTCACTGCATCCTTATTGCGCTTTCGGTCCTCTCACTTAAAAGTGGGTGGCTTCGTATTTTTCAACAACTAGTTCACCTCCTTTGCAGTGAGATGAGTGCAGAGAATCTGCAGGGTGACCTTGTCCTTGACCAGGAGTACCCTGCCTCTGATCGGCTACGTGCTCATGCATGTGTGTGTCAACAAGACCCTTGACCTACTGTTGCATAAATTGTACCACTAGAGTGGATAATTTACTCACATTTTTACTTAGTGATGCAAAATTCGTTTCCATCACCGACATACGTGCTTGAAGTGCCCGAAATTCTTAAATATCAAGCAATTCGTAAGCGTCATCTCCTGCCCGTAGCTTCGCGGGTACCCTCCATGGAAGTATTCGGCCGCGAGCCATTTTTGGGAGGAAGTCATGTTGTTATCCGAATCCATGGTGACACTGTGCAGTGCTAGGAAAATAAAAAGAATACCTTTAATCCAAAAAAGTTCATAACCGTAGTCTGCACCGTAAATGTCGATAATTAGCCGTGCTAATTAGGACCACAACCGCAATTCAAAGATGTATGATCGTCGAGAAACCAAGCCGTGCAAAAACCACTGTCGATATCCAAGGTTTGTCGAAAACTTGGAGATTGATTTTTTTTTGCAAAATTTACTACAACAAAGATTGCTGAGGTTCGTGCAAAGCTTGGGGTGCCGTCGGTGATGTTTGTACGACCTCATAAGGTGACTTCCAAGCTTGAGAGGAAGGAGGGGGGGGGGGGAGGGGGGGGGGGGGGACCCGACTATGGGTACCCTCCCTTAAATTTCTTTAAGTGCCTTAGGGCCCTTGGCCTTTGGCGCTTGTATGTGAACTTGAGGAAAGAAAACAGCAATGGCTTTGTGCTGCCGACGAGCAAGCTGAGAGAGAGTTGCACCGCGAGCATGTGTTGCTCAAAGGGTGACAACCCTGTGACAAGTTCTGTAGCGCAGGTGATGGCGTCCCCAACGAGCCCAACCCCACCTGATTCCGTGGAGGGGACTTAAGCCCTTGCTCCCTCCTGGGCTTAGATGCCTTGCACAAGCGATTCAACTTCGGCTTCACCTTCCTCGCTTAGCACGCGGTCGTGCACGCCCTCCCTTGCATGAGCATGCAATGAATCAGTGGCTCCACACCTTCTTCCCAAAATAGACCATGCTCTGATACAAGTATAATGCCCAAAGGACTGCCTAGTCCGGATTCACCACCCAACCCCCCATATATAGCCCTTTGGCCCTTGCATCCCCATTCCACACTGGTAGTCGGCCACCTGGCCCGGGTACGCCCTTGGCATGACAAGTCCATTAACAATAGCAAATAGTCATTAAAAAGCCAAAGACTTGATCATAAGTGAATAGGTATATTTTTACATCCACAATGTAAATTTTATCTAACTTAAAACCAAGGGCTAGTTCTCACATACCAATATTGAATTTTTTATCGAAGTCAACAATCATTGAGAGTATCCTCTAGTATATTTGACTTAAGATGAAATTTTAATATGTGAAGGAATTACTAAATCTCCAAAGTATTCTTGATCTTTTAGGATCCAAAAAATTGATTCTCAATAGTAGTGAGAATGTGTGTGCATGTGTAGTCACATGCACGTGCGCACGTGCACACACACACACACACACACATCTCTGTGTGCATTAACAAGGCACTCAAACACACAAATGACACTGTGTGCACCTATGACTTCTAATTTCCCAACCTTAGCTTGGGGACCTTGCCAGGGAAACTTGGCATAAATTAGGATAGAAGGATAGGAATGAGCTCTTATAATGGGCACTCAAATTGACTTCATTACAAGGAGTAATGGGAATCAACCCCTTTGATCTTCTTCATGCCAAGATCTTCTCTCTTCTCTCTCACTCTCACTCTAGGTTGACATTTGGATGCCTCAGGATCGTGGTGATGATTCTTTAGTGATTTCTAATCTACCAATACCAAATTGCCACATGGCATAGCTCTCCGTACATCGTTCCCAAAATTGCTTTTAGGCAATCAATGTGATGAAAAAAAACATGCACAAACAAATTAGTTATGAGATTCTTAGGCGGGCTTCACACATGTCATGAACACTCCGCAAAACTTGATTTTTCCTAATGAGAGAGCCATGTCGACGACGGACAATCCAAGAAACGTTTCATGCATGCAAAGGATGACCATAATGTGGCAATTGACTGACTCCTAGAGCTTTTGAAAGCTGTTTTGATTGTAATTTGAAATAGTATGCTAAGATCTGAAGTAATATGCTTACACACACACACACACACACACACACACACACACACACACACACACACACACACACACACACACACACACACACACACACACACACACATAGTCACACTACTACACTAACTATTTGGGACTCCCAAGCTTTACTTTGATGGGATTGCGCATCCTTGAAAGGATTTATGTTTTTTCCTTTTAAATTTTGATTTCGACAGTGTTTTCTTTTGCGTATAGGCCCTCCTTCTTGAAACATTGGATGCACACTTGTTGCATTAGAACACTACTAGCGGGTTTACCACCTCTTAATAATGGTTGTAGAACAATGTAGATGCTTTAGGGTAAATGCCCCAATAAGCGGATGGGTCCCTATATAAGGCCCGCCCTGTTCCCAACAAATAAAACTAATGGCACACTAGTGAATATACACTTATGGATGCGTTCTTGGTCTACATTAACTGATGCAATAGCTTCTGGCTGGCCAGAGAGTGTTTGAATGTTGTGACCAATATGACCTTCTTTTATGCAGGGTCGATGCTGGCATAGGGGGTGATTCTTTTAAACGGAAAGGCACAAACGCCTATCACATTTACTGTTCATTGAGCAAAAAAGCCTTCAAGATTTCTTTACCAGTTTGGCAGCATCCTGAGCTACATTCTCCACCATTCGAACTTCAGAATTTCACATCACATGTTGGCCCGACATTTTTAGTGTCCTTAAGTTGGGTCTTTTACCCTATATTGGGATGACTGCTCCCCTCTTCGTGTGTATTCAAAGCTTGGTGCATTTGAGGATCCCGTCTTCTTCCAGCCACAGTGGCTGCATTTTCTCGGTTTTGAAATATAACTAGCCACACTAAAACAGGGAGAACGCGCGCGCACATACACAAACACAAATAATGGCCTCTCTGAATGTGATGAGCTTATCCTCAAAGAGTTTGCATGGTTTGCAACTTCATTCTTCCAGTTCCTGTAGGCAACGTCGAAGCAACTGCATCTCATGCAGCTCTGGAGAGGCCCCCAACTCTTCTGCAGCTGTCTCTGAGAAGCCAACCATCCATCTTGCGACGAATGGACACTCCTTGCTCTCTCTCCGTGATCCAATTGTGGAGCCCCTCTCACGCGATTTTGACCCGCCTCCAGAACCATTGGATGCTGCTGCTCATTCTTCCAGACTTTCAGATAGCTCACTTCATGAGGATAAAGAGGCTTCCTCTTCTTCTACTGAGTTTCTTGCCAAGGAGATCTCCAAACGTCGCAACTTCGCCATTATCTCGCATCCTGATGCTGGAAAAACCACTCTGGTGAGAGTGTGTGTGTGTGTAAGAGAGAGAGAGAGAGAGAGAGAGAGAGAGAGAGAGAGAGAGAGAGAGAGAGAGAGAGAGAGAGATGACATGAAATGAAATGTTTCATTAAACGTCTTCAAAAGGCCAAAATAACTTATTAGACCAAACTGATACGATCTTGGTGGAAAAATAAAAGCTAAAATGAACATCAATGTCCGAAGATGATGCTCGGCATCCGGTGCTGTCCGAGGATGTACTGCATCAGTCGGTGAAGAGCATCATCAATATCCGCCTCTGTGAATAGTCGTATTGGACGTCTCGCATGTCGTGCTAGGATAGTCCTGATCCTCTGATGGAGCCTCCGTCGATGGCCCTCGTAGACGTGGGTGTCTAGCTCTCCCAAGCTCAATGGCTCTGTCAATCGATATACCTCTAGTATAAGTGGCTGAAGTCTGATGTGAAGCTTGCTTATCTGATTGCTGAGTCTCTGCTCTAAAGAAGTCAATGATCTCCCTCTGTGAACGTCTCTCACTGCCTAATCTCCTCAAGAGACTCTGCTTGTGTCTGCGCAGCTCGAGCAAAAACAACCCGAGTTATCTTTGATCATGATATCTCATGACTCTAGCTAGTGGCCCAAAGCCCTCTTTGAATAGACAGTGAATGTGGCCTCGTATCTTATAGTATACCGGACAATGACATACGTGTCCGTCTCTGGCTCTGTATGGCACAACTGGCAAATCCTGGCCTCTTTGATGGTATCTCCTAAATCTGCCAGTCTCTATCTCTAGCACTAGCTGATGTGATGATGTGCACATCTGACCAATAGCACATTGTATCCTATGGGATAAATGAGTGTTTATATAGGGAGGTCTGATCACATATCCCTCCTCTATGAGCTAGAGAAGATGCTCTCTATAGAATTCCATCTTCGTGCCAAGCTCTCGTGTCGGCTCTGTCCATGTCCTCCTGGTGTTTAGCTGAATCAAATCCCTGTGAGGCAAGTTGTTGAGAAGACTCCAAAACTAGGCGAGCATATTTATCTTTGGGGAGATCCCAGATACTATGTATAAAAGACGGATTTGGTAAGTGCTTCTATGACCAGCGGGCGAGTAGCAAGCTCTACACGAATAATCTCGTGTGGTATAGAGGCCTTGGCTCTAATCATCCGGGAAATCATAGAGACCAGAGGCCTCTCCATGCATCTCCATCCATCAGTACTGCCAGTTTGGCTTTGATGGTCTACACCCTCTAAAGCATAGCTAAATAGCCAGAGCTTGGTTCGAGGCTCTCGAAACTGAATCTGCGAAAACATCCTCTCCATGCTCCCCAAAGTTGCACATGCTCTCGCTAATCTGGTCTCTACTGCTCTCCTCAAGGAGAACTTTGGACCACGGAAGACCACTCCCAGGGAAGTGTATGCGTCTGTTTACTCAACTGTCTGGTGACCATATGTGAAGGTCGGTGCAGATCGCCGGACCCATTGCGTTGTGGTGTTGAACACTATAACTTTGGTCTTGCCAAGGTTCAACACCAAGCCGCTATCACTAGCAAAACAATGCATCCCCTCTGGTGTCATTTGCATACAACAGTAATGAGATCCAGGTCCTTGCTAGCTGTGCTCCTTTGTTGCCCGACGCCTCCCCTCTCGATGTAATCTGAAACCTCATCTACATACAAACCAAACAATATAGGGGAGAGTGGGCATCCCTGTTTCACTCCAATAGTGGAGTGAATATACTCAGATAACCCCTCTAGAGTATGAACCTGCCCCACGACTGTCCTGTATAAAGCCATGACTCCCCAAAGCTCTGTGGGTACTCCCATCTCCTGTAGTCTTTGCATCAGTTGAGCTCTGGGAACCGTATCATGTGCTTTGCGAAAATCCGCAAAGGTACAAGAAACCCTCCTACCATGTGATCTGCTTTCCTCAATAACAACTCTTGAGTGTCAATATTTGATCAAGTATAGAAAAACCCTTCTTGAAACCAGCTTGGCCTGATGCTCAAATGCTTCCTCTCTGTGCCCATCGACCCAGCTGCTGCTCAAGAATGGATGCATACAACGTCTCTTGCCTTGAAGATAGGCACAATAGTAGGCATGTATAAAGTGCTCCACCATCAATCCATCATGATCATATGCTCTCCTGGTCCTGATCCTGTCAATGGCTTTCTTTACCATCGCAACGGTAAAGAAAGTGCATGTCTATGGGCATGGCACCAGGGGGTCCGATAGAGACTACTACCTTGGAATTGTGTAAAGAGATGTTGCATATGCGCCCCAAATCTCGGCTAATGTGATAGCCGGTGGGAGGTAATGCTCATGAAAAAAATCTCCATGCCTCGTTTGAGTCCTGGCTGTTAGAGTTACACCACCGTTGCTTTGCCATTTTGTACGGCTAGTGATTGTCCTGGGTTGGCCACCCATCGCACATCATGTAGATTGCATGGCCGGACACTTTTTAGCACGTGTCCGGCCGGTCATTTTCTGAGCCTGGTTGGGTGCACACATTTTTAGCCATTTTTGGGCTTTTATGTTTTTTGCACTACACATTTTGCCCTACCTGAACCTAAGATTCTATAAATAGAATGCGTAGGGTCTTGTAGTCATCCAGATTGTGTATTGAGAGCATCATTTGCAGAGCACTTGTGTTCTCTCTCTCTCTCTCTCTCTCTCTCTCCAGCGTTTTTGTCGCGCGGGGCTCACACCCTCTCCGTTGCTCACTCTCACATGGTATCAATCGCCAAGCTTTGAAGGATCTTCATCGATCTCATCACTCGAGGCCTAGCGCTAGCAAAATTGTAACTTTCCATCGCGAGAACTTGTAGTTTTCAGCCTAGCATTTTCTGGACCAGCAGCGTTTTTGCAAAATCCAGCGTTTTTTGAAGATCTACCTGACGTTTTTGCATTTGGCTGGCCTTGATCTGCATCCCTCTACTGGCGCTACCCTCCTAGCAACAAATCGCAACAGACAAGCTTGTGTTTTTTGCAACAGTTTGTATTTTTGGAATTCCGAGCGTTTTGAAGACTTGCTGCGTTTTCATTCACACGCTGCCCATACGCACTCGAGGAAGCGGCTTTACTCATGTGGAGAGTTCTCTACTGCTAGGAACTTGCAGATCTACACCTTGGTCAGGTATCTACACGCAATCGACACTATTTTGGCATTGATTACTTGTTAATTTTCCTTTGTTTTCAGCCCCTCGACGACTGAGAAGTGTGAGAACCCCCTCCTCTGACACTCTGTGACACTCTCGTACCAAATGGTGGCGTACAAGCACATTGATATCTCTATCACACCAGCGTTTTCAGCACCCTTTGCAGCGTTTTTAGGGCGGACAGCATGCTGAATTTTTACCCTTTGTGCGGTTGATCACTCCCTTGCTCGTCAGGACACCATCCGTTGGTTGTCGGAGCGGTTATTTTGACCTGCTACAGCATTGGAGACGGTACCTTCGTCGGTGACTTGCAATCTTATCGATCTACCTCTTGGACTACTCTTTGAGCACGCACATGTCTACTCCAAAAACAACAGCAATCCCAGAAGGGGGCCACTACGTCTTTGGCGACTACAACCACTTCCACTTTTGCGACCACGTCGGCATCTGCCAACGCAACATCCAACTATTATGCCCTCACTCAGTTTGCTGAGGAGAAGAAGTTGGATTTACACAACTATTTTGTGTGGAGGACACGAGTCCGCACAATCATTGCCTACCATCGACTCTGGGAATGGTTGAATGATTTTATCCATTTGACTACTTAGCCTTCCCTTCCCACCGCCACTCAAGCCCAGATCGATGAGTGGGTGGATCGGGACATATGAGTCTTTACCTTTCTTATGATGAACCTCTCAGACTGCATCATGAAGGAAGTTTCCAAAGAGGAGCATGCACATCCATTGTGGAGACGGATTCTTGACCAGTTTGAGGAGACCTCATTTGCCAGCGAGATCACACTTGAACGAGAGTTGTACAACCTCCAGTTCAAGGATTTCAACTCATTCGATGGATTGAACTCTTGGACGACCTTGTCTCTGCCGGAGGCGACATCACCTCGGTACGCATGGCTGGCCTCTTACTATTCAAGCTTCCCTCCACGCTTTGATCCCTACTTTTAGAGTTTGCTCACATCTGGACGTACCTCTTTTCCCACCTGAGACGAGATTCTCCCTTCCCTCAGATAGATCGAGAGGCACTCCGGATTTAGAGCCGGAGGTGCTGTTGATGCAGAAGGAGCTTTGATAGCTCAAAGAGGCAACAAGAAAGGTAAATGTAAGAAGAAGAAGAAGAACAAGGACATCGAATGTTACCACTGCCACAAGAAAGGGCACAGAGAATCAGAATGCAGAAAGAAGAAGCAAGACAAGGCCATCAGGGAGAAACAGACAGCCTCGACTGCAGTTGTAGCCTCTCACGAGACGGTGGGGACCACTCTTGTCGCGACGACGGACCACGCTCTTGCTACATCACAATCAGGTACTTGGGTTGTTGACAGTGGAACCACCACTCACATGACTCCCCAATAGTCTTGGTTTAGCTCTCTTAGGGAGACTCATGGGCAAACCATCACTATGGGTGACAACCATGATGACAACCATGAGATTCCATTGTCTGGCACAGGCCAGATTACCCTCTTTCGTTCTACCTCAGACCCGAAGTTCAATTCAGTGGAGGCGCTTTACGTTCGGGACATGGCCTTCAACCTCCTCTCTGTGTCGAGTTTGGACTCTCAGGGAGCTGGCATACACTTTGGGATTGGCACAGTGACCATTTTTGATTCTACGATAGGTACTATCCTTGCACGCGGTGAGCGCAATGGTTCTCTATATTGCCTCACTGCTCTTTTGTCTCGGACCACGGAGTCTTCTTCTCTATGGCGTGCACGATTTGGACATCTATGCTATCAGTAGCTTCAACAGGCTGCTAGGACCTCTATGGTGGAGGGTTTACCAGCGACACGCTCCTCATCAGGCGTATGTGAGGCTTGCTAGATGGGCAAGCAACACAGGGTGGCCTTTTCGAAGCAGGCATCCAATAGAGCTTCGACACCACTTGCAGTTCACATTGATTTATGTGGCCCGATGAGTACTCCTTCTCAGTTACACCTGGGCTTCGTTCTTAAAGCTCAAGTTGGAGGCTTTCAGTTTCATTCGAAATTGGAAGATGATGGTTGAAAAGGAGGACTTGCACGTCAAATGTATTCGCTCAGACAGAGGGGGGTGATTTCACCTCGAAGGACTTTGCAGTGGTGCAAGTTAGAGGCCATCTAGTGCCAGCTGACTACTCTTTACACTCCTTCCCAGAATGGAGTTGTTAAGCAGAAGAAGCGGACTATCATGGAGATGGCTTGTGTGATGCTTGCGCATGCTTCTTTGCCTCAGGTTTACTAGGTAAAGGCGTGCAACACGGTCGTTTACATCCAGAACGGTTCTCCTACCCATGCTTTGGAGGACATGACTCCTTATCAGGCTTACTACGGGCGCAAGCCCTCGGTTTCACACGTTCGAGTTTTTGGGTGTCCGGCCTTTGTTCATGTGCCAAAGGAGAAGCGACAAAAGTTAGACTTCAAGGCGAAGAAGCTCATCTTCCTGGGCTATTCACGAGAGTGTTGGATACCAGCTTTATGATCCCGACACCAAGACTACCTCAGTTAGCCGTGATGTGACTTTCATGGAGCTTTTCAGCACACCTGCAGGTGGGGAAGCGTCCAAGCCTATACCTTCCCTACCTCCTTCTCGTCCACCTCCTACACTTGATCCTACCCCTGTTTCCGTTCCTGTACCCTCTACATTGCAGTCAGTTACTTCACCCGATCATGCACGTTAGATTCCGATTTTGATGTGGATGATGGTTTTCCTTCTGTGGAGGCGGTCCCACCTCGCAAGGAGAAGTTAATACTTGGTTGGCTCTACTCTACTGCTTCTTCCTTTGGAGTCACGAAGTTACCAGCACCGCCAAACCTTGGATAGCCTCGACGTTCTGTACGCCTCAAGGACAGGCACTTTATGACGACACAGAGTTCGTGAACTTTGCACTCATGTCTCAGATTCAGGCTTCACCAGTTGAGCCTTCCTCGGTGGAGGAAGCACTCCAGCATGATTGCTAGAAGCGTGCCATGCAGATAGAGATGGACGCTATTGAGCTGAAGAAAACCTGGACTTTGGTTCCTAGGCCCAACAAGCGGAAGGTGGTTTTCACGAAATGGATTTTCAAGACAAAGTACAAGGCCAATGGTTCCCTCGACAAACACAAGGCGAGACTTGTTGCTTGGGGTTTCACACATCGACCAGGTGTGGACTTTGACGAGACCTTTGCTCCCACCGCTCGCATGACTACCATACGCACAGTGTTTGCTTTCTCAACCAACTTTGGTTGGCCTATCTTCCATATGAATGTCAAAAGTGCGTTTCTGAATGGAGATTTGGATAAAGAAGTTTATGTGGAGCAACCTCCTGGGTTTCGTATACCAGGCAAGGAGGATTGGGTCTATCAGTTGTGGAAAGCATTGTATGGACTGACGTAGGCTGGACGATAGGTACCTCACACTTGACCAGTTTCTCGTAAAGCTGGGGTTACGACATACCTCATTAGATTCCGACTGTTATGTTGTCTCTGATGGCTCTTTGGTTGCGATAGTGATTGTCTATGTGGACGACCTCATTTTCACAGGCTCATGGACCAGCAAGATCAAGTCGATCATGAAAGCTATGGAGATATGTTTCGGGATGATTGATCTTGGGCTTCTTCACTATTTTCTTGGATTCGAGTTTTTTTAGACACCAGACGACATCTTCTTTTCGCAGCGGAAGTATGCAAAGGCTATCCTGGAGAGATTCCAGATGATAGGCGGCAGACCGATTGGCACTCCTCTTGAGCACGGAGAGAACATATCGCTTCACGATCCTTCCCCACGGATTGACCTGGAGCAGTATAAGAATGTTGCTGACTGTGTAACAGGCTTGGACACTCCAAGTCAAGAATCAATCACAACAACACCAAATAACCACTTCAAAACAATTCATAGTTCACAATAGATTTGCGCTGGCCCGGCGGAGTTCCGTGCCTAGAGATATTGGCCCCAAAGACTGGCGCCCCTTTCGGTATTTCTTAATCAGTTCAAAGTACAAGAGAGTGGTTCGGGTTATCACTCTCAGACTCTACGTCCAGATGCTCTGCAGAGTGGGAGCCCAAACCACTTATTTATTGTTTACAAGGGTTGCCAAAAGCAGAGCCCCAAAAGCTTCAAAATCAAAAGCCTAAATAAAAGCAAAGGCTCTCTCTCTTCTCTCTCAAACTATCTTGAGTTTTCAAATAAAGCAAAAGCTATTCTCTTTCTCTCTCTTGCGTAGAGAAAAGCAAAACTGCTTCAAATGTTGAAAATCTGCCGCACTGCGGTACAGTGCCACATCAGCATGCCAACGCATTTCACGGGATTCAGCCCTGCTGCTTTTTAGGGTTAGGGTTAGGGTTAGGTCAGGGCAGAAATTAGGGTTAGGGTTTTTGGCAAAAATTAGGGTTTGCAGGCTTTAGGGTTAGGGTTTCCAGAATTAGGGTTTTTAGTAGCAGTCAAGGTTTCCTCTTGGACAGCCACGTCATCACTTTGTGACATACCCCCCTCTCAAAAGCATTGTAATCGCCCTCGATTACGCCTGCAAAACAGACAGAGGCCATAAACCGTCTTAGCAAACACTGACTGTTAGTACCTACGTACTAGGAACACACATCTAGCACATGTATCAATCGACAGTCACATCACACGACATCACTAGACATCACATGACATTCAACATTCATTCGGATCTTAGACCATGATTTATCGGCAATGTAGCTAGCTGTCACGAGGACGTGGCAGTTATTAACCATGTCACAAGGATGTGGCTACTGATAACCTTGGTTGTTGGTTTCTTTCCAATGGGGTTTATTTTATTTGTTTTGAGACCCTCTTTTTGAATAGCAACCGGTCGGACATTGTATGTCCAATGTGAACGGTAGATTCACCCGTAGACGGGAAGTGGTCGGCACTGGAATTCGTATGGTAAGAGGATGTCTAGGCTCAGAGCAAGATCATATAGGTCCCCCCGTCGCACTTAGCAAGTTGGTGGATACTAGGAAGTGAACCATAGTAACAGGGAATGGCCGTTTTCAAGTCTCCGTTCCCCGTTCCCATTCCAAGTTCCCGTTCCGAATCCCCGTTCCGTGTTTCAAACGTGAGTACCCGTAACAGGGAATGGCATTTTGTTGCGCGTTCCCGTTCCCCGTTCTCGTTCCGGTTTCGCGTTCCTGGTAACTATGAAGTGAACTCAATTAAGGCGTAAAGTCAAGGTGGGACTACCAACAAAAAGTATTCGACAGTTGGGCCACATTGCACTTTTGGATGCGGTCCCAATGAGGATAGATGGTCAGAAGACCAGTGGGAGCCCAACGGAAGCATCTCCTAAAATTTAGGGAACCGCTATTTTGGGCAGTGAAATGTGTTCGCGTCATTACCTCCGGTATGACTAGGGGAACATTTTACAACTCTGCCGCGAAGTCAACTGACGCGTCGGTTGGGATATTTTTAAGCGGCGAACCCGAAACGGGAAAATGCTTGTAAATGCGCCAAGTGTCACATTTTCATGCACTTGCCTCTTCCAGAAAAATGGGCGCTGAATTTTTAAGCTGGGAAGGCCTCATTTCAGTTTTTGTCACAGGTTAAGAGCTATGGAGTGCTTCCTTTCCCTCTCATGTACAATGTGGTGCCAGGAGTGATGCCTTGCACGCTACACAGTGCTCTCTCTCTCCCCTACGTGCAGTTATGTGATGCCCCACAAGAGGGCTCCTCATTTGACTGATGTACAACTGTGTGGGTTCATGCTTTTGTGCTGAGGCAAGAGCCTCCTTGAGCAGTAACAGGGGTAGCTAGCTGCTACTCCAAAGCAGGCACTGGTGAGGGTCATAACCTCACCATACAGGTACAAAATCAGCGTTGTGTATGCGCTGTAATTTGACTGTTTTTAAGCCATACGGACGCCAGGACACTTGGGAATCGTGCCCCACTGGCAGAGGACAGTAAGGGGACTGTTTGGGGCTGAAAACAGGGCAAAAACCAGTAAATACATCGTGCTGAATTTACTGTTTTTGGGCAGGAATCAGAGGGTATACGCCAGTGCAAGTGAGTTCTAGCAGGGGAATTGGTTTCGCGCAAGTTTTGGGGCTGTTATGTAGCCGAAATTTGGCCAAATCAAATGGTATCTAGGTGGATACACATGAAGGATTCCCAGGACCTTACCTTGTAATTTACCCTCCTAAAGAATAAAGAAATACCGAAAGGGGTGCCAATTTTGGGGCCTACAGGTTGTTCGTGTCTGCTCGGAGCATTCTAGCTTTCGAGCTGTGTGTATTCAAGTGTTAATTCCCGTCGCAGGTTCTCTTTGCAAAGTGCTCTGTGTGTGTGTTTAAAGTAAAGAATATCGGGTGAAAGCCAACGCCTACCGCCCTACGGGCCGGTTTCATGGTTCCGTCGCCGGGACATCAATCACTTTTTCCTCAAAGAGTGAGGCTGGATTGTTCGGGGTAAAGACACACAGTGCAGGAACACGGGGATTACACTATGGCCGACAAGGGGAAGGGAATTATGGAAGAGGGTTCCTCTTCAAAGGACAGGTAGGAGATTCCTATGGTTTTTGAGATTGGCGAGAGCTCACGGCCACGTCAGTCTATACCTCCTGTCAATGTGAATGTCCCTCCAGTAGTACAGGGCTTTATGACAGGGCAACTTGAGGATGATGCGTTCAAGACTCAGTTAGTTGCCGCGGTGAATGTCTTTTCGCAGCTGTTGCAGAATCCGAGGTTTATGGAATTCTTGCAAGCGCCACCAGTGCAACAGCAAAATAGGCAACCTACGCTGCGTACGGAGCTTGTTGATGCTCAAGCCCAGGTACTTCATGTGGCGCAGGAGGAAAGGGAACACTCGCATGTTGCGGAGTCGGGGGCTCTAAAGTAGGTTCCCCCCGTGCTTGAACAGGTGGCTAGAACGCCTATTCCAGACGTTATGCCAGTTCAGCCCGCCACCTTTCAGAGCCAGCATGCTATCTTGAATGGACAGGGAGCTGGATACCAAGCTATGCACTCAGTTTTTCCACCACCCACGGTACATCCTAGGTATTTCGGGGGTGGATCAGTGTTCCAAAGTATGGCTGGTTATGCGCCTCGAAGTCAGCCGTACATGCCAGGAACAGTGTTCGGGGGTATGCAAGGCATCATGCCAAACCCCATGTATGGTAGTATCGGCATGCAGCAAGGTTTTCACTGCAACCAGGGCCAGTTTGGGGTGCCACAGGGTCATTTTGGCATGGCTGGTTTTTCTGGACAGCAGCCAGATATCGCACCTTTGACGCAAAATGTGAATGGCCAACACGTGCCGATCATGCCTACTACAGTGTCCATGTTGCAGACCATTCCGTATGACAACTTGGGGGCACTAGAGAAGCCGAAGGCTTACAAAGAAGGTGGTGCAGCGGTAAAGTTCAGTACCTTCAGTGGTTTCGAGGACCTCACTTTCCTCCAGTAGTTTGATACAACTTATGCGGGAGGGAATTTTACAGAGGCCTCGAAGGTCAGGAAAGCTGCCACTTTCTTAAAGGACAATGCGCTTACATGGTGGATGACATTGTTAATGCAAGGACAGGCACCCGCCACTTGGGTTTACTTCAAGCAAATGTTTGCATCTGCTTGGTTGTCAAATGAATTTGAAGCCGACGTCATGACAGATTGGCACCAGCTTACTTCAGCTTCGTGCAAGAGTTTGCTGGAGTACAATAGGAGGTTTTGTAAAGCGTTACTCTCAGTGACCTCCTACAGATTTGTGCCATTGACAGAGCAGATAGAGAAGTACTGTTGTGGGCTGCCTAAAGGGCTTCGCGATTACTGTACAAAGAACAGAGTGGCTACTCTTACTCAGCTTATGGAAGTTGCGAACATTGGTCTTGCCTTGTTGAAAGGAGAGGACAGTGGATTTCCGAGCAGTGACAAAGGAGGGCAGCAAAAGAAAAATTCAGCGAAGAAGCCCTTTGTGAAAACGGCTCCTAATGCGTCACAGGGGTCAGAAAAGGCCACCAAAGACAAGGATTCAGCCGGGACTTCTGGAGCGCAGGCAAAGAAACAAAAAAGGAAGCCTTTTGTGCGCAAGTCGCTCGAGGAAAAGAAGGTCCTAATGGCTGAGAACAAATGCTTTATATGCGAGCAGCCTGGTCACTTTTCTATCAATTTTCCACAAAGGAAAAGGCCAGCTGACTCAGAGGATAAAGAAGATCAGAAAGGCAAGAAGCCAAAACCCACGGCAGGTTTAGTGCCAGACATGGTGGGTGACAGGCCCAGCACAGATGCCAGTGAGTTATGCAGGGCATGGGGTAAAGTTAGGGATCAGACGGCACTCATCTTCTTTGATCCAGGTGCCAAAGCCAACTTTATCTCACCAGAGTTAGCTATGAAGCTGGGCATCAGAGCTGAAGAGATGGGGTACACAGCAGAGGGAGGGTTGGCATGTCCTGGCCACTCAGAGTGTGTTACTCCCATCATTGGAAAGCTGCGTCTGCATATTCAGTCGTATGTGGACACAGAAGAGTTTTACATCATGCCGCTGGAAGGTTGTGACGCCTTGTTGGGGATCCCGTGGATGTTTCGAGTGCATGGAGTCTTGGATGCCTACAACAAAAAGATCACTGTACAGCATAGGGGCAAAACTCACATCTTGGATGTAAAGCTTAAAGGAGAGTCAGTCCCTATTGTATCTGCTTCTGCTATCACTTCTGTAATAAAGAATCATCTTTCTGTGTACTTGATTTTTGCACGTGATGTCTCAGATAGTGATCAGTCAAATTTATCTGTGTTAGATAAAGAAAGGTCAGCATTTTTGCAAAAGTTTAGTGACTGTTTTTCTGATTCATTATCGTCGTAATTGCCGCTAGAGAGACCTGAGGACCATCGGATAGATTTGGTGCCAGGGTGTAGCCCACCAAATAGACCTCCCTACAGGGTTAGTGCGGTGCAACAGAAAGAGATTATGGGCCAGGTTGAGGAGTTATTAGAGAAGGGGCTGATTCAGCCTAGTTCTTCACCCTTTTGCTCCCCAGTGCTCCTAGTGCAGAAGAAGGATGGCTCATGGCGCATGTGTATTGATTACTGTGCGTTGAATAAGAATACCATCAAGAATAGGTTTCCTATTCCTCGCATTGATGATATTCTCGATCGTTTAGAGGGTGCTGCAATTTTCAGCAGGATAGACCTTAAGAGTGGGTACCATCAGATTCGTATAAGGCCAGAGGATGTGCACAAGACTGCGTTTAGAACGACATTTGGTCTTTATGAGTTTCTAGTGATGCCGTTTGGGCTAACAAATGCTCCTGCCACGTTCAACAGAATGATGGACCGGATTTTCCGCTCGCATCAACAGTTTGTTGGAACGTTCTTCGATGACATGATAGTGTATTCGAAGAATGAAGAGGAGCATAGGCGTCACTTGACCATTATGTTTGAAGAGCTGCGCAGTCACAGGCTACTTGTCAATCCTAAGAAAAGTGAATTCTTCCTCGAAGAGATCCACTTTCTGGGCCACATAGTCTCAAAGGATGGTGTTAGAATGGATCTCGCAAAGGTCGAAGCTATCAATGTCAGAAGCTTCTTGCGATTGTGTTCCTACTATAGAAGGTTTATCAGAAATTTTGCAGAGATAGCATCGCCTCTTCAGGCATTGCAAAAGAAAGAGGTCACTTTCAGATGGACCCAAAAAGAGATTTCAGCTTTTCGTCTCTTGAAGGAAAAGTTGACTTCAGATCCAATTATTGTTTTGCCAGATCTCAGGAAGTCATTTGTGGTCCAGTGTGACGCGTGTGGCAGTAGCATCGGAGCAGTGCTAATGCAAGACGGACGGGTAGTAGCTTATGAAATCCGAATTTTGCAAGGGCCAGAGAGGACTATGCAAGTCTATGAGAAAGAGCTCTTGGCCGTGATTCATGCGCTTTCTAGTTGGAAGCACTACCTCTTAGGTGCTGATTTTGTTGTCCAAACAGATCACCAGACCTTGCGATACTTCTTGACACAATCAAAGTTATCCGAAAAGCATATGCGATGGGCAAACATTCTTTCCATGTTCCACTTCCAGATTATGCATGTGGAAGGCAAGAAGAATGTTGTGGCTGATGCGTTATCAAGAAAGCCACAAATTTCAGTTGTGTCAATTCCTTATCATCATGAGTTAGATGACATGAAGGAACAGTATACTGCTGATGAAGCTTTTGCAAGGATCTTTGAACAGTTACAAGAGGGGCAACATCATGAGCACTACCTCCTCATAGATGGTTTTATGATGATGCATGGCAAACTTTGTGTCACTAGGCCACTGCGACATAAGGTCATGGAAGAGAGTCATGTCCCACCGTATGCAGGGCATCGTGGCATTGATGCGACAGTTAAAGCGGTAGAGACATTCTTCTATTGGCCTACCTTGAGGAGAGATGTGGATGCCTTTGTGCGAGCATGCATAGTTTGCCAAAAGGTCAAGTTTGACAGGCAAAAGGCACCAGGGTTGTTACAACCACTGCCAATTCCGGATAAGCCATGGGAAAGCGTTGCTATGGACTTTATCTTTGATCTTCCAAGAACGCCAACAGGGAATGACGGTATATGGACCATTATCTACAGGTTCAGCAAGCAGGCCTATTTTATCCATGTCAGGAAGAAGATAAAATCTGATTAGATGGCACGCTTGTTCATGTACAATGTGTTTAAGTACCATGGTATGCCACAATCGATTATCAGTGATCGTGATCCTCGCATGACCAGTTTGTTCTGGAGAGGATTGTTTGAGAACATGGGCACTACGCTCAAGTTCTCGTCTTCGTTTCATCCACAAACTGATGGACAGTCAGAAGAGGCTAATTCTACTGTCTTAGATCTGTTGAAATGCTATGTGTCAGATAATAAGGGCAAGTGGGAACAGTATTTGCCTATGCTTGAGTATGCATACAATAATACGGTGCATTCGTCTACTGGCAAAGCACCTTTTGAGATTGTTGAAGGCGGCAAAAAGGTTCCTCCCATTTTGCATACAAAGGACAAGATCTTTGAGGCAGATCGATATGTTGAGAACATGGATGAGATGTATAAGAAAATTAAAGTTGCCTTGGAGAAGACTCAGGCAAAGCAGAAAAAGGCTATTGATTGTCACTGTCGTGAATTGTTACTATCACCTGGTGATTGGGTTCTGTTAAGGTTCGAAAAGGCAAGGTTAAAGAAGATGAAGGGCAAGGAACGGCTGTTTCCTAAGCTCGGCATGCGTTACTATGGGCCTTTTCAAGTGCTTGACAAGATCAGCGATGTGGCTTACAGGCTGAAATTGCCTGATGCATGGAAGATTCATAATGCGTTTCACATGAGTCTTCTAAGACCCTTCGTGGGTGATGTGCCAGAAGATATGCTAGTTGAGGATCAGCCAGAAGTTGAGGAACTTGATGAGATCCTGGTACCTGAGCAAGTTTTGGCACATAAGGACAGAAAAGTTAAAGGACAAGTTGCAAGACGCTATTTGGTGAAGTTCAAGAACTATCCGCCTATGGATGCAAAGTGGATGGAAGAGCATGAACTGTCAGAGTATTGAAGCTTTACCTTGAAGCCTTTGGGTTACAGTCTACTTATGCCCCAACCCAACGTGTGCAAAGGAGGGGTAATGATAGAGCTAGTACATCAAATGTACATACGAGTTCAGTGCCATAGATGGAAATGGAAAAAGTATGAAGGCCTCATTAACTCATTTGTATCTATGTATGTTACAACCTTTCTTGCGGATACATGCGATGATAAAAGAGTGTTAATAGCACAAGATCATCAGTGGCTTGTATTTATGGTATGCAATCGAGGACGTTTGCGATTTCAAGAGGGGGGTATGTCACGAGGACGTGGCAGTTATTAACCATGTCACAAGGATGTGGCTACTGCTAACCTTGGTTGTTGGTTTCTTTCCAATGGGGTTTATTTTATTTGTTTTGAGACCCTCTTTTTGAAGTAGCAAACGGTCGGACATTGTATGGCCAATGTGAACGGTAGATTCACCCGTAGACGGGAAGTGGTCGGCACTGGAATTCGTATGGTAAGAGGATGTCTAGGCTTAGAGCAAGATCATATAGGTCCCCCCGTTGCACTTAGCAAGTTGGTGGATACTAGGAAGTGAACTCAATTAAGGCGTAAAGTAAAGGTGGGACTACCAACAAAAAGTATCCGACAGTTGAGCCACATTGCACTTTTGGATGCGGTCCCAATGAGGATAGATGGTCAGAAGACCAGTGGGAGCCCAACGGAAGCATCTCCTAAAATTTAGGGAACTGCTATTTTGGGCCGTGAAATGTGTTCGCGTCATTACCTCTGGTATGACTAGGGGAACATTTTACAACTTTGTCGTGAAGTCAACTGACGCGTCGGTTGGGATATTTTTAAGCGGCGAACCCGAAACGGGAAAATGCTTGTAAATGCGCCAAGTGTCACATTTTCATGCACTTGCCTCTTCCAGAAAAATGGGCGCTGAATTTATAAGCTGGGAAGGCCTCATTTCAGTTTTTGTCACAGGTTAAGAGCTATGGAGTGCTTCCTTTCCCTCTCATGTACAATGTGGTGCCAGGAGTGATGCCTTGCACGCTACACAGTGCTCTCTCTCTCCCCTACGTGCAGTTATGTGATGCCCCACAAGAGGGCTCCTCATTTGACTGATGTACAGCTGTGTGGGTTCATGCTTTTGTGCTGAGGCAAGAGCCTCCTTGAGCAGGAACAGGGGTAGCTAGCTGCTACTCCAAAGCAGGCACTGGTGAGGGTCATAACCTCACCATACAGGTGCAAAATCAGCGTTGTGTATGCGCTTTAATTTGACTGTTTTTCACCCATACGGACGCCAGGACACTTGGGAATCGTGCCCCACTGGCAGAGGACAATAAGGGGACTGTTTGGGGCTGAAAACAGGGCAAAAACCAGTAAATACATCGTGCTGAATTTACTGTTTTTGGGCAGGAATCAGAGGGTATACGCGAGTGCAAGTGAGTTCTAGCAGGGGAATTGGTTTCGCGCAAGTTTTGGGGCTGTTATGTTGCCGAAATTTGGCCAAATCAAATGGTATCTAGGCGGATACACATGAAGGATTCCGAGGACCTTACCTTGTAATTTACCCTCCTAAAGAATAAAGAAATACCGAAAGGGGCGCCAATTTTGGGGCCTACAGGTTGTCGGTGTCTGCTCGGAGCATTCTAGCTTTCGAGCTGTGTGTATTCAAGTGTTAATTCCCGTCGCAGGTTCTCTTTGCAAAGTGCTCTGTGTGTGTGTTTAAAGTAAAGAATATCGGGTGAAAGCCAACGCCTACCGCCCTATGGGCCGGTTTCACTAGCAATCGCATCTAGATCCAATCGGGACCTCATTGATGTCCGATTGACTAACCCCTATTGCAACCATGTCTATTCGAGATGAATCAGACCAAAATGCTGCAGTCATTTCGTCTATCAGTTCATACACTTAAAAGAAGTCAAGAACAAATCAGTATCATAATTAGGAATTTGATTTCATAAAGTCATACAACGGAATACTGTCAGCTTTTAGTATCCCTGAAGCTCAAAGAGACATCGGTGACTCTAGTATCTAAATCAAGGCATCTGTTGACAAAGCAGCAGAGTGACTCCCCTCTTGTGCATCCCACTGCACCAGATCTCCGGCCAAGTTGAATTCTGGGTTCCATTTGGAGTAGACCATGCTAAACCAAAAGCATCGAGGTAAAGTTTCACAATCTGAGGAGTATCTGCTAGGTCCTCCTCCTCCATCCACTTCGCATCCAATGTAGGATAGTTCTTGAACTTAAGCAAGAACCGCCTTCGGACTTTACCTTTATTCTTCGTATCCTTATGTGCCAAAATCTGTTCAGGAACAAGGATCTCCTCGTTTTCTTCCACTTCGGGTTGCTCATCAGGCTCCCCATCATCAGGCACATCACCCTTAAAAGGTTTCAAGAGACTCACATGCATTGTGAATTCTCCAAGTATCTGGCAGTTTCAATCGGAAGGAGACATCATTTATCTTTTTAGTGATCTGGAAAGGTCCTCAGTATCGCATACTAAGCTTTGGAAAAAGCCTCTCCTTTCCCTTTTTCTTTCTCAGGCGTGCCTTCTCAAAACGTAAGAGCACCCAATGATCCTCCTTCAATTTCAAGTCGCGACGATGGCGATCTGCTGCCTTTTTTTGTCGTTCTTGAGACTTCTACAAAGTCTCGCGAACCTTGGCAAAAGCAGTATCTAAGTCTCGCGTATATTCATCCGGTTCAAAAATTTTATTTTTCGTGCTCAGGAAGGATGGAACTGTTGCAGCACCTTCAACAATCTCAAACGGCACCTTCCTCGTCGAAGTGTGTATCGTGTTATTGTAGGCAAATTCCACCAAAGGTAGGTACTTTTCCCATTGAGTCTTCTGATCTGAGATATAAGACTTCAATAAATCTAGAACCACTGAATTTGCAATCTCAGATTGCCCATCAGTCTGCAGGTGGAACGATGACGAGAACTGCAACCGCGTGCCAATGTTCTTCCAAATTGCCTTCCAAAACAAACTCGTAAATCTGGGTCCCTGTCGGAGACAATCGTCTCAGGCATGCCACGTAATTTGAAGATCTGGTCCACAAACAGTCTCGCTAAGTGATCCGGCTTGACTGTTTTCTTCACTGGAATGAAATGAGCATGTTTGCTAAATTTGTCAATAACAGTCCAGATACCATCGTGACCACTCTATGTTCTTGGGAGATCAAAAACGAAATCCATTGCCCAAGTGTCACAAAGTGATGACGTGGCTACGGACAACAGAAACCCTAATTTCTGCCAAAAACCCTAATTTCCAAAAATTGCGGAGGTGTGTGTGTGTGTGTGTTTTTTTTTTTTGTGAAAATTTTGAGCGACGCAAATCTCAACTTTTTGCTATGATTTGGGAGAAAGAGAGAGAAAAAGAGAACTTGCTTTTTACTGACTCTCATTGAGAGAGAGAGAGAGAGAGAATGTGCTTTTGCTTTCAAGCTTTTGGGGCTTTGCTTTTGGGCATCCCTTGTAATCTTCAAATTAGTGGTGAGGGCCTCACTTCTCAGAGCATTTGGACGCAGAGTCTGAGAGTGAAACCCTAACCGCTCTCTTGTACTTTGATGATTCATTAATACAAAAAGAAATACCGAAAGGGGCGCCAGTCTTTGGGGCCAATATCTCTAGGCACGGAACTCCGCCGGGCCAGTGCAAATCTATTGTGATCTGTGAATTGTTTGAAGTGGTTATTTGGTGCTGTCGTGATTGATTCTTGACTTGGAGTGTCCAAGTGTGTTACAGTGGTATCAGAGCACGGTTGATTTCTCTTCTACGGGAAATCCGATCCCAATTTTTTTTTCCGCAGCACCTATGGCTTTACGCAAGGATCAGTCGACTCCCTCTGCATCTGGAGATGTGGGATGGGGTCACAACGAAGATTCAGACAGAGAGTATGGCCCGCCTCGGCCTACTCAGGCGGAGCAAAGAGAGATGAAGCGTTGTCAATTGATCGGCGATGCAACAAAGATGATGCTCAGTTTTACGAAGGATACGAAATTGGCAAAATATATGAGCGAGACTTCTTTTCAGGAAGTGCATGCACAGTGGCAGAAAACCACTACACCACCACTGAAACCCGCTCTCAAGAAACCTTCTGATCACAAACAGTTTACAGAGAAGGAATTACAAGAGGTGGTTGATGCACGGATTGCTCAGCTTTTTGACGCGCAAAAGAAAGCCAAAAAGCACGGCAAAAAGCAAAAGAAAAGCACCGACTTCACGGGATATTTGGGTTGTCCGTCGACTTTTGACAAGGCAAAGAAACAGAAGAAGCGTGTTCGATTTGAAGGAGTACCGAGTTCTTCTTCTTCTTCTTCTTCTTCTGACAGTTCTTCTAGCCTTCAAATTCGAGCCAAGAAGCCAGAAAAGGTAAAAAGCGAAGCAAGAAGCAACGCTTCGGAAAGGGCAAGAGAAAGACAAAGAAGGCTAAATCTCGCCCAGAGACTGACAGTTCTACTGAGGACTCGTCTACAGACAGCTCAGATACCGATGACAGAAACTTTTATGGGAACAAGAAGAATTTTTACAAAGCCAACCAGTATGACTTTCTCGAAGATAAAAGCAAGAAAGTCCGAGAGTTTAAGGAAGGTGGCCACTCGATCAAGTTTGATACTTTTTCAGGATATTCAGATGCTTCGAAGGCTTTGTCTTTTATACAACAGTTTGACATCGCTTTCGCGGGAGGACGCTATTCAATGCACTCCAAGATTCGGAGAGCTGCCTCTTACTTTAAGGGGAATGCTCGTACTGGGTGGTCCACGCTTCTTTTAAACAAGACTGCGCCAGTTAAATGGCTGAAATTTAAGAAGCTTTTTATTTCTTCTTGGTTGATGCAAGAATATGAACGAGATGTACGAGCTGCTTGGAACCATCTTCGGATGACCAAGAAAGATACAATCAATGCTTATTGTGAAAGATTCTGGAGCTCTTTTCTACCCGCCTCTTCATTCAAGAAGATCTCGTTCAGAGAACAGATTGAGCGGTTTACCTTGGGTCTACCTACAGAGATCCGAGATCACTGCTTGGAACAGAAGTCAACTTCTATTCAGGAGTTGATGAGTCATGCGAAGCGGGGCTTTGCCATTCACTCTGGCAGTCTGACCTACCCCACAGATGAGGACATGACACAACGAGCCGAACAGACTTCTGGGAATGAAAGTAGAAGGAAAAAGAGCAACCCAGAGAAGAAGGATACACGACCCAAGCTTACTCCTCAGGAGAAAGCTCGCTTCAGTAGGGAGGGGAAGTGCTTTGGATGCGGGTAACATGGACATATCTCCGCGAAGTGCCCTAAACAGGCACCGAAAGAATAGAATGATAAGAACGACGACAGGCCTGAGAGTTCGGGAGCAGCTGAGGAACGTGGCAGAAAAGGCAGATAGAAAAGCAGAACTGGTACCACATGGCGTGGGACCTGCACCGAATCTAATGAACGAAAGTACAAACTTTGCCGCTTTTGGGGTAAAGTGAAGGATCAGGAAGCTCTTTTGAAGGAGCCAAGGCCAACTTCTTTTCACTTGGAATTGGCGGCTCGATTTGGAATTACGCCAGACAGACTGACGCCACAGGCGGAGGTAGTTCGACTGGCACCCGGATGGGATGTTGCCATTACACCGAGCATTGGCGAACGTCGTTTGCAATGACAGGGGTGTTCGGGGCACGCGAGTGACGTTCTACTCAGATCCCTTGGTACCACAAGAACTACGCCGTGGTTGACTACCGGGCCGAGAAAGCGACTTTGATAAATGAAGGGCTTAGAGATTGTACTTGATGAACTTCAGTTTCTTACTCATTCTTTTGGGAGAGAATTGAACGATGGATAAAGTTTTAATATGTTTTGACCTGATCAAAAGAACGCCAAGATTTTTCTCCACACTCATGCCGATTGCTTTTCAGAGGGCCTGAAGATCAAACCATTGATCTGATACCTGGAAGCACGTCACCGAACCGGCCGAACCGGCCACCTTACCGTGTGAGCCGAGTACAGAATGAAAAGATTATGAACCCAGTGAAGGACCTCTTGGAAAAGGGTCTTGTCTAGCATAGTACTTCACCGTATTGCTCTCCACTGTTGTTGGATTTGAAGATAGACGGATCTTGGAGAATGTGCATCGATTATAGAACTCTCAACAAAATCACCATCAAGAACAAATTTCCGATTCCTAGGATCGATGATATACTCGACAGGTTACAGGGATCCTCGTGCTTTAGCAGGATTTACTTGAAGAGTGGATATCATCAGATCCGAATCGCGCCGGGAGACGTCTACAAGAGAGCCTTTCGGATGACTTTTGGGTTATTTGAGTTTTTGGTGATGCGTTTTGGCTTAACCAATGCTCCTGCGACATTTAACCGGATGATGGACAGGATTTTTCAAGAGTACAGGCTATTTGTTGGCACTTTCTTTGATGATGTCATTGTTTTCTCCAAGAATGAAGCAGAACACAGAGATCATATGCTTCAGAGTTACATTTTTTTTGGGAAACTTTGTCTCAGCAACAGGAGCGCAAATGGACCCGGCCAAGATAGAGACTATCCGTGATTGGCCCGATTTGAAGAATGTCCATGAAGTTAGAAGCTTCTTGGGACTGTGTTCGTACTACAGGCGGTTCATACGAAAGTTTGCAGAGGTTGCTTCCCCTTGTGCATATCTTGATACAGAAAGGAGTCCCTTTCTCGTGGAGATCCACAGAGGTGACTGCCTTTCAGACATTGAAAGAGAAATTGACTACAAGACCAGATTTGACTTTGCCGGACTTGCAGAAGTCATTTGAAGTATTTTGTGATGCTTATGGTCGTAGTCTGGGTGCGGTCTTGATGCAAGAAGGCCATGTCATTGCTTACGAGAGCCGATTGTTCTCTAGGCCGGAGATGACAGCACAGATATATGAGAAAGAGCTTTTGGCGGTTATCCATGCTCTTACTCAGTGGCGGCATTACCTACTCGGAGCGAATTTTACTGTCTTTACAAACCATCAGAGTTTGCGCTACTTCTTGTCACAGAAGGAGCTTTCGGAAAAGCAGATGCAGTGGGCGAACATCTTGTCACAGTTTCACTTCCAGATTGTCCATGTGCAGGGACAGAAGAATGTGGTGGCAGATGCTTCGTCTCAAAAGCCGTTGGTTCTGGCTATTTCTGCGATACATCATAGGAGCTTCGAGGATATGGTCGATCAGTATGCCACAGATACAGATTTTGCAGATATTTTCACACGGATACGAGATGGGGGGACAGTAGTTGGATACTCCCTTCTGAAAGGAAGGACGATGATTGGGTGCTCTTACGTTTTGAGAAGGCACGTCTACGAAAGAAAAAGGGAAAGGAGAGGCTTTTCCCAAAGCTTAGTATGCGATACTACGGACCTTTCCAGATCACTGACAAGATAAATGATGTCTCCTTCCGATTGAAACTGCCAGATACTTGGGGGATTCACAATCCATTGCATGTGAGTCTCTTGAAACCTGTTAAGGGTGATGTGCCTGATGATGGAGAGCCTGATGAGCAACCCGAAGTGGAAGAAAACGAGGAGATCCTTGTTTCTGAACAGATTTTGGTACATAAGGATACGAAGAAAGGTAAAGTCCGAAGGCGGTTCTTGGTTAAGTTCAAGAACTTTCCTGCATTTGATGTGAAGTGGATGGAGGAGGAGGACCTAGCAGATACTCCTCGGATTGTGAAACTTTACCTCGATGCTTTGGTTTAGCATAGTCTACTCCAAACGGAACCTTGAAATTCAGCTTGGCCGAAGATCTGGTGCAGTGGGATGCACAAGAGGGGAGTTACTCCGCTCCTTTGTCAACAGATGCCTCGATTTTGATATTGAAGTCACTGATGTCTCTTTGAGCTTCAGGGATACTGATAGCTGACAGTATTTTGCTGGATGACTTTATGAAATGGAATTCCTGATAATGATACTGATTTGTTCTTGACTTCTTTTGAGTGCAGGAACAGATAGCCGAAATGATTGCAACATTTTGGTCTGATTGATCTCGAATAGACATGGTTGCAATAGGGGTTAGTCAATCGGACATCGATGAGGTCCCGATTGGACCTAGATGTGATTGCTAGCTACATTGCCGATAAATCATGGTCTAAGATCCGAATGAATGTTGAATGTCCTGTGATGTCCTGTGATGTTGTGTGATGTGACTGTCGATTTTGTACATGTGCTAGATGTGTATTTCTAGTACGTAGGTACTAACAATCAGTGTCTGCTAAGACGGTTTATGGCTTTTGTCGGTTTTGCAGGCGTAATCGCGGTCGATTACAATGCTTTCAAGAGTGGGGTATGTCACAAAGTGATGACGTGGCTACGGACAACAGAAACCCTAATTTCTGCCAGAAACCCTAAAATTCCTGCAAACCTAATTTCTGCCAAAAACCCTAATTTCCGGAAATCGCGGAGGTGAAATTATTATTATTATTATTTTATTTTGTGGAAATTTTGAGCAACGCAAATCTTAGCTTTTTGCTATGATTTGGGAGAAAGAGAGAGAAAAAGAGAACTTGTTTTTTACTGACTCTCATTGAGAGAGAGAGAATGTGCTTTTGCTTTCAAGCTTTTGGGGCTCTGCTTTTGGGCATCCCTTGTAATCTTTAAATTAGTGGCGAGGGCCTCACTTCTCAGAGCATCTGGACGCAGAGTCTGAGAGTGAAACCCTAACCGCTCTCTTGTACTTTGATGATTGATTAATACAAAAAGAAATACCGAAAGGGGCGCCAGTCTTTGGGGCCAATATCTCTAGGCACGGAACTCCACCGGGCCAGTGCAAATCTATTGTGATCTGTGAATTGTTTGAAGTGGTTATTTGGTGCTGTTGTGATTGATTCTTGACTTGGAGTGTCCAAGTCTGTTACACCAAGGGGCGGGTGGGTATGGGTAAAGGCTGTAACAATCCTTGTGCTTTATGCCTGTCAAAGTTGACCTTCTGGCATACTAAGCAACTGTGCACAAACTCTTCCACATCCTTCTTGAGTCTCGGCCAAAAGAAGTAGCTCTCTACCCCTTTCATGGTGGTAGCAATGCCGCGGTGACCCGTAAAAGGTGGACAGTGGCATTCAATCATAACCTTTTCCCTCAACGGCTGTGTAACGCACAATATGGTTTTTCTCATCAAGTAGCCATCCCGAATAGAATATCTCGCTAGTGTCTCCCTATCTCGAATCCGTGTGAAAACGTCTGCAAAGTCTGTATTTGTGGCATACCGCTCGACCATATTCTCGAAGCTGCATCTGCCACCACATTCTTCTGTCCCTGAACATGGACAATCTGGAAGTGAAATTGTGACAAGATGTTTGCCCACTGCATCCGCTTTTCCGATAGCTGCTTCTGTGACAAGAAGTAGCACAAACTCTAATGGTCTGTAAAGACAGTAAAATCCGCTCCGAGTAGGTAATGCCGCCACTGAGTAAGAGCATGGATCACCGCCAAAAGCTCTTTCTCATAAATCTGTGCTGTCATCTCCGGCCTTGAGAACAATCGGCTCTCATAAGCAATGACATGGCCTTCTTGCATCAAGACCGCACCCAGACTACGACCACAAGCATCACAATATACTTGAAATGACTTTTGCAAGTCTGGCAAAGTCAAAACTGGTCCCATAGTCAATTTCTCTTTCAATGTCTGAAAGGCAATCACCTCTGTGGGTCCCCACGAGAAAGGGACTCCTTTCTGTGTCAAGATATGCAAAGGGGAAGCAACCTTTGCAAACTTTCGAATGAACCTACTGTAGTACGAACACAGTCCCAAGAAGCTTCTAACTTCATGGACATTCTTCAAATCGGGCCAATCACGTATAGTCTCTATCTTGGCGGGATCCATTTGCACTCCTGCTGTTGAGACAATGTGTCCCAAAAAGTGTATCTCTCGTAGGAAAAATTCACTTTTCTTTGCATTAATCACTAACTTGTGATCTCGTAATGCCTGAAAGACCTAAAGCAGATGATCTCTGTGTTCTGCCTCATTCTTGGAGAAAACAATGATATCGTCAAAGAACGTGCCAACAAATAGCTTGTACTCTTGAAAAATCGTGTCCATCATCCGGTTAAATGTCGCAGGAGCATTGGTTAAGCCAAAAGGCATCACCAAAAACTCAAATAACCCAAAAGTCGTCCGAAAAGCTGTCTTGTAGACGTCTCCCGGCGGGATCCTGATATGATGAGATCCACTCTTCAAATCAACCCTGTAATCTGTCGAGTATATCATCGATCCTAGGAATCGGAAATCTGTTCTTGATGGTGATTTTGTTGAGAGCTCTATAATTGATGCACATTCTCCAAGATCCGTCTTTCTTCAAAACCAACAACACTGGACAGCAATATGGTGAAGTACTAGGCTGGACAAGACCCTTTTCTAAGAGGTCTTTCACTTGGTTCATAATCTCTTCATTCTGTGCTCGGCTCACATGGTAAGGTGGCTGGTTCGGTGGTGTGCTTCCAGGTATCAGATCAATGGTATGATCCTCAGGCCCTCTAAAAAGCAATCGGCATGAGTGTGGAGAAAAATCTTGGCGTTCTTTGTTCAGGTCAAAACATATTTGACCTTTATCCATCGTTCAGTTCTCTCCCAAAAGAATGAGGAAAGAAACTAAAGTTCATCAAGTACAATCTCTGAGCCCTTCATTTGTGAAAGTCGCTTTCTCGGCCCGGTAGTCAACCACGGTGTAGTTCTTGTGGGACCAAGGGATTTCGAGTAGAACTTCACTCGTGTGCCCTGAACACCCCTGTCATTGCAAACGACGTTTGCCAATGCTCGGTGTAATGGCAACATCCCGTCCGGATGCCACTCAAACTACCTCGGCTGTGGCCTCAGCTTGTCGGGCGTAGTTCCAAATCGAGCCGCCAATTCCAAATGAAAAGAAGTTGGCCTTGGCTCCCTCAAAAGAGCTTCCTGATCCTTCACTTTGCCCCAAAAACGGCAAAGTTTGTACTTTCATTCATTTGATTCGGTTCAGGTCCTACGCCATGTGGTACCAGTTCTGCTTTTTATCTGCCTTTTCAGCCACATCTCTCAGCTGCTTTGGAACTTTCTGGCCTTTCTTCATCTCGTTCATTCGGTGCCTTGTTAGGGCACTTCGCAGATATGTCCATGTTCCCCGCATCCAAAGCACTTCCCCTCCCTGATGAAGCGAGCTCTCTCTTGAGGAGTAAGCTTAGGTCGTGCATCCTTCTTTTCTGGGTTGCTCTTTCTCTTCCTACTTTCATTCGCTGAAGTCTGTTCGGCTCGTTGTGTCATGACCTCATCGGTGGGGTAGGTCAGACTGCGAGAGTGAATGGCAAAACCCCGTTCGCATGACTGCTCAACTCTTGAATAGAAGCTGACTTCTGTTCCAAGCAGTGATCTCGGATCTCTGTAGGTAGACCCAAGGTAAACCGCTCAATCTGTTCTCTGAACGAGATCTTCTTGAATGAAGAGGCAGGTAGAAAAGAGCTCCAGAATCTCTCCAATAAGCATCCACTGTATCTCTTTTGGTCATCCGAAGATGGTTCCAAGCAGCTCGTATATCGTGTTCATACTCTTGCGTCAGCCAAGAAGAAATAAAAAGCTTCTTCAATTTGAGCTATTTAACTGGCGCAGTCTTGTTTAAAAGAAGCGTGGACCACCAAGTTCGAGCATTCCCCTTAAAATAAGAGGCAGCTCTCCGAATCTTGGAGTGCTCTGAGTAGCGTCCTCCCGCGAAAGCGATGTCAAACTGCTGTATAAAAGACAAAGCCTTCGAAGCATCTTTGTATCTTGAAAAAGTGTCAAATTTGATCGATTGTCCACTGTCACGTGACACATCCAACCCTATGTGTCCGTGGACAAGCTACAACATGATCAGGGTTCAGTCAGTTCAGTCAGTCTAAATTTAGAAGTGATCTGGCACTTTTGTTAGTCTATTCGTAGACCGGACATGCCCAGACACTTGAAGGGGATCGGGGAGCACGACAGACGGAGAGTGAGAGAGAGAGAAGGAGACACACACACGATGTGGGTGGGGAGATTGGCAGCTCCCCCTATACAATAAACTCACTATAAGTATAGGGTGATAGTGGGCGGGCGCCCATGATCTGGGCGACCGGTCAAGGCACATAGGCCTTAACCCCAACAACCTCCCACCTAAAGGCCAATGTGCCTTTAAGCAAGATCTACTAGTGTACAAGTAATAGAAGGTGAGATATTCTCTCAACCTATGCCCACTGACTCTCGATGAGCTAGTGCATCCGGCTCTACTGATAGACAAATATCCCGCTGCGGAAGCCACACAGAGCTAGCTCTAAGCTCTGCAAAGAGTCTACAAGAGCTCATGCACTCCTGCAAGTATCGGTCCAATACCTGCAAACCTCCCCTATGCTCTATGTCGAGATCAGTCATCGAACAACTAATCAATCCTGCTGCAAATGCTCCCACTGCAGCTGCTATGTCGGGCCTCGAGATCAGCATCTCGTACATGAGGACACCGAACGTTGATGCAACCCTGGCAACCTCTGCCACCTCCAACTCAGAACTCAACTCATGGCAATCCTGTCCCCTATCATAGAGACCATGGCACTCTGACTCCGAGCTCTGGAGTGACTCCTCGTGCCCACCACATATCACATGTGTACCAAGAGTATCCATCTGTCCTGAATCTGCATCAAGCTCTGGCATAAGCATATCAAGAAATGACTTCACAATAGCCGACATCTCAGCATCCATGTGAGTCATCTCTGTCATCACCTCTGATGACTCATCCTGCTGTGACTCACTAGAGCTGTCCCGCTCTACCTGTGCATCCGTAGACGCAACCTGCACAACAAGGTCACTGCTCTGCACTCCATGCAAAGCATCCTGCAACCCACAAGCAAAAGAGACTCGCCTGCTCTCTCGCTCTCTACCTGGTTGCATGATCACAGAGACAACACCGTCTCTCCCGTGATCCACATGCAATGAGTAACCTGTACCACTCCTGGCACCTCTCGCAATCACTAGCGAACCCAAATGCATCACAAAATCTCGCTCTCGTAGCGAAATCTGACATCCACAATCTCTAAGCTTACCAATCGAGATCAAACTCACTGTCAAATCTGGTACATAGCGCACATGTCGTAACAAGTAAGATGCACCACTCGGTAATGACAGTCTCACATCTCCTGCACCTGCTATCGCATGCACCGATGTGGGATAGAGAAGGAGACACACACACGATGTGGGTGGGGAGACTGGCAGCTTCCCCTATACAGTAAACTCACTATAAGTATAGGGTGACAGTGGGCGGGCGCCCATTATCTGGGCGACCTGTCAAGGCACATAGGCCTTAACCCCAACAACACTTAGTGTAGATGCATATCCTCTGGTTGCACACAGCATGATCATAAGCATTCCCATCAGAATCCTTCAAGGGAATTTTCCAGTGCATTTAGCCTATTTTACCTATTTTTGACATTTTTCACTTATTACTTTTAAGTGACTTCTGTTGGAAAGTAGGTAGGGCAAATTGAGTAAGTTTATATATAAGCAAACCTAGACTAGCACTAAATGGCAGAAGAGGCAACAGGAGCCAAGCTCAGCAGGCAACTTCTCAACAAGATCCCTTGGCGGTTTCCCCCTCCAAGCAAGAAGAACCATGAGCATCCCCTAGCGTTTTCTTCAACAGCCTAAGCCTAGCGTTTTGCATCAGAGGATCATCGCCACAGTACCCCCATCAGCTATCGTTTTTGAAGACCTTCTCTAGCGCTTTTGTTCCCATAAGCCTAGCGTTTTTGACAGATTGCAGCCCTGGCATTTTCATGAGGATTCAGCCCCTAAAGGGTAGCAGATTCAGTCCGGATAGACCATCAGATTCAGCCCTTAAGAACCTCAGTTTTCAGCCCTAAACCTGCATATTTTCAGCGTCAAAGACCCACAGAAACAGCCCCCAAAATCAGCGTTTTGGACTAATCCCAGATTTCAGCCCATAGTGTTTTGGGCAGGAGATGAAAGATTGCAGATTTCAGCCCTAGTGTCGGCCTCGTCATCCTCGTCGTAGTCGTCAACATAGCCTAGACTTGCATCAGTCTCATGCATACCATTTACTAGATTGTGCAATCATAAGTAGACCACTCTCGCCGACGAGAGTGGGGCCTTCGGAGGAGGGTTTTACAACGTCTCTGGTGTCGTATCTCTCTTCTCTCTCTATCTGTCAGTCTCATGCACTTTCACGCAGAGTGTCCATTCACTTTGTTTGTGATCATTGCACTCTCTCATTAAGAACGGAAGGCTCTCCCTTCCATAAGAATAAAAAGGAACCTTGAGCACAGTTCGGAGCGCTCATCTTGAGCAAAGCGTAAACATTCATTTCGCTGCACCTAACATTGGTATCAGAGCTTTGGCAGTGTTCTGTATCACTCAAGGAAAGAACCACAAGAACCACATAATTTTTTTTGCTTGTTGCGGTCGCACGTAACCCAAGTCCTCTTGGGCGTGTCGATTCCTAATCGTGTTTTGAAGAGTGACAGGAAACCCAAGAAAGAAGGGCTTGTCCAGCCTCCCCTTGAGTCTCTTTTCACTCATTGAGAGCGAACCGTGCACTTAGCGGCTGGCCAATCGACGCGAGGTGGGAAAAAGCAACCTTGGTGTGAGCGCAAGGCTGTTAAGGGGGCGCCCGCGGAAAAGAGTAGAACTCGGGTGAAGAGAAGATCCTTCTCAAACACAGATTGCAAGCGAAAGAAAACCTCAAGAACCTCAAGAACCTCAAGACCCTCAAGAACCAAGACTCCCAAGAACCCAAGACCCTCAAGAACCCAAGTTCCTCGTGAACTTAAGAACCCAAGACCACAAGAACCCACAAGAACCCACGACTTCAGAATGGTCATCACTCGAAGCGGAATGGATACTTCGCTTGGAGGTGATGAGAATGAGAGAGGCGAAGAAGAATTTTCCCCACCAGGAGGTTTTTCCGACCCTCCCCCTTCCCCATCTACGTCAAGGGTTGCGCTAACTCCTCCATCGCTAACTCCTATGGAGGAGTTGGACCAACAAAGAGAAGCAGACAGAAAGGCCTACGAAGAAGAAATGGCAGCCATAGATCGTGACTACGAAGAAGAAACGGTAGCCATAGAGCGTCAGTACGACTTGGAAGAAAAAGAAAGTGAAGCCAAATTTGATCGCGAGAACACAGCCAGACGAGCAGAATTTGATCGCGAGACCAAAGCAAGAATGCAAGAGATGTTGCGACTCTTTTCTCAAATGCATGCACAGATGCAAGAGATTCGAGAAAAGGAGACTCTCTCAGTCTCTTCTTTTCCAAAGCATGACACATGATTTGCATGATGATGATTTGATTGATAATGATGAGCATGATGGTTTGGATGATAATGATGAGCTTGATGATTTGGATGACAATGACAAGCATGATAATTTGCATGATCAAGATGTGATTTCTCACAAGCATGATGATTTGCATGATCAAGATGTGATTTCTCACAAGCATGATGAGTTGCATGAAGAAGATGTGATTGTTCACAAGGATGATGAGTTAGTTGATGCTTTTTCTAGCGAAGCTAACCTCGTTGTAGATTCGATCAATCACGAAGAACCGATCTTGGCTCTCGAGTCGAGGTCCAATGAACCCCCTCAGAAAGAACGCACTTAGAAAGAACCCCTTCAGGAAGAACTGATCTTGGCTCTCGAGCCTAGGTCCCAAGAACCCTCATAGGAAGTATTATGTGTTCGCATGATGGATACGCACGCATTGTTCGAGTGTTTCATTCGTGATCGTTTCCTGTATTTTAGTCGACGTCTTTATGTGATCCCTTTTCCTAGGCATGACATATTGTAGGTTGAGCATGTTTCACTCATGGATGAGCACGAATGTATGCGGATTGTTCATGAAAAGCTGAAAAGTATGTATGTAAGGAAGTCACATTCCATGTCTCTTCCTTGGCACGACACAGTCGTAGAAAGAGCACATGAAAGTATGAGCATCAAGCATGCGTATTTCTGTTGTGAATTGCCACAGTTGATTGCTCTCGATCATAAGAGAAAGATTCGATCTCATTGTTTGTGTGTGTGTGGTGAACGGTTTGGCACTCTGTCGCTTTGTTCATCTACAATTTTTTTTTTTTTTTCGAGAAAAAGATCCTTCTATTAGTTAATGAAAACTACCCATAGGGCTACATCCACCTCTGCGAGAGAGGGCTACAACAAGCATGATGGGGAGACTCTCCCAATGAAAAAACAACATATATACAATGCGGCTAAATCAAGAGATGGGAGGAGGGAAGAGCCACACAGGTGGACAGTAGTGCCATCTGAGCACCCCCTGGACTATGGTGTAGAAAGGCCCAGGGCGCCAGAGTCGAAGAAAAGCCTTGTGGCGCTCCCGCATGCGGTCGGAGCTGCCGTGTAGTCCCTCAAGCTGTCCTCTGAGAGTATGGATCAGCGCTAGCCAAAAGTCACGAACAGTCTCTGCTGGTGGCACAGGACGAGCCTCAAAGATGCGGAAACAGCGGGCCCGCCAGATGAACCAGAGAGCTAGGCCGCTGATGAGCTCCCAACACTCCTCTCTCTCACTGCACCACTCCTGTGGAGTAATCTCTGTAGCAGGCTGGAGTGTAGGTCGCCCCCCCTGTATCACTATCATCCTGCTGGTGGAAGATAGCTCAAACTGAAGTGCTGGGCCCGTGAGGGTGGACCAAGCCGCTGCCTCCCAAGTGTACTGTCGAGCCGTGGAGAGGGCAGGCATCAGCCGAAGAACACGTAGCCACACCTGCTGGGCCGAGGGACAGTCCCAAAGACAGTGACGCTGACTCTCCACCAATTGGTCACAGGTTGCACATGCGGCCGAGACACCACTATGCACAAGCCAGCTCCCTATTGCTGTGGCTCTGTGTGCAACCAACCACTGGAACAAGGTGACTCGCCTCGACTGTCTAGAGTCCCACAGCCTCTGCCAAAAAGCTGCCAAGAACTCGACTGTGAGGCCCTCCTCCTGCCAATGACGTGCTGCAGCGGGGCGGGCCTCTCTGTGCTGCAAGTATATGACGTCCAAGCCGAACAGTGTACTAAAAGAAGGGGACTCCAGGGCGGTCGGCAGAAGAGAAGGGGTCCCTCCATAGCCACTCACCAGGATCCCACTGTACTCGTGCCAGTGGACAACACTCCCAAGCCCATAGCCTCCAGTGTCCAGTCTCAAGAGCTGCTAGGTCAGGGTCTATGACGCAAGTCCTCTCACAGATGCCCACAACTCGGATCCTCTGGAAACAGCACTCTGCTACCTGCGGGGCCTCTACTGCAACTCGCTGTAATCGTCCCCCACCCTGAAGCTCGAAGAACAGTGCTGGGACAGTCTCTGAGCAAGCCCTGATTGAAATGAAAACCTCCAGTCGTGTGAAGGCTCCCATCCACCAGGGTGCTACAGGCTCGAGAGGCGTGAGCCACTCAGCTGGAACTGACTCTGAGATGTCCTGACACATGCTCTGCACCCCTCTCATGCCCTGTAGCTGGACAGCCTGCACCTCCTCTGACAAACCTGTGAACTCTAGCCAGTCACCTAGAGAACGCGCTGGACCTGCCGCCATGGGACCCCAAGAAACATGAGGCCGACTCCCAACCAAGTGGCCTCTCTGAGTGCTAACCATGGGGTTCCAGACGAGGGGCTGCCGTAGGCGCTCCTCCGTGCACGTCGGCTGTCTCTGCTCTAGGCCACGCCGTAAGAGCTCCCAAGAACGAAGCAAACTCACAGCGAATCTGTCCTCCAGTCTCCTGCTCAAACCAACTCGGCGCAGCTCTGAAAAGATCCATCTGGTCGAAGGTTGCCAAGGGCCTCCTGACTGAGGCACCCTGGCACGAAGCCTCTGCAACAAGAATTCCTTCCAGGGCTCCTCGCCTGGAAGGAGTTCTCTGACGACAAACTTCCCAAGAAGGGCTCTGCTCTGCTGTGCAAGATCAATGATCCCAAGCCCTCCCTGAGAACAAGGAAGTGTGATGACTGACCAAGCCACCTTGGCTTGGGCAATCTGAGTATCGCGACCTGACCAAAGGAAGTTCCTGATTAGCCTCTCTACCTAGCTGATACAAGAACTCGAGAAGATCCAGCAAGAAGTGATGTACCACATAGTCGCCAACAACACCTGGTTGGCAACTACTACTCTACCAGCCAGCGAAAGTCGTGCTGAGCTCCAATGTAACAGCTTTCTCCTGATGGATAGGAGAAGAGGAGCAATCTGCTGCTCGGGGGACAAGTCCAGACCAACCTGACAACCCAAGTACCGAACTGCAGTCCCTGGAGGAATCCACCTGAAACCCTCTCCTGGCATCCAATCTGGCACAGGAGCACTGCCAACCGAGAAAGCCACTGTCTTTCTCCAGTTGATCAATGCGCCCGATGCACAGCAGAAGGTCTCCAAAGCCTGCTCACATCTGTGTAGATTGGCCTCCTATGCCCTCTAAGTACAAGGCTGAGTCGTCGGCAAACTCAGTGTCCAGAAGCTCATCTCCCCGTATAGGGAGTGCTAAGCCTCTCAAACCAACCTGCTGTGACACCAAAAATCTGCTGATCGCCTCCGCATAGAACAGAAAGAGAAAAGGGGCAAGAGGACAACCCTGTTTGACCGAACGTGTGAGCATGAAGCACTCACCTCTACCTCCTGCCAACAGCACCTGACTGTGAGCTTGTCTGTACAAAGCTGACACCCCTCTGATCCAAGCATCTGAGAAGCCCATCCTGCGTAGCGTGCCCTCTAGAAAGTCCCAGTCAACTCTGCCGTATGCCTTCTCAAAATCGAGAAGAAGAATCACAAGGTCCTCCCCACGGAGCCGTGCAAGGACAGAAGCCTCCCAAAAAGTGAAGATGTTGTCAAGGATACTGCGTTCCTTGACAAAACCTGTCTGAGTCCCATGTATAAGGCTCTCCAAAAGTGGCTGAATCCTCAAACTCAGAGCCTTGGCAAGAATTTTGTAGGCTGAGTTGAGAATGGTGATGGGGTGCCACTGTCAAATCTCATCGAAGGAGCCACCCTCCTTTGGAATGAGGTAAATCAGGCCCTCACTCATGCTATCCGGCATCACTCCTGTGTGCAAAATGTACTGAAAGGCACTACAAAGATCTGGGCCAAGCAGGTCCCAGTACTCCAAGAAGAAGCTAGGAGTCAGCCCATCCTCACCTGGACAGCTACCACGAGGGAGGGCCCTAAGAGTCGTGTGTAGCTCCTCAAGCTGAAGAGGTATCTCTAGCCTCTGGCGCATCTTCTCAGTCACAAGACAAGGCATCTGTGCCCAAACCTGCTCCCTGCATGCATCCTGTCTCTTTGACTCGGGCTCAGCCGACAGTAACTCACGGTAAAAGTCATTAGCAACTGCACGCATATCCTCTGGCTCACAAACAACTAACCCATCGGGTCTCCTCAACTGATTGACCTTGGCATGCGAGTGCCGAGGTCCCACTGTCTCAAAAAAAGCACCTGTCACTCTGTCACCCACCTGAGTCCACTGAGATGCCTGTCGGTGAAAGGCAAACTCATGGCGCCTCTCCTCTGTGCAAGCAAGCTCCTGTCGAGCCTGCTGTAACTGCTCCTCCAACCATGGACTGTCTGGATGCTGCTCCTGCATCCTCTGTAGTGAAGCAATGCCTCCTCTGAGACGCTGCTCCTCCTCTCTTGCTGCAGCCCGTCGAGCCAGAGACTCGTGGAGAAAGAAGTGGCTAAGCTGAGCTAGGCCTGAGGCCACTCTGTCTGCAGGTGAAGCCTGGCTGTCCATGCCCTCTGTCCATAGAGCCTCGACCCTCTCTCTGAGTGCTGAGTCCAACAAGACCCGCTCTGGGATGCGAAGCATCGTGCTCCCACTCCTCTGCCTGTCTGCCAGTGTGAAGATCACTGGTGCATGGTCCGAGAAGGATGTCCCTGCCAGGATACCCATTGATCCCCCCAAGTCACTGAAGTGGTCACTAGTGTAGAAGCGATCTATGCGCGATAGATTCACTCCTCCCACTCTGCGGTCCGATCTAGAGAAGGCAAGACTCTCTGGAGGCCTCACAAAGCCAGAATGCTGCCATGTGTCCGAGACCCTCAAAGTCATACACAACCTCTCCCAAGCTGCTAACTTGACTCCATGCACAGTAGCATGGCTGCCTCCGATCCTGTCAGAAGGGTCCTCCAACATGTTGAAGTCCCCTCCTACACACCACTGGTCAACCTGCGGCAAAGACTCAACACTCTGTGACCAAAACTTTGCACGAGCACTCGCCACATTGGGCGCATAGATGTTCAGGAAACCCACAAGGCCACCCTGAACCTGCATAGTAATCCACTGAGCCCTGCCTGGCACAATAATCCCTCTGCCCACAATGGCTTGCTGCAATGAGTCCGCAATAGTCATACATACCCCACCCTGGATGCCTCCAGGTCCAAAAGCAGCTGACCAAAAGGTATCATAGCGTCCACGCAAAATCTGACCACATCGCCGAATGCGGCTCTTAGACAAATGGTGCTCCTGAAGCATAAGGAGATCAATCTCTCCTCCCACAAGGCAACGTTGAAGCTCCTGACGCAATCGGCCCCTCTGTCGCTGAAACTGAGGCCCACCTAGTCTTTGCACGTTCCACGAGACGATCCTCATGGGGAGCGAGAGAGAACAGATGCTGCCGCAGTAGCAAGACGGGCTATCTTCGAGGCTGGCTTGGATGGGGAGTAATCCGCATCCGAGCGCCCTCTAGATAGGCGAGACTACAGTGAGTGTCTGGTCCAAGCCCAAGCAGAGCGAGCCGTGCGTAAAGCAACCTCCTCTGTCTAGGAGTCCTCATGAATGTATACATAGCAAGGCAACGCCAAGTTCTCCCATGTGGTGAGAGAACTCAAGAACCTGTGTATGCAACCATCCCACCACTGAGTCGAGGGACCACTCTGTCTCAGTCCTATCACAGAGGGGGAAGGAGAAACCAACTGCTGAGTCCAAGGCCTCTGTCCCCCTAGCGGCAAGGAACAAAGCGTGGACCCTGAAGCAGGCTGCCTCGTGGTCTGTTGCGGAATCGCCGAGAAAGCGAGTGAACGGGCGGGCGGGCTGTGGGGCAGCGGGTGGGGGGGGGGGGAGGGAGAGGGTAGCGATGGCGCAGCAAGGGGGGGGGGCGAGCAGCAAGATCAAGCTCGAATATTTTTGTGCCTCACTTACATCTCTTTGTTCATCTACATTGCATGCACAGTCTTTGAGGAAGACAAGATTTTTTCCAGTCACATTACATGGAATAGGTATGTTCATGTTTTTGTGTTGAAAGTGGTCTCAGGAATTTTCAGCCATGGAGATTCTTGAAGAAGAACGAAGCATGACTCTCGACGAAGTTGAAGCATCGAAGGAGCCACACGAGACTTTGTGTCGCTTTCGGCGCGGCCCAAGGAAACAAGCTTTGCAGACCTTTATGAAGTTCAAGTACCGCACGACCCACACATCAGAGTGGGCCGGCGAAGAGTCCCTTCCAGGATTCTGGATGCTATTGGCGATCTCCCTCGACGCCATACAGTTCGGTACCAGTACCCCACTTTGAAAAGGAGGGGATGTCACGTGACACATCCAACCCTATGTGTCCGTGGACAAGCTACAACATGATCAGGGTTCAGTCAGTCCAAATTTAGAAGTGATTTGGCACTTTTATGAGTCTATTCGTAGACCGTACATGCCCATACACTTAGTGTAGATGCATATCCTCTGGTTGCACACAGCATGATCATAAGCATTCCCATCAGAATCCATCAGATTCCTTCAGGGGAATTTTCCAGTGCATTTAGCCTATTTTACCTATTTTTGACATTTTCCACTTATTATTTTTAAGTGACTTTTGTTGGAAAGTAGGTAGGGCAAATTGAATAAGTTTGTATATAAGCAAACCTAGACTAGCATTGAATGGCAAAAGACGCAACAGGAGCCAAGCTCAACAGGCAACTTCTCAACAAGACCCCTTGGCAGTTTCCCCCTCCAAGCAAGAAGAATTATGAGCATCCCCTAGCGTTTTCTTCAACAGCCTAAGCCTAGCGTTTTGCATCAAAAGATCATCACCACAGTACCCCCATCAGCTAGCGTTTTTGAAGACCTTCTCTAGCGTTTTTGTTCCCATCAGCCTAGCGTTTTTGACAGATTGCAGCCCTGGCGTTTTCATGAGGATTCAGCTCCTAAAGAGTAGCAGATTCAGCCCGGATAGACCATCAGATTCAGCCCTTAAGAACCTCGATTTTCAGCCCTAAACCTGCAGATTTTCAGCGTCAAAGACCCACAGAAACAACTCCCAAAATCAGCATTTTGGACTAATCCCAGATTTCAGCCCATAGCGTTTTTGGACAGCAGATGAAAGATTGCAGATTTCAGCCCTAGTGTCGGCCTCGTCATCCCCGTCGTAGTCGTCAACATAGCCTAGACTTGCATCAGTCTCATGCCTACCATTTGTACCAGATTGTGCAATCATAAGTAGACCACTCTCACCGACCAGAGTGGGGCCTTCGGAGGAGGGTTTTACAACTTCTTTGGTGTCGTATCTCTCTTCTCTCTCTATCTCTCAGTCTCATGCACTTTCACGCACAATGTCCATTCACTTTGTTTGTGATCATTGCACTCTCTCATTAAGAACGGAAGGCTCTCCCTTCCATAAGAATAAAAAGGAACCTTGAGCAAAGTTTGGAGCACTCATCTTGAGCAAAGCGCAAACATTCATTCTGCTGCACCTAACATCCACCTTCCTTAAAGTCTCGGACTTTCTTGCTTTTATCTTCCAGAAAGTCATACTGGTTGGCTTTATAAAAATTCTTCTTGTTCGCATAAAATTTTATGTCATCAGAGTCCGAACTATCCGTAGACGAGTCCTCTGTAGAACTGTCACTCACTGGGCGAGATTTAGACTTCATTGCCTTTTTTTTGCCCTTTCCGAAGCGTTGTTTCTTGCTTCGCTTTTTGCCTTTTCTGTCTTCTTCGCACGAATCTGAAGATAGAAGAACTGTCAGAAGAAGAAGAAGAAGAAGAAGAACTAGGTACTCCTTCAAATCGAACACGCTTCTTCTGTTTCTTTGCATTGTCAAATGTCGACTGACGACCCAAATAACCCCGGAAGTCAGTGCCTTTCTTCTGCTTTTTGCCGTGCTTTTTAGCTTTGTTCTGCGCGTCAAAAAGCTGAGCAATCCGTGCATCAACCACCTCTTCTAATTCCTTCTCTGAATATTTCTTGTGAGCAGAAGGTTTCTTGAGAGCGGGTTTCGGAGGTGGTGGTGTGGTTTTCTGGCACTGCTCGTGCACTTCCTGAAAAGAAGTCTCGCTCATATATTTTTCCAATTTTGGGTCCTTCGCAAAACTGAGCATCATTTTTGTTGCATCGCCGATCAATTGACGACGCTTCATATCTCGTTGCTTCGCTTGAGTAGGCCGAGGCGGGCCATACTCTCTGCCGGAATCTTCGTTGTGATCCTTGTCCGCATCTCCAGATGCAGAGGGAGGCGATTGATCCTAATGTGAAGCTATAGGTGCTGCGGAAAAAAAAATGGGATCAGATTTCTCGTAGAAGAGAAATCGGCCGTGCTTTGATACCTCTGTAACAGGCTTGGACACTCCAAGTCAAGAATCAATCACGACAGCACCAAATAACCACTTCAAAACAATTCACAGTTCACAATAGATTTGCACTGGCCCGGCGGAGTTCCGTGCCTAGAGATGCTCTGCAGAGTGGGAGCACAAACCACTTATTTATTGTTTACAAGGGTTGCCAAAAGCAGATCCCCAAAAGCTTCAAAATCAAAAGCCTAACTAAAAGCAAAGGCTCTCTCTCTCTTCTCTCTCAAATTCTCTTGAGTTTTCAAATAAAGCAAAAGCTATTCTCTTTCTCTCTCCTGCGTAGAGAAAAGCAAAACTGCCGCAAATGTTGAAAATCTGCCGCACTGCCGTACGGTGCCACGTCAGCATGCCATTGCATTTCATGGGATTCAGCCCTGCTGCTTTTTAGGGTTAGGGGTTAGGGTTAGGTCAGGGCAGAAATTAGGGTTAGGGTTTTTGGCAGATTTTAGGGTTAGGGTTTTTGGCAGAAATTAGGGTTTGCAGGTTTTAGGGTTAGGGTTTCCAGAATTAGGGTTTTCAGCAGCAGTCAGGGTTTCCTCTCAGGCAGCCACGTCATCACTTTGTGACAGTCTGCCTCGTATGGGTGACTTATTCCTGACTAGACATCTGTTACACAATTTATGTCCTTAGTTCCTTCAACTGTCAACACCCGACCGCGTCAGCAACATTGGCAGTGTGCCCAGCGTACTTTGCGGTACATCAGCGGCACCTTGGACCATGGTGTGTTCTTTGGTCGCTCCAAGGGTTGCACCTTACTTGGTGCGATTCAGATTGGGCAGGAAATCCAGATACTCGGTGCTCTACTACAGGAGTAGTTTTCACACTCGGCTCAGGACCCATTTCATGGAGCAGTAAGCGGCAGCCCACCATTGCGCTATCTTCCACAAAGGCGGAGTACAAAGCAGCCTGCTATGTTGCTTGTGAGGCCATATGGCTACGAAGATTACTGGGAGAGTTGTGTTTTTCCCAGACTGCTACAACTCGTCTTTTGTGCGACAATGAGAGTTGCATTGCTATTGCCAAGAACCTTTATCTTTCACGCTCGGACAAAGCACATTGAGGTGCAGTACCACTATGTTTGGGAGCGGGTTTTGGTTGGAGATCTTCATTTGGAGTATGTTTCTACAACGGACATTTTCACGAAGGCTGGACCTCAGCGGACCTTGGCTTCTCACCTTCGACTCATCTGTGTTGTCTCAGCATCCGGTGCTGAGAGGGGGTGTTAGAGTTACACCACGCCAATTGTCCCGGGTTGGCCACCCATTGCACATCATGTAGATTGCATGGGCGGAAACTTTTTAGCACGTGTCCGACCGGTCATTTTTGAGCCTGGCTGGGTGCACACATTTTTAGCCATTTTGGGCTTTAATGTTTTTTGCATAAGCTACACATTTTGCCCTACCTCAACCTAAGATTCTATAAATAGAATGCTTAGGGTCTTGTAGTCATTCAGATTGTGTATTGAGAGCATCATTTGCAGAGCACTTGTGTTCTCTCTCTCTCTCTCTCTCTCACACACACACACACACACACACACACACACACACACACACACACAAAAAAATACGGAAGCGAAAACTGACTGTTAAATGCAATTTATATACTCAAGAGACTTTGGAGAGAAAGAGAGAAAGCTTGACACATCATTGGGGACCAGAAGATGGGCTGGTCCCCCCCCATGAAGAGAATATCTCTATTACTAAGGGAGAATCTTTACAAGCACAGGAATGGGGCAAAAGCCCGTCCCCTATTCTTTCTTGTCCTTTTTCTTCTTGTGACTGAGAGAGTAGAAGGACTGCTCTCTGACTACTGAGAGGAGCTTTCCTCTTCTGTGAGATTTTGGGAAGCTCTCATAGGCAAGAGTCTACCTTCCACAAAACTCATCGGAAACTCTTATAAATGAGAGTCTATCTTCCGCTAACTGTGTCTCTTTGAACATAATCATTCCTGCAGTCAAACCACAAAAGAAACATGCAAAACACACGCACACACGCTTGCTGTAATTTTCTGCACATAACCAGAAATTGTTACCTGAGCGCGTTCCAATGCCAAAATGGAGGTCCTTTTCCTGACGGAAACGCCCAAACTTTGTGTATGTGTAGAGTAGGTAGAGAGGAATAAGATCCTATTAAAGCTTTGCTGAAATTCACCCTAATACAGGTGATTAGGGGCTGAAAACAGAGAATTTGCAGCAGCTAGACGAGAGAGAAAGAGAGTTTTCTACTACTTTACGCGATGAAACTTCTCCCACAGCTGCCTATAACCATGAGAGGCCTTGTTCTAGGTGATGGGTGCTTAGAGGCTCCACATACACCACAAGGTGCTGCTCTCAAGCTTCAATGAAGAGCTTCACTGCGTAGAGGACGTTCAACTTAGGGGGGGTTGTACACTGGCAACCTGGCAAGAGGGGGAGGGACTGTTCTCATATAGCCAGCCAGAAGAGGGGGCGCTAGCATGAAGAGAGGGAGTGAGAGAGAGAGATTGCATGGGTAAGTGTGCCAAGTGGCACACTTACTTAATCATGTAAAAACCATTCAACTTTTGATTTTAAAAGTCCTATGCTAATTAATGAAATGTGCAATTAAGTGCACAACTGCAAACATAGATGTAACAAATGAAAATGTTAGCTGCTCACCAGCGCAATGCCGTACGAGCACTGCCCTGGCATTACCTGTTCGCACTTGTCCGACCATTTGGTCCAGCGTAGATAATTTAAAATAATTTATTTGACTTATCCTAAGGCCGTAAAAATAATTCAGGCCTTAGGATTACTCTTGTTCTAAGGACCCCATCTCATTCCTGTGCTTGCACTAGCGCGCGTAATTTTTCTGAGCTTGAAATCTGAGGCTACTGCTTACCCCTTCATTGAAAAACCGATTTCCCAATCACTAGGTCTTCATGGTATTTTTCTGCTAGAGTCTTTCTGAGGTGCACTGGCCCAAACTTGGGCGCACCTGAGGTCCGAGAACTTCTAGATCTATTATGATGTGTACACAACTAATTAGATAATTCTTTTTCTCGTAAATATATTAATTATTTACAAAGTCTGACATAGTTACATCCCTCTTGGTTTTAAACAGTTGACCTCAACTGTAGAGCGTCAACATAACTGTGCAAGATGTCTGGGTAGTCCTTGAGATCGGACTCAGTCATCCATTTTGCATCTAAAGGGGTGTAATTCTTGAACTTGACTAAATACTTTCAATGTAAGCTCCCCGACTTTAGTTGTCTCTCAGAGTGGTGTATTATCTGTTCAGGTTGAAGGATTTCCTCAGTCTCTTCGACTTCTGGAGGATCTTCTTGTACTGGCGCCACTGGAGGAGGTCCACATATGGTCGGAGGAGACTGACAGCTAGTGAGAAGGCAAATCCAATCTGAAAGTCACGTCATTGACTTTATCTGTGATTTTGAAAGGGCCGTAAAATCTATGGGAAAGTTTGACAACTTTCCCTTTTCCGAACCGCTTTTTCAATCTAGCTTTCTCAAACCGTAGCAGGACATATTGTCCTTTTTCAAGATTGAGATTCCTTATGTGCTTGTCTACTTTTCTCTTCTGTTGCTCTTGAGTACGTAGAATCACTTGCTTTACTTGTCGATAGGCAATATCAATATGGTGCACAAATTCATCTGCGGCGAAGATGTTTTCTTTGGTAACCATAATAGGAAGTAAGAGTGGCTTCCCATAAATTATGTCGAAGGGAGCTTTATTAGTTGAGGAATGTATGGTATTATACGCAAACTCAACTATCGGTAAGTACTGTTCCCATTCGGATTGTCGTTCCGAAACATAGCACTTGAGGAGGTCTAAAACAGTGGCATTAGCGATTTCGCTTTGACCATCTGTTTGAGGATGATAAGCTGATGAAAAATCAAGCTTAGTTCCCAAGTTTTCGAACAATGCTTGCCAAAATAGACTAGTCATGCGAGGATCTCTATCGCTGACAATAGTCTTTGGCATCCATGGTGTTTAAGAATCTGGGCTAGAAATATTCTAGCCATGTGATCAGCTTTGATCGTCTTCTTTACTGGAAGGAAATGTGCTTGTTTACTAAATCTGTCTACTATAGTCCAGATTGCATCATTTTCATTCTTGGATCTAGGAAGATCCGTAATAAAATCCATGGCAATACTTTCCCATGGTGTGTTAGGCATAGGGAGTGGCTGAAGCTTGCCATAAACTTTATGTCTATCATATTTTACTTTTTGGCAGACTAAACACTCACGTACATGTTTTTCAATGTCCGCACGGAGTGTTGGCCAAAAGAAGTATCTTTCAAGGGCACTAGTGATAGTAGCAATTTCCCGATGCTCGGCATAAGGAGAATTATGTGCTTCATCCATCACGTTCTGTCGTAAGGGTTGAGCTATGCATATTTCTTGTTGACGATAGAGCGTATTATCCCTAATGGAATAAGGTGGCCTTGAGTGACCAGCTTGAAGATCTGCCCAAATTGTAGCGAAGTTTGGATTTGGAGGATACATCTCACTCAGAGATTCTAGTTCCTCATGATAAATTGTTGTCAGTGCATTGATCTTTGGACGCCTTGAGAGAGCATCTGCAACTGCATTTTTTGTTCCAGAAGTGTGTAAAATCTGAAAATGGAACATTGAAAGAAAGTTGGCCCATCTCATCTGCTTTTCTGATAACTTTCTCTGTGTGAGAAAGTAGCGAAGACTTTGATGATCTGTCTTGATAATAAAATCAGCTCCTAACAGATAGTGTTTCCAAATGGAAAGAGCATGAATTACTGCCATTAGCTCTTTCTCGTATATGGAAACATGCAACTCTGCATCTTTAAGGCATCGGCTTTTGTAGGCTATGGCGTGACCCTCTTGGTTCAAAACTGCTCCTACACAATCTCCAGATGCATCGCAGTATACCTCGAAAGGTTTGCGAAGATCAGGGACAGTGAGAACAGGTCCGTGACTGAGTAGATACTTAAGCTTTTCAAAAGCTTGTTTTTGTCCAGACCCCCAATGGAATGGAATCCGCTTCTTTGTCAAGTCATGGAGGGGACCTGCTATGGCGGCAAAGGCTCGAATGAAATGCCAATAATAGGAACAAAGACCGAGGAAACTTCGTACATCATGTACTGTAGTTTGCGTAGGCCATTCTACAACTGCTTGAATCTTATCAGGGTCCATTCCACTCTATGGCCCAAATAGTGGATTTCTTTTAGAAAGAACACGCTCTTCTTAGCATTCACAAATAATTTGTGTTTGCGTAGTTCTTCAAACACTAATGCGAGATGCTTATAGTGTTCGTCTTCCGTCTCTGAGAAGATTAAGACGTCATCGAAGAAAACGCCTGTAAAGCTTCTATATGAGTGGAAGATTCTATCCATCATTCTGTTGAATGTGGCTAGTGCATTAGTGAGTCCAAAAGGCATCACTAGGAATTCATACAACCCGAAGGTTGTTCTAAATGAAGTCTTATGCACATCCTGAGGAGCTATGCGGATTTGATGATAACCGCTCTTCAAGTCTATACGACTAAAGACACTTGCTCCTTGTAACTTGTCAAGAATGTCATAATCCGAGGGATTGGAAATCGATTCTTGATTGTGATCTTGTTTAGAGTTCTATAGTCTATGCACCTGCGGAATGTGCCATCCTTTTTCTGTACTAGCAAGACAGGTGAACAATATGGAGAAGTACTAGGCCTTATTAAGCCCTTCCCCAAAAGTTCGTTAACCTGCTTGAGAATTTCCTCTTGTTGCATTAGACTAACTCGATAAGGGGGCTGATTTGGAGGAGAACTTCCCAGGATCAAATCAATTGTATGATCCTCTGGTCGAGGAGGTGGGAGTTCATTTGGAAGTTCATCTGCGAAACAATCTTTAAAACTTTTCAATAACTTAAGTCTTTTTTGCTCTAAAGAGGAAAAAAGTTGTGAAGCAGACACATCTCTCTCTCTTGCAAAAATCAAGTACGTTGAAACACATTTTTTCATTACTTTCTTGATGGCAATGTGATTGGCGATAGGGATACGCCAATCACCTGCATCTGCAAGTACAAGATACTCCTTTCCTTTATGATCAAAGGATAAGGTTCTCTGAACATAGTCAGGAATGGGATGCATCTTGTAGTGCCAAGGCATTCCCAAGATAACATCGCATCCTTCAAGTGAAGCTAGTAAGAAAGACTCTTGATCTTTGTAGTTGTCGACCTTTAAATTCATCTTCCCTATGATTGGAGTAGAGTTAGAGTTCTGCCCTTTGAAAGCAGATTGTGCTTGAATTTCTAGAAACTCCAAAACGGTTGGGCTGTAAATTCAAATCATCGGCTAACTTTGTAGGGATGAAGTGTCTGTACTGCCAGGGTCAAACAAAATAAGAGCCTGTTGGTTGTTGATACTACCCCATGCTTTGAGAAGAGCTCTTTCTTTTCCATCCTTGGTTGTATTCCCCTGTACATCTGGGACTGCATTGGAAGAGGGTGGTTGCAGAGTTTTGGTAGGACAATCATCCTTCATATGTCCAACTTGTCCACACTTGAAGTATCTTCCTTGATGTAGGTTCTCAATTCAGCAGGAGAGAGATATTTCTATTTCTTGGGTTGATTTGGCTTTGCTTCTACTTCAGAGGCGGTTCTTTTCTTCTTTTGAGAAGAAGAAGTAGAGGTAGGCTGCTCATGGAGAGCCTTTTGCTTGGCATGATAGGTGCTTTGCTCCATCTTCCTTGGAGTACCCTTGTCATGTATTCCATCAGCTATGCGAGCTGATTCCATAAGTATCTGCAAGTTACCCCGAGGGTAAAGCTTCATAGCCTTTTGTAAGGCTTCATGCAATCCTGCTTCAAACTTGCGTATCTTTTCCGAATCGTCAATCTTCTTGAATGGAGTGACTTTCAAGAGAACGTCCCAAAACCTATCCACATAGCGTGGAACAGTTTCGTTCTCTGACTGTGAGAGTCGATCCCATTCTTTCTTTACCTCTTCCTCATAGTCTGGAGGAAGGAACTGTGCGTAGAACTCCTTCTTGAAAACAATCCAATCTTGAGGTTTGCGATTTTCCAAGATCAGGGTTAACCACCAATTGTTGGCGGTGCCTTTCAGGTACATACTGACCTGGCGCAGTTTGGATCTTTCTTTAAAATTCCCTTATGCAAATGCCACTTCAAATTGGCGGATGAAAACCAAAGCTTTGTCATTATCACGCCGTCCATTGTAGGTGTCGAATTTCACATCTTTGTCTCCCGACTTGAATGTTTTCTACCTGTGGTGCTTCTTCTTATGGTGCTCCTTCTTTCTATGCTTAGACTCCTTGTGTACAGGAGTCCTTTCCCTTGAATGCACTTCTTGTTGTGACGGATCGTGAAGAAACATGTCTTCTGGAGCGACTATGTCATCCAGATCCTTCATGAAAGAAAACTGAGGAGAATCAGGGGGATCTTGCTCTTGAACCTTTGGATTAAACCGCACATGACGTTCTAGAGGTTTCCTCTGCCTCTCGTGCATGCGGGAGGTTCCAATTAAAGGATCTTTCCTTGGTTCTGGTGCCTTTGGGTTCTGCGGGATTTCTCCGGACTCCATCGGCACTTTCTCCTTCCCTTTCTCAAGAGTATGGAGAATCTTTTGGACTTCTGGATGGGAGAGAGCTTTTTGCAACTCTACCACCTGCTGTTGAAGGAGAGAACTCTATCTCGCATCCCCCCTATTTCTGCAGTTTGCCAAGAGTCCTCAATCCCTTAAGGAAGAAGAGATGACCTTGCTCTAATACCACTGTCACAAAAATACGGAAGCGAAAACTGATTGTTAAATGCAATTTATATACTCAAGAGACTTTGGAGAGAAAGAGAGAAAGCTTGACACATCATTGGGGACCACAAGATGGGCTGGTCCCCCCCCCCATAAAGAGAATATCTTTATTACTAAGAGAGAATCTTTACAAGCATAGGAACAGGGCAAAAGCCCGTCCCCTATTCTTTCTTGTCCTTTTTCTTCTTCTGACTGAGAGAGTAGAAGAACTGCTCTCTGACTACTGAGAGGATCTTTCCTCTTCTGTGAGATTTTGGGAACCTACCTTCCACAAAACTCATCGGAAGCTCTCATAAATGAGAGTCTATCTTCCTCTAACTGTGTCTGTTTGAACATAATCATTCCTGCAATCAAACCACGAAAGAAACATGCAAAACACACTCACACACGCTTGCTGTAATTTTCTGCACATAACCAGAAATTGTTACTTGAGCGCGTTCCAATGCCGAAATGGAGGTCCTTTTCGCGACAGAAACGCTCCAAACTTTGTGTATGTGTAGAGTAGGTAGAGAGGAATAAGATTCTATTAAAGCTTTGCTGAAATTCACCCTAATACAGGTGATAAGGGGCTGAAAATAGAGAATTTGCAGTAGTTAGACGAAAGAGAAAGAGTGTTTTCTACTACTTTACGCGATGAAACTTCTCCCACAACTGCCTATAACCATGAGAGACCTTGTTCTAGGTGATGGGTGCTCAGAGGCTCCACATACACCACAAGTACTGCTCTCAAGCTTCAATGAAGAGCTTCATTGCGTAGAGGACGTTCAACTTAGGGGGGTTGTACATTGGCAACCTGGCAAGAGGGGGAGGGGCTGCTCTCATATAACCAGCCAGAAGAGGGGGCGCTAGCATGAAGAGAGAGAGAGAGAGAGAGAGAGAGAGAGAGAGAGATTGCATGGGTAAGTGTGCCACTTAAACCATTCAACTTTTGACTTTAAAAGTCCTATGCTAATTAATGAAAAGTGCAATTAAGTGCACAACTGCACAGATAAATGCAACAAATGAAAATGTTAGCTACTCCCCAACGCAATGTCGTACCAGCACTGCTTTGGCATTACCTGTTCGCACTTCTCCGGCCATTTGGTCCAGCGTAGATAATTTAAAATAATTTATTTGACTTATCCTAAGGTCGTAAAAATAATTCAGGCCTTAGGATTACTGTTGTTCTAAGGACCCCATCTCATTCTTGTGCTTGCACTAGCACGCGTAATTTTTCTAAGCCTGAAATCTGAGGCTACTGCTTACCCCTTCATTGAAGAATCGATTTCCCAATCACTAGGTCTTCAGAGTATTTTTCTGCTAGAGTCTCCTTGAGGTGCACTGGCCCAAACTTGGGTGCACTTGAGGCCCCAGAACTGCTAGATCTATTCTGATGTGTACACAACTAATTAGATAATTCTTTTTCTTGTAAATATATTAATTATTTACAAAGTCTAACATAGTTACACTCTCTCTCTCTCTCTCTCTCTCTCTCTCTCCGGCGTTTTCGGTGAGTGTGGCTCACACCCTCTCTGCTGCTCATTCTCACGTTGGCTTAGGAATAGCTTGTACAACTCTTCTAACTGAGCAAGATAAGTCCTCTTCTTTTGTCGCACGAGGTGTTGAGAGGCTATCTTCTGAGTAATGGCTCCCAGGAGCACCTCTCTCTGAAGTGTGGCTCTTGTCTCTCTACACTCTTCGTCATACCAACTGTTTTGGGGCCTACTCGAAAAAACGTTGTCTGTGCCCGGGTTGGGTGTGTGGGTATGCCTCTACTACTGCATCATGTAAAGTCTATGTCTCTGTCAATATCTGGGTAAGCTCCTCTAATGGGTGTCTCGACTTCTTTGTGGACATGCGTCTATAAATACTATCCATGTAGACAGAATCAATCTTCGCTGTAATAGTGTATCGAGTATGCATAGAGGCTTGGGCCAATGGACCTGTACTAAATTGAAATGAAATTGTGAATGTGAGAAGGGCGTGATCTACGGCTACCCCAACAAGCTTGGGGCCAACTGTAAACTCCTGAATAGATGGTATAAAACTGAGCTGAGCCATAACATAGTCCACCGATCTAGCCCCGTGTCTCTGAGGAAAACAAGTGAACCCATTTGCTGTTGGAAATCTCTGTAGGCCATTTAGGATGGCTAGTCCATGTGCAGTCCCCATGTCTATCAAATTTCTCGCATACTCATTATGCACCACGTCCTGCGAGCACCTTGCCAGATCACTGACATCTAGCTCTCTTAACATCTCCTCCGAGGTATCATGGAAGGTTGTTTTAGAGGGGCCCATCCTGGCATTGAAGTCCCCTAGGAGGATGACATCCCCATCCCTAGAGAACTCCCATATGTCATTTAAAATCATGTATGGTGAGTCCCAGCGTAATCGCGAAACGCGTTTCAGCAGGCCTGAAACGCGAAACGGTTGAAACGGCAGAAACGTTTCACCTGCAAGGTGAAATGCCTGGAGTGAAACGCCTGAAAATAAAAAAATTCCTTTAGAGAATTTGGCCATTACATATTTATTTATTTATTATGTATTTGCTATTTCAAGGTTAACATAGTATGTGTTTCTACTCACTGTACTATGAACACCTATTTTGTCGATACATAACTCTATATATACACAAAATTGGCGTTTCGGTCAAACGTTTCAGTGAGGCCTTAGCCTAGAGTGAAACGTTTCGGGGTGAAATGCCACGTTTCGGGGTGAAACGTTTCGGGTCTGAAACGTTTCGCGGTTACGTTGATGGTGACTACCCTTGGGGTGATGCATAAAGAGATGTGTTGAGGGGGAAATAGTGCAATATAAAGTGGCCTTCCCTTCTGTGCTCTCACCCTGACCCAGATATATCTAGCATGCTCATCTCTCCGAACATTACGAATGAGAGGGTGCAACTCTTCCTTGACTAAAATTGCCACATCTCTTGACCCACGTCCTCTATGCTATGGTCTCACCTCCTGCCTACAAGTGGTCTCCCAGTGGTATCCCGTCACTCTAGGAAGTGTGACACCGGGAGTTTGATGTGTCTCAAAGTAGACAATAATGTCCCTTCCCTTGAAGCTATCCTCAAATGCACCAACATCTAGCTTCATTGTTCCATTACAGTTCCATACTGACATTTTAAGGCTGGTCCCATAGGTCTTGCACCGTCATGTAGTGCGTCTTTCCAAGATCACTACATCCCCACGGTCTTCCGTTGCTTTGAAGCTCTCTGGCCTATCTTTTGATTGTCCTCGTTGTGCCTTTTTGGGGCACCTTGCAGAGACGTGTCCTTGATCCCCGCAATCAAAGCACTTCCCCTCTTTGAGATAATCTGCTCTTTGTTTCTTGGTCAATCGGGGCATAGTTACCCGGAATGGAGAACGGCTACATGCATGAAATGCGATTCCTTGTTTCGGATACTCACATTTGAAACACGGAACTTCCTCTTTTTCTATTGTCATTTGTCGAGTTTTGTCCGGTCCTTGGTGTCGAAACTTCATTAGTGGGGTAAGTTAGGTTACCCCAATGTATAGAGAATCCTCGCTTAGCATGTCCCATCAATTGTTGTATGGACTAGGACTTCTTCTCAAGGCAGTAATCTCGGATCTCTTTGGGAAGTCCACAGCAAAACCGCTCGATCTTGAAAGTGACCTTCTTAAAAGAAGAGGTCGGTAGAAAAGCATCCCAAAATCTTTTACAATAAGCATCCAAAGTGTCAACCTTCGTCATCCAAAGACGGTTCCAAGCGGTCATCTCATTCGTACTCCTAAGTCAACCAAGAAGAAACAAGCCGTTTGAACTTTAACCACTTAGTCGGGGCTTCTCTCCTCAAAAGAAGAGTGGACCACTATAACCGGCCTGTACAACGTAGAGGGCGGTACTATTTCAATTACCTGTTAACTTTACACAGAGCACTGAGAAGGGAAGAGAACACAGCTGCGTCCAGCGACTAGAATGTCACTGCGCACACGAGACCGACACCTTGTAGGCCCCAAAGACTGGCGTCCCTTTCGGTATTTCTTTATTCAAATTAAGGTAGACGATCTGACCACTTAGCACAAGCTTTCACAAAGCTGTCCAAACCAGGCGAGGGCTGAAAACGCAGGTTTGCGACCTGATTTTGGCAGCATAACGGCGCAAAAACCCCTGTAGGTCAAAAGCAGCTGTCTAGGACGGATTCCCTCGCTATCTGGAAGCTTTCTGGTGAGCTGTCACAGAAATTCAGTGGGCTGTAATTCCCTGTTTTTCACTGCCGGGTGCCTAAAAGCCTGTACATGCATCCCAAGGCTCTCACGAGGCTCCCACGGTGTTCCCTTGCAGTTTAGGTGCGAAACCCTAAACCTGCAGAAAAACACAGCAGGCTGTAATTCACTGTTTCGGATCGTTTTTAGCGGAGCGAACACGCCTACGCGTGTCCCAAGGGTTCCCGCACACAATGGGACAGTTCCCCTGTGAATTGGACGAGTTTTCACGCGAGAAAACTCTCCGAACTCGCAATCTTTCACGATGGAACTATGCGTACCTGTGGGGGATTAGCAATTAGCTAATCCGGTTCCTGTTCAGAAGGCTCTTGCCTTGGCAAACGCACATAAACCCCCAGAACTGTACATGTTCATCTGAGTAGCCCAACTAGTGGGGCATTACCATATGTGCCAAAGGGGAGAGAGAGATGCACGAGAGAAAATCATCGTGCTACATGAGACAAAGGAGAAGGCAAGCTTTCCATTAAAGCTGTAAACCTGCACCCACTACTCACACACACACTGTAGCTCACTTATGAGTCAAATCAGCCTCCTCTCTCAAATTGGGCGCCCCCTCTTGCTGATGGAAGTGGAAAACTGCACCAGGAGCCGCCATGTGTCCAGTTTGCCCCTTTTGAGTTAATTCTCTAGTTCCCACTGACTTATAAAGTTATAAGTGACTTTCCGAGTGGCCCAGACTTCATTTGGCGCACACAAGCTTCCATACTCATGAGAATTCAGTGCTAACTGGCCCGACTAGTCCCAGACTGACCGACCCAAACTCCCGTTGTGAGAAACCTATTCGGCCACAGCCGTTTCACACTGGCCATGCAATGTCCACTTGCACCTTTTTCAAGGGTCCCAGGGAAAACAAGTAAAAATAAAAATAAATAAAAATATCTAGTACTTATTTACGGAAGGCAACAGGAAAAATACACCTCCTGGTGACACACCCCACCCTTGAAATACTGCAAGCGACCTCGCTTGCATGCCAATAATACATGCGGTATCTCCTGATATCACATATATTCTATGATGGGAATCCAAGATATACATGCTTCCGAAAATGTAGCGTTGGACGATTAAAAAATCCCACCAACCTGGCTATGACACATCTATCAAGCATAGAAGTCTTCTAGTGTCCTCTCAAGCACAAACTTCTCTAGCTAAATTCTGTATGGAAAGAGTAGATACAATTGCTTAACTACTCTCTTGAGCATCATGAACCATGCTCTTGCCTTGCTCCCGAGAAGGGTACATCAAGTCATTGTGGGTTCCATCTGAAAGGCTTCAAGATACAATTGCAATAGCTGAGGTGAATCAACCAATTCAGACTCTTCCATCCATTTGGCATCCAATGATGGATAGTTCTTGAACTTCACCAAATAGCATCTTGCAACCTTTCCTCTAACCTTTCTTTCTTTATGTGCCAATATCTGTTCAGGAACAAGGATTTCATCCAATTCTTCCACTTCGGGTTGTTCCTCATCAAGCATATTCTTTGGCACATTACCAACAAACGGTCTTAGAAGGCTGATATGAAAAGCATTATGTATTTTCCAGCCTTCTGGTAGCTTTAATCTGTAAGCTACATCGCTGATCTTTTTTGAAATCTGAAAAGGACCATAATATCGCATACTGAGCTTAGGAAACAAGCGTTCCTTGCCTTTCCTTTTCCTTAACCTGGCCTTTTCAAAGTGCAAAAGCACCCAATCACCAAGTGAAAATACAAGTTCACTACGGTGACGATCAGCAGCTTTCTTTTGCTTAGCTTGAGTCTTCTCAAGAGCAATCTTTATCTTCCTATATGTTTCATCCATATCTTGCACATACTTGTCTGCCTCAAAAATCTTGTCCTTAGTCTGCAAAATGGGAGGGACTTTCTTCCCTCCTTCCACTATCTCAAATGGTGCCTTACCTGGTGACGTATGCACACTGTTATTGTAAGCATATTCAACCAATGGAAGATGGTGTTCCCAAGTTGCCTTGTGCTCTGACACATAACATTTGAGCAGGTCTAGAACAGTAGAATTTGCCTCTTTTGACTGTCCATCAGTTTGCGGATGAAACGAAGAAGAGAACTTTAGCGTAGTGCCCATGTTCTCAAACAATGCCTTCCAGAAAAGACTCGTCATACGTGGATCCCTGTCACTGACAATTGACTGAGGCATCCCGTGGTATTTAAAGATATCGCTCATGAATATCTTGACCATGTGTTCTGGCTTTATCTTCTTCCTCACAGGAATGAAATGGGCCTGTTTACTGAACCTACAAATGATAGTCCAAATCCCATCATTGCCTGTTTGTGTTCTTGGAAGATCAAAGATAAAGTCCATTGCTATGCTTTCCCATGGCCTATTTGGGATCGGCAATGGTTGCAACAATCCCGGTTGCTTGTCTGTCAAATTTGACTTTTTGGCATACTAAGCATGATCTTACAAATGTGTCAACATCTTGACGCAATGCTGGCCAATAGAAGAATGCCTCAACCCCTTTCACTGTCGCATCAATTCCACGATGCCTAGCATAAGGTGGAGCATGACTTTCCATCAAAATCTTTGGCCGTAACTGTTTGGTAACGCATAACTTTCCATGCATCATGAGAAAGTCATTCTTAAGCATATAGTGCTCATGATGTTGCCCATCAACAAGCTGGTCATAGATCCTTGCAAAATCAGAATCTTCAGCATATTGTGTCTTCATTTCGTCTAGTTCACAATGGTACGGAATTGACACTGCTGAAATTTGGGGCTTTCGTGACAACTCATCAGCCACCGCGTTCTTTTTCCCTTGCACATGCACAATCTGAAAATGGAACATTGACAAGATGTTTGCCCATCGCATGTGCTTCTTAGACAACTTCGTCTGTGTGAGAAAATATCGCAAGGTTTGATGATCCGTTTGGACAACAAAATCAGCCCCTAGCAGATAGTGTTTCCAACTAGTGAGAGCATGAATTAGTGCCAGCAATTCTTTCTCATAGACTTGCAAGTTTCTTTCAGTCTTCAAAAGAATTCTGCTCTCATATGCGACTACTCGGCCATTCTGCATTAGAACTGCACCAAGACTATGGCCACACGCATCACACTGAACCACAAAAGGTTTTGAAAGATCTGGCAAAATGATTACCGGATCTGAAGTTAGCTTCTCTTTCAAGTGTTTGAACGCTAAAATTTCCTTGGCTGTCCACTTGAAAGTAACTCCTTTTCCTTGTAGTGCATGGAGTGGAGAAGCAATCTCAGCAAAATTTCGGATGAACCTCTTGTAGTAGGAACATAAGCCTAGAAAGCTTCGAATGTCATGTATGGACTTCAAGGTTGGCCATGACCTAATTGCTTCCACTTTAGCGGGATCCATGCGTACCCCATCCTTTGAAACAATGTGCCCAAGGAAGTGAATTTCTTGCAAAAAGAATTCACTCTTCTTCGTATTAATGAGTAGCCTGTTCTTACGTAACTCATTGAAAACTGCAGTCAAGTGATCCCTATGCTCCTCTTCAGACTTCGAATAGACAATCATGTCATCAAAGAAGGTACCCACGAAGTTTCTATGTGGTCTTAAAATTCTGTCCATCATTCTATTAAACGTGGCAGGAGCATTTGTGAGACCAAATGGCATGACAAGAAACTCATAGAGACCAAATGTTGTCCTGAACGCAGTCTTATGGACATCTTCTGGCCTAATGCGTATCTAATGATACCCACTCTTTAGGTCTATCCTTGTAAACAATGACGCTCCCTCAAGCCGATCAAGAATGTCATCTATCCTCGGTATGGGGAACCTGTTCTTGATGGTATTCTTATTCAAGGCGCGATAGTCAATGGACATGCACCATGAACCATCCTTCTTCTGCACTATGAGTACAGGCGAACAAAAAGGGGATGAACTGGGTTGAATCAGTCCCTTCTCTAAAAGCTCGTTGACCTAACTCATAATCTCTTTCTGCTGGGCTGCACTAACCCTGTATGGTGGTCTATTCGGTGGACTAGAACCTGGCACAAGATCTATAGTATGATCCTCAGGTCTCTCAGGAGGTAACTCCCTGGCAAAGAGTCCGAAAAACAATCACTGAAACCACTCAAAAAAGTTGACCTGTCTTTATCTAAGGTAGACAAATTAGATACAACTTGAGGTACTTCTTTTGCAAAGATCAAGTACGCAAAAAGATGATTCTTTATTACAGATGAAATAGCAGAAGCAAAAACAACTGGAACAGACTCGCCTTTAAGCTTTACATCAAGGACATGAGTCTTTCCTCTATGTACAAGGGTAATCTTTTTTGTTGTAAGTATCCACCATAGCATGTAACCTGTAACACCATCGGATACCCAGTAACACATCACAGCCCTCAAGTGGCATAATATGAAACTCTTCCGCATCCACATAACTCTGAATGTGCAGAAGAAGCTTCCCCAAAATGGGAGTAACGGGCTCTAAATGACCTGGGCATGCCAAACCTGCTTCCCCTGTCACACCATCTCCTCTGCACGAATGCCCAACTTTGATGCCAATTCTGGTGATATGAAATTTGCACGGGCTCCTGGATCAAAGAAAACCAGCACTGTTTGGTCTCTAACTTTGTCCCAAGCTCTGCACAGCTCCGTGGCATCTGTGTTTGGCTGGTCTCCAACCAAATCTGGAACAAGTCCTGCACTTGGCTTTGGCTTCTTCCCTTTATGGTCCGACTTGTCATCCTTATCCTGTGACTTCTTCTGTGGGCATTCATTTGCAAAATGTCCTTCCTGTTCACAAATATAGCATTTCTTGGCCTCCCTAAGAGCTTTCCTTTCTTCAAAAGTTTTGCCATAAAAATACCTTTTTTGCCCTTGTCCTCGTCCCGAAGAAGATTTAGATTGCTTCTTGGACATATCACCTTCTTCAGTGGAGGGCTTCTTTGCGGAAGGCTCAGAAGGCTTTGCTGCAACATTGCCCTTGGCTGAAAACTGTTTGCCCTGGGCCCCTTTCTTGTGGCTATCTCCCTTCGACAGATTGCTGGCCACTCTTGCATTCTCTATCAACTGCAACATATTCATGACAGTAGTCTTTGTGCAATAGTCCCTGATTTTCTTGGGCAATCCGCAAGAGTACTTCTCAATCTGTTCTGACAATGGCACAAACCTGTAAGAGGTGACTGGCAACAGTGCGGCCCAAAACTGTTTATTGTACTCTTCCAGATTCGCACACTGTTTAGCATTCAACTCGTGCCATTCTGTCATCACATCCACTTCAAAAGTGTTTGTCAGCCATGTAGGCGCAAAACGCTGTTTGAATTGGACCCACGTTGTTGGGGCTTGACCCTCGTTCAACAATGCTAACCACCATTGAAGCGCATTCCCTTTCAAGAAAGTGGCAGCCTTGCGTATCTTTGAAGATTCTGTGAAGTTTCCTCCAGCATAAGCTGCATCGAACTGCTGTATGAAGATCAAAGCCTTCAATTGGTCCTCAGTTCCTCTAAAAGTTTCAAACTTCACTCCCTGCCCACCTTCCTTGTAATCCTTAAGCTGACTCAAAGGAGCCACATTATCATAAATAGGTGCCTGTAACAGTGGTGCTCCATGATTGTTCATTCCAGCACTCGCATCAATTGTTTTACCTGTCATATCTGCATTTTTATGTATGGCTGCGAAAAACCAGCCATACCAAATTGTGTTCCAGGCACTCGAAATTGGCCATAGGCACCTTGAAAACCTGGTTGGACACCCATGTTCGCGTACGTAGGGTTACCCATGCCTGTTTGCATTGTCCCGAACACATTCCCTGGCATATAACCCGTGGAAGGTCCAGCCATAGCTTGAAACACTGAACCACCTCCAAAATAACCAGGATAAGTATTAGGTAATGGAAGGGTCTGACGCATAGGGTGTTCATTACTCCCTCGACCATTCACAAACGGTTCCTGTCCAGCTAAAGCAAGCTGCTTTGGATCATTGGACACCACTAGTTGCTCAACCACATGGGATTTCCCTCGAGCATCATGAGTCCTCTGCGCATTGGAAATCTCCTTTTCCTGCAACGGCTCAGTCATGCCCTGTGTAGGAGGCTGAAAACCCTATGTCGGAGCCTGTAAGAACTCTTGCATCCTTGGGTTATTAGCCAACTGCTGAAACATGTCCATGCAGCAACGCAGTTGAGTTCTAAACAACCTGTCCTCTTCTTGAAGAGTTGAAGGAACTTTCTCTGTGCCATGTGAGGAAGATCCCTCTTCAGGTACTTGGTCTCTCTTCTCTGCCATAACGACAAGCTCTGTGTTGCTTTCACCCACAACAATCCACGCTGCACTTTTTGAAGAAAAAGTGACTATCCCGTCGATGGAACCATATAACCGGCCTGTACAACATAGAGGGCGGTACTATTTCAATTACCTGTTAACTTTACACAGAGCACTGAGAAGGGAAGAGAACACAGTTGCGTCGAGCGACTAGAATGTCACTGCGCACACGAGACCGACACCCTGTAGGCCCCAAAGACTGGCGCCCCTTTCGGTATTTCTTTATTCAAATTAAGGTAGACGATCCGACCACTTAGCACAAGCTTTCACAAAGCTGTCCAAACCTAGTGAGGGCTGAAAATGCAGGTTTTCGTCCTGATTTTGGCAGCATAACGGCGCAAAAACCCCTGTAGGTCAAAAGCACCTGTCTAGGACGGATTCCCTCGCTATCTGGAAGCTTTTTGGTGAGCTTTTTGGTAATTCCCTGTTTTTCACTGCCGGGTGTACAAAAGCCTGTACACGCATCCCAAGGCTCTCACGAGGCTCCCCCGGTGTTCCCTTGCAGTTTAGGTGCGAAACCCTAAACCTGCAGAAAAACACAGCAGGCTGTAATTCACTGTTTCGGATCGTTTTTAGCGGAGTGAACACGCCTACGCGTGTCCCAAGGGCTCCGGCACACAATGGGACAGTTCCTTTGTTAATTGGACGAGTTTTCACGCGAGAAAACTCTCTGAACTCGCAATCTTTCGCGATGGAACTGTGCGTACCTGTGGGGGATTAGCAATTAGCTAATCCGGTTCCTGTTCAGAAGGCTCTTGCCTTGGCAAACGCGCATAAACCCCCAAAACTGTACACGTTCATATGAGTAGCCCAACTAGTGGGGCATTACCATATGTGCCAAAGGGGAGAGAGAGATGCACGAGAGCAAATCATCGTGCTACATGAGACAAAGGAGAAGGCAAGCTTTCCATTAAAGCTGTAAACCTGCACCCACTACTCACACACACACTGTAGCTCACTTATGAGTCAAATCAGCCTCCTCTCTCAAATTGGGCGCCCCTCTTGCTGATGGAAGTGGAAAACTGCACCAGGAGCTGCCATGTGTCTAGTTTGCCCCTTTTGAGTTAATTCTCTAGTTCCCACTAACTTATAAAGTTATAAGTGACTTTCCGAGTGGCCTAGACTCCATTTGGCGCACACAAGCCTCCATACTCATCAGAATTCAGTGCTAACTGGCCCGACTAGTCCCAGACTGACCGACCCAGACTCCCGCTGTGAGAAACCTATTCGGCCACAGCCGTTTCACACTGGCCATGCAATGTCCACTTGCACCTTTTTAAGGGTTCCGGGGAAAACAAGTAAAAATAATAATAAATAAAAATATATAGTACTTATTTACGGAAGGCAACAGGAAAAATACACCTTCTGGTGACAACCACTACGTTCGTGCATTTTGTTTCAAGAATGATGCTGCCCTCCTGATCTTGGAGTGCTCTGAGTAGCACGCTACAGAGAATGCTTTGTCAAAGTGCTGAATAAAGGCTAAAGCCTTTGGAGCATCTCGAAACCCTGAAAAGGTTTCAAACTTTATTGCCTGTCCACCCTCTTTAAACTCCTTGGTCTTTTTGCCCTTGTCCTCGAGAAAATCATATTGATTGGCTCTATAAAAGTGCTTCTTCTTTGCATAAAACATGTGATCATCGGAGTCCAAACTGTTCAGAGGAGGATGACTCCTCAGTAGAACTGGCAGAAACGGGTCGGGATCTGCTCTTCTTTGCCGCCTTCTTGTTTTTTCCAAAACTGTGATTCTTGCTTCGCTTCTTGCCCTTTTCGTCCTCTTGAGATTCACCAGCGATCGATGCTGGATCTCGTGTGATTTAGCTCTTTCTGAGGATACACCCACACTGTGTTGTCTTAGCCCCCCATTTACTTCACCCCCTACCCCTTACTCATATCCTACACAAGCCTAGCTAGCTGCTTAGCTCACATCTAGCAGCTTAGGATTCTATAGTATTTTTATTTTGTCACTAAGACTTTGTACCAGATTCACCACATTGTAACTCTCTGGTCTCATAGGTCACTTTGGCCTTTTGAACTTTGAAGACGTTAATATAACATTTCATTTCATTTCATCTCTCTCTCTCTCTCTCTCTCTCTCTCTCTCTCTCTCTCTCATGATACGTCCGAGGAGATGCAGAGGGAGCTGGACACTACGGAGATGGGCCTATCTAGACTATCATAGGATGTGGAGCATATTGAGTATGGACGGTACTATGGGGAAGGTGAAGAAGAATCCTACTAGGTACCTCTTGTGATGGCGATGGAGAAGAAGGGTAGAGTGAATCAGGAGCAGCCCACGAAAGTGGTCCAGAAGGAGACCTAAAGGTCCAAGGGCCATTCACATTTGGGCCCTTGGACTCAAGGCTTAAAATGCCTTTATAAACATTATTCCCTAACAACCTCCCACCTATAGGCAATGTGCCTTGGGAGATAAAAGAATCAGCTAACTATGGTACATCAGCTTACTATACACTTACTCATTCAACCCCCATCATCTGGCAACAATATGCAAACCTATTTGCTGGGAGACTCTTGGTCAGAAGATCTGCAGGATTGTCATCTGTATGCACCTTGACAAGGGTGATAGCCTTGTCCTCAAGCACACTCCTGATAAAGTGATACTTCACCTCTATGTGATTTGTCTTGGCATGAAAAACATGATTCCTTGCAAGCATAATAGCACTCTGACTATCACAATGCAGCACAGGAACCTGTGACTTGATGCCAAGCTCTTCTACCAAACGCATGAGCCATAAAGCTTCTTTGCTTGCCTCAGTGGCAGCCACATATTCAGCCTCAGTGGTAGACAAAGCAATACATTTTTGCAGTCTAGAAATCCAAGAAACTGCACCTCCTGTGAAAGTAAACACATATCCAGAGGTAGACTTTTTGCAATCTGGATGTCCAGCAAAGTCTGCATCTGTAAAGCCATACACAGATGTCTCACTCTTTCCAAAACAAATGCATAAGTCTTTAGTGCCTTTCAAGTATGCTTCCCAATGCTTTTTGCCAGGGTTACTCATGTACCTGCTCACCACTCCACCGCAAATGCAATGTCGAGACGTGTGGCAACCATAGCGTACATTAAACTGCCAACAACTGATGCATAAGGAATCTTGGCCATTTCAGCCCGCATATCATCTGTCTTTGGGCAATCTTGTGCAGTAAGTTTTACATATGGAGGCAACGGAATACCAATTGCCTTTCCCCCTTCCATATGAAAACGATGCAACACCTTATCAATGTAATCTCGCTGAAATAGATACAGACGCCTGTTGGGTCTATCTCGAGAGAAACACATGCCCAAAATATGATTAGCATTACCAAGATCCTTCATGTCAAAGCGTTTCGGTAAGCTTTGTTGTAATGCATTCAACTCAGTGACATTTCTACCTGCAATAAGCATGTCATCAACATACAAAATCAGCAATAGAAGACTTCCATCTTGGCCTCTTTGGTATACAGATAGTGATTGGAATTACATCTTCTGTATCCCTGAGACCTCATGAATGTATCAAACTTGTGATACCATGCACGTGGAGACACTTTCAAACCATACAGGCTCTTCAAGAGTCTACAAACTTTTTTCTCTTGCCCCTTTGACACAAAACCTTCTGGCTGCGTCATATAGATTATCTCAAGCAAATCACCATGCAAAAACGCTGTTTTTACATCCATTTGCTTTAATTCCATATCTTGAGAAGCAACCAGACCCAAAACAAGTCGTAATGTGGCAAGCTTTACGACAGGAGAGAAAATCTCATCAAAGTCAACACCATGCTTTTTGCTTGTACCCTTTACCAAACGGGCCTTGTACTTGGAAGAAGCATCAGATGTGACCTTTGTCTTGTAAACCCATTTACATGGCAGAGCCTTTTGCCGTTTAGGCAAATCAACCAAATCCCATGTATGGTTCTTCTCCAAAGACTGCATTTCCGAAACCATTGCTTTGAACCATTTCTTACTGTCATCATGTTGCATAGCCTCTTATAACAAGACGGCTCACCACTATCAGTAAGCATGACATAGTCCAAAGATGGTTCATATCTATCGGGGGGCCTTGTCACCCGAGTAGACCTACGCACCCAATGATCCATAACAGGTGGGTTTTCAGCCTGTAAGTCATAAAAAACAGCAGGCTGTTCAGTTGGTTGCATCACATCAATGGGTTGCCTATGGCCATCAACCTGTTCCCCAACCTGTGGTGCATCAATGGCAATTTCTTGGGGCTGATTTTCAGCACCATTTTCAACATGCATTTGTTGTTGAACATTGGGCCTTCTTGGCTGTCCATAAGTCACATCTTCACGAAAAACAACCTGCCGCACTTCCTCGACTCTTATGGGCTGTTTATGCATGCAATTTTCATTGAAGATGACATCATTGTTGCGTGTGATTTTCCGCAATGTGGGATCCCATAATCTATACCCATTTCACCATCCTCACCATATCCTAGGAAAATACATTTGCTAGACTTGGGTTCAAGTTTGGTGCGCAGTTCACTCCGGATGTGAACATAGGCCTCGCATCCAAACACTCACAAATGTGCATATGAGGGTGGTTTGCCGGACCACACCTCCTCAGGCACCTTTCCACCCAAAGTCTTACTCGGTGAGCGATTAATCAAGTGAATAGCTGTTTGCACAGCTTCTGCCCAAAAAAACCATGAGGTAATGCAGCATGTGACAGCATACTCCGAACTTTCTCCTAGATAGTCCGGTTTAACCTCTCTGCAACTTCATTCTGGGAGGGATTAAAAGGAGCAGTGAACTCTCTTTTAATGCCTTTAGCAGCACAAAAGTCAATAAATGCTTTTGATACATACTCTCCACCGTTATCTGAGCGCAAAGACTTAAGCTTCTTACTAGTATGATTCTCAACAAACACAAAAAACTTCTTAAAAGTATCCAAAACATCACTTTTAGCACGTATTGGATACACCCACACCTTACGTGTAGCATCATTGATAAACGAGACAAAATACTTCTTTCCCCCTAAGGACCCCCTAAGGACAACTGGGGCATTTCACATACATCGGAATGGATTATGTCTAACTTGTCAGACTTCAAAGAAAGAGATCTTTTGTGCGGTGTTTGAGTGTGCTTACCATAAATACAGTGCTCACAATGAGAAAAATCAGCATACCTCAAACGCGGCAAATAACCACAACGAGACAGAGTTTCCATTCCTCTTTTACTCATGTGTCCCAACCTGCCATGCCACAAAGAAACACTCGGTTGCTCGGTTACAGTGACAACATGGTCACGCACACTGGATACGTACAAAGGATATAAGGTGTCCACTTTGCAGCCCTTGGCTACAATCTGTGACCCTCTACATATCTTCCACTTGCTATCACCAAAAGTGGTGTGATAGCTTGCATCATCCAGCTGCCCTGAACTAATCAAACTCTTCTTGAGTTGTGGCACATGACGCACTTTATGCAAAACAAAGGTCATACCATCTGCAAAAGAGAACTGCACACTGCCAATTCCAGCTATATCACATGCATAATTATCCCCCAAATAGACAGTGCCCAAAACCTCTCCTGTGTACTGAGAAAACCAATCCTTGTGAGGTGTCACATGAAAAGAGGCACCTGAATCAAGGATCCAAGTATGCATGTCCTCACTAGAACCCATAGTGAGGGTATGTGCATCAAAAGAAGAGGCATTGAGTACACCAATGCTGTTGTCACTGTCGCAGCTACTTGCAACATTTATTTCCTCAATCAAAACATTGCTCTTCTTTGCATTTCCCTTGTCCTTTGCATCTGTTTCAGCACCTTTGTTTTTCTCTTTCTTCCACTTGAAACATCCGCGTATATAATGCCCTTTCTTACCGCAATGGTGGCACTCAATATCTTTCCTGCGAGATTTGCTGCGTGCCTTGCCCTTATGGTCAAACTTCTCCCTCTGTTGGGACCTGCCCCTCAAGTGCAATGCATTAGAAGAACCCTCAGTGGTGTTCTTCTTGTTCATCTCTTCCATCAGGAGAGAACTCTCTACATCCGCATATGTAAGTGTTGCACTCGAGCTACTGAGAGCTGTCCAAAAAATATCCCAACTCTCGGGCAATGTGCATAGCAGAAAAGTGGCTTTGAACTCTTTGTCAATCTCAAATTTCAGACTTGATAGTTGGCTGAAAAGTGAGTTGAACTCATTGAGGTGCACTGACATTTGTGTGCCCTCCTTCATACGGAGATCTATAAGCTTCTTGAGCCAGGAAACCTTACTAGCAGCACTCTGCTGTGCATACAAATTGTCCAATCTCTTCCACATGCTCCATGTTGACTTTTCGTTCTCAAGATTGAACAAATAAGCTGTCAGACACTAGCATAATCGTGGAACAAGCTAACTCATCCACTTCCTCCCATTCCTCATCCGACATGTCAATACGTTTCTATCCTTGCACTTTAATCGGTTTTGCCTGTTTCTTTTGCAGCATCACGTTATAACATCCATATCGCAAAGTTATGGGCCCCTTCAAGCTTCCGAATGTGCAAAAGATTGCCACTTTCACTGCTTGAAGCCATCCCAAGTGAGTGCAAATGCTAAAACCCTGATTTGGCGACTTAAACACGCCCAAATGTGCGCAAATAGGCCAAAAACAGCCTGCTGTACCAGAAAAACAGCAATCGATTCACTCAAAATCAGTCCAAAACGGCTTACATTCACTGCTAAACCCTTAGCAAAGGTTTCCACAAGGTGTAATACATCTATTGCTTGCTGAAATTCACTGTTGTAGTGCAAAATTCAGACCTGTGAACACCTGTTTTGCTGAATTTTCAATTTTTCTGACCGATACTAGTGGAAATGCCTGTAAGAATGACCTGTGAGACTCACCCTACTGAAATTGTGTCGAAATGACGTCGAAATTGGTCAATTTCAGCGAAAATTGACTGCTGTTTGCCGGTTTTCGAAACCCTAATTTTGCGGAAATGGTTAACGTGGGTCTGTTCTACACTATGAGGTGACTCCTTTGCGACAAGTTTGAGGCAAATTGGCAGAAATCCCTGCGCGTAGCGAGCAAAATCAAAATTCTGATCTATGCTCGCGAGATGGCTCTTCTGGGAAACCCTAGGCTCTGATACCACGTGTGGGGAAGGTGAAGAAGAAGCCTATTAGGTACCTCTTGTGATGGCAGGAGCAACCCACGAAAGTGGTTCAGAAGGAGATGGCATGGAGAGAAGGGAATTCAGAGAAGGGAATTCATACGATTTGGGAAAAACGCCCTAATTTTGAGTTTGGGACTATCTCTTTATTATATGAGTAAGTGACCTAAAGGTCCAAGGGCCATTTACATTTGGGCCCTTGTACTTGATAGACTTGGGAACTGCACACGGCCTGGCCATCTTGAATGGACTACAGAGAATTCCCGCTGCGGGAGGTTTTACATGCTTTCCACACAGACATGGAGCCAGCATAGTGGATTATGTCGTGGCACAGCCGAGCTTTATCTCTAGTATCCAGGACCTCATAGTTGGACCTAGACCTGTTGGGGTGCCAATAGGTCATGCCCTTGTATCGATGACCATTTGTTTCCAGTCTAGTGTAGCACACATGCCACGAGCAGCATCCCCTATTCGCTACACCTTTAGCAAGAGACGAACTCTGTCTACACAGACGGGATCTAAGGACGCGTGTGCACTGAGGGGCCGACCTTTGGAGGAGCTCACTACTATATTGACACAAACATTGCATGATGCAGCAACAAAGGCTTACCCACACACACAGCCTGGGCAGAGGAGACGTTCTGGGAGCATGACCCAGAACAGCTGGTATGATGAGGAGTGCCGCGAGATGAGAGCCAGACTTCAGAGGGAGGTGCTTTTGAGGGACCTCACTCTCAGACAGTCTCAGATTGCCTTCCCACGCCTAGTGCGGCGGAAGAAGAGGGTTTTTTTTGGCTTGGCTAGAGCAGGACTTGTATCAGCTAGTCTTGAGTCAGGACTCCGGTGAGGCATGGCGACTCTTTCATGAGCGCTCCCCCCCTCCCACCCCTCCTGCCATTACTTCTACAGAGGCTTGGGGCCAATATGCATCATCTCTGTACACAGTTCCTAGATAGCCACCTCTTCCCGATCTCCTCGAGCCATGCCCACACACGTGTGTTTTTTTCACCGCTGTGAGGGTGAAGAAGGCCATTGATAGGATGAGAACTGGGAGAGCATATGATCATGATGGCTTAGTGGCTGAGCATTTTACACATGCCAGGGACTTGCTCGCAGAGCTTCTAGCAATAATGTTCAACCGTGCCATGTGTGAGGACCCGCCTGTACTTGGAATCTATCTACTATAGTACCCATCTTCAAGTCAGGAGACCCGATGGAGCTTGGGAACTATCGCACTATCATGATTGGACACACATTGGCACGGTTGTACGCATCCATTTTTGAGCAGCAACTGAGCAGATGGGCAGAGAGGGAGGGCATACGTGCAACTGGGCAAGCAGGGTTCAGGAGAGGTTTGCCCACATTCTGACACTAAGAGCCATTATTGAGGTGGACAGATCACATGGGAGACGGATCTATTGTAGCTTTGTGGATTTCCGCAAAGCTTTTGACACAGTGCCCAGAGCTAGATTGATGCGTAGACTACAGGAGATGGGAGTACCCACATAGCTGGTTTGGGAATCATGGCATTATACAGATCAGGGTGGGGCATGTACGCACTCCAGAAGGTCTATCTACATTGGTTCACTCCACTATCGGGGTGAAGCAGGGCTGCCTGCTCTCCCCTACTCTATTTGGTATGTATGTGGATGGGGTTTTTGACTATATTGAGAGAGATGGTGATAGAGGGGCACATGCAGGGACATGGATTCCACTATTGTTATATGCTGATGATATTGTATTGATCTCCGACTCTCCTGAGGGGATGCAATGTCACTTGGACGCATCGCATAGGTTCGCCCACGACGGTGGTTTGTCTCTCAAACTTGGTAAAACCAAGGTTATGGTGTTTAACACCACCCCACAGTGGATCAGAAGAGCAGCACCCACATTCATCTATGGACATGAGACAGTGGAGTATACAGATGCTTACACCTACCTTGGGGTGGTCTTTAGTGGACCAGCATTCTCATTGAGGAGAGCAGCAGAGACAAGACTGACCAGAGCCTATGCAACATTGGGGGGATTGGAGAGGATGTGTTCACAGATCCAGTTTCAGGAGCCTCGGACGAAGCTCTAGCTTTTTGACACCCTGGTGGCTTCCGCATTGCTCTATGGCGTTCAGATATGTGGGCCCTCTTTGGACCATCATCAGAGGTCGGGTCACACTGATGGATGGAGAGACATGGAGAAGCCCCTGGTCTCTATGATCTCGCGACTCATTAGAGGCAAGGCTTCAGTACCACATGACATTATTCGAGCAAAGCTAGCTACCCCCCCACTAGTCGTTGAGGCGCTCACCAGATCAGTCTCCTTTATACACCGCTTATGGGACCTCCCTAGAGATAGATATGCCCGCCTAGCACTTGAGTCCTCTCGACAGTTAGCTATGCACGGAGATACAACATGCTGGTATGGGGAGATGACATCATGGTTTCAGGGACATGGATTCAGCATGGATAGATTGCCCCCTTTCCAGTACTCATTGAATGCACCCTCTCTGACTCTTACATAGTCCTAGATCACCCGGCTCACTCGCCAGGACCTGACTCAGCTTGATACTAGGAGGACTTGCAGCGGCACATGAACTGGGCACGAAGATGGCTTTCTATAGAGAGCATCTTCTCCAGCTCACTGAGGATGGTTTTGTGACGAGCCCCAGATACATGGACACCCACTTATCTCATGGGATACAATGCGCTATTGGCCAAATTCGCACATCTTCACACCAGCTTTGGATCGAGATTGGTAGATACAACGGAGTACCAGCAGAGGCCAAGACATGTCCCCATGTCACATGGAGCCAAAGACAGAGTTGCACTACACATGCCACTGCCCAATTTACTATGAGATACGAGGCCGCTTTCACTGCCTGTTCAGGGAGGGCTTTGGACCACTTTCTAGAGTCATGGGATATGAGGATCAGAGATGTCTGGGACTCTTTTTTACTCGAGCTGCGCAGACACAGAAGAAAAAGAAGAAGAAGAAGAAGAGAGTTTTAACGTTGTAGGAAACTATCCCAAGAGACCTTAAAGATCTATCTGACGAGGAGAGTTGAACTCAAGACCTGTTATTCAAGAGGGAAATGGCATTACCAATCTACCACACTTGGGTGATAGAAAGAGAGCTGGTCTCAGAGACGGATCACAGACTTCTTTAGAGCAAACACTGAGCGGCAAGAGGAGCAGCTACCACAGTAGAGCTCATATTCTCCGTATACCAGAGGCATGCTGATCGATCGAGCAACCGAGCTTGAGAGATCCAGACGCCCACGACGGCAGAGGGACTACTTAATACCGTCAGAGACTGTAGCAGAGGATCCGGGTCACTTTGGCCCGACATGCACACCGCCCGATCAGACTACTGACCATGGAGGAGATTGATGAGATCCGCTAACGACTGATGATGGATCTGCTATGATTTAGCTCTTTTGAGGATTGTTCACCTTGCTCAACTTTTACCACACACATACCCACATTGTGTCATAATAGCCCTCATTTACTCCTCCCTTGTGAGTATCATACGCAATTCCCTTCTTTAGTACCTTTTCTTTTTATTTTCGGTACTCAGACATTGTATCAGATTCATCGCATTGTAACTTTTTGGTCTCATAGGTCATTTTGGCCTTTTGAAGATGTTAATATAACGTTTCATTTCATTTCTCTCTCTTTGAAGTTTGGCAGTTATACACCCGGGAGACATGCATTACACCCAGACAGCCTCTTCCATCAAGGATGCCATATCACCGAGGCTCCGAGCACTTCACGACTAGAGGATGTCCTCATCGAGCGGCTAGGAATTGCTCTCACTTGTGCATGTAGTTTCACGTCCATTAGAATTAGAGCTCCATTACCGTCATCTCTCACACACATGTATAGACCCCCCCATGTCAGTCTATTTTATTTTGTAGCATCTTCATTTTCAGCACTTTTGTCCTTTTTTTCTGGATACCAAGAGGACACACATGTATGTCGCTCTATCTCATAGGCCAACTTTCGCTCTATCTCATAGACGTTAATAAAGCTCGCTCGCTCGCTTTCTTTCTTTCTCTCTCCCCTTTCTCCGCGTCTGCTTGTGATCTCTCGAAGGCATGCAGAAGAAGAATTAAAACTGCACATGTGGTGTGACATATGCAAAATGTTCAACTCTGTTGTGCCGACTCCCGAGACGCGTTAGTCACAAAAGCGCAAATAGGCCTTGCAAGCATTACCTAATCAATATTGTCTTCCCTGGAGCCCAGTGATTTGTCCATAACGCACTCAAGCTATTGGGAATACACATCAACCTAGGGTCATTAAACATAGATCTGTTTCACAGCTGTAGAATGCAATAAGTGCATTTCAAAAATTCAGGGACAAGTCAATGCAACTAAATGTTTCTCTCTCTTTTTTATGTATGTTTTGTAGACGGAGAAGCTACTTCTCTACGGTGGTGCCATACATGAGGCTGGTGCTGTCAAAGCTAGACGAGCGGCTAGGCATGCCACTTCTGATTGGATGGAACTTGAAAAACAAAGAGGTCTGTACCGTGTATTGTTGTTCTGATTTCATGTTTAGATTTTGAAGACACCATACAACTGTGAAAATTAGAATCTCCATAAACTAAGGTTGTGTTTTCTGTTGAGTACCATGCAGTTGCTATGTTAAAACATTGTGTGGTAGCAGTTGATTATGGTTTATTTATTATCTTAGTGAGGTGAGCAGATTTTTGAGATTTAGGATGCTGCCTTCTATGTGCAGGGATTTCGATCACATCCACGGCTCTAGTTTTCGAGACAGACGATCATCAAATCACTTTGTTAGACACACCGGGACATCAGGTCTCCCTCTTTATGCTTCTTTTTTTGCTCCCTCTATGGGCTGGGTAGGATGTGTTTTAGCAATTGAAGTAGCTGGTTCATGTGGAAAAATGCGGGAGAAGGTAGATGCCTGTAGTCACATTTCTTTCACGTGCTTGTTTTCACTAATGCAAGCCCTTTTTGTACCTGTAAACATCTTCAAGTTTTTATTTGCAGGACTTCGGTGAAGACACATACCGGTATAGCATTCCTTCAAAAGCATGCTTCTCTTATTCACATTCTTAATAAGGCAGGCATTACATGTCTTGAAATCAACCCTCTGGTTTAGACTAGGTCTTGTGCCATGAAAATCTAACTTATTGAATTATTGAGGTCAGTACTTTGGCAGCTGCAGACAATGCAGTTATGTTGGTGGATGCAGGAAAAGGTTTAGAGCCACAAACAAGAAAACTGTTTGAGGTCTGTTTGCCGTCTCATAGTGCTGTTGTTTTCTACTGTTGACAAATACAAATCATCTGGTTTTATCTGCATTGCAACAGGTTTGTCGAATGCGCAAATTGCCAATCTTTACTTTTATCAACAAGATGGATCGCCCAGCATTGGAGGCATTGGAATTGTTGGATGAAATCGAAAAGGAGTTCGAGCTTTCTACACATGCAATAAATTGGCCCATTGGTTCTGGTGACAGGTTTGTTCTTATCGTCTGACCATGATGCAGAACTTTGCAACTTTCTTCGTCTTTCTCAGGCGAATCCCAATTGTTGACCGTTTGCATCACCATGTCCTTTTTAAAGGCTTGTAAAGGCACAGTGTTGATGGTCAGAGGTCTTTTTGGCAGGTTCATGGGTCTATATTATAGGCCAAAGAATGAAGTACACCTATTTGAGAAGGATCAAAGCCACGGCAGTAAAGAAGCATCTGTGCAAGTTCTTCCCTGGGGTGACCCTTCTCTACAGACAATAATACCTGAGGACCTCTATCAACAATTGGAGGTCTTAAAGTTTTTCAGCTCTATCTCAATCTAAAGAGTTTGAGGAGTCCTCAAACGACTTGAATTTTGGATAATGTTCAAGCTCTTGCTTGAAATGACTCTTTGCTACAGGAAATAAGTTGAGAAGGTCTCTAGCAATAGCAGAGTTTGAACATTATTTATAAAATGTTAAGTGTTTGCACAATGGTTAAATTACAGAAGTTTTGGTCTTTGCACGGTTGCTCATGATTCAAGTATGTACACACTAACTACAGGAGGAGATTGAGCTTCTAGAGGCAGTTTCACAACCACTGGAGCTGGAGAAGATTCATCAAGGGGAATTGTCTCCTGTCTTTTTCGGGAGCGCCATGAACAATTTTGGAGTAAGTATGCAAAGAGTCCACTCTATCAGTATGATAGCCATAACTTGCCATCAGCTGGCATCAGTTATTATGATTAATGTAATTCTGCAGGTGAAGCTTTTTCTTGAAAGTTTCTTGAAGTATGCACAGCAACCTATACCACATGCGGCTGATGTTGGACTTATTGAGCCTGATTATCCAGAGTTCACTGGGTTTGTTTTCAAGGTGTAGGCTGATCAAATATATTCTTCTGTGCTGTTTAAATTTGTGCTTAAGTAAGTTTATTCTGGCTTTGATGTGTTATGTTCTGTATTAAAGTTCTATTTAATTCTTTTTGGCAGCTACAAGCAAACATGGACCCGAAGCATCGTGATAAAGTTGCTTTTGTTCGTGTTTGTTCAGGTCAGCTATTTTTCATGAAAACAGAGTACAGGATGTTCATATTGAGAAAATGTGCTGCTCTAAGCAATTATGCTTGTGTTTTCCAAGGTCCACACCTCTTCTCTTGGCGATTGCACGCCTAAATAGCTTAAGAAGTGCCAACATTTTTTTCTTTAGATAGGGGAGAAAGGGGTTCTGATTTTCTTTTGTCAGAGATTGTAGTTGTAGGGTGGTTTTAGTGTGTGTAATTGTTGGGGTAAGCTTTAGGTTATGTTTTGTGTGGGAACTCTCACTAGGCTATACGAAAGTGGTGATTGCTCCTCTATCTGTGCAGTGTCTGGTGTGAAGATTTCAGTAATCTGTCTCTGGGATTGTCTCTCTTGAGAGCTCCTCAATAAACTGTCTCCATGTCTGTGTAACTCAAGTAGATACAGTCCAAGACATCTCTGGTCCTGATAGCTCATGTCTCTAGAAAAGGTCCGAAGCCTTCTCTAAATGGACGGTGGAAGCGACCCGGTATTTCGTAATAACTATGCATTGACATATATAATGCATCTCCGTCTCTGGCTGTGTATGGCATAGGCGGCATATCCTGCTGGTTGCTGGTATCCCTCCGAATATACCAGTCTCAATCTCAAGCTGGTGTGAGGATGTCCGTATCTAACCAATTGCACACCGTAACCTATGAGATAGATGTGTATCCATATAGCTGGGTCGAATCACAATCCCATCCCCTGTGAGTTGGAGAAGATTGTTTTGTCCCCCTGTAAAGCTAACTGTCTAAAGGACTCAAGGGCCAATGTGGCACATCTGTCTCTGGTAGTATCCCATGAGTTGTGCATAAAGGAGACTGATCTGGTAAGCACCTCTATCTCCATGGGGGGGGCTTGCTAACTCCGCTCTAATCATCTCATCTGGCACAGAGGCCTTGGCTCAATCGCGGAGATTTCATAGATACCAAGGGCCTCTCCATACCTCTCCACCCATCCTGACCCACAGAGGGTCCCCAAACCTGAACCCCATAGAGCATAGTTGAAGCTACCAAGGTATCAAAGAGCCAGAGATTTGTTTGGGGTTCCTAGAACTGAACCCGTGAACACATCCTCTCCAATCCTTCCAAGGCCGCATACGCTCTGGTCAGTCTAGTCTCTGTTGCTCTCTTCAAAGAAAACCTTGGCCTAGTGAAAACTACCCCAAGATAAGTATAGCATCTGTGTACTCCACAGTCTCCTGACCATAAGTGAATGTAGGTGCTGATCTCTTGATCCACTACGGTGTGGTGTTAAAACTCCATAACCTTGGTTTACAGACAATCCACTATCCTTTGCAAAGCTGTGTAATGCATCCAAATGTCGTTGCATACTCTCCGGTGAGTCACAATATCATCAGTATATAACAACAATGGAATCCATATCCCTGCCAGTTGGGCACCTCTGTCACCCTCTCTGTCAGTGTAATCAGAAACCTCATATATATACATACCAAATAAAGTGGGGGACAATGGACAACCTTGTTTCACTCCAATAGTGGAGTGCACTAAATCAAATATCCCCTCTGGAGTGCGTACATGTCCCACCACTGATCTGTATAGAGCCATGATCCCCCAAATCAACTCATTGGGCAATCCCATCTCCTTTACTCTGGGCATCAATCTGGCTCTAGGCACCATGTCAAATGCTTTGCGGAAATCCACAAAGCTACAATACATTTGTCTCCCATGTGCCCTACCCTCCTCAGTGATGGCTCTGAGTGTTAGAATATGGTAAAGAGTGGAGAAGTCTCTCCTGAAACTGGCCTATCCCGTCGCCCTTATGCCCTCACATTTTGCCTATCTACTCAACTGCTCCTCAAGGATAGATGCATACAACCGTGCCAATGTGTGCCCAATCATAATAGTGCGGTAGTTTCTAGGCTCTGTAGGATCACCTGCCTTGAAGATAGGCACAATAGTAGACAGTCTCCAAGTCTCAAGTAGGCCCTTACACATGACACGATTGAACAGAACTACAAGAACCTCGGTCAGCATATCTCTAGCATGTATAAAGTGTTCTGCTACTAGACCATCATGATCATATGCCCGCCTGATCCTCATCCTGTCAATGGCCGTCTTTACCATCTCAATGGTAAAGAAGGCACTCGTAGATGGGCATGGCTCAAGAGGATCTGGAAGGGGTGTCTGTCTAGGGACCGTATATAAGGATGTTGCATATTGACCCCACACATCAAGGGAAGTAATCACTGGGGGAGGGGAGTGCTCATGAAAGAGACGCCATGCCTCTCCTGAGTCTCTACTCAAGAACAACTGGTATAAGTCTCGCTCCATCCGAGCTAGGAATGCTTGCTTCTTTTGTCGCACAAGGGGCCAGAAGGCTATCCGAGATTGTCTGTGATTGATGACCCGTAGGAGAAGATCCCTCTGAAGTTGTGCTCTCGTCTCTCTGCACTCCTCGTCATACCAACTGTTCCGAGGCATGCTCCTAGGACGGCGTCTTTGATCAGGCTAAGTGTTTGGGTATGCCTCTGCTGCTGTATCATGCAATGTCTCAATTAGTAAAGTGGTGATCTCCTCCACTTAGAGTCCTGGCTTGGTTGCTGTACATAGATGACCATAAATCTCCTCTTTATAAACAAAGTCAGTCTCTGGTTTAAATGTATAGCGGGTATGAGTCCTCCTACCTGACACATGAGTTGTACTTTAGTGAAAGGAGACCGAAAGTGTCAAACGAGCATGATCTCCACTGGTTTGTGTCGTACTATGAAATCCTTAATGCAGGGGATAAATCAACAAGCTCAGCTGTGCCATGACATAGTCCATTGTGCTGGCCCCATGCCTATGTGGGAAGCAAGTAAACCCAGTTGTTGTGGGAAATTGTTGTCGGCCATTAAGTATGGCCAATCCATGTGAGGCCCCCATTTCCATCAGATATCTTCCGTCCTCAGTGTACTACTCATCTTGTGAGCGTCTGTGAAGCCCCATATCACTGATATCTAGCTCTCTCAGTATTTCATCTGAGGTATCATAAAAAATTGTCTAATGATTTCTCGTGCGGGCATTAAAGTCCCTCAAGAGAATAATGTCACCATCTTTGGAAAACTCCCATACATCCTCGTCTAATGCAGAGAAAGGGGTCTGGAGTCTGTCCTCTAGGTGCGGCATACACTGATGTGCTAGGGGCAAAGTAACATATAGCAATGTACAAGAATATGCATGTCTCAGCCCTCAATCTCACCCACTTGTATCTGGCTTGATCATCTCTCCGAACAACGTGCACAAGCGGCTATAACACCTCTTTGAATAGGACTCCTACTCCTCCGTGACCCTTTGTTCTGAGCTGTGATCTTGTCTCTGCTACAAAACTTGTCTCCCACCTATATCGAGTCACATGTGGCATAAGCTATCCTGGTGCCTAGTGTGTCTGAGTAAAAGACGATGTCTCTTCCCATAAAGCTGTCCTCAAATGCCCCTACATCAAGACGAAGTCACACACACACACACACACACACACACACACACACACACACACACAAAGCATTGATCCTCTATCTTGTAGCCGTTGACACAGTTGATGCATGTCTTTGAGGTCGTAGACTCATCATTCATTGGTTGACACATGGGATTTACATATTCTTTACTTGGAATGTCAATGGCTTGCATCACACTAGCATCATGGTCCCAGACAGAATTTATTTTGTAGAGATTTGCATTCTCATGTAGACCGAGATGTGGATATACTCCTTGTGTAGGAGCGCAAGTTATGTATAGACACTTATTGTAGATGCAGTAAGTTGTTACCTTGGGATTCTCATACATTTTGGGAAACTGCGATTGGACAACAATATTCTAGCAGTGGTGTATGCATTTCTATGGGACCCCCTTGGCACCATTGTGGACGTGACCATGGTACTTTAGTACATGGTAGAGCAATGTGGATTACTATAGAGATTGATGATACCCTTGGTGTGATGTGCATCTACACCCCAACTTCAGCTCATGGGGGGCCGAGTTTTGGTACCAGATTGTTAATGTATTGCCTATTGTGGATTCGTGGTTGTTGGCGGTGATTTCAACAATGTAGAGACCACTAAGGACTTGTGAGCCATTCTGCCCCGATCTTTACCATATGTATTACTGTGTGAGAGAGATGCTTGGGACAGATTCCTTTTTGCAGTTTCTAGTACAAATGGCATACTTCATCTGTGGCTCGCACACCACAGACACTGCAGTTTTCGTGGGGTTTTAGAAGGAAGTCGGGTCGTCTGCTCAAGCGACTAGATAGATTATATGTGGGCCCTTGGGGAGCATCTTGGCCTGGAGAGGATGACAGTTCTTTTTGTAGTTCTGGGATGCTCTCAGCCCCACTATGCTTTCCGGTTTACAATACATATTTGACACAGGAGAGATGCCTGCCTCTTATGTGTTCGGGACTTATATCTCTTATACCGAAAGACAGAGATACATCGTCCCTGTGACAGTGGAGACCAATCACTCATGTCCTCCGTGTAAAAGATCTATGCTCACATGATCAACATGCGCTTAAAAACCTTTATGCCTGATCTCATCCATGCTTCGTAGACAGGTTTTGTGTAGGACCATTGTATTTTGGATAATATCTTCACTTTCTATGAGGCTATTTAGAGGATGGGTTTCCCCTTGTGGCGGATCAAAGGTGTATCTGCATTATACCGTACTACTTCTAGCGCTGTCACAATTAGAGGCCATATTGGACGGTGCTTTCATCTGTCTAGTTTAGTTCAACAGGGATGTCCCCGGCATCCTACTTCTTTCTGTTTTTTGTTGAGGCCATGTCTCGATTCTTGCGCAGCAGAACACCACAATCAAGAGGTCTTGCTATGCCTTTGGCGGATTCGCCAGATTTGCTAGATCAGGAGTATGCAAACGATACTATGCTCTTTGTCAGATACGACATACCCATTTTGGACAGTCTACAGGGTGCTCTTACAACCTTTTGTTTGGCTAGTGGTGCTCTCATCAATTGGCACAAGTTTTTTTGTTTTATTGTAGGAGTGGATGATGCGGATTGTTAGTGGGGTGCGCAGCATAATTTCCCTCGGGTACCTAGAGGCTAGACTTGCAGATATTTGGGTTTCCATGTCGGCATTGATGTGTCATTTGAGCAGCAGTTTGCACCCGTGCTGCAGTCTATCAGGAAGAAACTTTGCCATTGTTCATCCTTGCATTTATCTCTGGCTAGCAGAGCCCTTGTGGTGAATCAGGTTCTTCTTGCGACGGCTTGGTTCACCACATCTTGCATGACTCTTCACTCAAGAATCATGGCGTGTTGTACGCAACTTCTTGTGGGGTGGCCTAGATGGCTTTAGAGACACTCGACCACGAGTCCATTTGGCATTGGGACACAATCATTTTGCCTAGAGAGCAGCGAGGACTGGGGATTATTGATCCAGAGATGCAAAGCAAGGCATTGCTTGCAAAGCTGACAGTTCGCGGATTGTTTCTAGGGGTAGATCTAGCCTTGGAAACAGTTTTACACCATGCTTTGTCACATACATCTCCTTGTTTTGGCTCTCTAGATACTACATGTGTTTGGCACCCGACCATCAGATTCATCTTTATAGATGTACCCTTGGATACATCTCATTTGTCATCATTTATGTGCTGCTTGCTGCAGATTTGGAAGGAGTTACGTCTTGTTTTGATTCGCCACCCGCCTTCGTGTATCGGGGAGGTAGCGAGGCAGCCCCTTGTATGGAATGCATATGTAAGAGATTCAGAAGGCCGTCAGTTAGGCGAGAGGACACGCATTGACTGGGCTAGATGGGATATTGGGCCAGGAGGCTCTTTACACCGTTATGTCAGAAGCTTCCTTGGTTGGGGCACAGGTGATTGGAGCTACCTACGGGATCCTCAAAGGGGTTGTTGCCCATATGAGAGAGATTGATGAGGCTATTCCACCCAATGGTGGGTGTACTTCGATACTCACTCGAGAGACCCGATTGTTGCTCAATAGGAGAATCTCGTCTTTAGCATTGTGGAGATTGGCCATCATGAACGTCACATCAGATTGGAATTTCGGGGTGAGGTTTCGCCTGATCATCAGCTGATTTGTTGATGTGCACACCAATCTGCAAGAGGATTAACTTTTTCCAAATATTCCATTCTTTTCTTTCATACATCTTTGGGAATTTGGTTGACTCCGGGAATCACCAAGAAATGGTCAAACAAAGGCTGAACTTTGGTTATTTTTACGAAAGAACCAACCATTATTGCAAAAGGAGGCTAGGGAGGTTGATTAGGAAACTCTCAAGCACCATGTCTCATGATTGGTAAAGTAGAGAGAGAGAGAGAGAGAGAGAGAGAGAGAGAGAGGCCATAAAATTGTAGAGTGCATGAGCTACTAAACGAGAAATGAAATTCAATTTACATTTGCAAACAGCCTAAAAGAACTATGGACCAAAAAATTACATCATTGTCATTTGATCCAAAGGTCTAATACAAAAGAAAATGTGAAATACAAAAGACAAGGTAGAAAATACTATAAATGTGAACAAACGAGTGAAAATGCCAGCTGGTAGCATGTCTCCCAAAGCCTCATCTCCTCAGTAGGCTGTCACTATAGGCACCATCACAGTAACTCTCTCATACGCTGCTGCATCATGGCATCAATCTCCTCTTCTATAAAGAACCTCGCAGGAGCTGCTCAATGCCTCTTGATAATGGCATTAATGCGGCGATGATATATATCTCGTTACAAGATCTGCAAGAGAGACGGTCCAGATATACTAATCTCTGAAGCTCTATCCAAGAGAAACCGTGTACTCAAAAAGTGACGTGTCCTGCAGCTCTGGTGAGAGGTGCTACTCTGGAAGAAATCTATCACCTGCCTCTAAACGGGTCCTCCGCTAACTGTAACCAATTTTGTTCACATTATTGAGGATGTATTTATCTTATGGCTGCGTGTCAAAATCCTTGTCTAGGATTTCTTTGTGATTAGTAGCCACGGAGTTTCCGAATGGGAAGTTTCAAAATGGGTTACGGAGGTTTCAGGAGGTTTTAGTCCATGTCAGGAATGCCATCTGAGAGGTTTCGACAAAAACTTCAATTTAAATATCGACATATATACCTAGACACTAAATGATCATGCACATTGCATAACATATCAGAGTAAATTGTGAATTAGGTGTATCATGTGGCAAAGAACTTATGGCTTACTTGAAACTTGCAACTTCAAATAGACTAGATCAGACCACATGAGCAAAAAAGGTGGTCTTAAAAAACACTAGGTTTCACAAACGTGACCCCAAGATCTTTTCTGGAAAAAAAGAGTTCATGGCAACAATAATTTTTGTAAAAAACCAATTTTGTCCCTCAACTCCGGAGGAGGCACACCCATGTCCTCTCTATATCAATCTGGATCCCATGTAATAATCCAGTTAATCTCTCAGCATATCAATGCCAACAATGGAGCATCCAGAAATATTTAAAGGGTGGCAATCTGTTCCTAGTAAAGCCACACGACTCAAAACCAAGATGACATCTGTATACTAGAGTCACCACCCCCCCAAACACTGTCAAGATGGCTAGCTGGAAACTTGGCAAGTGTCCGATGCTGATGCCGTCACCTATTGTTCACAGACAAATCTCTACACTGTATTGATCCATAATGCATCCAACTGTCTCTCGTGAGTCAACAATGAGAATGCTATTATCCGAATAGAGCAACAAGGGTATCCAAGTGCCTGATGACTGTACACCCCTTCTCCCTACATCTCTGTATAGACCAGTGATACCTCATCAATATACATACGAAAAAGAGAAACAGACATCCACCTACTTCACTCCAATGGTGGAGTGAACCATCTTGATAGACCCTCCTTTGTATGCGCTCTACCAGTCACAGTCTCACGAAGTGCCAAGGTACCCCATGTAATTGTTAAGAGTTTGTCACCTCTCTAGCTGGTCCTGGCAGAGCTGCTAGTGCCCCAGTATCTCCTAGGGGCTGATCATAGGGAGTGAGGGCTGTTTTGTGGCTGGCCTATGTGAGGTAATTTTCTCATTTTTTCTTTGCTGCCATTGTTTTGCCCACCTTGTACTGCCGGTGGTGTCATTTTGTGTGCCTCTTGGTGGCCCCAGGCCTAGGGCATTGTTTCCCCAGAGCCTTGTACCACTGGTTTTCCATCTACGGGCCAGTTCCATATTTCCCAGTTTTTGGCTCCAAAGCATGATGCTGCATATCGTGGTGAATACTGTGTCGCTGGCATAAATCCAGCTGGTGACTTCATCTGGGATCATCTGTAGAGTGCCCGGTCTATAACCCAAGGGAGTAAGCAAGAAGACTGGATCTGTGGGCAAGCCCTGGAAAAAGATGTGTGACCCCGGAAATTGTAAAAGCCATGCAACTGCCTCCCACGTCACGAACCCATCCTGGATGCCCACTGGAATCGACAATCAAAAAACTGCCATCCACACTGGTTGCGCAAAAGGACAAACCCAAAAACAATGCCTCGAAGACTCAGGCTCTGAAGTACATCTCTGACAAGGGGGGTCATGACCAGTGTGACTGCCGACCAAGTACCAACAGACAATCCTGCATGTGCTATCATCCACATGGAAAAACATATCCTACGGCCAATCCGGGGGGTCCAAATGCATGACCAAAACTATCTCTGGAAGGCGGGGAGGATGCACTGATCCTACCAAACCTCTGACTAGCATGGACAGTGAGGCATAGTTACCCGGAACGGGAACGGGGAACGGGAATGGGGAGGAGGAGGGCCCGGAACGGGAACGGGGCTGGAACGGTCAACCTAAAGTAAGGATTGAATTACCTCCATTCAGCTTAGTCCCAAATAAACTCCTAAACAACCCCAAAACTGCCCCCAAATCTGCCCCCTAACCTGCCCTCAAACTGCACCAAATATGTTCCCCGAACAATCCCAAATCTGTCCCCAAAAGCCCACTTTTTTTCACCCAAATGCCTACTTTTGCCCATTTCGCCGTTCCGCCTCATGTTCCGCCCATTCCGGAACACCGTGCCGGTTACACCCCGTTCCGGAACAGCGTTCCGTTCCCATCTCCGTTTCGGGAACAGGACTTGTCCGAAACGCCGTTTCGGAACGTTTGGGCTGTGCTCCCCATAGTTACATGGGACGGCAGGTCGGGGTCGGGAACGGGGATGGGGGTCGAGACGACAAAAAAAAAAAAAAAGAGTTTTTTTGGCATTTTTTGACCTGTACACATGCCACACACATACAGCATCACTTTGACCACAAATTTACACTAAATAGACCAAAGAACATGAGTCATATAGACGCAAATGTGCTAATAAAACATCGAGAAATGAGGACCCAAAGGGTGGCTTTTATAGCCATTGGGGTGCTTCGAAGTTCAAACATATGGCTATTGGAGAGAAACTAGCCTCTAGAAATGATCAAGTTCTCAAATTTTAAAAAAAGTCCCCTCCCATCCCCTACCGTCCCCTGCCGTTCCCTGCCGTCCCTGGGACGTTTTGCCTGCCTTCCCACTTGGCAGCTCTTTTTCCATCCGTCCCCACCCGTCCCCGTCCCGGAAATGGGCGTCCCCCATCCCTAGGGTCCGTCCCCTCCATCCCTTGTAACTATGGTGTTCCCCCCGTTCCCTGTTACAGTGCAGTGAGGAGGGTGCCAAGTCTGCAAAAGAAGTCTCCTCCCAAGGGAAACAAAGTACTCAAAAAATGATAAGAGGGGCTCCATCATGGCCCAATGAAGGGCACTACCACTCACCACGATCCCACTCCAACTGACTGAGTGGCTTTCCTTGCCAAATCCAGAGTCTCCAAAGTCCTTAGTAGTGAAAACAGGGTCAAACACAGGACCACCTCTGGAAAGAGCATACCACTCTTACATGCTGCCAATGGGCACATGTTGGCAAGAGTGTTACTCGATCCCCTTCTCTTGAAGTAGGAATTATTGGGTGTAGTTGGAATCTGTGACAGTGAAGCCGAAGTAGCTTGTGAACAGTTATATTTCCATAAGCCGAAGTAGCTTGTGGACGGCTATATTTGGATAAGGTGTTGTATCTTGCTTAAATTTGCTGTATATTTTTCGCCATAATTGTTTATTCAGCTTGCATTATTGCTAAGTGTCATCAAGCTTGAATGTAGGGGTTGTGTGGGTTTGTTGCAAGTTGAAAATGATGCTAATCCACCCAATTCTGTAGAAGACTGACACAAACCAAAGAGAGGTGTAATGAAGATTTATGGATTTATTTTTGATGTTTTGTTAGAAATGTCTGTGACTTCAGTTCAATATGGTGGTTAGATAGTCAGATTGCTGCTGTACCCTGGGGCCTGTTCATCAACTAGATTGTGTGATTGTGTTTCATATGAAGACTTTAGTACATCTCATTGGAAAATTTTGTCAAGGCGAGTGTCTTCAGTGAATCTTGTGATTTTGGTGCTTATTTACATACTTTCTTATGTGTACAGGATGGAATGTTTATTGCATCCTTCTGGTTGATTAAAAGTGTGAATAGATTGTGTCGAGAGTAAGGAAAACAGGAAAATTTTGGGGGGGGGGGGGGGGGTGGGTGCGGGGGCACTGTTCTTTGTTGAAGAGAGGGATGACTGATATGCTATGTGTATCAGGCCAGTTTATGAAAGGAATGAAAGTGCAACTAGCACGGACAGGAAGACAGGTGTCATTGACAAGGCCACAAAAGATGTTTGCTCAAGATCGGATGACAGTTGAAACAGGATTTGCAGGGGATGGTGAGTTCCCTGTTTGCATTTATGTACTCTTTTAGGAGCAGATGTCTGCCTTCAATATAACAAGCGTGTATAAGCACTGACTTTAATTATGCGGTTTCAGTCATTGGATTGAATAATCCGAATACATTTGCAATTGGCGATACAATCTACACGGGATCACGTGTGGTGTTTCCTGGAATACCCTCATTCTCCCCAGAACTGTTTAGTTACATGCGAAATCCGAATCCGTCAAAATATAAACAATTTCAAAAGGGACTCACAGAGTTGTTGGGTGAGGGTGCAGTTCAGGTATAATTTGTGTGAGTGAGACCTTGGTCCATCAGAAGGCTAGTTGGATGGGCGGTAACCTCTTTGTTTCATATGAACCTGATGGAATCGTTTGGTGAATGTAGGTCCTGTATTCTGTGGATTCTGGAAGAACAGATCCCATCTTAGCAGCTGTTGGGCAACTTCAATTTGAGGTCTATAAATTTCTTAACCTGACACTTGAGGTCAATAGGTTTTGCTCCCATTGTGAAAACATAAAAATGGCCAAGGTCAAACTTGTGAAAAAAAAGTGTGTGTGAAAGGAAATGGTTCAAAAGGGAAGGTCACAGATCTAGACGACCAAGCGGTAGTCTAGCTGGTAGGTATGATTCTTGTTGATCAGGTTGCCGTAGGTTCGACTGCTGCTACCGTGAGAGAGATTGTGGAAGGTCTGCATGCAGGCTTAGCAGTAAGGGTCTTGTCACATATGTGTATTGGTGGCTGAGATGAGACCTCAGTGGCATGACAGCTTGGTTAGAACTCACCGGCATTAAGAGAAGGTTCACAGTTCTAGCCCAGATACTGATGCCAAGTCTGGCAATTATTAAATTTTATTTTCTTATTGTAGGTTCTGCAATACAGGATGTCGAGTGAATATGGAGTTGAGGTGCAGCTTGAACCTCTGGGCTACAGCGTTGCTAGATGGGTGACGGGAGGCTGGCCTGCAATCCAGAAGGCTGGGAAGCTTTACAACTGTGCCACAGTAAAAGATTGGGTAGGATGCTGATTATCCTTTAAATAAAGATATTCAAGATGTAGCGCGTTTGTCAATTTTCTTAACTCTTTGATTATCCCTAACATCAATCTTCTCTATGGTCATGGGATCCTTATGTTTGTTAGATTTGAGTTTTGAGGGTAGAGATTAAACCAATGCATAGGTTCTTTGGAATTTAGCACCTCTCCTTAGACATTTAAGAGAAATATCTGTGAGATTTTCTTGAAAACTGATATTGAAGTCTTTGGAGATCTCTAAGTCAAGGCCAAGGTGCAAAACTTGGTTGGTGTCCCAGGATTTTGACTCGTGAATAATCAAGTGAGCAGATTGACATGGGGCCTCATTCTGGATAGGGAATGGGGGATGTGGTGTCCACAAGATGGGCTTGAAACAAAAGAAACGGTTCGGATGGTGTTGGGAGAGTTTGAATTCAGTTATGTCTTACTTCTATTACTTATATGACCCTCTTTTCACTATGAAGCATTTTTCACTTGAATAAGTGGGTAGGAGGACAATTTTCAGCCAGGTCAAAATATGAAATACACGTTTTGTATTGTCTGTATCGCAAAGACCATGACAAGATAGTTTTCATGCTAACTCAAGTCGCCTTAAGGGATATTCCAGCTCAATGGTAGGCTACCAAACTTCATCTTTTCAGCCAAGATTGACATTTTGATGTTTGTAATACTTGTGCTGCTTTTTGACAGTGGGGAAGACCAGTTTTGCTCTTTCGAAATGGATGGAGTGTGTCACAACTGATGGTAAGTAGTGACGGAATCGAAGATCGTTCACACATACTAAAGAAGTATCAAGTTACATTAGCTGCAAGGGTAAAGTGTGTCTGTAAGGCTTTACTTGTATAAACACCCGAAAGTCCTTAAACATCAAGAAAAGAATCTCATGTGATGACCGAAACAACATGCCTGATTGATAGATACAGCAAAAGGATGAAAGTGATGTATGATGCTCGTGCATAAAAAGGACATTTAAATGTCTATACTTGTGGCCAGGATTACATTTGTGCTTTTTAGTCATGACAAGAGGTTGCCAATAATAGGCTGTCTTATGCATATCGTGCTCTCAACTTGTAGTGTTATCTCTGCCCCAAAAACACTTGTTTTCATTTCATTCTTTGAAATGCGAGGCTTCATTATGGTTTCAAGTCTGGAACCTTTGAATCCATGAACTCACATGGTTCAGTGGGCATGTGGCTGTCAATGAACGTGTCCATGCACCGCACCCGGTTCTCCAGTCTGTATGGATCACTGATGGCATTGATGTGGACGTGGTAATTTTTGGTTTGTGCATGATGGGGCAATCAGATATAAAGTCTGGTGGAGATATCAGGAGTCTCTAGTTTGCACTCTCTTTTGCTGAGTTTCTTGGGACCGTGAATATAGTGAATAATTTACGGTTTTAGGAGGTATCTGCTCGTTGGAGGGGTCCAACTCCTGAGCTGTATAGCTTGAGAGGATTACCAGAGTGGTTTGTGGGATGGGATTCTAGGTGCTGTAGCAACAGCCTTGTACCAGTGTCTTTAAGATGTTTAATACTCCCTAAAATATGGGCTAGCCTCATCAAGATTCTCTGATGATGGCCTGCAATCTCACATGTTTGTGTCTTGGCATGTTTACAGGCTGAAAACTCCGAAATTGGAGAGCTTACACCATATGCGTTACCCCCAAGTGAGGAGCATTGATAGTCATTTATGCTATGATTTGAGCTGATCCACATCTACCTTGTATTGGAACTGGAAAAGGAAATGTATTTGTAAATATATAGACAAAGTCAATGTTTAAACCAGGATGGTGATTGATATGGACATCTCATTTTCTGAAGTCCGATAAAGTAATCCAGGATCCATTCGATCATTGCCCCCTATCCAAGTTTATTTTTGGGCACATTGGATGTCTTGTTTTGTATTTTGTGAAATGTGCACCTACTTCCTCACCATCGACCACCATCAAGTGCCCTATGCCCTTTATAGTGTTTAGGCTTATATATGGTGTACCTATCCCCTAGCTGTTTTGGTGTAGGACTAAAAGAATTCACAAAAAATGTACATCAAGTGCCCTATGCCCTTATAGTGTTTAGGCTTATATATGGTGTACCTTTCCACTAGCTGTTTTGGTCTAGAAGGTACTGAAAGAATTCACAAAAAATGTACATCAGTGATAATGTTTCTATGACACGAAGTGGCAAGTGGCGTAGGTTCTAGACTCTCTTACTAGTAAATTGATTAGTAGCATTGTTCGCATTAGGCTCCCCATGTGGCCCAAGACTATAGGCTAACAACCCTTCTTTGGTCTATCAAAGGTCCTCCTTTTGAATCTGCCTTCTTTTGTCAAAGGTCCTTTCGACTCTACCTTTGTGGATTGTGAAGCTTGAGTGTATGCCTCTAAATGCATGCATTTAACCTTGAGACTCAAAGTCACAAGGTCCATGGGTGACCATACAAAAACGCCAGCCTTTTCTTGGTGAGGTTAGCACAATTGAGAAGCTCACTTTTTGCAATGTCATTTCATGGAGTGCTCAGTTGGATTGTATACTCCAAGCAATCAAGGCCAACAGGCTCCAAATTGTTTCAAACATGACTCCATGAGCAATGGATATGAATCTCTTCTTGGATGGTGGTGTTATGGACATATATACCAATTGTGCTGCTGTTGTGGACATGTCTACCAAGTCTAGTGATGTTAGTTCAGTGCATAATGTCCTACATAAGACATTCTCTCTTGAGGTGATTTGCTTGCACCTAACTCAATCCCACTTGATAACATAGACTACCATTGGGTTTCTAAAAATTGCACCCATGTTTACTATGGTCATATACATGATCACAAATATGCATCAGCAAGCTTTTTTTTAAAAAAAAAGAGCTGGGAAGTCAGGCCTAAGCATGACCAAATCTTCCAAGGTGAAGCTTTTATCACTAATTTTAGCATTGTTAGGCAACCTTAGACACAATCAAGCCATAGCATTGTTATGATTCCTTGGTGCCATGCATTCATCACGTCATCAATCATAAGAATTTGTTCACACCTGTTGCTAAAAGATGGTGTGACTTGCGTTCCTAAACACCTTTCCTCAACTCTAGTAGAATAATAATCTTGTAATTAGGAAACAAAGAAACGAAGCAACTCATGGTAAGTAGATTTTGCCTACATTCCCTTATCTTAATGATGTACCTTCCCTTACTCCATAATTTCTTCCCTTTAGGGAGACTCTCTGATTCCAAATGAAACTCTATCCTTGAAGATAATGAGCTGTTTGCCTAGAGCTCATCCATGGGTAAATGACTCTGTGTTGCTTTCCTTGATGACTTGAAAATAGTACTTCATTCTTCCATTTTCTTCTACCACATTGTTGCTTGTGTATACGAGGCCAAAAAAAAACGACCATCTTAATCTTCTAATGAGCATAGCTTGTACCAATGAGCTTTTCAGGTCCCTCCAATCATAGGTTGTGTGTAGTTCATTCCATATACATGTGGAATAATAGAAAATGTGGTGATAAGCTGATGTGATATCATGTGAAATGATTTGTGAATTGGGGAAAGGCAGAAGGAATGTGAAACCAGTGCAATATGCAAAAGAAAGACTAAAAATAAGAACAAAATACTAGTGAATGCAAAGAAATCCTTTATAACTAACAAAAAAGTGTTTCTTTGCAATGCTACTAATTGCTTAACTTTATTTTTAATCACTTCTAGTCTCCCAATAGTGTTTTGTAAGCTATTTTCTAAACCAGAGTTGTGAAACCACTTGAAAAAGTGGCTCAAGGTGGTTTCTGCAAACTTTGAAAGTGCTTCAAAGCACTTTCAAATGCTTTTGGATTGATCTCTACGCAAGATAGATGTGAGGAGCTCAAGTAGCTCTAACAGAACAATGCACACAAGCTTCAGTGTGTTGTCTACTCAACACCACTCAATAGGATAGACTATCACTTGCTTCATAACCTCATAGTAGTCTACCCCTCACTCTTTACCTCCATGTCGGCTTTATTGACCTCTATTCGGCAAAAGGATGAAACAAAAAAACAAGGTTCTAGAACAAAGCCTCCCCTTAAAAGGTACATACCAAAAAAGGCAGAACCTTAGCTCCATATGCCTTTAAAAACATACAATGTAGCTTCAAACTTTAAAAATTTTCTTTACACAATGCTTTTAACATGGCTCTCTCCATTGCATTGATTTCCCACATTGCTCACAAATATGCACTCCAAAGCTCTTTGCACAAGCTATTAGCAACTGCAACAATACCACTTGTTAGGATCAAAGAGACATGCATGGAGAGAGAGAGAGAGAGAGAGAGAGAGAGAGAGAGAGAGAGAGAGACCTTATGGTTGGAGTAGTCACAAGATAAAGACTAAAGCTCTCAAGTTATTCTATTGGGATAAAAACCTTAGTGTACAAAGGTGGTGATGGGAATGGGAATGGGACTGTGCTAGCTAAGATGGGTGATAGACAAACATTGTGTACACAAGTGAGTGTGTGTAGGCTAGATTGTTACTCAAGAAAATTAGGTTCCAAAATAGATTAACTTGGACTCATAAACACGATCTTGAGTAATTTGCTAACCCATCATAGGCTCACCATAAACAAGATGCAAACTTGGAATGAATTTGGTTAACCATGAAATGAGCTTTAAGTAGCTCTACAGCTTTACACTATTACATGTGGGATAATTCAACCTCTTCTCTCATTCACTCACACTCTAGTGACTCTAGGACAAATCTCATACCTTACAATCCTCCCCTTGGGGTTTGGACTAGGACAATACATTGAAGATTCTATATCCACTAAGGATGACACAGTATCCACACAAGATATCAGTAAAGGCTAACAAATCCACAAAAGATGACAAAATAAAAGATGAATTCTCCCCTTGAAGTAGAAATCTTTGTCTTTGAAACATGCATGTCTTCCCCCCTTTTCTTCATTCCATTCTTGGAGTCTTCTAACCACACCTTGTTGGTTCCAATGATGTCAATGCTGCCATAGCTTTGTCTTGACCTTTATTGAAAACAAGTGCAATGCAAAAAGCCACTGATGAAAAAACTACTAACGCCGATGCGAATGCTATTGCTACCAATTTCCCTCCCCTTGAGGTAGAATTCCCAAATTCCCCCATGGTGCATTAGAGCTCTCTTTGCACTTGGAGATTCTCCAAGGCCAGTGTCTTGACTATGTACAAGTGCACAATGACATTATTCTCCTTAATGATAGATGTAGTGACATACATTACAAATGGTGCTAGGTTGCAAAAAAAAATAGAGGTAATTGCAAGAGAGAGATACAAATTTTTCCTTATGTGAAGCTCCTCTTCACCGATGGTGAAACCCCTCTTTTCAATAAAGGAGGTAGTGCCCTTTGCTTTGAAGCTTTGGTTGTGCCTTTGAAACTTGAGCCGAAATTTCCTTTTTTGATGCCTTGTAGAATCGTCCAAGAAGACTCCTTTGAATTCTTTGTTGGATGTTACCTTGATGCCACGAAGAAGCTTTAGAGAAGGATTCGATTACTTGAATGCCCTTTCTCTTCAAACTAAAATTTGAAACAAGTAACCTTTTAGCTAACAAAGATAAGACATCAAAAAGACTTAATCCTAAAAATCAAACTCCACAATACAACTTCTAAAAGGACAAATTCTTAAATCGTAATGTAAGCTAAATGCTAAAAACCAATACTACTACAAAGAGGGAAAACATAATTAAAAGTAGTACAAAGTTTAAAACTTGACAATATGGGGTCTTAACTTTGTTACTTGTCCAAACAAGAAGAATAGGATTATCACCTTTATCATGTATAACTTGGACAATAGCTACATCCCTACTGACATCATCAATGTCCAAGAATAGGAGTAGGTTTGTATAGAATTCATCCATGATTTGAACGTACTCTCTAAAACCATTGAAATGAGTTTCTATCACCCTTGTCAATTGTCAAGTAACAGCAAAATAACTAAAAGCACTAAAGATCTAAACCACAAATTAGTGAGTTACTAAGTTGAACAATAAGTGGACTTTTAAGGTCCCCACATTTAGTGACTTTACTAGGTCTTCAACATAGGAAGAAACATTGAAAATAAACTTACTGTGATGCAAAAATAAACGAACATTTTTCATGGTTCTTTTGAATGAGTATCCTTTTCAACAAGTGAAGAAATCTGATTGCATGATTGAACAACAAAAGCTGAACAATAAGTGGACTTTTAAGGTCTCCACATTTAGTGAATTTACTACGTCTTTAACATTCCAAGGAAGAAACATTGAAAATAAACTTACTATGATCCAAAAATAAACGAGTGTTTTTCATGGTTCTTTCGAATGAGTATCCTTTTCAACAAGTAAAGAAATTAGATTGCATGATTGAACAACAAACGCAGATTTAAATCAACAAAGACGAGAGAAAAAAAACAAAGTAGCCTAATACAATAGTCGATGTTGAGAAATGTAAAAATTGATACCCAAGGACATTCAAGAGCTATTAATGCATGGTCAAGTCAATACAATTAGCTACACAACCAATGATCAAATTCTCTGACATTCTAGGCACACGCTTCACTTCTAAGAAGCTGACAGAGTGCATAAATGGAAGTGCAAAAGGAGCCTCTCGTTTTTCCTTACCATAAGCACGTTGTGATTTTGAATCAGAAAGAAACGTTATACATGAGAGCCCAGGGAAGAAGCTCAGAGTTAAGAGACTTTATAAAATGAGTCGGACACATTGGAGCGGAGTGCACTAGTGTATTGAGCAAGCTAGGGTACCATATACAAAAAGAATCCCCCCCTCCCCCTCCCCCCCGCCCGAAACATGCGCGCAGTGCACACACACACTTTTTTTTTGTAAATCTGTTTTGATTAATTTACAAGTTGGAAACCTCAAAATGAGGGAAACCACTGAAAAGATCAGATACAAAGGGAGAAACACAGAAGTGTTCCGTGATGTGAAAGCTCTAAAAGAAAACATAAAAGAGTTGTAAGATGTCTGGGGATATTTCCCCAACATCAAATGCGAAATGTAAAGATTGCCTAAGCGAAATCTTGAACGGAGGAGAAAGGATCCTCAACCTGTTGATGGAACATGTGAAAATTGCGTTGGCGCCACAAAGACCATAGCGACCAAAATCTAACCCAAGTGAAGAAGATCACAAATTGTTGAGGAGAAGTTGGGAGTCTACCAAAAACCTAGAATCGTTTGTGGAAAATCGCTGAGAAAAATCGGAGGCGCATACTGGCATATATGCGGTCAAGGAAAGCCCTAGTGAGGCAACAATCCCAAAGCAGAAGTTTGAAAGTCTCATCACCCGCGAAACATTTGACACAATGAGAAGAGCTAATACGACGCGCCGCAAGGAGAGTTCCAACTGAGAGAACTCCCAACAAACAATGCCAAAGAAACAGACACTCCTTAAGAGGCAAGTGGCACTTCCAAATTGCAATGAGAGCCTGTCTCCACCATTGATCAAATTTATGCAAAGACCAAAGCACATTACAATCAAGCCAGCCAAGACTGTTGTAGGCAAAAATGGCATCAAGAGGAGTGGCCCATAAAGTCCAATCCGTTATACGGCATCCACTGGCTAGTGGCGAAATGGGGAGGAAAACAACCAGCATATGCTCAAGCGCACTCCAAATCTAACGATAATGCATGCCCAACGCAAAGCGTGCATCTGTCTGAGAAAAAGGAAGCATATTGAATCCACCACATCATCCACCATGCGTATGCCTCAGCATGGAGGAAAGTATGCCTAGCGAGGCGACTAGTGAGCAAGAGTAAGAGAGAATGCCCTACTCTAGTGAATGCTTTCCAAGCGCAACGAATTCCCATCCGTTTGTTGTCTGCCATGCCAAGAAAGATGATTTGTAATGGCTTCCAATCAAAGAGAAAACTAGAGGTCACCAAGCAACTAGAAATCTAGCCAACCATCCTGCCAAACACAATCTCCCAAAGGGAAGTCTGCTAGTGACCAAAGGTAGAAGTGGTAGCATGGTGACATAGCGCAGCAATCATAATTGTCCATGGCTGAGACTGTTGTGCAAGAGTAGGCAATAACATGTCCTTCCTCGCTAAAGCATGACGGCAAACGCTTCGGAGTGCAAAGTTTCTCCATTGATAACAAACAGAGGCCTTTCTGTGAGTACTAGTGCACCATAAATGAGATACAATATCAAACATAAGCAAGGAGAGGTGAGAAGGAGGCAATGCAAAACGACAAGTAAAATTGAACATATGCCATCATGATGCTCTGGACAATACGAAGTCGAACATGTAACGGCCATGTAGACGGTTTGCAATAATGCAATTTGACATTGAGGCGATGCATGACTCCACTTGCTGAGTATTGGTTACTTGCCAGCCAATAGGATTCCCAGGGTTTCTAACAACCACATGGGAATTAAGAATTTTGTCAGGCCACAAGAGGATGCTAGTTACATGCACTAAGGGGCATGAGTTTGGATTTCCAAAAGTTAACCTTAAGACCCACTGCCAGACTGAATGTATCCAATGCCTACATAATCTCTCGTACATCATCATGGTTGTTGCGGGACATGAACAACGAGTCATCGGCATAAGCTCGCCCACTAAAGTCATTCCCAAAGGGTAATTTCAACCCATGAAGACGACCAAGCAAAGTCAAGAGATCCAAATGCAACAAGGGGTGAGTGGCAATGGCATACAACAAGGCACTGAGTGGGCAACCCTGCTTGACAGAGCATCCAAGAGGCCAAGGTTCAGTCAGCTCACCATCAAGTAGGCCTGAAGACGTATTGTGAGCATACAAAAAATATACAGCGTTGACCAACTCGGACTGAATCCAAGGGCCCACATTGTGGCGGCAATGAAATCCAATTGTAGCGTATCAAAGGCTTTTTCAATGTCTACTTGCATTACAAGTACATCATGCTATGTATATTTGGCATATTCCATTCCAATCAATACATTAGCCAGATTATCCAAAATTTGTTGACGAGGGATGAAGCCGTACTTCGTTGAATGGATACCCACAATAAGAGGTTCTTTGATACGATAAAAAATCATTGTAGCCAAGATTTTATAAATAATCGGCATAAGAGTAATTGTTTGTCAATGTGAGAACTGCCAAAGCGCTTGTTTAGGCAATAATTTCAGCAAAACCTCTTTCCCAAATAGTAGCAAATTCTATTTAGACCACGCAACATTCATCATGTAAAGCAAAGATTGTTTTAAAGACTCCCAAAAGGATATAAAAATTTCCATAGTGAACCCATCCCAACCAAGGAAACACCATCGGCAGAGAGCAAGTAATGATGAGTGCAATTCATTTTCTTTAAAATTCACCTCCATTGCTAGAGCATCTTGAGGCGAGATAGTCGAAAGCATCGTAGATAACAAAAGTTGGCGTGCATGAAGAACTTCAGCAGAGGTCAAAGGAGGAGCAAAGACATTCCCAAAATGGAAAACCATGACATCCACAAGCTCATGTATTGAAGTTGTCCAAAAACCTGATTGGAGCATAACCCTCTTAATGGTTTGACAAGCCCTTGAATGGTGCAAATGCTTAAATTTTTTTTTTGAGACACATCGTGCAAAAAGTTTCGATTCACTTTCAAACAATAAACGTGTGTCAGCAAAGAGTTGGAGTTGTTGATAAACATGTTTAGCGTCCTCAACATCACCACGTAATTGAAGCGTGTAATGCTTGCCATAATTCTGAATTACACTTTGTACACACGCAACAGTTACACCAAGCAATATGAGGATCAAGATGGAATTGGGCAACCAATGGAGGAATAACATCATAAATCAACCCGTGGAACGCCTTATGCGAAAGATAAGCAAGTGCATACACATACATGCATGCACATACGCACAAGCCATGCCTCTATGGCCATACCATGTGTTATTGCAATTTAGTTATGGAGTAGGCTGACGTGTGGGACGAGGGATGCAAAGCTTGGCAAGCTCAAAGGTCACATGTAGCCCCATGCTTAGCACAAGAAAAGGGATGACATATAACAAATTAGGTTCTCTCTCTCTCTCTCTCTCTCTCTCTCTCTCTCTCTCTCTCTCTCTCTCTCTCTCTCTCTCTACGCAATCTCAATTCGACCTCATTTACAATTTACCTTCAAAAACGCTAAAAGGCTTAAAGCTACCAATTCTAGGATTTGGTAAGAATATATAGAACGAAGGAAAAAAGAACAAGCTCAAACTACAAAATCTAGAACAAAATGGAACAAATGACAGCAATGTTTCACCTTACATCTTCATTCAAGACCTACACAGCAAAGTAATTAAGGGGCAAAATTTTGATGCACATCAACATCACTTAAACCTCCACTTCAAAGCACACAATAACTTGCAAATAGCACATTCAAGACCTTAGAATGAGAAAGACCCACTCCACCACAGGTTTTTAAAATTTGGAAGCAAAATGACCATCGGAACTAGTTCCGACAAGGATAGCTAGAAGCCTAACAAGAAGGTACCACAATTGACTACATTTGCTCCTACCATGCACATATCTACACACACATCAAACAAACATTTTCAACAGCCCCCAATAGTAGTCACTCATGTAGGTCATTCAAGTGATCATAATAGTAGTCACTCAAGTGATTGTAATAATAGTCACCTGTTATGTTCACTTGGTGTGCATGCATTCTGCAAATTTTTCTAGAGCTACATCGAGGCTAATATGACTTAACCGTGCATAACTCCTTTAACTTGTTATCTATGGAGAACCATAAAATTCTGCAAACAAAACAATAGTAACACCAATGTTAAAATTGCAGACACTCCAAACCTAAGGACATTTACGAGCTCTTAGCTACATGGTCAAGTCAAATATAGATAGTACTTGGCCAATGGCTAAAGCCTATCGAAAGCATGGGTGTTTAACTCTCAAAACCTATGTGTGCAAGCACACTTCATTACCATTGAGACATAGGCATTATTGGGCGAGCAAAGCAAATGCAACACGGTTGCAACTATGCAGTACAAGAGTATTCAAACTTCTAGACCACAACCAAAAAAGTTCACTACTACTCTCGAAAGCCTTGAACACAGAAACATTCTGAAAGCCAATCACAACCCAAAGTTATTTACAAGGGAGCGAGACAATTGGTTGAAGCAGAGTTGTACAATCACCATCTCAAGGCAAGCGATGTTTTCTTTTGCAATCAACAGAAGAAAACCACAATTTCAACATCCCTTGGTCCACAGATACACCTCATTGGAAATACCATAGACAATTCGGAAAACTATTCCATACCACCTTGTGGACCATATCTCCAATAGGGACACTTAAAACTTCCCAAAAACCTTCGGAATAACAAAAATGATTAATAATGATCGTCGGCATTGCACCCACACTGCACGGAAGGTTCGGGCAATTGTAATCGAGGCCAAAAGTGTGACCAAAAGCGCAAAGGAAACACAGAGACCTGACTCCAATTATTGATCTAAAAAGCAAAAAGAAAAAAAGAAACTGAACTTTCTCCATTCCCAATCACTCGTAAGATGGAAGAAAGAACTTTCACACTTGCCCTCCTTGTACATATGATTGGTAAAGCCACTAGCAAAGACCACAAAAAGTAAACGCACATTGCTTATATGCAACTCGGTTTCAGGCCTAAAGATGCATGAAATACACATGACAACAGAATTTCAAAATCAAAATAGCTTGCAATCTGTTAAACTTACATGAACACCCTTTCGTCGCGAGCCTGTAAGGAAAATCATTTCCAAAGACCTTACACCGGCTATCTCACATCTGTTTTAACATATGAAATTTCATCTTGCACAAGAGTTCTTGGTTCTCAACTGTTGGGACACTTCTAATAAAAGCCTTCCTTAAGAAGGCACAAATCATCACATATGAAGGTTAAGTTACCTATAAATGGGCATAGACAAATCCTTAGGCCACTTTTTAGCATTCTAGTTAAAGCAAACATAAGAAACCATCGACATGGTTATACACAAGTCTGCTAACAGCAGTTTCCACACGTCTAAGCAAATTCGCCCGCAAGGGGAGGCAGAGTTACGCTGACCTAGGCCTTGCCTCCACGCAAAACTGCCCTTATCCACAAGCATGAAAGAACTCTATAGTTTTTGTAAGGTCCTCATCACTATTGACGGTACAACATCAATAACTTTGCTGCCAACTCGATGAAACTTGTAAATTGGAGATGAATCAAAGGGCATCATCAATGAGGCCACCAAACACGCACAGATGGACACCAGAACGCACTCATAAATCTTCAAATCATCCTCCTTGACCTTAAATTAAATTTGTCTCTCGCAGAAGACGCACCTGAAACAGTGCATACATGGGCTAGGGCTAGGACTTAACTGTACTTGCCGACATTCCCTGCATGTGCATGTAGATATCCTGACTGGAGGTCCACATTATTATACAGCTCCACACCATTGCCCATATGTAAAGAATGTACTACAAATAGCGTCTCATAATGTGCTCAACGACATGAAGTACAACTTTCCACCTACATGTATCCTTAGGAGTTAAGGTCAAAACCTTACCATTGACGGAATTCTCAAACACTGCCCCAGCATTGATCAACCACTTCACAACAGAGACATCACTAAAATGTTTCAGATCAAGAGCCTTTTACCTGCAGAGTCAAGCTCATTAACACCTTTGCAAAAGAAGACCCTACAATTCAAGTCAGCCTGCAATCCACATCTATCTACAGATATGTGCATGCACGCAGTGATGCCAAGCACACAAATTGTGCACACACAATCAAGATAGAGTGATTTATACAAGAGCAATACCATTTTGTACATAATAATATAATGCTTTTCAGCTCTTTTGTGGGATAAGAGCACACATATGTCCATCAGAATACCAGAAAACAACAAAGATAAAAGACCCGATATCCATGATAAGTGCCCTCTTAGAGCACATACAATCTGCTTTGATTTATCTTACTGCTCCAATGCTACCCTAGATAAGTGCCACTTTAGGCACAACTTTTGTTGCTGCGACTCTGAAACCGCCTGCGATAGTACCGTCTGAAATTGCTGTGAAGCTCTTTAGCGTACATCATGCATATGGGCTTGAAAGCAAGTGAAAGAGATCCTTCCGAAGAAGAAGTAACTGAGCAAAGAAATGAGTTTAGCATGTCATCACAGCACAGTTGTAAAGAAAGCTGTTCACTCCCCTTGCTCTATGAGAAAGAAGTTGCCAATTCGGTACTGCAACACTAGGTCCAGGCCGCCAGCCAAATGCTGCAATACCCTGCCGATCTCCCAAAACAAATAATGTATCTCCAAGGCCCTTAAAAGCAATACCCCATCCATTACGAAAATCTGCTGGAACAGGAAGATAGCCCAAATTAGTCCATGTGTTAATTTGCTTGTTGTAGATTTTCAAGGCATTGGTAGTGGTTTCCACTGCGTACAGCTGATTATTAACAACTGCTACTAAAGGAGGAGGAGGGTTGACCATGTCCCTACGATGAACCGCTGGTGCAAAATACATGTCTGGTATGGTCCTCCACGCACCTGTGACAGGATTGTACTCCTCCCCACTCATGATAGGTTGGTGGTTTGCATCTCTCCCACCAATAACATGAAACTTTCCATCCATGAAAAAACCTGCACACTTTTGCCTAGGTGTGGACATGGGGGGAAGAGCTTCCCATTGACCGGTCAGCGAATCGTATTTCTCTGCACTACTCAAGATTGTCAATGCTCCACTGTCATTAGCAGGCCCAAACCCGCCTGCAACATATGCAAAATCACCAAAGCTTGCCGATGCAAACAAACATCGAGGATTTATCATAGGAGGTCCCATATCCCAACTGTTAGTGACCAGGTCGTACCTGTAATATACAAAGTCGAACAGCCTATTACCAAACCACAATACTTGCGTGCCAGCAGAAAGTGACTCTTTGTCTGAACCAAGAAAAACACTATCCTCATTAGCAGGCGGTAAAGTCGTCCACACATTCCGATTTACATCATATGCTGTCCAATTGGAAGGACCGCTTGCATAAGTGAAGACCAAATGCTCAACCATGCCATACATTTGGCGCAGTTTCAAGATAAGCCGACTCTTAACAAGGTCTCTGAAGGGTGTAGCCACCCTAGACAATCTGCCAAGATCAGAAAGAGCAACAAAAGCAAGACATCTGAGAGCAGCGTCATCCATTAGACCTGGGAAGTAAGTATTTACTGTTCTCTCTGCTGGACTATGTGCCATTTCCTCCGGTGCACTAATTGATGTGCCTCCTGCTAAAGTATCACTAGATGTCTGAATACTGAGTCTCATCTTCTTGCAGCCCTTTCCACCTTGGCATGGAGCGCTGAGACCGTGCCCAGCTAAAAGCTCGAATGAACCATGCTCTATATGAATCCTTTCTGCGTTCACAGTTTCTAAACAGTCTTCTTCCATCTCTTCTGAGTTGATGGAGTCCTTTGATGAGCATACTGACCCTAAAAGTTGTCTTTGGCTCTCTTTATCACTGCTAACATTCTGAGGTGTGCCAGGATGTACAAACCCAGTGCTTCTCTCCGTGCCATCTGAACAATCCTGACCACAGTTACACAAAGCTATAATTCCCCTTCTAGACTCACTTCCATCACCCACACTTCTGTTCAAGCCTTCCTTTTTACTTACCACACTGCTTGATGCAGCCTCTGCAAACTCCATATGCATTTCATTCCCACATAAAGCCTTGGAAGAGCTGCCCTCTTCCTGCACAGATCTGCTGAAGTCTGCTGATCTAGAATCAGCCTCTGCAAACACGCAATGGCTTGTCACCACTCCTTCGAGCTCACCATTGCTGCTCCTTGACTGTGCAGGAGCTGCCTCTACCTCCTGTGCAGGTGAAGGAGGAGGAAACGCCAGTGCAGATCTGCTTGGGCTAGTTGATAAGCAATCAAAATCTGACGGAGTGGAAGATCTGGTACCCTCCTTTACAAGCACAACATTGTTATCCGATGCCTGTGTGGTGTCAGCCTCTTCAAATGGAACAGGCGAGCTATTGCAAGACCTGCTAATGCTGAGGTCAAGAAGTTCACATGGGTTAGATTCCTGCACAAGAGACCAAGAGCAAAACTCTTGGCTATGGTGAGCTTGGGGGTTGGCGCTTGAATTAGGGTTGGTTTCAGCTACAGCTTCTGCACGACAGGTCGGGTAGCGACCTGACAAAGACGAGATCATGACGGGGGAGTCCTCGCTGTGAAAATGGCGCACAGGAAGTAGGCAACCCTGGCCGTCGAGCATGGCGGAAGCCCTGTGGAAGAAACGTGCTCACATGATCATGGGTTCGGCCTGAATGTGTGTCCTACGAGAGAGGAGGAAGAAGAAAACCATTGCGTCTCTTCTTCTTCTTCTCCTTCTTCTTCTTCTTTAGGTGGGGGCTCGCACCGAATGGAGAAAAGTTCTGCAGTATCTATCAATTGTACAGCAGAGACATCACATTTTGTAAGCAAGATGTAATAAAAGTTGTCTTTTTTAGATCTATAAAAGTAGTCTATTATATGTTTCTTTTAGGGGCTTCTCTGTTTGCAATGAATTGTTAGTGGGTGGGTGATGAGTCATCAATCAGCTAATAGTTGTGTGACCCTGTAAAAGCAGTCTATTATCGTATGGTAGTTGAAATGTGGTAAGGCCTTTGGAAAGAAAAATTGGCTACTAGAGGGATAAGAGAGAGTTTTAAAAACCCTAGGCCTAGCGCTCCACCTCTAAACCCTAGGCACACTCCCATCCCCGGAGGGAGGGGACAATGTCACTTCCCTCATTATCACACTCATGACTCTACATGCACCCCTCAAAACCCGTGCCCAATCGATCACTCGTACGAAGCAATTTAATCAACCATGACGGACCTCCCCTGTTTCCCTTTGCACTCTATAGAGAGGTCATGGAAGCCCTACCCGCGGAGATAGTGCAGAAGCTCAAAGTAGCCCCCCCTCCCCCCCCCCTTCACCTTCGACGAGCTCAATGGCATGCAACATCCTGAGGTCACATCAATAGCAAATAAAGCTGCTACTTCAACGACTCCCCCTCGAGAAGAAGATCTTCTACCCCAAAACCTTTTCGACGAAGAAAGTGAAGGCCCTATTGGAAGGAGCACCTCACCAATTGGAAGACATAAGCCCTCTGTCGCTCTCCCCTCCGCACAAATTCGAAAAGTCCAGCAGGGTCCCAAGGCTTGATTGTTCTCCTAGCTGATCCCAGACCCCCAAAAGACACCCTTGGGGCTTGGATCAAGGCTCAGTGGGGCTCCATTAGAACAGAGATTGAGACCATTTAGACCTTGGCTAAAGGTCACTACTTATTTGTGTTTAGAACCGTTGAGATGGCACTCAATGTGCTAGCTACGAGTAATGGATTCTCAAGTCATCCCCCCTAAGTCTCTTTAGATGGAACAAGGAGTTCAACCCTGAGCGCTCTACTCTAATAACTGCTCAATTTGAGTCGAGTTCCCCAACCTGCCCATGCACTATTACTCTCACTCAGGCATCGTCGGCTCCAAGCTTGGCAAAGTGCTGGAAGTTCTTTCTTGGGCAGACTACATCCTGTCTTGGCACCCTCAAGTGCTCGTCGAGATGGACATTTCTTTCAACCTCCCCTCAGCTACACACATCCTAACCGACGATGGCGAGAGATTGGAGCAACCACTTACCTATAAGTACCTGCCACATCCTATTTCCATTGTGGGGCTAAGGGGCATTTTGTCAAGAACTACCCCATTAAATCCCCCCTCCCCCCCCTACTTATTTGTGTTTATAATTGTTGAGATGGCACTCAATGTGCTAGCTACGAGCAATGGATTCTCAAATCCTCCCCCCTAAGTCTCTTTAGATGGAACAAGGAGTTCAACCCTGAGCGCTCTACTCTAATAACTACTCAGTTTGAGTCGAGTTCCCCAACCTACCCATGCACTATCACTCTCACTCGGGCATCATCGGCTCCAAGCTTGGCAAAGTGCTGGAAGTTTTTCCTTGTTTAGACTACATCATGTCTTGGCACCCTCGAGTGCTCGTCGAGATGGACATTTCTTTCGACCTCCCCTCATCTACAGACATCCTAACCGACGATGGCGAGAGATTGGAGCAGCCCCTTACCTATAAGTACCTGCCAAGATCCTATTTCCTTTGTGGGGCTAAGGGGAATTTTTTAAAGAACTGCCCCATTAAATCCCCCCCCCCCCCCCCCCCCAATCCCATTTCCCCCCCTCTAGCACCACAACCTCAGTCCACCCATGAACCACCTAGGAACAGAAACCCTCTCCACAATACAAGAAAGACAACAACTTCACAAGAAATCGTCAACCCAACTAGTTCGCTATCTTAGCATCTCTCCCTCTCTACGAAGAAAGCGAGGTCTCTAAATCTCTAGCTTTTGAATCAAATGATGAAAAATTGTGTTCCTCCTCCTTGGAGGCTCGGGTAAACAAAATGGACGATCGCTAGATGCTAGACTTAAACCAAGTATCCCCCTAATCGAAAGTTGTCAACGAGGAGAATATTCCTCCCTCTTCCCCCAAACCCTCACCCATGGAAGCGCAGAAGGACGACAAAAGATCCCATGCAGCTATCACACCCCCACAAAGGCCAAGAAAGACAAAAGAGTTCATCAATGAGGGTTCTCTCATGGAATATCGAGGGTCTTTCACACCCCCTCAAAGCAAAGAAGATCAAGAGCTGGCTATCCTCCAACAAAGTAGACATATTGGCCCTACAAGAAGTAAAAACCTCGGGCTCTAAACTAGAACAAGGACTAGAGGCAATCTCAATGGAACACACATGGCTCTCCTCCTCACACGATAGGGGATTTGGAGGAAGTATTTTGGGCATTCGCTTGTCCTTCCAATAGATAGAGGCTCCCTCCAAGTAGGTTCTAACTGGATTGTAGTTCCCATAATCCATCCTTTGAAATGTACAGTAGTCACCATTTATGCAGCCGCATCAGTTTGCTGACAGAACTCTCCTATGGGCAAGGCTCACCGGTATTCAAGGAGAAGTCATCGTGGTAGTAGACTTTAACATGGCTGAGTCTCTTACCGATATATACAAGCATCAAGGGAGAATCGTAGATGGCATAGAAAAGCGTAACCTGGGAAGGCCTCACAGACCACCTTGACTTGTGGGATGCAGGAGAATAGGGCCAATTCTCCGAGTAAAATTACTCTTCAGGCAATCTCGCGAGAAACTCCAAGCTTGATAGATGCTATATCTCCATCTCTCAAGCCAACACCTTCAACAAGGTCAAAGCGAATCAAACTCAAAGTGATTCACGACTCGTGCATGTCAAATCATTACCCCTTGGTAGCCACCCTTGACGGTAAGACCAAGAAAATTAAAAACCAATGGTTTCACAATGACCCATCTCTTTCAACCTCCCACCACTCCTAAAAACACCATAAAAGCAATTTGGGCCACACTTCTCCCAGAACCTACTTCAAGGCTATCAAAGAAAGTCAAGTAGCTTTGGTCAAATTTTGAAAGAAAGTCTCTACCATCAGAAAACAAAGAAAGGCTAGGCTACATCAAATTCTTTGTGAGCTCGAATCCTCCTACTCCTCCGACCCTCAAGTTCACTCCCAGATCACTGAGACCAGGCAAAAAATAAAAAATGAAGAGGATCTTGTTGCTAAACAAGACTCAATGTTCTTTAGGGAATGATGGGCATGACAAATAGACAAACCCATCAAACAAATGTTCAATCTTTTGAGGGAAAAACAAACAAGAGACACCGTCCCTCTCCTCCAAACCCTGGATCTTGTTGCTAAACAAGCCTCAATGTTCTTCAAGGAATGATGGGCATGACAAATAGAAAACCCCACCAAATGAATGTTCAAGCTTTTGAGGGAAAAACAAACAAGAGACACCATCCCTGTCCTCCAAACCCTTGAAGGGAGAGCCTCCTCTGAATAGGAAAAGTTGGATTTTGTTAAAAGCGCTTCCAAAGCTTGTGTAGTCCCCAAGAATGCATCACTCACGAAGTATAGAATGCCAGAGACATCATTTGATTTAAGAAATCTAAGACCATAGGGGATTGGACTATGCAACTCTCCACCCAACCTTGCTATATATAGACTCATAGCCTACTAAAATACAGCACCCCTTGACCACATGTCCGTCTTGGCCCTTGGCCTGCCCGGCCTTACCCTAGGCATGACATTACTCCCCACTTGGAGAAGCGTTTTTGTCCTCAAAAACAAAAGTCTGCAGTGGCATCCTCATGGATCAGCTGTCCATTTGACGAGAACACGATTCAGTAGGAGGTTCAATGAAATCAAGAAGAGCATCTTGATTTTCCACATTGTTGTCCCTTTGCAATCATCTTGTGTAACCGGGCCATATCCACCAACATAGCGTATATACTCCATTTATAGCTCACTTGAGTATGCTAAACGAGTTATCACAAGTGATATGTATCTAAACGAGTAACTCTTTTCACTTTCCATGAAAGTAACTCGCTGATGTAACTCATCAGCAAAGTATAAGTCCTCAACAAAGTATAAGTCTTTGACTTAATATCATTCTTCGTCAGTAAACAACCCCACCATAACTGGTGTTCAAGGGTGAGAACCTGATTTAAACATGAAGACGCTAAACTTAATCGCAACATGATTTGTCTCATGGTAAGAAAATTCCAAGTAGAAAGATAACATTTTTCAATTGGATTTCTTGGTGCTAACGTACGCGCTTATCATATCCTTCAATTGTTGGAATTAGGGTTGCAGGAAAACACACACAGCTTGGAGAAGACGAAGGAAGCTCAAGGCACACAACGGAGAGTGTATTACTTAGTGTACAATGGAAAGATAGATGGCCCTAGAATCATGGGCGTATATACAATCCACCGGGGAAAAAACCTCCTAAAGAGGGAAAAAATGTCCCAGCGGTCCTAGTGTGTTCACACACATCACTACCACATGTATATGTTAATAAATCCCCCCTAGAGTGATGCGGTGAACGAGAGCTGGCACATGAGTAAAGGGAAGTGCCATGCCCTGAGGACATGATCAGTCCACAAAGGGGAGTAAGCCCAAAGCTTTGCGGTAAGCTTTGAACTTCACACAAGACAATGCCTTTGTGAAAAGATCTGCAAGGTTGTCCTGTGTTGGCACATAAGCCAAGCTGATCTCTCCTGTTGAGAGCCTCTCCCTGACATAGTGGTAATGCACCTCAATGTGCTTTGTGCAAGCATGAAAAATTGGGTTCCTCACAACTGCTAATGCGCTCTGACTGTCAGTGTAGATAGTGTTGGCAGTGTCCTGTTCAACACCCAAATCAGCCATAAGGCGTCTCAGCCATACACACTCAACCGTAGCTGTGAAGACTGCCTTGTACTCAGCCTCACACGTTCCAATCGAGGGGGGGAATATATGTCTCATGAATTTAATACATTTTTGGCTGGTCATGGGATAAAACACCAATGTACAGTGTCGTATACGCCTCAGCAAAATGGTGTTGCTGAGAGGAAAAATAGGTCTCTTACGGAAATGGCAAGATGTATGGTCAAGAGTCAAGCTTTACCACATTCGTTTTGGCTTGAGGCCATCATGTGTGCCACTTATGTACTCAACAGGTGTCCTATGAAAGTGTTGCAATCTATGACTCCATATGAAGCATGCCATGATAGAAAGCCATCTATTGAGCACATGCGTAATTTTGGTTGTTTGGCTTATGGTTTAGTGCCACAAGTGTAGCGCGAAAAATTGGATGATAAGGCTGTCAAATGTATTTTTGTTGGTTGTAGTGCTGAAAGCAAAGGTTACAGGTTGTACCGTCCGCAAACGAAGCGTATTTTGGTCTCACGTGATGTTGTGTTTGTGGAAGATTCTGTTCAGCCTTTGTTGTCATGTATTAAAGACAATAATGTAAGCTCACATGACATTTATGACACTTACTGCCTCTTTTCAGTGGTGGAAGTACGAATGTAAATTCCAATGAGGCAAATGTACAGCCTATTGGGGTTTCTGAAAATGTTACAGATCAGCCTATTACTAATGCATATATACATGATGTACTTGATGAGGAAAGGGCTAAAAATGAGCTGGCTAGAGGTATGCCAAAATGGCCAGTGCACACTTTGCGTGACAGTAAATTGGATAGACCTTTGTCTAGTCAAACTCGTTCAGGTTCTTTCCATGCCTCTTATGCATCAGATTGTTATGCTTTGGTTGTGTCTAGCTTACATGATGTTGAGGAACCTCCGTCTTTTGATGAAGCACAAAATTCAAAAAATTGGGTGGCTGCCATGCAATCAGAATATGATGCACTTATAGAAAATGACACATGGACTTTATGTGATTTGCCTCCTGGACAAAAGGCCATTGGTACAAAGTGGCTTTACAAGTTGAAACGCAAGCCGGATGGTGAGGTTGATCGCCATAAGGCTCAACTTGTTGCAAAAGGCTATGCGCAACAAAAAGGCAAAGATTATGAAGAAACTTTTGCTCCCACTTGTCGTATGACTAATGTGTGTTTTCTATGTGCATTGGCAGCTCATTTTGGTTGGGGTGTACATCAATCAGACATTGTTACTGCTTTCTTGAATGGTGACATATTTGAGGAAGTTTATGTAATGCACCCTTGCGGTTTTTTCAAGAAAGGACAAGAGGATAAGGTGTGCAAATGTAACAAAGCTTTGTATGGGTTGAAGCAATCTCCTTGTGCTTGGTATGAGAAGGCTGACACTCATTTGGTCAAACGAGGCTTTTGTAACAGTCCAACAGAAATCACATTGTATGTCAAGCGTGAGGGCGATGTACTTCTCATTGTTGTTCTTTATGTGGATGATTTGCTTATCCCTGGTCCCAATGAGGCACATATTGCTGAATTTAAGGCTGATTTGAATGCTACTTTCAAGATGAAAGATTTGGGGTTGTAGCATCATTGCTTGGGCATACAGTTTAAGCAATGGTGGTATTGCCTTGTGTGAAAAAAGTTACATAGAGACATTGCTATGTAAGTTTGGACTTGAGGATTGCAAACCTATTACCACTCCCATGGAAACATGTTTGAAGTTAATTCTACATGATGCTGGTGATCCTGCAGATGTCACTCTTTACCGAACTGCGGTTGGATGCCTCATTTATGTATGCAACACGAGGCCGGATATTCAGTTTGCAGTCTCACGGGTTGCAGATTTATGCATAGCCCAGGGTCTAACCATTGGCAGGCTGTTAAGAGGATTTTCCGCTACTTGAGTGGCACTTTACATCTTGGCTTGTTTTATCTTAAGAGGGGATCATTGCCACCAGACTTACATGCTTTTTCAGACTCAGATGGGCCTAGTTGTTTTGACACACGAGTGTCCGCAAGTGGTTTTTGCTTCATGCTTAGCAGTTCATGTATATCATGGTTGAGCAAGAAGCAACCTATTGTGGCCACTTTGAAAGGAAAGTGTTGGTACAGTATTTACGACAGAAAAGAAGAAATCATGTATGAGTGGGTCAGGACAAGGGTCCAATTTACCACAACACTCATATGGCACCTGGTTTCGACTTAGGAGAGAATTTACAGCAAGGGGAAGACATGAAGAAGAGTCAAGCAATGTTGGCCAAGCTGAATAAGGGGGGACACTACAGGAGCAGGTATTTTTGGGGCAGGGACTGAACTGCAAGAACCTGAACACAAGTTGCAGGGGACCCCACCTGCAAACCTACAAGGCCAACATGCAACTCCTCATACAGCAAACCCAATTGTGGGAACATTGGTGAATGTATTGATAGCTCAGACAATCTCTCAGGCAAGAAGACAATTACAGTTTACAGGAGCAGGGACATCCTCTTTACCTTTTAATCCACTTCCGGTAAGAATACTCAGAACACTTTCAATACCTCCAATGGCTGCACCATATCCCAAAGTGGGTGTGGCAAAGTTCAGCGGGAAAAAGTCCCAAGATGCTGACAGCCACGTTGGTCAGTTTCAAACAAGGTGGTCTGCAAGTGGATATGAGGCAATAAACCCGGATGGAGGAAAAAAGGAGCATTTTGTAGCAACACTGCAGGGAAAAGCCATGGATTGGTTCTTGCAGTATGGTATGCCTACTTTTGCTAATTATAATGATTTGAAACAAAGATTTTTGTTAAGGTTCAGGGAATACAAAACGCCCGAAGACATTTTGAAGAAATTGAGAAAGTTAAAGCAAAAAGACTTGTTGGTTGAAGATTATGCCCAAAAGTTTAGGAATTTAAACAATAGATTGGAAATGGCACAATAGCCTTCTATGGAAAAGTTGGGGGATTATTTTTGTAAGGGACTCAAACAGGAGTACAGGAGTGCAGTATAGTAGGGAGGCCCACATTAGCAAATGCACAAGATTTTACTGATTTGGTTGAGGCAGCAGCAGCCAGAGCTGAAAGAAGGTATGGAGGTAAAACTGTCTTACGAGAAAAGAAGAAGAAGAAGAAAAGTGATGATTCAGACTCAGAATCTGAAGATTCAGGGTCAGAAACTGATGATTCGGATCAGGATACCGGAGTTGACACTGACAGTGATGAGGATGAAGATTGGTCAGAAAAGAAGAAGCAAAGAAAAAGGATAAGGAAAAGAAGAAGCAGAAGAAAGATAAGGATTCTCCAAAGAAGGATAAAAAGCAGGGAAAGGATGTGGTGACTACTGCAAATGCAATCAACAAAATTATTCAGGATAAATTACAAACTCTGGGCATGAACCAGTTTGGCATGTGAGAGAAACCATATTGTCAGGTATGTCAAAGGTTTGGACATGACTATGACAATTACTATTACAACCCAGATTTCAGGGGAAGAAGACTTGAGTACATTACTCAAAAGATGAGGGAGGCCGTTGCAAGCATGATTGCCCCTCAAGGTCCTAATAGGAGATATCAGGGACCTGCACCCCAGAGACGATTTCAGATCCAAATAATTGGGGATATCAAAACAGGAATCATAACCATATGCCACAGTCACCATGCAATTAGTGTGGAGTCATGGGTCATTGACAAGGACCTGATTGTGAACTTTGGTACCGACATTGGAATGATAGAGGAATCCCTATTATCTGGTACCACAATAACAATAATAACAATAATAATCGACCCTCCAGAGCAGAATCCACCACTTCCACCACAGCAGCAGCACCAACGACCTCCGGGTAGGGCTAATTTAGTAATATTGGAGGAATGGACTGAAGAGGCATGGACTGAGAAAGAATGGATTGAAAAAAAGGTGGAAGTTATCAAAGCAGAACAACAAACTGATCAGCAGGTACAGGAGACTAACTTTGCTCAGGAAACACTTAAGCATCACAATTGTGATTGTACAGCCTGCATCCTCATTGAGGATATTCCAGAAACCAGTGGGTGCACTGATGCCATGGTGGTCACTAGGGAAAAGGCCAAGGTTGGAACCTCCACCTTGGAAGAAGGAGACAACTCGGACAGTTTGAATTGGAAAGATAAAAAAGCAGTAAGGACAGGGGCCCTGAAAGAGGTGCAAAACTCTCAAAGAGGGGGTGTGCCATCTGAGGAATGGAATTTTGTTATAGAAACCTTGGATGACCAAGGGAGACGAAATTTAGACCGCAATCAAACTGAAATGCAAGAACAGGTTGGTGGTGATGACTTTTATGAAGCATTGTTGTCAGCTCCAATGACCATCACAGTGAAGCAAATGTTGAGGCTGGTACTTGCATTTTCACAACAATTGTTGAAAAGAATTACTAGAGAAGTGGCAGGAAAGAATCAGGAAATTGGAATGGACCCTGAGGATACTATTTGTGGAGAAGCTTGTGAAGTTCAACCTGTGGATGTTGATTACAAGGCACCCGTAGTTGGGGCTTCCATTGAAAAAGTGTTTTTCCCAGGTGTACTCTTGGATGGGGGGTCAGGAGTTAAAATTCTCCGAAGTCAACCTGCAAACGTTTGAATCGTTTGAAGTGGGATCCAGCTCCTTCTCAGGTTAAAATGGCAGACCAGAGGCGGGTTCAACCTTTGGGAATTTTGAGGAATTTGGAGATCTCAATTGGGGACTGCAATTTGTAGCCAACTTTGTAGTACTCGGGTTGGAGAAATCTATTCGTTCTTATCCAATCATGTTGGAAAGGCCATGGTTAAGAGCAACAAGAGTAAAACAGTTATAGGGAGTAGACTCCATTGTGATCAAAAGGGGTAAGAAGAAAATTAGAATGCAAATGGATGCCAGAAAGGTAATCCCACCAGGTTTTAGGGCATTGCATGCAGAAGGATTGAACAGGCTGGAAGAGATTGGAGAGGATGTTGAAGAAGAATTTCTTACAACCAATTCATCAGTGGTACCTATCTTTGAAGTGGATGTGCAAAAGATAGCCACTTAGTATGTTTTGTAGCATCAGGATGATGAGCTGAAGTCCTTGACTCAGGAAGCACTGTTTGCTCAAGGTAAGCAGTCAACTACCAAAATGAGTAATAAGTTATTGAAGAATTTCCAAGTTGAAAACAAAGAAGAATTGGAAGCCATTGAAGCAGTAAGGCATGCAGAAAGAGTATTTGAACATCAAATGGAAAGGACTGCAAGAGTCACTCAGGATGAATTGCACGAATTGAACCTACACACTGAGGAGGAACCACAAACAGTAAAGGTTTCAGTAGAACTAGATGAGGAGTTTAAGCAGAAGCTGAAGCAGTTTTTGATGGAATTCAAAGGTGTTTTCGCATGGAAATATACTGATATGAAGGGAGTAGATGCTAGCTTTTGCCAACATAAAATTAACTTGAAAGCAGATGCAGTTCCAGTTGTACAACGGTACATGATGAATCCTAACTATGCCAAATAGGTTAAAGAGGAGATTGACAAATTGTTGGTTGTGGATTTCATTTACCCATTGGATGAGGTTACTTGGTTGTCACTAATTGCTGTTGTTCCAAAGAAAAATGGCAAGATCAGGGTCTGTGTAGATTACAAGAAACTGAATGCTGCTACAGTAACTGATCCATTTCCTTTACCTTTTTGTGATGCATTACTGGATGCAGTAGCGGGACACGAGATTCACAGTTTCTTGGATGGTTTTAGTGGATACAACCAAATTTTAATGGCACTTGAAGATTGAGAGAAAACAGCCTTTGTGACTGAATGGGGAGTTTATGCCAGTAATGTGATGACATTTGGCTTGAAAAATGCTCCACCAACATTTCAAAAAGTAGTTCAGCATGTATTTGAAGGTTTTCTTAGATGATTTTAGTGTTTTTGGAAAGAAACAGGAGCATCTAGAGCACTTGAAGTTATGTTTTCAAAAATTAGACTGTCTCACTAAACCCAACCAAGTGTGCTTTTGCAGTTCAAAGAGGAGTTCTCCTGGGACATGTCATTTCTAAAGAAGGAGTGTCTATAGATCCAAGCAAGGTGGCAGCAATCAATAAAGCACTAGAACCAAAGACCATTAAGCAATTGGAAAGATTTTTGGGTCACGTGAAGTGGTTTGAGATATTTAGCACATGTTTGTACACCACTAACCAGACTTACAAACAAAGATGCGTTTTTTAAATGGGGAGAAGAACAGGGCAGAGCATTTAGAATATTGAAGAAGAAGCTGATTGTAGCACTTATTTTGATTGTTCTTGATTGGAATTTATTGTTCCATATCTTTGTGGATGCATCTCATGTGGCAGTGGGTGCAACATTGATGCAAGAAACGAGGAGACTAGCAAGGTATTGACACCTGCAGAGAAGAATTATTCAGTGACTGAGAGAGAATGCTTGGGAATGATCTATGCATTGCAGAAATTTAGACATTACCTTTTGGCCAATAGGGTAATTTCTCATGTAGATCATCAAACCATATTTGTTAGGAAGGTTGGCCAGATGGATACTGCTATTGCAGGAATTTGATTATTTGGTCATACATACTCCTGGACGACTTCATGTTTTGGTTGATTATCTCAGTAGATTGGAAATAGGTGAAGCTGATTCCTCAGGAGTACTTGACCAATTACCTAATGCAGATATGTTTTTAGTTCAGGTGACTGACCAGTCAAGGGATTGGTATGAAGATATGTTTCAGTTTTTAATTGAAGGAATGTTACCTGACTCTATGACCAAAGATCACAGGAAGAGGATGGCATTGAGAAGTAAACCATTTACAATTATTGCAGGACTTTTATATAAGAGAGGCATTGATCAGGTAATAAGGAGATGTGTGCCACAGTTTGAGCAAAAAGCAGTTTTGGCAGAAGCTCATGCAGGGAATGCAGGAGGTCACTTCTCAGGAGAGATTACTGCAAGGAAAGTTTTTCAAGCAGGACTCTAGTGGCCAACAATAATTAGAGATGCTCAGGAGTTCAGTAAAAATTGTTTGCTGTGTCAAAGAGATGGCAGGCCATTGAATGTGGATAGAATGCCATTGCAACCTATTTTGCCTTTGGAACCATTCCAAAAATGGGGATTGGATTTTGTTGGTCCAATCAAACCACCTGCCAGATTTACACAAAACAGGTATATCTTGGTTGCAATTGACTACTATATAAAGTGGGTAGAGGCAGTGGCTTTAAGAGACAATAAAGCAAAAAGTGTAGCCAAGTTTTTGTACAGAAACATTATGAACAGGTACATTTTATAAACAAAGTAAACAGTAAACTGACTAAACTGCATATGATTTTGCATAAGAAGTCAACAATGTACTATCGCCAGGCCAATGGACAAGCAGAAAGTACCAACAAGATTTTGGTCAGGATTATCAGGAAGCTGGTCAATCAACACAGAACAGATTGGGATGAAAAATTGGATTCTGCACTATGGGCTTTTGAAACAGCATACAAAGTTACTACTGGAATGACACCATTCAAGTAAGTGTATGGGTTGGAAGCAGTGGTGCCCATGGAATTTATAGTGCCAAGTCTCAGGGTTGCAATTCAAAAAAAGTTGTCTCCTGAAGATTCTATCAGTTACAAGAAAGAGGCTTTACTGAGGTTGGAAGAGGATAGAATCCATAGCCAGTACATTGCTGACATTATCCAACAAAGGAGACAAGCTTGAATTAACAGAAATATTAAATTCAAAAAAATCTCCAGGTTATTGAGTGTTGGTCTATAACAATAAATTGGGCTTGAGACTAGGTAAACTCAAACTCATGTATGTGGGGCCATTCCAAATTGTAAAATCAGTGGGGCCCAATATTTTTTTTACTGTGTGATCAGGAGGGTACATTTATTCCCAAACCTATAACCGGATTCCGACTTAACCATTTTTTGGGCAAAGGGTCGGGAATCAAGGGGACAATCTTATAAATGATGATTTTTCGATGGTGACTAGTTATGCATGTGAGAGGGTAGCACGTAATCACAACATGAGGTATAACCCATTCTTGCATTTTATGACGGGGCTGAGGATGTCGACAGTTCGCAACTCCTCTGCGAGTGTTGGCCCGGATGCAAGAGCCGATAAAGAAATTATTGCCACGTTAAGAAGCTCTGCAAGAAAGACTCGCTTTCAAGGCCCGATGGTGCAAGACCCAAGCTTTGATGATGAACCAAAGATGGTAACCCCTACCCGCATGGTACAACCCAAAGAGGAATCTTTCTCTGACTACACGTTTCTTGATTTCAGGTATGACTTGCAAAATAATGAAGTAAACAATGCATGGCTTAGAAAAATTGGTCTCCTTGATTTTTCAAGACTCCCATGGGTGAGTTGGAGAAACAGTCACATGGCCACAGTTTACTTGAAGCAACTGCAATCAAATGATGGACAAGTTTTCAGGGAAGACTATTTGACTGAAGAGTTAGTAGCTAAGGTGTTTGACCTCTCTATTGTAGAGGATAATGAATTCAGCAAGGCCAGTGAGAAAGATATGACCAGGGCTTTTGGTCCATCTCAGGGAGAAAGGCATTATTACCAAGTGTCAGAAATGAAGAATACAGTTAGGTTGTAGCAGGTCAGGTGGTTTATAGAAAGGGTCTTTTTGTTGGTAAAGTCTGAATACATCAGCAGGGAGAATTATGGCACCTTGTTAGCTGCAAAAGTGGTAGACACATGGGGTGGGCTAATATTTTGTTTGATAGGATGAAATTTGAAATTTACACAAAGCAAAGAAGGAAAGATAGGACAACTAAGGTTGGACCTTATCTTGTTGCTGTGTTTCAATATGTCAATAACAAAAGCATTTTGCAGGGGATATAGTCCCAAATTTCACCATAGGTAACTGAAGATGTGGGCTCTTCAATAAGAAGAGAGAAGCGACAGAAATTGTTCTTGGACCACAACTCTGTGCAGATAGATAAAGACATTCACATTACTCTAAACAAGAATCTTTGGATGCAGTGAAAGATAAGATGGACAAAACAGGTTTTAAGATAAGGAGATTTCATAAGTTGTCAGAGCAGGAGCCTATGTGAAAGTGTAAATAAGGATTCAGTAGAATAAATCCCAATGTATTGGCATGACATGCATGCATATCAAAGAAATAGTGATAAGCCCTTGGCCTTAATGACGATATCAACAGTTTGAGCCCATGGCATATGTGCCTTGCACCAGTTGTACCAGCATGGATACATCACAATTAATTGTGAGCTTATATCCTCTTATTGCCTATTTACTAAACCAAAGTGCCATTATCTGTGATCCCAAGTCAATGGATAATACTTTGGCATGGAATGGAAGCCTTGCTTCACTCTATGGTTGTCAAAGCACTTTGCTTTGGACAATAGAGATATCTTTTTCAAATGAAATGTTAAAGAAAGAAAAACAAGTAGAACTTGAAATTGGCTAACCTTGTTATCCCTCGTATGCCAATTGTCTTCTCATGAATCTGGCTCATAGCCATGTACCCTCGTAGATTTGGAGATGTTAAATGTACCTTGCATGCCCTCGTGGCTTGGTTCCTACCGACCTCTAGTGAAAAATCAAGCAAACATGTTATAGAGTTCTCCCAAGTTTGTATGATGATAACATATTCCAAACTTTTGAAACTTCTATGTAGTATGCCCTAAAGTAAAGCCTTTCTTCATAGAACTAATCCTGAGTGCTCATTGCTAACAGAGGCTCTTGTTGACACACAAATGTCAAAGCAAAAGAGAATTGACCTTGCCAAAGCATACATGTTATTAAGAATTGTGAGATTGCTCAATATTGTGATAGTAAATAGCTTAGGAAACATAGCTATCAAACTTTCTCTAAATGCCAAACTTCGCTTGACCGAAGCAACATTTGCTTGTCAAATTAGCATTTGCAGAATCCTGCAAGATGGAATCAGTTCAAAAATGAAACTAAAATTTAAGGCACTTATGAATTTTCTATGACCACCACCCTTGGCATCAAAAGTTGTAGCATCTTGTGGAATGATTGTGCTTTCAATGTACTTCGTGTACTCTTGCACTCTGACAAGCTGTAATTGCTTTGGAGTGATTATGTACCCATTGCATATACATATATATGGAGTCGTGCTCATGGAAGCCTTGCTTCTACCCTCCTCTTGATAGTACAAAGAGGACATATCAAAGAGATACTGGCTGACGTTTTGTACGGACCCTTGTCCCCTAGGGAAAATTGTAATGAAAATGGCCTATGAACTTTGAGAATAGTTGAATTAAGAGAACTAGAGTGAGCATTTTTGTGAGATTACTTTGAGAACATAGAGGGTGAACTTAATTGATGGTAGCAACATGAACATAGTACTTAATTAACTTGGCATGAACGATACTTTTGTAAGAGAGAGAGTATTAGAGAACATGACAATAGTTGAGGACTGGATTTACTTGGAGCCAGTCCCCCCTCTAAATGGCGTTTGTATTATAGATTCTCCCATCAAGAGAGACTTGTTAATCTTCGTGTTCCTTGTGACCTTGGTGATGCTTTGAAGATGGAAAGCTTCATGCATCATGAGCATAACATAAACTTTGCAAAAAGCATTAACTATCCCAAGCCTCACTGCCCAAGGCCTCAAAACCTTCGAAGATGGAGAGAGCTAGCGGGGAATGAGGGTAGGGAAGAGGAAGAAGAATCATCCATAGGAGAAAGAAACAGTTCCTCACTTATCATCACTCTTCTTGCTTAGCATAGCATAATAGCATAGTAATGAAGATGAAGAAGATGGCAAGCTTAAGCATTGAAGCATGGCTCTTGGTTGGATTTGCATTCCATAGCCAAGAGTATTGGTGTAGTCTCTCAACTTTTCAACAAGCTTGGAGAAGGAGATGGAGCTCTTGCACTTTGCACTCCACACAATGAAAGAGAGTGTGTGTGTGTGGGAGAGTATACCCCCCTCTCATGCTTGGTCCACCCCTCTCTCTCTCTCTCTCTCTCTCTCTCTCTCTCTCTCTCTCTCTCTCTCTCGCGTATTATTTAATTATTTCATTTGGACATGTATCTTCTTTTTTCTCTTTGAGAGAAAGGACTTAACTATTTATTTTTATGTATCTAAATTCTCATTGAACCCCTTTAAAACCTATCCAATAGTATTCAAGCACATCATGAGGTTCACATGTGGAGGATCATTTGAACATGTGTCTTTTATGCTTATTAAGTCATTTGGTTTGAATTGAATACTTCAAGCACTTAGTCAATCGAGCATGGAAACGTTGATGCCTCTTGAGATTTTATCTTTGAATTGGACACTTCAAGAACCTTAGTCATTTAAGCATATGAAAAACACCTAAAGCTTTTGGGCAAGGTTCCCACTAACACTTAGCAAGCCGATAAGCACCTCATGCTTGGGTAGGATTCCCACCTCAAGGTTAGCCGTAGCTTGCCTAAGATCAATTAACACTAACTTTTGGAGGTCTTTAATGAAAATAACCCTAAGGTATTTAAGCTCCATTAGGTAGCATTGCTCTTTAACAGACTATTTCTCATTTGGACCCCTTTAACCTTGGCCTCGTGTTGAGACAGATCCATAAGCACATGTCTATATTCTAACCCTTCTTCTCGTTTATTCTCCCATATTAAATGATCAGTTTAATATGAGAAAATCATTTGGGTTGGTTAGATATTAGATTTTATGACATTACCTCTCTCTTGAAATCATAGTCGTCCTCGACTATGAGGTAGAAGAGATAAATTCTTAATCATTAGTCTACGTTTCTTATCGGGTAGAGGATCCCTTTTCACCCTATGACATCATTCCAAAATATATGACTAGTCCATTTGGTGCTTTCAAGCATGTCTGTTCTTTAGTCCATATCATACTCCCAAAGTAGAGTGACAAATTCTACTTGGTGTTTGAGTGACTTCGTCATCACAAACATGATTCTAAGCATGCATACTATTTAAATGTGTGCACAAAAGAGGATGTCTTATAAGACAACAACATTGTTCATTTAGAAAGCATTTACATTTGCTTACTCTAGTGCAATATTGTAAGCATTGACAAGGTTCATACTATCCTTAAGCTGTACTCCTTGCATCCATCTAGCATCTTCAATGGATAATTTTTGAACTTAATAAGATACCGTCGAATAATCTTACCATGCCATAGTACCTTGTCTCCATGCCAAAGGATAACTTTGAGTTGTAGCACCTCTTCTTGGTCTTTGATTTTTGGAGGGTCTTCAATAATTGGTTCTATTCGTGGCTCTCCTTTGTAGTGCTTAAGTAAGCTCACATGAAAAGCATTGTGTATGAGCCAATGGTTGGGAAACTTGAGTTGATAAGCCATGTCATTGATTGGCTTCAAAATTTGAAAAGGACCATAGTATCTTTTTGCTAATTTAGCATAATACTTTTGATGGCCCATAGGATTTTTGCCCATCGTTTGCCTCAATCGAGCCTTGGGAAACTTAAGTAAGATCCAATCATTTTCTTTGAATGTTAAGGCCCTTATGTGCTTGTCAGCACTAGATTTTTTCCTTTGTTGAGAGATGGATATAGCCTCCTTAACCTTTTGAAAAGATTCTTGTAGGTCACGGCTATAGCAGCGAAGATCTTTTAAGTAGCAACGGACTTTTAGGTATTCCCTCTATGATCTTAAAAGGTGCTTTCCTGTAGTAGTATGGACAAGTACTTTTCCCATTGCGATCATTGATCTACTTCTGTAACATAAGTCTTTAGTAGATCGAGTAGCGTAAGATTGGCTATCTCACTTTGGCCATCCGTTTGTGGGTGGTAGGCGGAAGAGAAATTCAATCTTGTACCTAGATTTTCAAAGAGACCTTTCCAAAAATTACTAGTCATTCTCGGATCTCTATCTGACATGATGGATGTTGGTAATCCATGGTGTTTGAAAATCTGAGATATGAAGATGGTTGCCATTTGGTGTGCCTTAATAGTTTCTTTGACAAGACTAAAGTGTGCTTGCTTGCTAAACCTATTGACTATTGTCCATATTCCCGTAGTCCCATGGATAGACTTGGGTAATCCACGGATATACTCTCCCATGGTGAATTAGGGATGGGCAATGGGCTGGAGTAATCCAGGTTTCTTCCCTCTATCATACTTAGTCTTTTTGAACACCACACATTTTGAAACATATTCTTGTATGTCCACTTTCATGGTAGGCCAATAGAAGTACGTCTTTACTCCTTGAGAGTAGGTTGATGCCTCTATGCCCCTCATAGGGAGGAGAATGGGATTCATACATGACTTTCTCACGAAGGGAGTGGATTGCCATGGAGAAGATAACCATCCTGCAAGGTGAATGGTTCCTCTTTCTTCCCCAAAGCAAGGACTGACATTACATATTTAAAGTCAGGGTCAGTAGCATACTCATAGATCATTGTGAATTTCTATAGACACCGCATTAACTTTTGGTCGTCGTGAAAGTGCATTGGCCACTTGATTGTGCTTACCAACAATGTGAGCAATATAAAAATGAAATTGTAAAAGAAAATTTGCCAACCTCATTTGTTTGTCAGAAAGCTTGGTTTGCGTCATGAAGTACTTGAGACTTTGGTGGTCTGTTCATAACATGAATGGAGTCCCCAATAAATAGTGTTTCCATGTGTCTAGGGCATGTAGAACAACTGAAAGATCTTTCTCATAAATGGCCAAGACCTATTCATCCGTATTGAGCTTTTGGTTCTCATATGCTATGGCATGCCCTTCTTGAAGCAAGACTGCTCCAAGGCAATCACCACAAGCATCACATTGAACCTCAAATGGCTTTGAGAGATCCGGGATCATGAGGACTGGTTGAGAGGTAAGCTTCTCTTTGAGCTTGTCAAAATCTTTTTGCTCCTTCGCAGTCCATGAATACTTAATGTTCTTCTTTGTTAAGTCATGTATTGGTCCTGCTATTTGAGAAAATTTTGCTATGAAGCATCTATAGTATGCACACATACCAATAAAGCTTCTTAACTCATGTAGATTCCTTGGATTAGGCCATGCTTTTATTACCTCTAACTTTGATGGATCCATACGGATACCATCTTGAGAGATAATATGACCTAAGTATAGAATCTCTTGAAGGAAAAAATCGCTTTTCTTTTGGTTGAGAAAAAGCTTGTTCTCCCTCAATGCTTGAAAAATCACTTGAGATGTTTCTTGTGTTTCTCCAAGGACTTGAAGTAGATGATGATATCATCAACGAACATTCCAGTGAACTTGTAGTAGGGTCTAAATATTTTCTTCATCAAACAATTGAATGTGGCTGGTGCATTGGTCAAGCCAAAAGGCATGACTAGATATTCATAAAGACCAAACGTTGTACGAAACGGGGTCTTTAGGATATCTTCATCCACTCCTTATTTGATGATAGCCACTTTTTAGGTCAATCCTACTGAATTAGGTAGAGCCTTGTAGCTTATCAAATAGATCTTCTACCCGAGGCACAGAAAATGTGTTTTTGATAGTGATATGGTTTAGTACTCAATAGTCCACACACGTACGGTATGTACCATCTTTCTTTTGCACTAAAAGGACTAGAGAACAAAAGGGAGAGGAGCTAGGCCTCACCATCCCTTTGTCTACCAATTCTTGTACTTGCCTCATGATCTCCTCTTGTTGAGCTTTGGAAACTCAATAAGGAGGCTTGTTAGGCGGCGAGCTTCCTGGTAGGAGCTCAATTCGATGGTCATCATCCCCTCGTTTTGGAGGTAAGTCCATAGGGATATCATCGATGAAAACATCATGGAATCCATTTAGAAAAGTAGACAAGTCTAACTCTTCTTGATTCCTACCATTTGCATTTGATAAACCATTAGCGTCATTAATAGATTCTTTGACAAAATTCATGTACGCAGAAATCAAGCTTTTTATTCACTTATCAAAAGCTGGTGAATTTACAAGTGGTATAGTACGACTAGAATCATTAGCATCTATATACATGTTCTTTCCCCTGTAGAGGTGAAGTAGATTCTCCTTTCAAGGAACTTCATGTTGGCAGCCGTGTGATCGAACCACGGCGCCCCTAGGATAGCATCCTCGTGTTGGAGAGGAGATATGAAAAAGTCTTCTTTGTTGACATAGATTTGGACATGAAGCCTCAACTTCTCAATCAAGGGAGTAACAAAATCTTGTTGTCCCTTGAAAGTTGTATCAGCCGTTACAATATCTCCCATCTCAAAAGCTTGAATTCCCAACTTGGTGGCCAACTCCATTGATATGAAGTTGTGAGTAGAGCCAGGGTCAAACAAGATGAAGGCATCATGCTTCCCAAGCATAGGAGAGAGATGATCCTTTGCAATGAGCATCCTCTTTTGGAGCTTCGATGATGGAAGCCCTAGGAGTCTCATTGCGAGAATTTTTATTGGGGCAAGAACGATAGACCTGTCCTTGCTCCCCACACTTAAAACACTTATGGTCCTTGCGAAAAGCTTCAAGCTCTTCATGAGAGAGTTTGTTTTTACCTTTGTAAAGTCCCTTCTCCTTGGAACTATTGTTGTTGTAGGAAGTGCCTTGGGAAGAATTTTGGGCATTGGTTTTCCCCTTTGCATCATTTTTGTCTTTGTTTTCCATGGGTTTGACATTCCGTCTAGCACCTTGTTGGAAATTGATGCGGGAAGCAACCATGGTGTGGTGGATTACTTCGATGATAGAACCAGGCCGTTGGGAGTTGAAATACTTAGCCATTTCTTCAGGTAATACCGCACAAAATTGTTGCTTTTGCTTGGCAAAGTCTATCTTTTGGAAGACAGTAGCCTTGAGATGTAAATCCCAAAACTTGTCCACATATTTGTGAATAGACTCATGTGAGAGAAGCTTCAAACTGCACCATTTAGTAAGTACTTTGTCCTTTGCATCACTTGCAAGGAATTGCTTCATGATGGAAACTCGTAGAGTTTTCCATGTCTTTGGGGCTTCACTGTTGCCATGAAGGCTAGCCCACCATTGACGAGTCAATTTTTGGAAGTGCATAGCTACATGGCGTAGCTTGGAGGACTCCGTGAAGCCCTCGTCTCCAAAGGCCGCATCAAATTGTTGGATGAAGGCTAATGCTTTGTCGGTGGCACCAAAGGTGCCATCATAGGTGAGAAAAGAGATACTCTTTCCTCCCTCTTTGAACTTCTTGAGCTTTTATGATCTTTGCCATGTAGGGTATGATTTGCGATGTCCTCCCCTCTTGTATTTTCTAGGAGAATAGCCATAGCTTTCATTGGGAGAGGAGGAAGGTGAAGAAGAAGGAGAAGAGGGTGACCTCTTTCTTGACATTTTCTTCCTTTGTTTCCTCTCTTCCCTTTCGGAGTGACTACGAGAAGGACTGTGTGTTGACCGTTTCCTCATGGGAGGAGTTGGCAATCGTCTAGACTGCCATCTTCGTGGAGCCACATCTTGAGAGGAAATTAGGGTTTTTTTACTTTCTTGTTCTTTGGATTCCTCCTCTCGTATGGGAGAGAGTCTTCTTTTGGGGCTCTCTTCAAGAGGCCTCCTAAGCTCTCTCTCCTCTTGGAGAGGAAGGGAAATCCCATAAGCACGAAGTTGTTGAGTAACTTCGGGTTGCAAACTAGGGTTGCCTATAGCTTGATGCAACCTAGTAACAAGATAATTGATAAACATGGGGGCATCATCTAACATAGCAAAATTGCTGAGGGATAGCTCCTTCCAGAATTCTTATGGTGGCTGAATAATGATAAAGCCGTAGGCAAGTCTAAAAAGACCCCATCATTAAGACCAAAGCTCCCAAGGTGTGCACCATATCCCACATAGTGGGTTCAACAAAACCGATAATAGATCCCAGTCCCACTTACCCTAATATAATTAACAAAATCAACCATTAATAGGCTACTTAAGGACCTCTCTTCTTAAGCAAGAAAAGAGAAACCAAATGCTCTGATACCAATGTAATGTAAATGGCCTATGAACTTTGCGAATAGTGAAATTAAGAGAATTAGAGTGAGCATTTTTGTGAGATTACCTTGAGAACATAGAGGGTGAACTTAATTGATGGTAGCAACATGAACATAGTACTTAATTAACTTGGCATGAACAATACTTTTATAAGAGAGAGAGAGAGAGTATTAGAGAGACTTGTTACAATATAATCTTTGTATTCCTTGTGACCTTGGTGATGCTATGAATATGGAAAGCTTCATGCATCACGAGCATAACATAAACTTTGCAAAAATTATTAACTATCCCAAGCCTCAGTCCCAAGGCCTCAAACACCTTCGAAGGTGGAGAGAGCTAGCGGGGAATAAGGGTAGGGAAGAGGAAGAAGAATCATCCATAGGAGAAAGAAATAGTTCCTCACTTATCGTCACTCTTCTTGCTTAGCATAGCAAAATAGCATAGTAATGAAGATGAAGAAGATGGCAAGCTTAAGCATTGAAGCATGACTCTTGGTTGGATTTGCATTCCATAGCCAAGAGTGTTGGTGTAGGATCTCAACTTCTCACCAAGCTTGGAGAAAAGGAGATGGAGCTCTTGCACTTTGCACTCCACACAAGAGAGAACGTGTGTGTGTGTGGGGGGGGGAGGGGGGAGAGTATACACCCCCCTCTCATGCTTGGTCCACCTCTCTCTCTCTCTCTCTCTCTCTCTCTCTCTCTCTCTCTCTCCTTATTTAATTATTTCATTCGAACATGTGTCCTCTTTTTCCTCTTTGAGAGAAAGAACTTAATTATTTATTTTTATGTATCTAAATTCTCATTGGACCCCTGTAAAACCTATCCAATAGCATTTAAGCATATCATGAGGGCCACATACGGAGGATCGTTTGAACATGTGTCTTTTATGCTTTATTAAGTCATTTGGTTTGAATTGAATACTTCAAGCACTTAGTCAATCAAGCATGGAAACGTTGATGCCTCTTGAGAGTTTATCTTTGAATTGGACACTTCAAGAACCTTAGTCATTTAAGCCTGTGAGAAGCACCTCAAGCTTTTGGGCAAGGTTCCCACTAACACTTAGCAAGCCAACAAGCACCTCATGCTTGGGTAGGATTCCCACCTCAAGGTGAGCCCTAGCTTGTTGCCTAAAATCAATTAACACTAACTTTTGGAGGTCTTTAATGAAGATAACCCTAAGGTCTTTAAGCTCCATTAGGTAGCATTGCTCTTTAACAGACTATCTCTCATTTGGACCTCTTTAACCTTGGCCCCGTATTGAGACAGATCCATAAGCACATGTCTATATTCTAACCCTTGTTCCCGTTTATTCTCCCACATTAAATGCTCAGTTTAATATGAGAAAATCATTTGGGTTGGTTAGATATTAGATTTTATGACAAAATTGATGTATCGTGGTACATCTTGTGGCATTGTCATATTAAACATAGTTAAAAGAAAATTAATTGTCAATTGTCGAAGCTTGTCAAGGAGGAAATCGTATTAGAAGCATAAAAATAACTATAGTGATTGCGCAGAAAAAGTGTACCTAGGTTGTCCAATACTACTAGCACTTACTCTTGAAATCTAGTTGGATATGTCTTGCCGATAATGGGTTGAGAATGACCATTTCTGACTGCATCAGGTTCAATTAACTAGCCTAGGATCCATGCCCAAAAACTATGAACTAGAAGAAGATGGTTGTTGACTTCTTGTAATTGTAATTAATGATCATCCTTGCCAAGTATCTTTGTAGTACAATTGGTCATCCCTGCCAAACCGAAAACCATGGTCGATCTCTTTGTTGATTTTGAGTCTTGCCAAAGCGGCCTTGCCTAAGTTTTTCACTTGCCTAAGCCTTAATTAGATTTTACCTTAAGTACAATTAGCAAATTTCTCGCCTCCATGAAGACAAACAAGCCTTGCTTGCGCAATCGTGGGGAATCGTGGTGAGCCGATTGCTTTGGTAGATATCATCGCTTGAATTTCTTGCAAAGTACATGAAGACTTTTGAATCTTTGAAAACTCGGCATATTATAGAGAAAATCATGACTTTTCATTTTTATGTGCTATGCTGCTTGCATGCCTCACATGCGAGTGCCTACGGCCTTAAAAATTCGGTGTTGGAGCGCGTGGGAAAATACTCATTGCACGGGGAGGGGTGCCCAAAATTGAGCTCCCCAAAGCTCCAAAAATAGAGAAAAATAATAAACCTGCTCTATCATGGCACTGCGATGAAGTGAGAATGAAGAAGGACAAAGGCGCTACCCACGGGCCACCTTTGCCCCGTCTCATCAATGAACAAGAAGAGCTTGTTTACTTCCTACGCTCTCAATGAGCCCTATCTTGCCCAATTTCATGTAGAACGACTTCTCCTCCTTCAAATAAACGACGTTTCCTACTGTCCTTTGATCTCCCAAAAACTTCCATGAGAGGGCTTGTTCCTACGGCCATGTCCGTTGCCAGCTTGTCATAAACCCACCTTGAGCTTGGAGTCCTTGCACCATCCATGCACCATGACCGTCTCTTTTGTACCTGGAAGAGGCTTGTCCACTTCTCCTAGCTCTCCATGGCTAGAGAGAGAGAGAGAGAGAGAGAGAGAGAGAGAGAGAGAGAGAGAGAGAGAGTTCATCCTCCACGCCTGCTTTCCCCCTCCTCCATAGCTCCCATTAGCTATGATACCAATCTAAGAGAAGAGGGGACTGGACCATGCTGAATGGGGAAATCATTCTTTGGTAATACTCGATAATATAATTTCCTAGCTCACTGAGCGATTTACTTGTAAATGTATTATTATATGTACAAAGACTCACGAAAAAGGTGCGCATCATAAACAAGTGGGTGTGTGGAATGAAAGTGATATTTAAAACACAATATGAAGTGTTATACGTGAAGCCTTCTCAGAATTCAAAGGGCAGCAATGTCATGTGAGTACTCATAAGGTCTGGGAAACTATTTGTCAGTATGTCTTAAAGGAAGATAAAACTCGCGTAGTATGGGGAGAAGAATCTATTGAAAAAGTAAGAGAAAGTGCTGGCTACAAACAAAAATTTATTTAGATTTTATAGCCCCAGATCCAAAACAAGAAAGTAGAAATATTATAGGGAAAAAGGGGAAAATCCAAGAGACTAATGCCAAAGTAATCAAGAAGTTTTATTTAAAAAACACATGGGATGAGGTCTTAAAAGATGAGATACTAGGGCCTCGTTGTGTAACCAATTACAATAATTAGTGTCAACTTTTCCTAGATTTCTAGCTTGTCGAACTTTGAAAAAGTATTGAACAGTGGCTACCAACACAATAATTAATGTCATATTTTCCTTTCTTTGTGTTTTTTAATGTAAATCAACCCTATATTGTGTCCTTTTTTATCATTGCTCTTATTACTTGTTTTATTGGCATAGACTTCTATAGACTATATTTATCTAAGGAATGGGACTTTTTGACACCTTTTATAGTCGAGTTTGACTTTATTCTTTTTACATTGGATTTTTCTTTTCTTGAACCACTTGTGTTAAACATAGATGAACACCTAAGCATAGCATACAATGTCAATCTTGATTCTGGTCTTTGTGGTTTTCTATTATTCTTAACATATTCTCTACTATTTGTCATTTTGAATCATGATTAAAAAACAACAAGCTCATGTGGATTCAAAGCCCGCTTGTGTATAAATTACCTTTAGCTAAAGATCTTATTCATTCGAAATCTATTAAATTATTGGAACTATCGATAGTAGAGATTGTAGATTTCGATAGTAGAGATTGTAGATTTGAGAAAACAAAAAAACCAATATCAGATTTGATTAAAATTTGTTGGAAGCATATTCTTAGTATCACTTAGATGAATTTCTTTTGATCCTCTTTGAGCTCTCTGTAGAATATCTTGTAGAGCCATGTACCTCCGCATAAGGAGACATTGATGTTGAGTGAAATTTCTTCTTACTAAATAGGATCTGTGGGATGTGCTGCTTGAGGACATATAAGTGATCGATATCTTGTCCATGGAATTATCATCATGAGTTCCTTCATGTGATTCTATGGTTCAATCTTATGAAATGAACATTTAAAGCTTGCAACAACGAGGGGTAACGTTGCAACCATGGAAACAACAACTAGCATAATCTTATATTTGAATTGCCGATAGTGGCTTGAGGACAAGCTATTCGTGAAGGTATGGGAATTGTTTGATGGAAGAGACGCTGCTTAGGAAAGGTGTGCTACACAGATAGGGGTTGTTGGCAAAGCTTGAAGCTGGAAAGGTAGGGTACTTACCAGAGTTGGGAATGTAGTCGGATCGGTTGTTGTTTGACAAATCAAACTAATTTATGATCCCCAACTTTGATAGCTTAGAGGGGATAGGGACTTAAACGTGGTTATGGTCCAGGTGGAGAATGGAGCATTGGACCAGGTTGCCTAGGCTGGAAGAGATGTTGCATGTTAGCTTGTTCTGGCCAACATCAAAGAATGTTAGGCTACCTTCACTAGATACTGAAGGGTTAGGGATATAGTATGGTGCAATTTCTCCATAGGAACTCTAAGGTTGCATCTCTAGAAGTTTGGAATTTTGCTTAGTCTTAAAGGGTGAACTCTTCTCATGGTAAGCATTGAACCCAATCCATACTCTATGCATACATCTCCATATAGATACTTAAAATACCTAAATCGCAAACCAATATTGAGCGTTCCTTTTATCACCTTCCCTACTTGCTTGGTCCGTTCGCGAAGGATGATGCGCTCTAGCTCATTACTGCTAAGATCCAACCACACCAGCAAATACTTGTAGTTTCCAAGTGTGGATGGAATTGTGTCTGACAATGAATTATTGCCAAAGTGTAGCAAATTCGTTATTGGCAGCATAAGTCCCAACTTCGACGCAATGTCACTTGTGAGACGACTTTTGAAATCATTAGCCACTCCAGGATGTTGCAATTTGAGAGGGTGGGTGGGGTGGTGTTGTTGATAAGGTTGAGGTTGGGCATCAATATCTATAATTGCCTTGTTGTGTTGCAGATGTCAATGGGGATTTCCTACTCTATAAAGTTGCCCCACAAAACCATATCTTTCATGTTAGGCATAGTCGATAGTGGTGCCAGGGAGGCGCTTCATGAAGTTGCAACAATTGATATCTATTGTAGCAAGGCTGCTGCAAGTCTCTAAGGACACCAAACATTTTGAAGTGTCCCCCATCGAAAATATAAGGAACTCATCAGGGACATTCATGCCATCTGTAGCTCCTTGGAAGACACCTGAAAACAGGCTATAATAAAGGAAGAAAATATATCAACTCTGTTAGACATTGTTACCATATACATGTGGTAGTGATGTGTGTGCACACACTTAGGACCGCTGAGGCATTTTTTCCCTCACTCTAGGAGGTTTTCCCCCACATGCCTTGTATATACACCCATCACTATAGATCTATCTTATCTTTCCATTTCACACTAAGTAATACACTCTTTTTCATGTGCCTTGATCTTCCTTCATCTTCTCCAGCTCTGTGTGTTTTCTTGCAACCCTATTTCCAACAATTGGTATCAGAGCAAGTTGCATCCTTCGCGGCTTAGTCGCCAGCAACTCTAGCACACATTTGCTCACTTTCTTCAATTTTTGTGAGCTTTGGTGAGCATGAGTAGGTCAACAAATACTTCGCAAGATCTTATAGAGCTTAGTCTACTTAGATTTTTGATTCGGGCTCATTTCGGCCTCCACCACTACACGCAATGTTGCGCATGCAATTTTGTCATTTTGTGCAATTTTTTTGTCAGTGTCGTTTTCTACATAAAAGGTCCCTTGCAGTCCTCTACGGGTTGTGCTATATAGCATGTGTTGGTCCCACTTTGTTTCTCCTCTTTTCAGACTGTTTTCACATCAGGTGCAGGCATTCGCCATGGCAGACAACAAAACAAATGTCTTCAAGATATTTGTAGTTGATCAGGATCGATTGGATGGGAAAATTTACCCTATGTGGGCTTACATAATGCAACATATCTTTGTGTCAAAGGGCGTTTGGAATATTGTGCAGGGCATTGATGTACATCTTGGTTTTGAGGATGTAGACGATGTTGAGGATGTTGCAGGTTTTGATAGTAGGGTTGTTACTGCCAAATTTGTTTTGCCTACAGTTGAGCAAGCTCGTTGGGATGTAAGAGATGCACAGACTCATGCATTGATTATGTTGTCTGTGAAGCACACTATTACTCCTCATAATTGTTCAGCAAAATTTGCAAAATAGGCTTGGGATATTCTGGCTAGTCTTTATGCAAGTTGTAATGAGGCTAAAAATGCATTGTTGTCTAAAGAGTAGAAGTCGAAGATTATGCATGAGGAAGATGAGATGGACACTTTCCTTACTGGTGTCAAGGATATTAATGAGCAACTTATTTCTACAGGCAAATCCATTTCTGACAATTTTGTTGTGCAAACTATTCATGCTTTAATAGATTCTTCCCATAATTTTTCTAGTACTTTGAGACTTATGACCCAAGGAAATCCAAAATTTGTCAAGTTTGATGCTTTATGCACATTGCTATTGCAAGAGTCACTTTCCAAAAAAATAGGGCTAAACAACGTGCAATTGAACATGCCTTTATTGATGATCAAAGAAAAGGTGGTAACAACAATGTAGCCACTTCTCTTGGTTCTTCTACGAGTGGTAAATCACTTGTTCCTAATGCTTTTGTTGGTAGCAACTTGTCTCGAAATTCTCGTGAAAAGGGAAAAAAGAAGATGCATTGCCATTATTGTAAAGCTAATGATCACTTTATCAAGCAATGTCCTAAGTTGAAGGAAATAGAGGCTAAGGAAGAAAGAGGTTGATTTCACGACAAATGCAGCTATTGTTGAGTCTTCTGTGAAAGGAGATTGTGATGTTGATGTTGGTGCACCATGGGATTTTAGTGCATAGTGCACTCATGATTCTTTTTTCCATGATGCATGTATGTCAGTTGCTGCAGATGCTCTTGTGTGGTACTTTGATAGTGGTGTTGCAAGCATATTACCTCTCATTGTGACTTGTTTACCTCTCTCAAGGATGTCCCTCATGGGAATTTAGTCACTTGTGCCAACAATGCCTCTTATCCGATCAAGGGACTTGGAAAGATCATGCTGACTGCTACGAATGGCAGTTCTTTCACACTCGTTGATGCACTTTATGTACCTAGGATCAGGAAGAGCCTTTTGTCCATATTTGCACTTGGTCTTGTTGTGAAATTTGTGGATGACAGATGTTAAGTTCATGATCTCAATTTTGGTGATGAGATTGTTGCATCAAGCATTTTATGTTGTGGTCTGTATAAGCTCACTTTGTATGACAAGTGTGGGTAGAATTTTGCAAATACAGTTTTGGATTCTAAGGCTATTTTAAATCCAAAACTTTAGCATGCACATTTTGGGCATCTGAATTTTGCCAGTTTGAGGCGTTTGTAGAAATCTGATATGGTTGCTTCTTGGCCGCCTCTTGAAGTACCTATTAAGCATGTTTGTGAAGGTTGTATTTTGGGTAAGATATGCAGTGTTTGAAGTTTCCAAAGGATGGTTCAGTCAGGGCTACATGCAAGTTATAGCTCATGCATAATGATGTTTATGGGCCAATGCAAACTCCGTCCTTGGGAAATTACCTTTACTTCATGACTTTCATTAATGATTACTCTAGGCATGCATGTTTATGTCTCTAAATGTACTATGGACACCCTCCATTATGATGGAGGGGGGGAGTATATGTCTCATGAATTTAATGCATTTTTGGCTAGTTGTAGGATAAAACACCAATGTATAGTGCCGTATACGCCTCAACAAAATGGTGTCGCTAAAAGGAATAACAGGTCGCTTACAGAGATGACAGATGTTTGGTCAAAAATCAAGCTTTGCCACATTTGTTTTGGCTTGAGGCCATCATTCTGCCACTTATGTACTCAACAGGTGTCCTATAAAAGCTTTGCAGTCTATGACTCCATATGGAGCATGGCATGATAGAAAGCCATCTATTGATCACATGCATGTTTTTGGGTGTTTGGCTTATGCTTTGATCCCACAAATGAGGCACAAATAATTGGATGATAAGTCTATCAAGTGCATTTTTGTTGGTTATAGTGCTGAAAGCAAAGGTTAAAGGTTGTACCGTCCGCAAACAAAGTGTATCTTGGGATCACGGGATGTTGTGTTTGTGGAAGATTCTTTTCAGCCCTTGTATTCATGTACTAGAGACAAAAATGTAAGGTCATAAGACATCTATGATAATTTATTACCTTTTTTAAGTGGTGGATGTTCGAATGTAAATTACAATGAGGCAAATGTACAACCTATAGGGGTTTCTGAAAATGTTACAGATCGGCCAATTTTTTATGGAGATGCATGATGTACTTGATGAGGAAAGAACTGAGAATGAGAGTCTAGAGGTATGTCAAAATGGTTGGTGCATACTTTGCGTGACAGTAAATTGGATACACCTTTGTCTAGTCGTACTCATTCAGGTTCTTGCCATGCATCTTATTCATCATATTGATACGCTTTGGCTATTTCTAGTTTATGTGATGTTGAGGAACCTCTTCTTTTCATGAAGCACAGAACTCAAAAAATTGGATGGTTGCCATGCAATCAAAGTATGATGCACTTATCAAAAATGACATATGGAATTTATGTGATTTGCCTCCTAGCAAAAAGGCCATTAGTACAATGTGGGTTTACAAGTTGAAATGCAAGCCGGATGGTGAGATTGATTGGTATAAGACTCGACTTGTTGCAAAAGGCTATGCACAACAGAAGGCATAAATTATGAAGAGACTTTTGCTCCCACTTGTCGTATGACTAGTGTGTGTTTTCTATGTGCACTGGTAGCTTGTTTTGGTTGGGACGTACATCAATCAGACATTGTTACTGCTTTCTTGAAAAGTGACATATTTGAGGAATTTTATGTAACACCACGTCACAGTTTTGTCAAGAAAGGACAAGAGGATAAAGTGTGCAAATGTAAGAAAGTTTTGTATGGGTCGAAGCAATCTCCTCGTGCGTGGTATGAGAAAGATGACACTCATTTGGTCAAACGAGGATTTTGTAGCAGACCAACAAAAAGCACTTTGTATGTAAAGCGTGAGGGCGATATACTTCTCATCGTTGTTCTATATGTGGATGATTAGATTATCACTGGTCTGAATGAGGCACATATTGCTGTATTTAAGGTTAATTTGATTGCTATTTTCAAAATGAAAGATTTGGGGTTGTTGCATCATTACTTGGGCATACAGTTTAAGCAGTGTGATGGTGGTATTGCCTTGTGCTAGACAAGTTACATAGAGACATTGCTATGTAAGTTTGGACTTGAGGATTGCGAACCTATTGCCATTCCCATGGAAACATGTTTGAAATTGAGTCTTCATGATGCTGGTGATTCTATCAATTTCACTCTTTACCAAATTGATGTTGGATGCCTTATTTATATATGCAACACGAGGCCAAATAATTAGTTTGCAGTTTCACAAGTCAGCAAATTTATGCATAGCCTAGGGTCTAAGCATTGACAGACTGTTAAGAGGATTTTTTTCTACTTGAGTGGCACATTATATCTTGGCTTGTTTTATCCCAAGGGGGGAACATTGCCACCATATTTACATGCTTTTTCGTACTCAGATTGGGCTAATTGTTTTGACACATGAGTGTCCACAAGTGGTTTTTGTTTCATGCTTGGCAGTTCATGTATCTCATGGTTGAGCAAGAAGAAACCTACTATGCCCACTTCTAGTTGTGAGGCTGAGTATCGAACAGTCTTCATAGCTACGATTAAGCGTGTATGGCTTAGATGCCTTAGGGCTGATTTGGGTGTTGGACAAGACACTGCCAACACCATTTACACTGACAATCAGTGTCATAAAGTATAATATCTAACTTTACCAAATGATTTTCTCATATTATACTTATCACTTAATATGGGAAGATAAAAGGGAAACAAGAGCTAGTATATATATATGTGCTTCTAGACCTATCTGAACAGGGGACCGAAAGGATAAATGGTTGCATCTCAATAGGGGTCCAAAAGGAGACGGTCTACCAAAGAGCAATGTGCAATAAATGCTTCTAGATTTACCTCAGCAAGAGACCAAGAGGAGAGATGGTTACATCTCAAAAAGGGTCCAAACGGAGGTAGTATATCAAAGAGCAACCTGCATCTAATAGAGCTTAAAAGACCTTAGGTTAGCTTCATTAAAGACCTCCAAAAGTCAGTGTTAAAAAGTCATTTGACCTTACGCAAGCTAGGGCTAACCTCGAGGTGGGAATCCTACCCAAGCATGAGGTGCTAAGATGCTTAAAGTGGTTGTGGGAACCTTACCCAAATCTTGAGGTGATTTTTATGCTTAAATGACTAAGGTTTTTGAAATTTTAAATGCAAACACCAATAACAACAAGGCCAAGGAAAAAGGAGCTTACAAAGGAAAAAATAAGCTCTCTCCTAAAGAATTGGAGGCCTTTCGTAAAGACCATAAATGCTTTAAGTGTGGGGAGCAAGGACATGGTTATCATTCTTGTCCCAAAAGAAATGTACGCAATGACACTCCTAGAGCTTCCATGGTTGAAGCTCCAAAAGAGGATACTCATTGCAAAGGCTCATACCTCTCCTATGCTTGGGGAAAAGTACGGGAGCATGATGCCCTTATTCTCTTTGACCTAGCTCTACTCACAACTTCATATCAACGGAGTTGGCCACTAAGTTGGGAATTCAAGATTTTGAGATGGGAGATACTATAATTGCTAACACAAATTTCAAGGGATAGCAAGACTCCGTTACTCCCTTGATTGGGAAGTTGAGGCTTCATGTCCAAAGCTACGTCAACAAAGAAGATTTTTTTTTTTAATCGCTCCTCTCCAACATGAGGATGTTATCCTAGGGGCACCATGGTTCAACCGCATGGCTGCCAACATGAAGTTCCATGAAAGGAGAATCTATTTCACCTAAACAGAAAAGATCATGTACATAGATGCTAATGAGTCAGGGAACGCCATATCTCTGGTAAATACGCTTGCTTTTGATAAGTCAATGAAAAGCTCTATTTTTGTTAGAGAATCTGTAAATGATTCTAATGTTTTCACAAGTAGCAAAGGGAATAAAAAGGAATTAGAGTTGTCTAATTTCCTAAATGGATTCCAAGATGTTTTCAATGATGACATCCCTAGTGAGCTACCTCCAAATGAGGGGATGATGACCATGCAAAAGAGCTTCTACTAGGAAGCTCACCGCCGAATAAACCTCCTTATTGAGTTTCACAAGTTCAACAAAAGGAGATTATGAGGCAAGTGCATGAATTGGTGGAAAAAGGAATGGTGAGGCCTAGCTCTTCTCCATTCTATTCACCAATACTTTTAGTGCAAAAGAAAGGTGGCACATATCACATGTGTGTCGACTATAGAGCACTAAATAGGATCACTATAAAAAAAAGATTTACCATGCCGTGGGTAGAAGATCTATTTCATAAGTTACAAATTTTGGTCTGACAAATGCTCTAACCGCATTTAAACTCATGATGGACAAAAATCTTCAAGCCACTCAAATTCTCTCGAGGAGTACAAGTACAAACCTCCAGGTAATCTTTCAAGTTGTGAGAGAAAATAAGCTTTTCAGTAATCAAAAGAAAAGTGAATTTTTCCTACAAGAGATTCAATATTTAGGTCACATTATCTCTCAAGATGGTATCCATATGGATCCATCAAAGTTGGAGGTAATAAAAGCATGGCCTAATCCAAGGAATCTACATGAGCTAAGAAGCCTTATTGGTATGTGTGCATACTATAGATGCTTCATAGCAAAATTCTCTCAAATAGCAGGACCATTGCATGACTTAACAAAGAAGAACGTTAAGTACTCATGGACTTCTAAAGAAAAAAATTCTTTTGACAAGCTCAAAGAGAAGCTTATCTCTCAACCAATCCTCATGCTTCTAGATCTCTCAAAGCCATTTGGGGTCCAATGTGATGCTTGTGGTGATTGCCTTGGAGCAGTCTTGCTTCAAGAAGGGCATGCCATAGCATATGAGAGTCAAAGGCTCAATGCCGATGAACGGGTCTTGGGCATTTACGAAAAAGAGCTTTTAGTAGTTTTAAATGCCCTAGACACATGGAAGAACTATCTCTTGGGGGCTCCCTTCATCCTACGAATGGATCACAAAAGCCTCAAGAACTTCATGACGCAAACCAAGCTTTTTGACAAACAAATGACGTGGGCAAATTTTCTTTCGCAATTTAAATTTTATATTGCTCACATTGCTGGCAAGCACAATCAAGTGGTCGATGCACTTTCACAACGGCCAAGGGTAAATGTGGTGTCTTTAGCAACTCACAATGATCTATCTTTTATGATAGATGAGTATGCTTCTGACCAAGACTTTAAGTAGGTAATTACAGCCTTTGCATTAGCCTTTCCCTTTGATGAAATTTGAAGTGCTAAAGACGAAAAAGAGAATAGAGGAGGAGCAGTATGTCGCTCTTTACGAAGGCGACATCACAAAGGAGGAACAATCAAAGAAGATAGTAGATTCACAACCTAGATGGAGGAAAGGTTGGCTGAACAAATACCCAGCCTACCTCATCTACTTGGTGGAGGCACCAAAGGAGATTCGGGAAGATGCAACCTTCTGCCCGGTGCCAAGAGTCAGAAACTGGAAAGAGCATGGCAGGATTGCAGAAAAGAAGCCAAATTGGCTTAATTATCCCAGGATGCCAGGACCAAAGGCAGGAGAGAGAATAGGTAAAGCCTACATGGTGAAAACCCTAACGGGCAGCATCAAGCTCTTTACTGGCTCTCCTGACCTTTCATGTCAGATGCTCAAGAAAATCTGCAGGACTCTCTTAGCTTGCATTGAAGTGTTCGCGCCAGATAAAGCCACGACCTCGAGTCTACTATCGACGGCCGACACAGTGACTGATATGATGTACGATCTTTCATTGCAGCTTTCTCCAAAAGTGTTACACCTCCTATACCAAAGGATTATGTTTTTGCCTAGCTTCCACATGCAAACATTCGAAGAAGCTTTCTACACCGGCTTTTTAACCCACGAAAGCAAAATATTCGGCCCAACCTTGACCATCAGCAACCTAAGATACGAATCACATTTGCAGATGCTCAAGACGACAGGACTTTATTGACCAAGCATAAAAGTCATGTCAGGGACGACATGAACGCGGAGGGGGGGAGTGTTGAGCCAGCAGAGTATCACACCCACATTTTTGCTCACACTCATCATTTTGTAACCATTGATTGTAATAAATGTCTTTCCGACATTAATTTTGATTTGAGCCATTCATTAAGTAACGGGACTCAATTGAGTTTCTAGCTTGTAATCCCGAAGTAATTTCACTTGCTGATGTAATTAGTTAGAGATGTTCTCACCTCCAAGGATGAGGTATATAAGCCAAAGTTTTTGTAACCTAAAGGAGGCAGATTATTAATCAAAGTGAGTTTTTTGGAGCGCCGTGACTGTGTCTGAGAGAGAGAGAGAGGGAGTGAGAGTCTTATCTACTTGCTACGCGAGCTACGGAGCCGCCATTGGAGAAGCGACACCGCCATTGTGTTAGCAACGGCGAGAGCTACGCACAGATACCAAGAGTGCGCGCTATCGGCTTCTATGTGTGGTAAGTTCCTACGAGCTTCGGTGTGAGTTTTCTTTCAACTCGTGTGTTGAAATGGAGCGTGCAGCATATCTATAGAACCACAACGAGTAGAGCTACACATTAGTACCATCGGAGTCAAGTTTCGATCACCTGTATTTTTCGGCATGTCTTCATACGCGTTTACCGCACGGAGTGGTTATAGATTGATTTTGCAGTTCAAGTCTTTAGGGTGTTGTTCTTACCTAGTGTATAGACTTCCCCTTGAGTTTGAGATCGATTCAATGATTCTTGATCCTGTTTCGTATAGCATTCGTTCGTAGTACGGATTTCAGTCACTTGCGTATTTTAGAACTTAGATTTGATTTCCTTAGTAGTGATTGTCATTAGAAGGTCGAGTAGGTGATTTGACACCCACCTAGTTGTTTCCATGCGCCTGCGGGTCAAGCTCCGTCCTCGTCTGACAAATTCTGTTGTTGGTTGAGTTCTCGCTATTTAGCTTCCGCTAGCGGCGTAACCGCCTTAACATTTGGCGCCGTATCCGGGGACGAGAGCCCTAAGTAGGTGACCTTAGACTAATCCTACGAGGTGAGTCGTATAAACTACTTTGTATACTTTAGTTAGAAAAGATCTAGGAGTGGTGGACTCCGAAGATCTCGAGAGATACTAGGAAGTGGGGTATTCCTGGGTCTTCCGTGTTGACAGTATTTTTAGTATTAGCTTAGATTTGTTTGTTGTTTTGTTGGTGTTGAGTAGTGTTGATAGAAGAAGAATTTGCTAGTCCGTGAGTGATAGTGGATCTCTTTAAAATCACAATTACCAAACCCATTTTATGATTAGGAATAGCTTAGGTAGGACTTCATTTGATCCTGATATGGAGCTAGTAATCATTGGAGTATTTGCTTGATATGGTTGATTGCATGATAGATCACTAAACCGTCGAGTTAGTAGTGAAACTTGCAATAAACAAAAGTCAGAGAAATTTTCTGTGTATCTGGGAGCTGCTGAGCACTTGAGAAAGCTTTAGGAAGGATTCTGTGCCAAAAAAAAAATGGAAATCTGCAACTTTAGACATCATACGCGTATGATGTCTAAATGACCAAACAGAGACCAAAACATAAATTTTGACTTTACCAGAGTGTTCAAAAGGGGGGTTATACCCTAATTTCAACTTAAAACAAGAGCATTAACACTCAAAGAAACCCAAAAAGACAAGCCGGAGTCCAAGAAACGCAAAGAATAGGAAATTTTGGATTCAGATCTTGTTTTTACATTCAAACCTGACAAAAACACTTGAAACTCAATTATAAACATTGGAGAAGGCTTAAAACCAAGAATAGTTAAAATCTGGGACAAAAGACATCATACGCGTATAATGTCTTTTAGCACATCCACTGCTTATTTTTGATATCTGACCTGACAAGATTGTTACAAACACTGTAGAAAGCATAAATATCAAGTCTTGACCCAAATTGATGAAAAAGACATCATATGCATATGATGTCTTTGACCTAATTTTGGACATATTTTGATACTTTGCCAACACAGATCCATTGTAATAGCTGTCTAGAGGTTATATTTCAAGTTTCATCCCATTTGGATCACAATTGACCCAAAACAAGTCAAAAGCGGAAAATTGCCAAGAAAAGCCTAAATTAGCCATAACTTGCTCAAACAGAGTTCAAACTGAATTTTGTGAGTGGACAGAGCATAAGGGGGCTACTGAGAGTGAGCATAACCAAAATAGTCCAAATCTGTGAAAAAAGACATCATACGCGTATAATGTCTTTTTCAGCATAACAGAAACAAAATTCTCACTTGATAAAACAGAAGTTGTCCAACTGACAAGATTAAACAATTGACCAAGTATCAATCAGTTTGGATCAATTCTGACCACAAAAACTTGGGAAAACAAATTGCCGAGACAGAAAAGTTAAAGTCCTTTAGGGGAATTGATGAATTTGAGATCGGGCAGGAATCTCCAGTATAACCAACCAAAACAAGGGGAACAAGCAAGTGTCATATTAACCGAGGGAAGTGTAAACCAAAGTTGGGTGCAACCATTAGAGCCGATCTTTGAAGGAAGTGTTTCTGATACTTCTTCGGAGAGATCTTACGAGATTTTCACCGAACACTTGGAACACTTGAACCTGAACAACAGAGAAAATATGGCAGCAGGATCATCAAATCCTTCCGCCACAATGAAGCTATTGTTCATAAAATATCAGTACGACAATGAGCAAGGTGCCAAGATCTACAAAGATGGAATGGACCACTATTGTGTAAAGATAGAAGATAGACCTAGTGAGTTCAAGGACTTAGTGCCTTTGAGCTATAGCGGAGATAGATATCTAGATGACGAGGGTACCATGTACTTGGTAGTCCTAAACCCTAACATTGTGGACAAGTGGGGATTGATGGGCACCAAAGCCAAAGTAGATGAAGAACTCGAGGAGAAAGCACCAATAATGAACTTCCCTGATGCGAGGTTAAGAAAAGAGAATGAAACTACAAGGATCAACACTGATAACATCTATGTGGGGCTATACAAATATAATAATGGGGAGCAAGATCTCTATTATAGATGTGAAGAACCCTACACCGGAGAGTTGACAGACCAAAAAAGACTTTATATCTTTACCTACACAGAGGGATCGGAAGTGAAAATTGCTGCTTACGACAAGTATGGGAGGCAATACTCAACAATGGGTAAGAAAGAACTAGAAGGATATACATACTTTGGGGGACCACTACATCAGTATTACGTTACTTCTAGCTCACAAAGACCAGCACCAACAAATGGAGTGCAAAACCCAATGATGACAGGAGGACAAAGAACTTAGGCTGCTGACTCTTTCAATCAACCTCAGTACTCGAAACCCGGACCAATGGAATCATTACATTCCAGAGAGTCAATGGATACGAATCGAGGTAGTGCAGTTCCAATCCCCACGTATACCACTCCAGGTCCAAGGTTCGAAGCGGAACCATCACATTTACCTCCTAGTAGTAGACTCAGGGCAGGGGAACCGACAAGGGTAACCCATGAAGTCCATGATGCTAGAGAAAGCTTTAGCCGGGACACAGGAGCAATGAGATTGGTAGCAGACCATAGACGTATGAGACCATCTCAAGTAGCCAAGTGTATGCCAAAGAAGTATGGTGGTTCAGGAGATCCGTATGCACATGTGTCACTCTTTAAGCAAGTCTTAAGAGCTGAGCAGATAACAGATTTCCATACACAATACGAGGGATTTGGTCTTACTCTAGAAGGTACGGCATTGACATGGTTTCAACCACTGAATAGAGGGGGATTCCATGACATTGACCATTTGCTAAGAGAGTTTGCTGAGGAATTCTCAAAACGAGGGATTAAGCACAATACGGTCTCACAAATATATGCTGTTAAACAGAGAGAACACGAAAAAGTGAAGGAAGCTTCACTTCACTTCAAACAATACATTGAGAGATGTCCAGTACGTGAACGACCACAAGATGACAAACTATCTGTTCTCTTTATTGAAGGATTGAGAAACGACACTCTCAAGAAGGACTTGCACTTGAAAGCTTGTACAAGTTTCGAGCAAGTAACGAGAGCAGCATTGTACTTAGTGGATAATTGTACGGTTTATGGAGAGGTGTCAGCGGATACAGATTTTGCATTCAGTATCTCTTCCTCCATAGCGAGTGAGACTACCACTAAAAAGAATGTTCAAACAACAACCATGCCAAATGTAGAGCAAATGATAGAAGATGCTCTAAAAAGGATGGCACCATACCAAAAACCATTGCCAAAACCACTAAAATGGTGTGCTATTGAACAAAAATGGACAAACCATCCAACAGAGGAGTGCTATTACAACAAAGGGTATGTAAGGGAGTGTCAGTATGTACCTCCTGCTCAATTAGCACCACCTCAGGTACATCCAGTACCTCGATACCCAACGGGAAATGTACCAGGACCTATGGGGATAGAAAGACCGCAACCGGTATTGGGACAACAACCACCTTTACCAGGAGCAAGACCAGTGGGCATTAATGATATGCACCAACCTTAGAGAATCAGGAAGAACAAGCCTTAGTGTGCCTGTTCAAGCCTATTATGAAGAATCTGGTGCACACATGTCTCCAACTGTGTATTACCCACCAGAAGAACCCAAACAACCAGAACCATGGGGCATGATTGGAAATGTTGGAATACCAACAGTTACAAGTGTTTCTGATGAAGAGAGATACAATTTGGACGCAAGAACATTGATGTTCATAGCTCATGGAGGGTTAACAGGACAAAGATCATCCTATCCACAAAGGACGAATCAAGTGGGACCAAGACCAGCACTAGGACCCTGTTACAAGTGTGGAGGTGACCATCTGATGAATGTTTGTCCACATACGGAAATCATTAGAATTAACGCTTATTGCACTAAGTGTGGGGTTACTCACTTCATTGAGGATTGTTCAAAGAATCCAAACAAAGTGCAAAAGATGACATTGAATATGCTAGAAACTATTCCTGCCAGCAGTGGGTCTGAAAATGAAACTCTAATACCAACGCAAGTTGTTACTAGAGCTCAAGCTAAGAAAACCACTAGAGAACCTGAGAATGGAAAGTTAGCGACTGAAGTGGTTAGTCAAGGACCGCGGAGTCAGAGAAACACATGGAAAGCTAGAAAAGCACGCATGAAGTTGAGAAAAGAACATGAAGACGCTATTCTAGCAGAGGAACTAAAGCGAACTAAAGATAGATTAGAAAAACTTGAGAGTCAAAACGGGAAACGAGAGATGAGCCCGGGAAGAACGAAACAAAAGAGTATCAAAGAAACAACGAGCTTAAGCTCAGGGGGATCAATGCTAGTCGACAAAGTACACGAACCATTGGACGCACTGATGAGAGCTTACGAAGCTAGGTTAAAGAACAACCAAACACAAGAACAGAGGTGGATGACATACCCAAACGCGGAATTGGAAAAACAGAGACTTGAAATGTGCCAGAGAATGATCGAGACTGCACAAGCCTTATTAGAACCACCAAGAGAAACAATGAATTGTGGAACGGAAAACCCAATTCAGCAAGAGACTATCATTTCACGGGTAGCTGAAAAGACTCACAGTGCACAAAAGTCTGAAGATACACACAAGGATGACCGCATAGTATTGAACACAGCCGATCAGGAGATAGAGAGATTTCATCCAGTCATACAGAGGTCTCACAGAAGAGATGAGGATTACAATGAATTTTGGAAACAAGTGAGAGAGGCAAACTTTGCAAACGAGCTAAGTTGCCAAGCTAATCAGACAAATTGGGAAAAGGACATCAGGAATCCTCCCATAGTGGAATTTGAGGCAGGATCTCAAGTGGACTTGGATCTGCAATCTTACTGGGGAGATGGGGGCTCTGTTAGAACAATGGAGAGCAAACCTCATTCACTGAATACCTTACCTTCATACTTAGGAGAGTATGAAGCAAAATCCGAGATTAGAGCACTTCCCTCACGAAGAATCTCATCAGAAAAAGTCATGGACTCGCAAGGATTGATAGAGATCTTGTCAACACCAGTGACATGCACTATCACTCTAGCTGAGCTTTTGAGGCTAAGACCACATATGTGGACCACTGTAGGAAAATGCTTGAAGAAATTTGGGATAAAAGACCCAACATCGAGACTGCAAGAGGGTATACAAGAGCTGAGCAAACCACAAAAGAACGCTAAGCCTGTACCCTTAAACAAGGTCGGAGAGTATTGCGAAGGTGAAGAGGGGAATACAACCTTACCAGTTGAATTCCAAGGAGTGAACATGATGGCAATACTAGACAGCGGAGCTGGGGTAGCCATTGCTACAAAAGAAATCTGGAAAAAATGGGGGAAACCAGCAATAAGGAAGACTAGGTTGAAACTCCAATTAGCAGATGGACACATGGAGAAACCTATGGGGTTATTAGAGAAAGTCGTAGTGACTTCTTACGGCATTGAATACGAACATAATTTTGCTATTGTCGATTTTGGCAAGGAGAATAACTATGATATCATACTGGGAAGACCATTCATGAGACAGTTGAAAATGGTCCAGGATTGGGGCTACGATCACATATACCTGAGAAATATGGAAACCACTACACGTGTGAACCTAAAAGACCATAGCTACAAAGATGTGAACCGAACACCGGTAGAAGAGTTTGATTCAGCTACTTTGGCGGGATCCGAATTTCCAGCTTGGTTAGGTAAGCCCAAGGAGTTATGGATGTGTGGGGCCTCGAAATGTGGAAGTCTGAGGTGAGAAGAATATGTTTTAGAAAGGGCTATCAAAGATGAAACTTATATAGGAGGACCCTTTCCAGAGGACACGCTTGAACCATTAGAATGGACACACATTCTAGCAACCCTAGATGTTTGTGCAATTCCGGATGGTCCCACAACAAAATTTTGCGACAAGGACGGGTACGACGTGGTTCCGTACTTCATGTTGAGAACTGTACTCGAAAAAGAAACTAAAAAGAACGATACACTGGAAAAGGAAGATGAAGAAGAGGTGTTTCACGACATTCCCGATCATCCAGAGTGGAAAAATGAAGCAGACAACGAGTCAACGGACAATTCAAGCGGAAACGAAGAAACTATAACGGATGTCAATTTTTATGATTTTCCGAACCAAACTAAACAACGCCAGAAACGCTATAGAGCAAAGAGAAAAAGAAAGGGGGTTAGAACCAATCCGATGCCTAGAATAAGAGGAAAAAATCAATTCCTAATGCTAGTAAAGGCAGAAGATTGTGTTAAGGACAAGATTTCTGGAAGAATGAAAGGCAATGATCAAAAGAGCTTACGAAAAGACAAAAGAAGCTCAAGAAATCAACTTCAAAGGAATGAAACGAAAACTGAAACAAAAAAATCAGAAAAGAACAAGCGCAACAGAGAACACACAGAGTCCAAGTTAGAACGTAGAAACAAGTACAGAGAGCTCAAGAAAACTCTGAAAGAAGTTTGGACGACAGAAATTGAGAGTGGAGAGGACGAAAACGCCAAAATCAAGGAAAACATGGATGTTCCCTCTCACTACAGGAAATTCACAATAGAGGATAGGAAGGTGGTATTAACCCAACCTATTCGAGAGAGAAAGGCGAACGAATCTTATGACGGACCGGAGCATGCAAAAAAATTTGATTTAGCAGCTCCAGGTGAGACACCTAGACCGGTGTACATAGCCACAAATTTGTCTCCAGGCGAGGAAGAGAGACTTTTGAGTCTTCTCCGAGAGTACAGGGATGTGTTTGCATGGTCTTATAAGGACTTAAGGGGAGTTGACCCATCGATATGCCAACACACAATCCCACTAAAACAAGATGCAAAGCCTAACAAACAGAGACCATACACATATAATGATACGTTTGCTAAGCGAATCAAAGAAGAGATAGATAAGCTAATGGAAGCTGAATTCATATACGAGATTGAACACATCGATTGGGTATCTCCGATTGTGGTGGTACCCAAGAAGAACGGAAAACTCTGAGTGTGTGTCAACTTAAAGAAAGTGAATGCTGCAACAATCAGGGACAATTATCCCCTGCCGATAATTGATCATGTTCTAGAGCGTATATCAGGGAAAACAGCATACTCCTTTCTTGATGGTTTTTCAGGATATAACCAGCTAGCCATAGCACCGGCAGATCAACATAAAACAGCTTTTGCAACGGAGTGGGGAATTTATGCTTATCGGGTTATGCCTTTTGGTCTAACCAATGCTCCCGCAACCTTTCAGAGGCTGATGACGCATGCTTTCAAAGAATACTTAAGGTTGTTTCTAGAAATATACATGGATGACTTATGTGTACATTCTCTTCTGAGAGATGAGCATCTAGAACACCTAAGAAAAGTATTTGAGAAATGTAGGACATATCGCATTTGTCTGAATCCTGAGAAATGTGTGTTTATGGTCCGACAGGGCAGAATTCTGGGACATATTGTCTCACAAAACGGAATATCCACGGATTTAGAGACGATAAAAGTTATAGTGGATATGCTTAGACCAACCAATGCGAAACAAGTACAGAGATTTATGGGACATTGCGGATATTATAGACGATTCATTTACATGTACGCTATAATAGGCCAACCACTTTACAGGCTAATAGTGAACTTTGAATGGACAAAGGAGTGTGAGGAATCATTCAAGAAATTGAAAGAGGCACTCATTACTGCTCCAGTCTTGAAATCACCAGATTGGGAGAAGATATTCCATGTGCATATAGATGCTTCGGCATATGCAATAGGATGCATTCTGGCTCAGCCAGAAGAAGGAAACATGGATTGCCAATAGAAATTGTGAGTGATCGAGGCACACATTTTATAAATGAAGTGATAGAGATCCTTCTAGATGAATTCATGGTAATCCATAGGAAATCAGCCCCATCCACAAGCAAACGGACAAGCTGAAGCAACAAACAAAACCATATGCACGGTCCTTACGAAGATTGTATCTGAGTCGAGAACTGACTGGGACCAGAAGTTGCATTCAACATTATGGGCATATAGGGTAGCATATAAAACATCAATAGGAACGACCCCATATAACATGGTTTTTGGGCTAAATGCTATCTTACCAATAGAATTCTTGATTTCAACCTTAAGGGTGGCTAAGGATTTAGAGTGGACAGGGCATGAGCTTTCTGATAGAATAGATGACCTGGAAAAGCTAGACGAGCTTCGCCTAAAAGCAGTAGCTTCTATCTACGCTCAAAAAAGGCGACAAAAGGAATTTTTTGATAAGCATGTGCGGACTAAAGAGTTTAAGGTTGGGGACTATGTCCTAGTTTACACTCTGAAACAACATGCTAAGAAGCTTAAAAAGCGAGGGATGGGACCTCTGGTGATTAAAGATCTATCACCAAGTGGAGCCGTCAAGCTTGCTACATTAGACGGAGAAGAAATGCCCAATTGGATTAGTGGATGCAGAGTGAAAAAGTATCTTTTGCCGCTAACCCAAGACATGCTTCTCAAAATACATCAAGAAAAGCTGCGTGTCCAGAAAAAGAAAAAGATTGTGGAGGAAGCGCAAGCCGAGGCGAAGGAAAGAATGGAGAAAAGAAGACTACTACGTCAGAAACAGCGCAATGAAGGAGCAATACGAATAAACGCAGTCAGTATAACAGAAATGGATAATGACAAAGAAGAACCCATCATTGAATGCAAAGTAGGAACCAACCAAATCAAAACCAGAGCACTATTGGATTCAGGAGCTCAAACTAACATACTTTCACTCAGTTTGTACAGACAATTGACAAATGACACTAAATTACAAACTGCCAAGCAAGAGTTAAAAAGTTACTCTGAGATTTCAATCAAAACTATCGGATGCACAGTTTTACATATACAGATTAACCAGTATGTGTATCCTCATATGTTTTACGTGGTTGAAGACCAAGCTACACAACATCCATTATTGCTAGGACAACCATGGCAGAAGCAATACAATGCAATGATTGACTGGAGTTCTAAACCAGTGCTTATCAAATACGAAGGTCAAAGTCAATCAGTTAAGTTCACCAAAGGATCAGAGACAACTCCAAAGGAAGAATCCAAGAACAAAGGTAAACAACAACCAGAGAAAAAGAAGAAGCAATGGCAACCAAAAATTTCTATACAACTGGATTGCTCTTCGACGAGGAACTCTCAACATTGGATAAGGAAGACAAGCAATAATATAACAGCTCAACCTTGGGAAAAAACGGAGTCAAAGTTGGTATGGAGACCAAAAAAGGTTGTGCCAGAGAACACAAAGGTGGAAAACAGAGTCTTCAATACCAGACAACAGAGTGATTCCAGACAATCAAGGACAGTGAAACAGATCTAGATTCCAAAGAAGTTCATGACGGCACAAAGCTATAGCAAGCAAATTTGGATCCCAAGGATTTGTAAACAGGAACTCCCTTCAGTACAATCCACGGAAGCTCCTAGGTATTTCAAGGCGAGGAAATCAACACAAAGAACAAAGCAAGTTTGGGTCGCAAAGAGTTTGTGGCAAGCACAAGCGAAGCGGAAGCAGATTTGGATTGTGAAAAAGAACAACAAGGTAAAGAAGAATCCATCTACTAATTCTACTACCGAAGTGCCAAAACCAACCCAAAACCCGACCACCAATCCTTCAATCAAACAAAGAGCAGCTTTATTGGAAAGACTGTTGTATCATCGCTCTACAATTGCATTGGGAACTTATGACCAAAACAACTACAATGCTTCGTCCACAGACAGTTCATAGTCGTCCAGGAGGACTCAGACTAGGAGGTATACAGGTATACAGGAGCTACAAAGCAGCTACAAGCGACAAAAACAAAGAAAAACAAAAATTATATTACAAGGACAGTGTCTTACATGATTTCGCATTTTTTATGTTTGATTGCGGATATTGATAATATTTATGCCCTTATATACCTTGTTTTGCAACAAGAAGAGATCAAATGATGAATTTGGGTCTCTAGACGTGTAACTATCACTAAATAAGAGTGTTTTTGGAGCTAAAAAGTGGAAAAAAGTGGTAATCCAAGTCCGGAAATCACAAATAAGTGTATATTCATATACACGAGGTTACCAGCTATTTATTGTGTATGTTTGGAATTTTTTGGCTTCAATTTGCTATTTTCCTTTATTTTTTATGATTTTCTTGATAAAAGTAAAAGAAAAATAAAAAAGCAGGTGAAACGAGATCAGAAAAAAGAAAAGAATAGATGGTGATGATCCTAATGACAAGGGCAACCCATGCTAAAAATTGAGTACAATTCGGGAAAAGTTGCGGAAAGCTCGAAATGACAGAATTTTGGCAAAGTGGACAGATTTCTCAGAAACAGGTCAAACGGAGTCCAAATTGAGAAATTTCAAATCCTAAAGTGCATTTCACGACGAGATAAGAGCACATGTCAAATTTGGTAACAAGTGATCCGGGAAGTCCGAAGTTAAGTATTTTTCACATCACTTTCAAGCTCATTTCCACTATTACCTTCTTGGAGAGAGCAAAGAGCACACAGGAGCATCCAACCTTCTACAGCCTTCTACGACTGCTACGAGAGCTCAGAGGACACCAGACATGAGAGGTAGATTCGTTGCCATAAGCTTTTGATGCTTATCATTAACTTTTGTCGCGAAAACTGACCAAAACCAAGAAACAAGAGCAGACGGGGAATGCGGTAGAATGCTAGGTAGTGGCACAACCGCCTAACCAAACCTTGCAAGAACTTATAGGTGGGTTACCCTAGTATAGAAGATGGGTTTCTAACACTCAAAGCTCGAGAAAGAACGACTGAAAAAACCCTAGGTCAACAGAACCTGCAAGAGGCAAACAAGAAAAAGTTGTCGAAACGACACAAAACTTCTCAGGAAGCTTAACAACATCGAGGGCAATGCAACCATGGAGTATCTCCAGGTTTGGACCACCAAAAGTGGGTCAAAACAACCGATTCGACGACAGACACACAACGCGTCATTTTGGCATAACGGCTGAAATTGACGACCGAATGAAATGAAACTTCACAAGCAGCTTCAAATATACATGGATGACTTATGTTTGCAAGCAAAACCCAAAAGAAAGCTGATTCACTTACCGATGGTGAAAAAGACGCTTTCGGGCAACCAAAAGGAGAAAGATGGAGAACGGGGAGCCAAAGTCAAGTTCAACCAAATAGATGGCTTCACAACATATCCAATGAGCTGGAAATGCAACTCTCGAGAAGAAAAGTTGAAGAAATTCAACTCCAAGGCAAAAAGACGACTTGGAAGACTGAAATGCCTATAAGGGGGATTTTTAGCTAAACTGATGACTTTTTAAGTTGAAAACCAGTTAGCAGGGCTTAGGGCACTAGCACAAAGCATTCTTTGCACAAAAAGACCAACATTTCAAGAAAAGACATCATACGCGTATGATGTCTCACAGCATGAATTTCACATCCATTTCAACATTTGAGTGCATAGCCTCATTCCACATGTTAATCCCATCCTATGAACCAAGTATCATGAGAATTGGAGTTAGAAAACCCAAGGAAAACCAAAAAGACGCAAAGTAGGTCATAAAATTGATTTTTGGTCCTAATTTTGTCAAAATAACTCCAAACTCATTGAAACTTTGTAGGATTGTTGATTAACACATCTACAAGCTATCTGGAACCAAAAAGCACCATTTTGACACAAAAGACATCATACGCGTATGATGTCTATTTGCACTTACAGAGCCAAAACTGCTCATTTGTCATCATACATCCATTATATATATCTAATACATGCTACATATGAAATTTGGAACCATTTGGTCAAGAGGATCACCCCATTAGCCCAATTGAGGAAAAATCCTTCACCTAAAGCCTATTTTTGGCCCAAATCCAACATACTCAAGTCCAAACCAAGATTTGAGTAAAAACAGTTCTTCACTAGTATATGGGGAGTCCACAGAACCAATCCCATGCAAAATTGATGAAAAAGACATCATACGCGTATGATGTCTCCAGAGCCATTTTTAGCCCAAAATCTATCCAAACTTCATAAATCCACTGAATAAGCCTATCTAAAGCCAAATCCAAGCTTATAGAGAAATTTGATCCAAAAATACACTAAAAGACATCATACGCGTATGATGTCTCACTATGTGATTTTGGCACCTCAGGGCTTCAACCACCAAACAGAAGTGATCTACATGCCATTTGAAAGTGAACCACCAAGTTTTATCCAATTTGGATCATAAAATCCAAATCCCTTTCAAAATTTTGCCAAGAGCCGGAATTGGACTAAACTGGCCAAAACTTGACCAAATGGGATCCAAACTCAAATCCAAGCATATGATACTCATGTATACACTATCAGCTACAAGCACAACCAATATGAAGTCATTTTGACACAAAAGACATCATACGCGTATGATGTCTCCAGCATGAATTTGAGCCCATTTTGCATATTTTTTCACCTACCTTGCATCCTTAGGCCCTGAATAGCTCATGTTTCAATTTTCAAGTCATTTGAATAGTTAAAAGCTTCACTTCGGCTTTCAGTACTAAAAAGACGCTAACTTCTGAAATTGGAGTTACAGGATCCATGGATTCCGCCAAGTCATCGACAACGAAGAGAAAGAGACCGACAATCAAAGATGCTCTTGCAGAAGCGGAACCCTTTGACATTCCAGCAGAAACCCTCAAGCCAACCAAAACTTGGGTGGAGGAAGCAGTATTGGAGAAAGAGGGAATAAAGATCTACCAGGGGACTTTCAGAGATCCTCAAGGGCAAGCGGTGGATGTACCGATGATCCCACAGGAATTGGTAGATTATAGCAGGTCAGAAGACATCAGCAGGTACCTGGAAAGGGCAGACTTGCACAGTTTCTTCACCTCGAGACCATCAGGTGTGGATACAAGAAGAGTGTACGAGTTGGCAACATCCATTCAGAAGGATGGAAAAGCCACATTGACAGCCATGGATGGAGAGAAAGTAGAAGTACAGATCACTCCAAAGCTCATTGCAGACGCATTGAAACTGCACAACAAAGGGAGCTCGGTCAGGGAAAGAAGGGAGGCCATAGAGGTCTATGGGCCCAAGAAGCAAAATGCAACCTATGGAGATATGGCGGACCCAAGAGCGGCAACCCTTTGCCGACTGTATAACCCTTTGCCGCTTGCTTTTGATAAGTCAATGAAAAGCTCTATTTTTGTTAGAGAATCTGTAAATGATTCTAATGTTTTCACAAGTAGCAAAGGGAATAAAAAGGAATTAGAGTTGTCTAATTTCCTAAATGGATTCCAAGATGTTTTCAATGATGACATCCCTAGTGAGCTACCTCCAAATGAGGGGATGATGACCATGCGAAAGAGCTTCTACTAGGAAGCTCACCGCCTAATAAACCTCCTTATTGAGTTTCACAAGTTCAACAAGAGGAGATTATGAGGCAAGTGCATGAATTGGTGGAAAAAGGAATGGTGAGGCCTAGCTCTTCTCCATTCTATTCACCAGTACTTTTAGTGCAAAAGAAAGGTGGCACATATCACATGTGTGTCGACTATAGAGCACTAAATAGGATCACTATTAAAAAAAGATTTACCATGCCATGGGTAGAAGATCTATTTCATAAGTTACAAATTTTGGTCTGACAAATGCTCTAACCGCATTTAAACTCATGATGGACAAAAATCTTCAAGCCACTCAAATTCTCTCGAGGAGTACAAGTACAAACCTCCAGGTAATCTTTCAAGTTGTGAGAGAAAATAAGCTTTTCAGTAATCAAAAGAAAAGTGAATTTTTCCTACAAGAGATTCAATATTTAGGTCACATTATCTCTCAAGATGGTATCCATATGGATCCATCAAAGTTGGAGGTAATAAAAGCATGGCCTAATCCAAGGAATCTACATGAGCTAAGAAGCCTTATTGGTATGTGTGCATACTATAGATGCTTCATAGCAAAATTCTCTCAAATAGCAGGACCATTGCATGACTTAACAAAGAAGAACGTTAAGTACTCATGGACTTCTAAAGAAAAAAATTCTTTTGACAAGCTCAAAGAGAAGCTTATCTCTCAACCAGTCCTCATGCTTCTAGATCTCTCAAAGCGATTTGGGGTCCAATGTGATGCTTGTGGTGATTGCCTTGGAGCAGTCTTGCTTCAAGAAGGGCATGCCATAGCATATGAGAGTCAAAGGCTCAATGCCGATGAACGGGTCTTGGGCATTTACGAAAAAGAGCTTTTAGTAGTTTTAAATGCCCTAGACACATGGAAGAACTATCTCTTGGGGGCTCCATTCATCCTACGAATGGATCACAAAAGCCTCAAGAACTTCATGACGCAAACCAAGCTTTTTGACAAACAAATGACGTGGGCAAATTTTCTTTCGCAATTTAAATTTTATATTGCTCACATTGCTGGCAAGCACAATCAAGTGGTCGATGCACTTTCACAACGGCCAAGGGTAAATGTGGTGTCTTTAGCAACTCACAATGATCTATCTTTTATGATAGATGAGTATGCTTCTGACCAAGACTTTAAGTAGGTAATTACAGCCTTTGCATTAGCCTTTCCCTTTGATGAAATTTGAAGTGCTAAAGACGAAAAAGAGAATAGAGGAGGAGCAGTATGTCGCTCTTTACGAAGGCGACATCACAAAGGAAGAACAATCAAAGAAGATAGTAGATTCACAACCTAGATGGAGGAAAGGTTGGCTGAACAAATACCCAGCCTACCTCATCTACTTGGTGGAGGCACCAAAGGAGATTCGGGAGGATGCAACCTTCTGCCCGGTGCCAAGAGTCAGAAACTGGAAAGAGCATGGCAGGATTGCAGAAAAGAAGCCAAATTGGCTTAATTATCCCAGGATGCCAAGACCAAAGGCAGGAGAGAGAATAGGTAAAGCCTACATGGTGAAAACCCTAACGGGCACCATCAAGCTCTTTACTGGCTCTCCTGACCTTTCATGTCAGATGCTCAGGAAAATCTGCAGGACTCTCTTAGCTTGCATTGAAGTGTTCGTGCCAGATAAAGCCACAACCTCGAGTCTACTATCGACGGCCGACACAGGGACTGATATGATGTACGATCTTTCATTGCAGCCTTCTCCAAAAGTGTTACACCTCCTATACCAAAGGATTATGTTTTTGCCTAGCTTCCACATGCAAACATTCGAAGAAGCTTTCTACACCGGCTTTTTCACCCACGAAAGCAAAATATTCGGCCAAACCTTGACTATCGGCAACCTACGATACGAATCACATTTGCAGATGCTCAAGACGACAGGACTTTATTGACCAAGCATAAAAGTCATGTCAGGGACGACATGAACGCGAAGGGGGGGAGTGTTGAGCCAGCAGAGGATCACACCCACATTTTTGCTCACACTCATCATTTTGTAACCATTGATTGTAATAAATGTCTTTCCGACATTAATTTTGATTTGAGCCATTCATTAAGTAACGAGACTCAATTGAGTTTCCAGCTTGTAATCCCGAAGTAATTTCACTTGCTGATGTAATTAGTTAGAGATGTTCTCACCTCCAAGGCTAAGGTATATAAGCCAAATTTTTTGTAACCTAAAGGAGGCAGATTATTAATCAAAGTGAGTTTTTTGGAGCGCCGTGACTGTGTCTGAGAGAGAGAGAGAGAGTGAGAGTCTTATCTACTTGCTACGCGAGCTACGGAGCCGCCATTGGAGAAGCGACACCGCCATTGTGTTAGCAACGGCGAGAGCTATGCACAGATACCAAGAGTGCACGCTATCGGCTTCTATGTGTGGTAAGTTCCTACGAGCTTCGGTGTGAGTTTTCTTCCAACTCGTGTGTCGGAATGGAGCGTGCAGCATATCTATAGAACAACAACGAGTAGAGCTACACATTAGTACCATCGGGGTCAAGTTTCGATCACCTGTATTTTTCGGCCTGTCTTCATACACGTTTACCGCACGGAGTGGTTATAGATTGATTTTGCAGTTCAAGTCTTTAGGGTGTTGTTCTTACCTAGTGTATAGACTTCCCCTTGAGTTTGAGATCGATTCAATGATTCTTGATCCTCTTTCGTATAGCATTTGTTCGTAGTACGGATTTCAGTCACTTGCGTATTTTAGAACTTAGATTTGATTTCCTTAGTAGTGATTGTCATTAGAAGGTCGAGTAGGTGATTTGACACCCACCTAGTTGTTTCCATGCGCCTGCGGGTCAAGCTCCGTCCTCGTCTGACAAATTCTGTTGTTGGTTGAGTTCTCGCTATTTAGCTTCCGCTAGCGGCGTAACCGCCTTAACAGCACGCTTAGGATCATGTTTGTGGTGACGACGTCTCCCAAACACCAAGTATAACTTGTCACTCTACTTTAGAAGTATGATATGGACTAAAGAGCAGACATGCTTGCGGCAACTAAGTCTCCCGAGCACCAAATGGATTAATCATCCATTCTAGAATGATGTCGTAGGGTAAAAATAGATCCTCTACCCGCTAAGAAACATGGACTAATGACTAGGCTTTATCTTCTCTACCTCATAGTCGAGGATGACTATGATTTCAAGAGAGAGGTAATGTCATAAAATATAATATCCAACTTTCCCAAATGATTTTCTCATATTAAACTTATCACTTAATATGGGAAGATAAAAGGGGAACAAGGGTTAGTATATATATATATGTGCTCCTAAACCTATCTCAACAGGGGACCCGAAGGAGAAATGGTTGCATCTCAATAGGGGTCCAAAAGGAAACGGTCTACCAAAGAGCAATGTGCAATAAGTGCTTCTAGATTTACCTCAGCAAGGGACCAAGAGGAGAGATGGTTACATCTCAAAAGGGGTCCAAATGGAGGTAGTCTATCAAAGAGCAACGTGCATCTAATGGAGCTTAAAAGACCTTAGGGTTAGCTTCATTAAAGACCTCCAAAAGTTAGTGTTAAAAAGTCATTTGACCTTATGCAAGCTAGGGCTAACCTCGAGGTGAGAATCCTACCCAAGCATGAGATTCTAAGATGCTTAAAGTGGTTGTGGGAACCTTGCCCAAAGCTTGAGGTGATTTTTATGCTTAAATGACTAAGGTTTTTGAAATGTTAAATCCAAAGATAAATTCTCAAGAGGCATGAGCGTCCATGCTTGATTGACTAAGGCTTGAAGTATTCAATTCAAAACAAATGACTTAAGAAGCATAAAAAACACATGCTTTTGAATTGAAGTATTCAATTCAAAACAAATGACTTAAGAAGCATAAAAAACACATGCTTTCTTGATTGACTAAGTCCTTGAAGTATTCAATTCAACCAAGTGACTTAATAAGCATAAAAGACACATGTTCAAATGATCCTCCACATGTGGCCCACATGATGTGCTTGAATGCTATTAGTTAGGTTTTAAAGGGGTCCAATGAGAATTTAGATACATAAAAAATAAATAATTAAGTTCTTTCTCTCAAAGAGAAAAAAGAGGACACGTGTCCAAATGACATTATAAAATAATGAGAGAGAGAGAGAGAGAGAGAGAGAGAGAGAGAGAGAGAGAGAAAGGTGTGGACCAAGCATGAGAGGGGGGTATACTCTCCCCCACACACACACACATTCTCTCATTGTGTGGAGTGCAAAGTGCAAGAGCTCCATCTCCTTCTCCAAGCTTGTTGAGAAGTGGAGAGCCTACACCAACGCTCTTGGCTATGGAATGCAAATCCAACCAAGAGCCATATGCTTCAATGCTTAAGCTTGCCATCTTCTTTATCTTCATTACTATGCTATTATGCTATGCTAAGCAAGAAGAGTAATGATAGGTGAGGAACTATTTCTTTCTCGTATGGAATGCTTCTTCTTTCTCTTCCCTACCCTCATTCCCCGCTAGCTCTCTCCACCTTCGAAGGTGTTTGAGGCCTTGGGACTGAAGCTTGGGATAGTTAATGCTTTTTGCAAAGTTTATTTTATGCTCGTGATGCATGAAGCTTTCCATCTTCATAACATCATTAAGGTCACAAGGAACACAAAGATTGTATTGTAACAAAGTCTCTCTTGATGGGAGAATCTATAATACAAACGCCTTTTGGAGGGGGGACCAGCTCCAAGTAAATCCGGTCCTCAACTATTGTCATGTTCTCTAATACTCTCTCTCTCTTGTAAAAGTATTGTTCATGCCAAGTTAATTAAGTACTATGTTTATGTTGCTACTATCAATTAAGTTCACCCTCTATGTTCTCAAAGTAATCTCACAAAAATGCTCACTCTAATTCTCTTAATTCCGCTATTCTCAAAGTTCATAGGCCATTTCCATTACAATCAAAGCGCATTAGCAATTGCGAGGAACCCAATTTTTTATTATTGCACAGAGCACATTGAGGTGCATTACCACTATGTCAGGGAGAGGCTCTTAGCAAGAGATATCATCTTGGCTTATGTGCCAACACATGACAACCTTGCAGATCTTTTCAAAAAGGCATTGTCTTGTGAGAAGTTCAAAGCTCTCCGCAAAGGTTTGAGCTGCAGAAGGTTTAGGCACTACCTTCTCCGTAAACCATTCACATTCCTCACTAGCTACACTCTTCTACCTCAATTGGTGAATAGCCTTACTTTGTCAAGAGGCTCATGAAGTGCATTGTGGAATTAAAGGAATTCCAATTCTCTTTTCTTGTTGAGGAGAGTACAAGGGCTACATTGGCTGATTTGCTCACTTATAAGGAAACCCCTCTTCTTCTTAAGGAGGATGCGGTGAAAAAGCAACACATGGAAGCTCCTGACATAGACAATGTCTATCTATTTTTTTTATGGCTCTTACAGGAAAGCGCATGGTGAAGCTTCAGGAGGTGTTGTAATTTATGATCCTCAAGGTGCTTTGGTAACTAAAAGGAGTTTGAAGCTTACAACACGAAGCAACAATGAAGCCAAGTATGCTACTTTGGAGAAAGGGATCAACCTTTGCCTTGAGCTTGGCATCCATCGTGTGAGGGTAAGAGGTGATGCTCTTTTGGTGGTTAAGCAAGTACTTGGGGTGTGGCAAAGTAAAAATCCAAGGCTGAAAAATACGTGTTTTCAAGTGAAGAATCTGCTTAAGCATTTTGAAGCTTGGGGTTTAAGGCGTGTGGACAGGTTTCAAAATGAGGAAGCACATGGTGCAACACAAGCTTCAATTGGACAGTTGTATGTGATAAGGGCTGATTCTCCTCTTTATTTGGGAAGGAAAGCTTTAGAGAGGGAGGAAGAGTTTCTACAAACAGGTATGCTTCCATCAAAGTTGGAGCAGTCAAAAATTCATGCTTCCTACACCATGCCAAAAGGTATGTGCTACTTGGTGATGCTTTATAGAGGGTTCTTGTGGTGGTCACTTTGCTTCAAAGGTGATTTTGCATAAAGTCTTGTAGGAGGGATATGTGTGGTGAAGCATTCAACGTGATGTTCATCATTGGTGCAAGTCTTGTAACGAGTGTCAAAGCATGGCAAATAGGGTTCTCAAATCATAAATTAGAGGCACCATTGTGGCTTATGATGTGTTTGAGAAGTGGGGCATTGATGCAATAGGTCCTCTACCTATGACAGATAGAGGCAAATGTTACATACTTACTACCATTGACTATCTATCCAGGTGGGCCGAAGCCAAAGCTGTTAAGCACATCACGAGCAAAGATGTTTCCCAATTTATATATGAAGATATTTGTTGCAAATTTTGCATGCCATTGGAGTTACTTTTTGACAAGGGTCCAAGTTTCATGGGAAAGCTGGTGGATTATCTATGTGAGAAGCTTCATGTGCATCGTAGGTTTACTACTCCATATTATCCCCAATGCAATGGAATGAATGAAAGGTTTAATTGAGAGCTCATAAGGATGTTTACAAAGATGACAAGAAACAATGTGAAGACTTGGGATTTAGAGCTACCTTGTGCTCTATGGGCTTACAGGACTGCCATCAAATCAGGTACTGGTTTCTCTCCCTTCCATCTAGTTTTTGGCAAAGAGACTTTACTTCCTATTGAGGTGGAGATACCAGCTTTGAAGATGATGCTAAAGCTTGAAGAAGAGCCCAATGATGCATTCAAGTAAAGGCTTCTATATTTGCAATGTGTACAGTTGGATAGGTTGCTGGCTTTTGAGCATTATGAGTAGGTCTTGAAGAACAATCAAGCAAAGGCAAATGAGAAGGTGAAGGACAAAGACATCAAGAAGGGTGACATGGTGCTTCGTTACAATAGCAAACTTGATAGCACTTTTCAAAAGAAGTTTCAAATCAAGTGGCAATGTCCTTTCTTGGTCTTAAAAAGGTTTCCAAATAGCACATATCAGCTTGCTGACTTGGATGGTACCCCACATAAAGCGTGTGTGAACGGCTACAGGTTGAAGAAGTATATTGCTAGGTTGATGACTGTAATTGAGAATGAGCCTTCTTTGAAATAATTTATTGATCATGTGACTAATGATGAAGATGAAGTAAAGACTCCTTCATGTGGTTTACAGGATCTCTTTTGTGCTACTGATCATGAATGATCTAGTAGGTTGGGGTGTGGCAAACTATGTCATTTCTGATACCCCGTTTTTTGTAAATTTGTACATACGGACATGACGCCCGATGTCAAAAGTGTGTGTGGGATTTATTTAAAGCAAGCACATGTACATGCACTGCAAGTCGCTAGTCTAGTGACAACTGTCGAGTTACTTTAAGTGCCCGTGAGTGAGTTTTTTGAAGGGAGACTTGTACATAACCTAAATATATGTACAAAGTGAAAAAAGTGCAGGAAAATGTGAGTTTTTTGCTGGTTTTTGGTCGTTGGGACTCCTTCATTCTCTCTCTGTTCTGCTTTTTGACCTCAACTAGCACTCTCTATACCTAGTCTTCCTATTACAGCATCCTGTTCACGTTGATCTTGCACATAGTTGTGAGTGGGTTCGATTTGAAGGATTTCAGAACTTTTGTTGCAGAGTTTACAGAGTTTTTTTGAAGCTTGAATTCATGTCTTTTGGAGTTGGGGTTTTGGGGTTATGGTTTGCTCGCTGCAGCCTATAGTGTATGGCACCTTTGGGGCAAAACTATGTAGGTTGACTTGTGGAAACCCATACGTCTTGTGCGTGATGTATGCTTTGAAGGGGGAGTTTTAAAGTGGTTTTTGATGAAGGGGAAAGCTTTGTTTTCAAGAGCATTGGTAGGTGACGTCTATAATTCAGTGCCTAAATAGGTTTCTTCCTTCTTTGTAACATAGTCACTTGGGTGGGTGATGGCCAGTAAATTCTCAAGGGGACTACTCTTGTTGGATTTGTGGTGTTTCAAAGGGGTTTCCCAAAGCTTTTGGTGTTCTTGTAGTGCTCTTTCAATGCTCTTGGGTGAAATCACTATAGAGGTGTTCCAGTTTGTTTGTTTTCCAACACCGTGTATCAATGCTTCAAAAACTACATGCCAAATAGTGTTTACAACATAGAAAATTACCCTCGAGGTTCTTTGTACTACTCATGTTAGGCATACCATGGAATCTGTGCAATCGAAGAGATGGCTTCTTAGACTAAAATCCCATCAAAGAAACCCTTACTTATGTTGATTGAAAACAACCCATTGCTTCCTAGCTGTGCCTGTGTAGGACACGTCCTGCAATTAGTTACGAACATATAGAAAGGTCACTGCAACACTCAGCAAGAAGGATGTCCAGATCCTAATTTGATTTCCCTCATCGAGTCAACCGTGGCTACATGCTTTTAGTACGTTAAAAAAATTTAATTGCATTTGAGGTGATGCCTTCTCATTGCATCCCTCAAAAACAGCCTTCAAGCTTCAAAAGATGGCATCTCCACTTGTACATGCATTCAAGGAGACTACTTTTGGTGAGCATCCCTCGTTACAGAGTCTTTGAAAATAGCCTACCTTCAAAGACCTTCCCTTGTTGAGCATCTTCTTCAAATAGTGCAAGCCAAAAGACAACATTCTTGATAGAAATCTTATTAACAACTTATCAACGACTTAATGTGCTTTTGAGAGAACATTACATTAAACACATATGTAGACCAAAGCATTGCCGAGTACTATGTTTTTTTCCCATAGAACCTAACTGATCGTCTCATCTTGAATTTTTTTGCTCATATCAAATTCCTGCATAATCCCACATCCCCTTTGAAAACAATGCTTGTTGTACCTCTTTTAAAAACAGCCCAAGGCCTCTTGTCCTTCCCCATAGAGCACCTCTCTCTCAACAAGTCTCTCTTGTCACATCCTCCTAGAGATTCTTTGCCATGCACATGCTGGGAATTTTCTACATTAGAACCATTCCAAGAGTGGTTATTGGGGACCACAAAAAGATAAACCATCCAATTGTAGGGATCTTTGTTTGGTGCAATGGATACTTTTCCCTCATGTTATAAATCGACACTTGACCCTCATGAAGTAGATTAAGTGTCTACATGCATGGGGAACACCATACCAAAAGTGATTGCATCATAGGCAATGCCCTCCCATTGCATCTATCAGACAATAAAACCAATTGAGAGCTTCCGTGGACATCTCTTGTTGGCATATCCTCCTCTAAGTGCATTGAAGGAGACTACATTGAGAAACCCTTTCTCCGTGCTCTCAGAAAACGACCCCGGATGAACATATGCAGTTCAAAGAGAAGATGTCTAGTGAGAAGATATCAACTTCTTGTGCTCTTAAAATTATATTCATTTGACATACCTCGCTTCACCTCCCTCAAAAATAGCCCAAAGATTTCGCCCCCATCCCCCAAAGCACCTCTCTCATTGTATCCTCTTTAAATAGCCCAAGGATTCTTTGCCCTTCCCTATTAAATCTATAACATCTCAAGTGAATAGTCCAATGTGATCCCAATATTTATTTTGGCTTTAGGTATTTATCTTACTTATTCCTCAAACTCTTGGGTAGGTCAATTTATCCGGGGGGGGGGTAGTTTAAGGGCCCTTAGGCTAGTATATAAGAATCACCTTGCCCCCATTGTATAATCACTTATTCATTGCCCAATTGGCTGGTTCAATAGTACATCTCTCTTTCTCTCTCTCTCATGTATTTTCCCCATTTCTTTGCGCTTCCGCACAAAGAAAAGAAGCTACAGAGATAATGAATTGGAGAAGAGCCCGTTAATCGAGGGAGGGAAGTGGCACAACAAAGTTGAGACAACAAATTTGAAGGCATGGATGTGTGTTTTGAAACGCAACTGCATCACCCAAGCATGTTTGTGCCAACTCCATTTGAGTCTTACAACAACAGCGAGAGCAAAAGTCACATGTCATGAACTGCCTTTTTATAGCGTTTAATGTTGGCTAAAAATTCTTTTGTGAAACGTAGAGACTTGCAGACTAGTAAGTGCTGAAAAGAAAGCATTTCAAAAGGTGCCCCCTGTGCCTTGTGAGTGAATTTTGAGATGATTGCCCCCTACTGTGTCTTGAGACGCTTCCTCCCAACTTTCCTAGAGTTTCACCATAGGTGGCTCTCACTGCCTACATGAAGGATCTCCCTCCTCTACGTTCAGAAACAATTTTGGCTTAGGAATCCATACAATAGCGTTCAAAATGTTCGACGTGCTAGAGATGGGTGAACTGCTTTTGAAATTTAATTTTTCTATGCTAGGCTTTTGGTGGATTTGGGGATAGCTTGTAAGTGCCATGTTTATGACAAAGCGTGGTTCCCATGATCTCCATGGATGATGACAAATGTAGCCCAACCTCAACTCACCGCTATGGATGGTTCTTTAATGAGCACCAAATTAGCAGCCTATGCACGGATGAAGTTCTCAAGGAAGCCATCAATTTGTTTGGCTTGGGATTGTGAAGCCAAAGGTAAATGCATGAGCTTGCTAGAGGGTAGAAATAAAGGCAAGCTTGACAAGGATGGTAGGGCTACTGCTTAGTTAGCTACCTCAAAACCCACATGAGGTCCGAGAGCCGTTGTTATAAATGCAAGAAGATGCTTTGTTTGGATCAAGAATGCAAAGCCAAAGGCAAAAGTAAGAGCTTACAAGATGACAAAGGCAGAGGCAAGCTTGACAGAATAACATTGATAAAGATTTGATAGAGGAGATTGGCATGACATATGGGGGGGGGGGGGGGCATAGTGGCCATGGTGGCAAATTTCTAGTAAGGTGGTCGTTGCTACCACTTGCTTTATCTAGAGAGAGGTTTGTGAGTGGTAGAGAGGGGGGCCAAAAGGCTCCCTACAAATGATTTGGACCCATGTGTTGGAATTCAAGTTATCGGTGTTTGAACTCGTGGGTTGGAGTTCAAGGCACATGCATACGGCAAGGAACCAATGCGACGTATAAAAACACTATGGATATGTGCACAAATTCATTATTGCTGACCAAATTATGGACATGACATGTTTCAAAGTTCACTGTCTAGGAATTTTTTGAATGTAAAGTGTTCACATTTCACGAATAGGGATTCTTGGACGTAGTGTGATCTACAATTCAATTTTTTGTGAGACAACCGATGATCAAGATGGCATTCATCTACGGTAAAAAGTTGGAGGTAGAAAATCTGAGGTGTATCCAATAGGGGCCCCTGTTGGAGTGTCCATGGTAGCTGCTTCATTGACTCGGTCTTCCTACATATGTCCACCATGAGATGCACAGAGGGTGTTAAAGTTATAGCATCTCAAGTGAATAGCCCAATGTGATCCCTATATTTATTTTTGCTTTAGGTATTCATTTTACTTATTTGTCAAAGTCTTGGGTAGGGCAATTTATTGAGGGTAGTACTTAAGCTCCCCCAAGCTAGTATATAAGCAATACCTTGCCCCCATTGTATAATCACTAATTCATTGCCTAGTTGGTTGGTTTCGCAATACATCTCTCTCTCTCTCTCTCTCTCTCTCTCTCTCTGTCTGTGTGTGTGTGTGTGTGTGTGTGTGTGTGTGTGTGTGTGTGTGTGTGTGTGTGTGTGTATTCTTCCCATTGCTCTACGCTTTCACATCATCAACTTTGACATTCCCATGTCCTCCCATAAGTTCATTCCAACAAACTACTTTACGAACCACAAAAAGATAAACCATGTGAATGTAGTGTTTCCATTTTGTGCAATGCAATGGAGAAAGTATTAATTGGCCCTCATCCACTTAGCCATATGTGAGTACATGCATTTATCACAGTAAACAAAAGAGCCAACAAACTACTTTATGAACCACAAATATATAAACCATGTGAATGTAGTGTTTCCATTTGTGCAATGCAATGGAGAAAGTAGAAATTGGCCCTCATCCACTTAGCCATATTTGAGTACATGCATTTATCACAATAAACACAAGAGATTGCATCCTACCTGGTGTTGCCTTTGTGTTGCATTCATAAAAAACAACATAGAGATGGTGGCATCTCCTCTTGTAAGTGCATGCAAGGAGGGAAATCCTCCCTCTCTCCACATTCAATGAAACCCCCCCCCCCCCCCCCCCCCCCCCCCCCCCCCCCCCCTCCTAGACATACCCCATTTCTCAGCTTGCTAAACTGCAATTGCAGCTACTCATGGTGGTGAGTACGTACTCAAGCGCTACTCACATACCCACGTGAGGGTCGGAGGGTTGGAGGTTGCATTTGTAAACACATGGTGGAAGGGATCGCGCCATCCTTAAGAGGAAATGGGATGGTCCAATGGACGTAGCAAAGGGCCTCAATTCATGTAGATGGACTTGAAGCCGGACCTATACTCACACTCATACTCCAAGGAGGGGGCCCTTCTTTTTAACTCAGGGGGTCACTAAAAATATGCCAGATAGCACATGAGTTCAATATAAGGGTTAATTGTTTCTTGTAGAGTTGCAAAAGATATACATACATAAGGGGACTTTTATTCAAAATACTAAGAATTTTGATACATAAGGGATAGAATGCATGTGATATAGAGGGTTTCCATATAATGCCCCCCCTCCCCCGTTGTGCGCTTATGTCACACATGTCAATGCAAGGAACATGCCGATACACCGTGTGCGAGCTACAAATGGCTCCAAGCACACAACAAGCCTAAACTAGTAAGCTCAAAGAAGGCGATGGTGTGTCACTCACCGCTCTATGCTTGCTTCGTGGAGGATTCCTCGCCGCGAAGAAGAAGGAGCCACTGCTTCGCCACGCTCAACCGCTTCGCCGCCGCCGTGCCGTCGTCGCAATGCTCTCTCTCTCTCTCTCTCTGTCTCTCTCTCTCTCTCTCTCTCTCTCACGCATACACACACACACACACACACAAGGAGATGAAGAAGAAAAAGATGGACATGGAGCAAGAGCGCTCTTCTATTGCACAAATGAGAGAATGAGTGAATTTTAGGTTTAGTTGACTTTTATATGAGCTTGCCCCATTCACACTTGGGCGCCCATGCTTAGCCAACTAATCCCTTGAATGTTCCAGTTAGAGTGCGCCTCTCATCGGCAATCACTCTTACCCTTTTCCTATTGGACCGACAAGCCCGGTACCTGACTCCACCAAATAAATAATACAATGTCCGCCGTAGGTTACAACGTCCGTCGTAGGTGATAGCGTGTCCGTAAGCCATGAGGGTTAACATGCCCCCCTTCCTGATGTAGATTCCGTTGTCGAAAGCTATTGAGTTGAAGCTCGTTCGTCGAGGTGGAAGAGTATTTGAGATGAATGCCCTTAGCCTTCTTCAGTCACTGCAAAATCAAACAACATTGGCACAGTAATTGCATTCTCATAAGAGATTAAAAAGCATATCCAGTTTTAGGTAGACAAATTGATTGGTAACAGAATTTTAAACAATTTGTCTGCAATAAAAATTAAATTGCAATATAATCAAATGCATAAACAGATGTAAAGGTAAAAAATTAAACTAAAAAATTAAACAAGTCTGGGGTCGCTAACTTAACGACGATCGAAAGGCACTAGAGATCGACTATTAATACCATAGGTAAGCTTCTTAATTTTCTCTGGTCAATTAAGTTGTTTAATCGCGAGAGCCAAGTATTTCATGTTCGAGGGCTGACTAGAGGCTATACCTAGAAGACCTTGTAGTTAAGCTACGATAAAAGGAATTTCTCATGAAATCATCGCCTGACTGATTACCTTTTCTTTGACCCCCCAAAGTCTTTTCACAGTGATTCAATTTTGCTGTGTGTGCTTATTTTGTATGCCTTGGGTTTTTTGCTTTTCAAGGAAAAGCGCCCACACTGGGAACCTCTAGGGCTCTAGCACCATAGGCGATACATGTGAGTGAAGTACCCAATCAAGTTGAGATTTCTCTTCCAGCTTAAGATTTTACATTGTGGCACTTTGATCTTTTGTTTGTTCATTTTCAGCATTTTAATTTTTACAACAATAACACTCTCTTTTATCTTTCTCCTAGTGCTAACTGCCTTCGTTAAATTCCTCCTAACTTGTGGGCATAATGCAAGAAACTGAGGCCATGAGATATCAAGAATCTTACCTCTCATGTCTTCCAATAGGTTGTATGGAGCCATACCATGTCCAAGAGGGAAGTCTTGGAGATTGATACGACGTCGAGTCCTCTTAGCTTACTTGGTCTCCTTTGCCTTCTTGCCTCGTCCATGGTCACTCTGTGATGTGACACCTTCTTTCTCTTTACCTTTTCCTTGGCCACGCTTAATGCCATTTGCTTCCATGCCAACCTCATTTGAGTTTGTCACATCTACCACATGCACATTTGGGTCTGGCAAAGGTGGAACTCCTTCCACTCCTTGTGGAGGTGGTCTTGCTCCATTTGGCCTTTGTAGAAGCCGTGGTTGCTGACTAGTTCCTTCACCTGCATTCATCACTGGGTAATTCAAGTTAGGTCTCCCTGGCTCCCCACGGGGCCAAGGACAATTATACATCCCATGTCCAGACTCTCCGCAATTCCAACATTGTAAGACTCTCCTAGGTCGTGGATCTCGCTCTTCAAACTTCTTTGCTTGTCCCTTTGGACCTACAGCTTGTGCAAGGTGAATTGACAAGCTGCTTAAAGATTCATTTAACTTCTCAATCACTTCCGCCGTTACCTCAGGAATCTCCCTAGATGTTGATGCTTGTGACTTACCTTTGGGTCTAAGACCTTCTATTGGAACCTCCCCCCTTAAGCACTTGAGTTTTCTATATTTCTCAGCAGGCCTAGTTTCAGCTGCATCAAACGTAGCAGGTGCACCCGCCTCAACTTTTACCTTAAGGTCAGGAAAGAGTCCGGCTATGAACCTCTCCTTCTTTAGGAACTCTGCACCATCACCAGGGTTAGCAACATTTCTCACCCATACAGCCCAAAGACGTAGAAACTCTTGCTTGTACAAGTAGTAGTCATCTAAGTCTTTTTGCTTATGAGAAACAATGTCTTGCCATAGTTTTTGAGTGTTTTGAGGATCAAAGAAGTATTTCTTGAAACGATTCAAAACTTCTGTGTAATTCCCCTTAACTTCCTCAGGCAAAGAGTCAAACCAAGTGCTAGCATCTTTCCTAAGGACCACCTCAAACATTTCTACACGTTCTTGATCAGTTACTATCCTCTTGATACGGCAAGACATCTTGAAATTTGCCAAAAATAATTTTGCATCCTCTCCAGGCTCTCCAAAGAAAAGAGGATATCCAGACATTTGGCATTGGCTCTCCATTGAATTGATTCCAAAATGACGCACGTTTTTGTTTTTTTGAATAATATTTTCTAAATTGCAATCTATTCTACAACAAAATAAAAATATTCACATCAAATGACCTATGATAATCAATTAGAGGTAGGATGACAGGGTTTGGTGACGCGAGAATTTCTCCTACTCTTTGGGCACCAAACATGAACACCATACGTTGTTGAAAATGGATTTTTCTACTAATTGCAATGTTTATTCTAATGTCTGGAGTGAAATGGAAGGGAAAAACCTCTATTCCTGGGCCATTATCCATTGTCTATGCATGACCTAATGCTTAAAACAAAACAAAAATATAGACATCCAAACTAAGGTCGTATCTAATGAGAGGTAAAATAAAAGGATTTACTGAAGCGTTTATCTCGGCCAACTTAAGAGGGCCCAAAATTCTACGAATTACTCGCTGAAATTGCAACTTAGTACTAACAATTATGTGTACCTTTTGCCTTGCAATAGGAATGAAAGGATCATACAAATTTTCGTGATTCATGCAAACTACTTGACTATGCTAAAGGTTGATCCTACAAAAAAACATACACAAGTTGGCTCCTCAGTGGGGGCACCAAATTGAGGCTGTCCGGGGCGGGCAACAAGAAGAGCGGCCTCTAAACACCCTTCGAGGCTCCCGTGCTGCTCAATTGGGGCTGGGGCAAGCACAATTAGAGACAACAACAACCCACAGCCAGAAACCAAACAAGAAAAGGGGCACCACCTAGTTGTAGATGCGAACTAGGACGCACGTGATATCTCCTTGTACTCAAACGCACAAAGAGAGGGGAATGCAAGATAGCCACACACACCAAACACAAACATTCACCACGCCAGAGAGAGGTAAAGCGCACAAATCAACTTGAGCAACTCAGTCTTAGCCTTAAAGACTAGATGCACACAAAACTTGATGAGAAATAGAGAGACAACACAAAACTTGACCTTGTTGCCAATACACAAATTGTCTTAGGGTCACGGGAGCCCTCTCACCGAGCACCCTCTTACAACTGAAAGTTTTGGCAAACAATTCAACAAGCCGTCAAACCACCAAGCATGAAATGGCACAACAAACTTCAAGGACAATATACCTTCAACCACCTGATGAGCCAACTTATCAAGTCAATTTGGAGAGAAGAGTCGTAGTTGCAGCATACAATTGCACCCAAAACTATGAATCTTATTTATGGACAAGAGTAGGCTACAAGTGTAATTGCAGAGTATAGTATCACTCCACTCCTCTAGATGGCATAACTAACTTCAAGCTTCTCCATGCACGTATGTGTAGTGATGGAATAGAGCACTCACAATGCACACACTCTACACAACTAGGCTTGAAGAGTGGTGTGTTATGTATTGAAAATGGTGTGGTGTAGTGTGATCATGTGATAATTTACAAGGGAGAGAAGGGCTCTATTTATAGGTTTTAGAAGCCCCGATCAGGATTAGGCCTAATCAAGTTTATTTGAAGGAATAAAAGATTATGCATATTTTTTTTATTTTTATTTTTTAATGAGGGTGGGTCTCTCTTGTCCTTTGAGTCACATGGATGTGGGCTCAAGGGAAGAGAATTATTGAGGATGATAGGAGAGAGGATTGAGTGAATAATTTGGGAGTGCCTACTCTAGTAGAGGGTGCATTTTACAATAAGGTTAGTGGTTAGTAGTTAGTAATTATCACTAAAAAATATTTATAAAATCATTCACCAAATGGTGAGATATATGATGAGAAAAGTTAGAGAAGGGATGAGCTTGTAAAGAGAGGTTGAAGCTTTGGAGAAGTTGACATTCACCTCTTTACAGCACCGGAAGAAGAAGCAGTCAGCATGGCGAAGCAGCGCGTGTCGATGAAGCTATGTTATTTCAAACCTTGAAAAATTCATGATAAAAGCCTTCATTTGCAGAGGTTATCCTTGGATTTTTGCTGATTTTTTGAAGTTCTTTACAAAGTTGAAGAGAGTATGGTAATATGGACATATATGTAGAGAGAAAGGGGGACACATAGGGTGTAGAAATGGAGGATGAAGGCTATGGAGGTGTGAGAGATGTGCCAATGGTGAAGAGGGTGAATTAGGACATGGGAGTTGAAGGTTTGGGAGTGGGAAAGAGAGGGAGGAGTGTGTGTGAAAGAGGAAAATGATAAAGTGGAAGAGGGAGTGTGGCTGCATAGCATGGAAAACCTGGGGTCCACAAATAAAATCATAGCTCACAGCTCGTAGCTCAAAAAAAGATGAAAAAATTTGAGGTGAAAGTTCAGCTCACGAGCTACAACTTTTGTTTGTATCACCTTTTCAAATTCGGGGAGCATATGATCTTTAAAAATTCAGCAAAACTGACTGTTTTTTCCACTGCACAAGGTCCTTGTGAGGTCCTTCTTTGGATGATTCTTTTGAATACCTCCAAGAGTGAGCTCCCCATGGTGCATGCATGCATTCCACATACCCTTGACCTTATTTGGTAGGTCTATAATTGAAGATATTGTTGAGATCATGATATAAGTGAATAATATAACTAAGAAAATCAAATATTGAGGGGTCTAAAAAAATATGTACATGTCAAATATAAATAATATAGGTGGAAAAAATATAAAGGGGTCAAAATAAATCTCTCTCATTATAAGTCTACCATAAAAAGATGAATATTTTTTGTAGTCTAATTTATGAGAGTAATAGAGAATAGATGTAGGAAGGAAAAAATGACAATAGTGAAAAAATATACACATAAATAAACTAGTTTTTTTGGATTTTTGTTGGGATGGAGTTACACCAAAAATAAGAGAAGCATGCATGAAATTATTTTTATATGGAATAAAGAGTACGCAAAATGGTAAGAAAAAATATGGTAATGTTGAGTCAATGTACATAGCATAAATAACACACACCTAAGTAGAAATATTTAAATAAATACCAAAATAATTATAAAAAATCATTTTATTTAAGCCCTATATACAATAAAATATTTACACACAAATGGGCCATAATATACTTTTTTTTTTTTTGCTCAACTAGCCCAGTGACTAGCTAATTGAGGATTTTTAAGAAGATATGGGAAAAGTCCCCTAACTCACACACGCCTATGTTCAGTGAAATGGTAGGCATAGCCACAGTGTTTGAATGATTTGATAGGGTGAGGTAGCTTACTATGGCAATTATGGAAAGCCGAAAAACGGCTATCATTAACCCTCCCCCAGGATGATGGTATATTCATGTACCATCATAGAGCATCTCTTCCAAAGAGAGTGCTTCAGAGTCCTTGACGAGATCTTCATTGTTTGGCCCCTCAGAATTTTGGTTGGAGTTACACTCATGCTTCATGTAACAATACTTACATGAGACAGTTGCCCTTTGAGAGATCTTTGGTAGATCCTTTGGTAGAAGGCGACTCAAATAGGGCTTCAAGCGATAACCATTTACCTTCCTAGAGTGCTCTTTCCCATTCAAGTCCATAAGTTGATAGTAACTTGAATTGAAAGCCTTCTTAACTATGTATGGCCCCTGCCATCTAGTTTCAAATTTGGCATCAAAATGATTATCGAGTCGATTGTCATACCTTAGCACAAGATCTCCTTCATTGATGCCTTTGTCCTTTAGTTTCTTGTCAAGCTTCTCCTTCGCCTGCGTAGCTTTCCTTTTGTAGCACTCCTATGCTGCTTCTCTTTTCCACTCAAGCTCAGCTAAGGTAAGAAGTCGATCCATCCATTCTTCTTGATCATCTTTTGCTGCTTTGCCATGAAGTCGCATTGTTGGAATGTTGAGCTCAATTGGTTGTAAAGCCTCTTGACCATAGACCAAGTGAAATGGTGTAAACTCCGTGGCTTCCCTATATGTGGTTCGATACGCCCACAAGGCACCATCCAAGAAGTCATCCCACAACTTTGTCTTGTTTTTCACCATCTTTCTAATGATGCCTGCAATGACACCATTAGCTTTTTCTACCAAACCATTTGATTGGGGATAGTAGGGTGTACTGTGATGATGTAGAATGTGAAGTTCTTCACAGACTTCTGTGAGCAAACCCTTTCTAAACCCTGGACCATTATCAGAAACAATCTCCAAAGGTGTGCCAAATCTACAACAAATGTGAGTGTAGACAAATATGAAATTATTTTTATATGGAATAAAGAGTACGCAAAATGGTAAGAAAAAATATGGTAATGTTGAGTCAATGTACATAGCATAAATAACACACACCTAAGTATAAATATTTAAATAAATACCAAAATAATTATAAAAAATCATTTTATTTAGGCTCTATATACAATAAAATATTTACACACAAATGGGCCATAATATAGTTTTTTTTTTTTGGGCTCAACTAGCCCAGTGACTAGCTAATTGAGGATTTTTAAGAAGATATGGGAAAAGTCCCCTAACTCACACACGCCTATGTTCAGTGAAATGGAAGGCATAGCCACAATGTTTGAGTGATTTGATAGAGTGAGGTAGCTTACTATGGCAATTATGGAAAGCCGAAAAACGGCTATCAACGTGTTACCCAGGTCGCCCCCTTGTTTCCCCAAGTGCCTATGGTTGTTGCAAGGTGGACCCAATCCACATTGTCCGACTCAATCATTCTAGGTAGTACATCCATATAAGGAGAATATTCCCCAACATCAGTGTCCGCTTTACACGTGTAACAATACTACAATGGGCCGAGTGAACTGTGGTGTCAGATCTATGATCAATTATAAACCTGTTTCCTAAAGGATGTGCTCGACCCGTCACAAGATCCACTCAAATGACAGAATCTTGCAACTGCAAGTAGACATGGTTCTTAGACCAGTCATGCACCATTTTTTCTTCCCTCATGAAAGGACGTCCTAAGATCATCTCTGATGCCATAAGTGTGTTTGGAAAAATCCATAACAATAAAGGTAATCCTTATTTTATGTTCAAAGACCTTGATCTTGAGATCTTCTAGCATCCCAATAGGTTTAACAATATACCCATTGGCCATCTTCACTAATATGGTTGTGGTCGCAAGGGGAGGTCTTCCCATAGTTTCCCATCAATTTTTAGTCACAATGCTAATCCCAGTGCCACCATCAAAGATTCCCTTCACAGTTAATCCCTTAGTAGTGATTGATATGGTTGCATTGGATTCATCACCCTCAAAGTATTGTCCCAACTTGTTAATAGGTATTTCTATAACAAGGTTCTCATCTAGGTTGGGTTGTGGATCTAAGTGTTCCTTCTCTATTGGCATCTCCCCAGCTCCATCCATCTGTGCAAATTGTGGTAGCCCAAACTTTAGTTCTCCATTGAGGAAGGCTCGAAGAGCTGAGATTAGCTCGGGGTCTTTATATAGTTTGGACATGATGGTGGTTCTAACTTCTGAAGACATGAAATCCATCAATTTGGCAATGTTTAACGGAACCTTTTGGCCTTGAGTCCCTTGACGTGGGGAAGATGGGATCTCCATTTCTTCGATAGGATCAGGTAGTCCCTCTGTAAACATTCTTTTCATCAAGAAGTGAGTACGCCCACTTTTCCATGACTTTAAGTCACTTTCTTCTTGGATGACACTAGGTATGTCCAAGGGTCTATGGACTTGGTGAGGTTGTTGTTGCGTAGGGAACACGGTGTCTGTAATCTGGATCTTCCTAGGTGCTGGTTCTAGATCCCTTTGGGTATCTTCTACCAAACTCCTTAATTGCTTGACTCGCTCAATCTCCTCTGTAGGATTTGGATAAGTTCCTATCTTCTTCTTGGATCCTAGCCATTGTGGCTCATAAAGATCTTCCTTGTTGGTTTCTATCTTAGTGGTCATTTTGGTCTCCATGGTTTCACCTGAATCCGAATCCTCTTCAGCGTCGTTCATATATACGGGGTCGTCACCAGTCCCTATGTTGGTCTTTGAACTTGGGTCTGACTTCGCTGCTTTTTGCGATCTCTTTCTTTGTGTTTTCTTCTTTTTCTGAGATTGGGCAATTGATGTCGTGTCTCTTTCCTCAAGGATATAGTTTTGTTTTTGGAATATCGATCGTGTGCGTACGTTTACTGGTATTACAGGTGTACTTTGTGATGGCTCCTCGGTAACTTCAATCAACTTTAATGGCGTGATCTTCGGTGCATTTGGATTATTTGGACATTGGGCAATCAAATGATCTATGCCACATCGATTACACATGAGTATTGGCATTGTAGACGTGCTCGCTTGATTGGTTTGCATTAGTGTGGCGTTCTTTTGTAACCTAATAGGACAGTCGGCTACACGATGTGGACCTCCACACTCATAGCATTGAAGAGGTGGTATCTTAGCACTGTAATTGATATTTTGGCCTCTTGCCACAAGAGCAGCTACTTGATATACAGGTTTGACTTGTCCCCAATAGTCCTCCATGTAGTATTGTGGACTTTCTTCAAGCACATCCATCCCATAGGCAATATTAGGATCTATATCTTCCTCACAGCCATCCAAACAAGCAATAGATGACTCACAACCCACTTGATTCACAGAAGTGATTCTCGGATGTGGTGGTTGCGGTCCTAGCACTGGAGGTGGTAAGGGTGTTGTTTGAACAACATTTTGGGCCCTTGGGACCATGTGTTGTGATGTTTGTTCAAGAGGTGGGGCCGGCATCAATGCAAGCACTCGAGGTGTGTCTGTCCATGCTAAGGTTGGTCTATTGGCCATCGCGCACTTAAATACTATGCAATCCTTAGCTTGATGACCATACCTTCCACATGCATTGCAGTTCCAATTGAATTTTACTCTAAAAGTAGGGCAATCACTAGTACTATGCGGTCCATAGCAAACTGAGCACCATTGTTGCTACCTTCTTGGATACATATGGTTGTTTTGCGGAGCACGATTGTCTCTAAGACTCTCTTGAATAGCCTTGGTGAGATCTGCTAATGTCATCTCAGATATCTTTGGATCCTTAGCAATAGGCTTTAAGGTCATCGGTTGATGCCCTGATGCTTGCGAGCTAATAGATTTAGTCTCAACAGACACTCTTTCTCCTTAACTCATTAAATTATCCTCCAATTGGATCGCATTGGTGGTGTCTGCTTCCTAAGTGGTGATACCTCTAATGACTAGGCCATTGTAGATATCCTCATGTCGTAATCCCCTAATGAATCTATCAAGCAATTGGTTATTGTTGAAGCACTCATTTGGATTACAACGAGAATTCAAATGCTTCAAGCGACTTATAAAGTCTCTCACCGACTCTCCTTCCTCTCGTTGGGCTTTCTAGAGCTAAGAGGCTACACCCCAAAGCACTCCCTCTCCTATGTATTCTTTCAAGAACAGTCTCCTAAGAGTAGGGTAAATCATTTTTTCTTCCACCCTTAGGGTTCTATACCAATCCCATGCCTTCCCACTTAAGGTTAGGCTTAAAGCATTGCTCTTATGTAGGTCATTGTGTTCTCCTAGAGAATCGCATATTTGTTCAAACACTTCGATATGCTTTCTCACATCTCCGTCTCCACTAAATTTTTGTGTGAGCTTGGCTATCTTCTAGGCTCTCTATAAGGCGCCTTACGCATAGTCTCAGCAATAGATCAACCGATAGCTTGAGCAAATGTTGCCAAGTCACCTAAGTGAGCAAGCACCGTGGATGAAGGCGCTCCAAAGACTACATGTGGAGTAGGTATTGGCATTGGGCTTGGCGCATAGGAAGCCCTTGGGTTCCACGTTGGGTAGGATGTTGTGCCATGTGGTGGTCCATAGTTCATATGGGTGGCCCTAGGCATAACAGACGTTGGATGTGACATGCTAATGCTAGCCGGTATAGTCCCATGGAAATAAGAACTTGTGTATTGTGGTTGTGGAGCATAGGTTGTTGAAACAATGGGAGGGGTAGGGACTACATGAGTGTGAGGACCCATAGGTGCATACGATTGGTACACACTTGTAGGTATTGTTGCAGGCATTGAGCTACCATGTAGTGGTGCTTTACTAACAAATGAGGTCCATGGCGTGTTTCTCGGCATGCCCATCATTGGGGTAGGCATGGTAGCCGTGGTGTCATCAAGGGAAAGATGAGCTAGACTTGGAAAGGTGAAGCTATCACTTGTGGGCTCAGATTGCACTGAGACCCCTAGAGAAACAACAGATGGGGGATCCATCGGACTTACCGAGGGAGTCTCCATTTGCGATAAGGTCGGTTGTTTAGCCTTCCCTGTATCCAAGAATCTCATGAGACCCATTGAAGGCATGTTGATTCCCTTGTTCTGTCTCTCTAACTCAATCACCCTATGGATGACCTCACAAACTCTTTGGTAGCCGTGGTGTCATCAAGGGAAAGATGAGCTAGACTTGGAAAGGTGAAGCTATCACTTGTGGGCTCATATTGCACTGAGACCCCTAGAGAAACAACATATGGGGGATCCATCGGACTTACCGAGGGAGTCTCCATTTGCGATAAGGTCGGTTGTTTAGCCTTCCCTGTATCCAAGAATCTCATGAGACCCGTTGAAGGCATGTTGATCCCCTTGTTCTGTCTCTCTAACTCAATGAACCTATGGATGACCTCACAAACTCTTTGTTGTTGATCCTCTACACTAGTAGCACCCATTGTGGATTGGAGGACATCTAACCAACCCACATGATAGGTGTGACTTGTGTATAGTTCGGTCAGAGTCTCTGTTTGTAATTCGTACTCCCAATTCTCATTTAAGAACACTCCATCTAGGATTGAGGTGCTAGGGGTGTCCTTTGAGCTAGATGCAATGTTGCTTTCTAGGGGTTGGCCCTTAGAGGTTGCTAAATTAGGAGCACTTGATCGCTCTCTTAGCAAGGATATTGACATAGGGGCTTTCGCTTTTAACTCTCTTCGTTGCTCCGCCTTACATAAGCTCTCGACTTCCTTTTCCCTCGCTGCAAGGATATAGCGCTCAACCTCTTGCACTTCGGCAAGGCTTCTACCATCGGGTAATATGACCTCGGAGGGAAATAACTCTGAAGAGTCAGGAGGTGCAGTGAATGAAGTATTCACGTGCACATTCTCTAAGGTTATAGGGTCTACGTTGGTCATGAATGGAGAATTTACTTCCCCACCCCCCTCATTTAGATCATTAGCTCCATGTTCAGAGCGAGTGGCTCTACTAAAGGTTTCCTTCAGGCGGCTAAGCACGCTCGGCTCGGACCGCGGGCCCATGGCATGCATGCCTTAGCTTAATCTATCGGCATTAGGCATTGGGAAACCCTCCATGACGTCGTAGTCAGAGGAAGAGTCACTAGCCGCTATGTTCGTTTCTTGGTTTGTACTGCCTTGGGTCCCCGCCGAGGGCCCGGAACCTAAAGTAGGTGGATATTGAGAACTCGCGTAAGTCGAAATTCTCTCTAGTTGCTCTGTCTCTAGCACACGACCAGAGCGCAGATGCATGTGCCTTTGACACCCTACAAGCGTCGGCGAATAACCTCGAAGGTTAACCGCTTACCTTTTTTAAGCGTCCGTTTTCACTCGTGTTTTTTACGTTTTTAATGTTTTTTTTAATGTTTTTTAATGTTTGATTTTTTTGAGTAAAGCGTGTGATAGCTCGAAATGAGCGTATCACTTAGAGGGTCGTTGTGTGCTTTACAGCCCAATTTTCGGGGCATCTGAAGTTCCGTTGGTCCTCAAAAAATCGATTTTTAGCTACCTGTGAAGCTAAAATTCGGTGTTTTTAAAGGCGACTGAGGCCTAGGCCTGAGCGTGAGCTTGGGCTTGGGTCTAGGCTTGGGTCGGGAGATATTCCCGATCCCGGTCCTACCTTTAAAATTTTACTATTATTGTTAAAAAAAATAATTTTTTTTTATTTTTTTAAAAGGATAAGGTCGCCGCGACCTGCGCGAGAGCACACACACACTCTATCTACCTACTTCTACTTAATACACCTACTGTTACACACTAACACACTCTATTAACTCTCACATATCTACTTCCTACTTACTGTACACAGAAAATGAACTACCTTAATACACAGAGAATAAACACAGTACCTTTGAAAACTCCATTAACAAAGAAAACTAACAACCTTAATACACAAAGAATAAACACAGTACCATTGAAAACTCCATTAACAAAAAAAACACACAGTATAACACCAAATCCCTCTTCTCAACACACACCCCCTCCTTCCTTACCTTTCCTACAATAGAAATTGCACCACGGAGAAGCACAGAGTGCTACTCGAGCTCAGAGTTATTTCCCTCCCAGGTCATATTACCCGATGGTAGAAGCCTTGCCGAAGTGCAAGAGGTTGAGCGATGTATCCTTGCAGCGAGGGAAAAGGAAGTCGAGAGCTTACGTAAGGGAGCAATGAACAGAGTTAAAAGCGAAAGCTCCTATGTCAATATCCTTGCTAAGAGAGCAATCAAGTGCTCCTGATTTAGCAACCGCTAAGGGCCAACCCCTAGAAAGCAACATTGCATCTAGCTCAAAGGACACCCCTGGCACCTCAATCCTAGATGGAGTGTTCTTAAATGAGAATTGGGAGTACGAATTACAAACAGAGACTCTGACCGAACTATACACAAGTCACACCTATCATGTGGGTTGGTTAGATGTCCTCCAATCCACAATGGGTGCTACTAGTGTAGAGGATCAACAACAAAGAGTTTGTGAGGTCATCCATAGGTTCATTGAGTTAGAGAGACAGAACAAGGGGATCAACATGCCTTCAACGGGTCTCATGAGATTCTTGGATACAGGGAAGGCTAAACAACCGACCTTATCGCAAATGGAGACTCCCTCGGTAAGTCCGATGGATCCCCCATATGTTGTTTCTCTAGGGGTCTCAGTGCAATATGAGCCCACAAGTGATAGCTTCACCTTTCCAAGTCTAGCTCATCTTTCCCTTGATGACACCACGGCTACCATGCCTACCCCAATGATGGGCATGCCGAGAAACACGCCATGGACCTCATTTGTTAGTAAAGCACCACTACATGGTAGCTCAATGCCTGCAACAATACCTACAAGTGTGTACCAATCGTATGCACCTATGGGTCATCACACTCATGTAGTCCCTACCCCTCCCATTGTTTCAACAACCTATGCTCCACAACCACAATACACAAGTTCTTATTTCCATGGGACTATACCGGCTAGCATTAGCATGTCACATCCAACGTCTGTTATGCCTAGGGCCACCCATATGAACTAGCTAACGTTGTTATCTCCAACCAAGCACTCTTGTATGATCATTAGGAATTTGCTCTTAATGAAATGCTCACTATGTAAAGTTATTTTCCGCTATTTACAAGCTTTATAGACCAATAATTGTTACAACTTATAGGTGGTTTTGTGAAAGAAGGTCAAAAACACGTATTAAATGCTCCTTTTATTCTTGCTCAAATTTGCTAAACACAAGAATATCATCAAGAAATACAATGACAAAGTCTTGATGGTCAATGAAAATTTGACTCGTCATACGAGTGAAACATGTTGGTGTATTTGTCAGACCAAATGGCATGACTAAAAATTCATAATGTCACGTTTGTGTTCTAAATGTAGTTTTGTAAGCATCTTCCTCGAACATTTCAACTTGATGGTATCTCGATTCAAGGTCAATTTTTCTAAAAATGTTTGCCCCTTTCAGTTTATCCAGTATATCATCCACTCTAGAATAGGAAACCTATTTTTAATGACGATCTTGTTTAGAGCCTTGTAGTCAATACACATACGAAAGGTTCCATTTTCTTCTTCAAAAAAAGTATTGGAGCTCCATATTGTGAACTACTAACTCTAATGAGTCCTCAATCAAGTAAATCTATGATTTGATTTTGTATTTCCTCATGTGCGGTTGGGTTTACACGATATGGTGCTCCATAAGATGGTTCACTACCCGAGATAATATCAATTTTTATGGTCTTCAGAACATGATGGTGGTATTCCAAGAGGAAAATCATGCATGAAACAATGTTTAAATTGTGAGAGAACTTCATCGTGTAAAGAGTCTTAAGGAGTTTCAGTTTAAGCAAAGAGTTGGCTTACAAGCGCTAAATATGTTTTTCCTTGCTTTCAAATTGCTCGTTTGGCTTGAGTGTGAGAAAGTAGTGGAAATTTTTGATGTTCCAAGACACTTGGATGGAATAGATTTATTTTTTCATGGGTTAGAGTTAAAGTGTGTGTTATGTAGTTGATTGGTGGGTTAAATTCATGACAAAAAGGTATCCCCCAAATCATATCAATACCATGTAGTGGTGCGACTAGAAATGTACGTGTATGGAAAAATTCACCAATGCAAACTTCAATAGTGACTTGAGTTTTATAGTTAAAACATTGATTATTAAAGACGGTCTTTACTTTGTGAGGTGAAGAGAGTTGTGAAAGGGAAAGTTGTTGTGCCAATCGTGCAGAGATGAAATCATGGCAACTACCATCATCTAAAAGACTTTTGATATCTTCACCTTTAATTGTGCCTTTCACTTTGAGTAGAATGTGCGGAGATATAAGAATATATGGAGAAGGATTGTCATTGGCATCATACTTGGATCATAACCCTCACTATTATTGACTTCAACTTCATTGTCATCGGGATTAGCATCTTTGATGAGATTAATTTGTGCACCATTTGGGCGGTTGTTGTTGAATGGTATTTGGTTGTGGTTGTGTGAGACTCCATTAATTTGGACATTGGGATGACCGTTGCTCTTAGCAGGGTTGTTTGTGCACTTATCTGCATAAGGACCAAACTGAAATCATTTGAAACATTTTACCTTTTTATTACCATTCGAAGGTTGATTAAGGTGTTGATTGTTGGAAGGATTTTGGTTGCCCCTCTACTGCATGTGGTTGTTGTTGTTTCCATGAGGTTGAGAGGATGTAGCAGAATTGTCAAATTTGTGTCTCTTGAAGAAAATACGACTCTTGTTTTTATTTCTATCAAAGTTAGGAGAGGAAGAAACCCTTTTGTTATGGTCACTGTTAATAGATTAATCAATGTGAAATTGATGGCTTTTGACAGAGAATCTGGCTCAAACGTGTCTACTTCAGCACCAATTTGCAGTGCTAACCCAAATATATACTTACGCTTTAGTTTCTTGCAGTTGACATGATATTGAATGAGTATTCCAAAAAAGGTCAGTGGTGTAAGCATGTACATCTTCATTTCTACCTTGCCAAATTAAAGCCCATTGGTGGCATGGCATGCTTTAGCTTTGTAATGTGTCAATAAGAAATGGGGTAGAAACAACTGTTTGAATGCATGCCATGTGTGAGATCTTCTACCATGTTGTTTAGTGGCATTCCACCATAGTGCATCACTATCGGCGATGGTGATTTGATGCACACTTGACCATGTCATGCTCGGGGAAGTCTTCATCATGGAAATAGTCGTCTAGTTGAATATAACACATGCCAGTACCGTGCTAGCATCTTTAGTACTGTCAAAATCTTTGAATATGAATCTTTTCATCTAATTTTGTTTTGCTTTGGAGCAGGTGTAGTTTCAGTGCAAACAACGTGCAACAACTCATCTTCTTGTTTTTGCCTTTGCATGCGTTCATATGCAAGTGATTGATGCAAATTTACGAGTTGTTTAACAATAGAGGGTGGTTGTGGAAGATGGTTTATGATGGCGTGCTTTTTTTCTTAATATATACTTTTTTTATTTAAAAAAACTATTTGAATGGCTATATATATAGATGTATATGATTGGTATGCAAAATAATGAGAAAACTAAAAATAAACAAAATAATTAATACTTAGCTCTATGGTCGATAATGATGTCCTGGCTAGAAGTGTCGTACCAATGCACGGTTGAAATTTGGCATCCAATTGAGTAGGGCTGCGTACAAGAATTTGATTTTTTTTAGTTCCGAGCTCCCTTCCACAACTTGTAGATGGCAACCAGTAAAGGATTCCCAATTTGCTTGATGAACTTTGAAAAGTATGTCAACTTCAAGTCCTCGACTTGGAATAGCCGTTCGAATCTCAAAGGGTGATCAAGAAGCTTTAAAATGGATGAATAAGTGTTTGAGCATCGACGCCCAAAAAAAAAAAAAATCCGATGTCTTGTGAGTCGGTGACCAAACAAATTTGGGTGGGTGAAAAGAAGTCAAAGCGGGGGGCTGGTTGGAGTTATAAAGATTGAGTGTTTGGCCGATGTAGTAGAATTGGACAAAGTCTTCAAATGTGGGTAGCCAATAAGCTTGCAGGGGCTGCCCAGAATTAGGGGCCAACCAAAGGAGTTTGGAAAAATAATAGGTGGCCAAAGCTTTTAAAATTGGGCAACCAATGATGATGCCCACAACTTTTTACACTAAAGATAGTGTGAAAAGGTTTAAAGGCAGAAATTTTTCATGCAATAGGGAATTTTTGACAGAGGACGACAATGCCGATGTGTTAGGGGGTGATGGCGACCAGTAAGAGCTTTCCCAGCTCGAGAGCATGAAGTAATGGTCGTTCCAGTTGCCAGGGCGACCACTTTGATGCGGATAGTGCAAGGTTTGGTGACGGTGGACAAAGAGGTTCCTTTGCAAGCAAGGTTCAATTTCACGGCAGCCCCTTTTCAGGCTTCTCCAATTTGTTTTTTTGTGGTATTTCTTTTGTGCTTTGGATGCAAGATGCCGCGGTTTGATCTCCAGATTGGGGATTCATGATGCAGCTCTAACTTGTTCAATTGCTTGCTGGCTTCGCTCTCAAACTCACTTTCTCTTTTAAGATAGCCTTGAATGTTCTTGAAGGCCGAATTCTCCACCTATCCCCTCTTTTAAATCTTTCAAGATCTGCCTCAAAAGCTTGCTTAAGCTGAAGCCACTTCTTACCAAAACTCTATCAATGCATTTTAATGCCTATTCTTGATCACTCTTTCTTTGCTTCTTTGAGTCTCGCCCTTCCGCCTTCACAATCCACTAGAATTAGCCATTAATTTGAGCTTATAGCTTAACATACAGGATCTTTATGGTCAATATGAAAAATTAATTGGTTGATTTGTTGATCGATTGTGATTTGTTGATTAAGCCTTTATTGCAATCTCGATGCTCAAAATTCAAAAATTGATCCTTGAAATTTGAAATCAATTGCCGATTTCCTCAAGATAGATGCTCTGATACCTTAGTTGGGAGAAAATCCGGGAGAAGGTTTGCTTTAATAATTCCAATTTTCTCACACACATACCTGTCAACCTCTCACCATCTCTCCCCAAAACCCAAGTACACACATCTAGACTAGGACACCACACACAAAGTATAAACTTGATAGTAAAAGGTTGTAAGGGAAGAAGATTTAAACATGATTTGAGAGCACGCAACATAGCATGAGAGTGGAGAGGAAGGAATCTTGCACATGAATGGCCTAAAGATTGTAGTCCCAAACTCCATGACACCTCTTATGGAGTTTGGTATTTATTTTTATTATTGCTTATTGGTGTCAAAAATTGGAGGCCCCTCTTTACACTTAGTTCCACTTTAGTCTATGATTGGTAGCTATCACTTATTGCATGACCCTCTATAGGGTGAGTACTCACTAACTATTTACAAGGGAGCCATAGTGGTTTATTGGTGAAATAAACTATAACACTATGCAAATGAAAATGATCGAGAGAATTATTTGTTGCCGGCACCTTCTCCTCAACTCCCAAAGTTTCAATCTACATAGCATCAATTCACTATTAGAGAAAATAAATAAACATCACAATAATTAACGATTACACGCCACCTGTCCCAATTGTAGTTAACCACATACAATAGGAGGGTGCCCAATCTGGTAACACATCTGGATTGTCCTTCCTTTCACCCTTGAATGTTGAAAAGGAAATATTTAGGTCATTTGATCTTTCACCATGTCTGGACTTTTATTAATCCAACTGTCGTTCACTACATCTAAGTTTTTCCTTGTGATCAGAATTTCTCTCCCTATGATTGTGTTTGCTATAATGGTCAGTATGAACATCCCATTTATCATTATAGTGATTGTGCCATTTCAATCACAATGTTTGGTTCATTCCTCGAATATGGTTTCCCATGCAACTTGCTTTTCTACTTTGCTTGCTACCATCATTGGCATTTTTCTAGACCTTTGCTTTGATCTTCATGTTTGACTTTCAAGACCCATGTGAATGAAAGCGTCTTTCAGCCCTCTTTGAATGCCTTCTCCTGGATTGAACTGAATGCTAAGAGTCCCCATGCCCCTTAGTTCCTCTCCTTCTAGGCTTGACATTGGTTTCCTCATTCTAAGATTGAGGTCCATCATTAGAGCTCTACTTCATTTCTTCAACCACCGCACTGATATGGTTCTAATCCTTAACGAAGATTGTGGTAGGTCTCCTTCCTCTTGCTAAACATCTTGACAGCATTGCGAATGTTTAGATGACTCCAAATTCCAACTAGGAGATAGGTTGTTGGGAATCACCACCGTGATCGTGCCAAAATGGAATGAGCAAGTCACTCTAACAACTATTCTAGGTTGGATATTCACAGTCAAATGTCAGATAAGATAGAATTAAACAACACATTTAGACTTCAGATGTCAAATAAGATAGAATGAAACAATAGATTCAGACATCAGATGAACATAAGGAAATCATATTGATGAGCTGAACTGAAAGCACAAAGCCAGATGTTGGACACAAGACACTGGAACTGATGTATTTAGACAAAGTACAACTACGCTAAATGTTAGGTTACAACAGAGCTTGATTAAAATAGGAGCAACAGGTCAACGACTACAAAGGAGTAGAGATAGTCCAATGGAATGATAGTGTCTCCAAAATGAATGTAGTGGGTCCTATTTATAGGGCACGTTTTTGGTTCTTATCGATTGTGCACTATTACAATTAATGTCTGTAATTATTATGGGTAACAATTTGATTTTGTACAAGTGCCTGTTTAGAAGCAATTCCCACTATCTACAGCCTATGGCCGTATGCAAGCAATTGCCATGGGTGAGATAAATCACAATGAGATTTCTAGGTAGTGGCTATTGGATGAAGATGTTGTGCTTGGTAGTGCTTTGGTCGATATGTGTACCAAATGTGGTGCCATCACAAAAGCATGGAAAAACTATGATGGGCATCCTCTCGCTCTTGGAACGTGATGATTGCAGATATGCTCAACGTGACTTTAGCAAGGGAGCTCAGGGTTGACTTAACTAGATGCAAAGGGAAGGCCATCCTCAAGATGCAATCACCTATGCTTGGACCTTGAAGGCCTATGGCCTTATGCAAGTCATTGACATGGGTGAGACAATTCACGATGAGATCATTAAGCAACACCTGTTAGTGGAAGGCCTTTCTACAGATGCAATCACTTATTGTCACACCTTGAATCCCTTTGGCCTCGTGCAAGCCATTGACTTGGGTGAGAGAATTTACAATGAGAGTGCTAGATAGTAGTTGTTGGGGAAAGATGTCATGATTTGTAGTGCTTTGAACAATATCTTGATGGGCATCCTCTCATGGATGTCGTCTCTTGGGAGCGTGTTGATTGCAGATATGCCCAACATGGTTGTGGCAAGGAAGCTCTAGGTTGTTTTAACTAGATGTGAAAAGAAGGCCTTTCTCCATATGCAATCATGCATGCTTGTGCCTTGAAGGCCTCTAGCCTTATGGAAGTTGTTAAGATGGGTGAGAGAATTCACAATGAGATCGCTAGGCAATAGCTATTGGAGAAAGATGTCATGCTTGGCAGGGTATTGGATGATATGTATGCTAAATGTGGTGCCATCACGAAAGCATATAATTTCTTGATAGACATCCTCAACTGAGGTGTTACAAGTTCTTGATGGGTGTCCTCTTGATATTGTCAACTCTTTGGAGTGCGTTAATTGCTGATATACCCAACATGGCTTTGGAAAGGAAGCTCTGGGCTGCTTTAACCAAATGTGAAGGGAAGGACTTTCTCTAGATGCAATCACTCACGCTCACACCTTGAAGCCTTGCGGCCTTATGACTGCAAATATGCCCAACATGGATGTGGAAAGAAAGCTATGGGCTATGTTAAGAAGATGCGAATGGACGACCTTTCTTGAGATGCAATCTTCTCGCAATCATGAAGCTTGCATTTTGTCATGCAAGCTATACTTTGTAATCTCTCTCTCTCTCTCTCTCTCTCTCTCTCTCTCTATATATATATATATATATATATATATATATATATATTAATTATGCTTTCTATTGCAAAGCATGGGTTTCCCCTTGCCATCACCAAGCTCGCACAAAGTTGGTTGTCATGCAGAATGTAGTTCGTTGTCTCATGTTTTATGAACTTGTATATAATATCTATCATTGTGTTCTAAGGTATTGAACTTGTTGATAGAGAAGGGAGTTCGTGAAAATTGTGCTTAAAATATTTGTTTATCCTAATACTACAAAGTACTGTGAACTAACTCTTCGTTTGTTTCCCAGATGTAGCGGATGCTCTCAATGACACAAAGAGAATACGAGATTTCGAGTTCAAAAACCAGCATAAGTACTCTTGCATAAGTTTCCACTCATATTCAATGTACTCAAAATATCAACCCTAGACGCCCAAACTCGACTTCTAACAGTAGGAGTCCCCTCCATGTCACATCCCCACTCAACTACAAACTACGATTGTCTGCGTAGTGTATCAGATCTGTACTTACTTTTAACATAGAACGTTTCACAAATGTGACTATTATTCAATATGTGTGATTAAATAAGTTTTGTAAATTGATTATCTAATATATTGTTTGTTGTTGTGCAATTTTTTGCAAGGACAATAACGTTCAAAACAAAGGACGTGCATTGTAAGGATCTCTTCATCTAAACAATAGGCAACATTTGGAGAATTACATATTATCAAGGTAAAACAAACTTCCGCCTTTGTTTGATCTCTTTCTCTCTCTGAAGAGAGAGAGAGAGAGAGAGAGAGAGAGAGAGAGAGAGAGAGAGAGAGAGAGAGCGAGAGAGAGAGAGAGAGAGAGAGAGAGAGAGAGAGAGAGATACCATATTATCTTGGAATTAGGCTAGGTGCTAAAATTGGCAATTGTAAAAAGTATTGGAGAAAATACACAAACTTAGGTGGAACATTGTTGGTAAGTGTCTATGCAAAGTTTTATACACTATTCAAAGCTATAAAATTTATTAAAAAGTGCTCCATACAAGATCTTACATCTCTTCAAATGTATTTATTATTGGGTATACACAAACTTAGGTGGAACACTGTTGGTAAGTGTCTATGCAAAGTTTTATACACTATTCAAAGCTATAAAATTTATTAAAAAGTGCTCCATACAAGATCTTACATCTCTTCGAATGTATTTATTATTGGGTATACGAAAGAGTGGCAAGGCAAAGAAGCTCTTCACTTTTCTCATCGTGTAGATGCATAGGGCTTTTAACCAAAGCTATTGAAGTACTTGAGATGATGCCATTGTTTGAATATTGGCAGGCCTAGGGTAAGATCGGGCAGGCCAAGGGCCAAGACTCACATGCGGTCAAGGGGTGCCATTTTAGTAGGCTAGGAGCCTATATATGGTGAGGTTGGGTGGAGAGTTACATGATTGAGTCCCTACGATCTTGCATTGGTATCGGAGCTCAATGGAGGAGGGGGGAAGGTGCTCTCTCTCTCTCTCTCTCTCTCTCTCTCTCTCTCTCTCTCTCTCTCTCTCTCTCTCTCTCTCTCTCTCTCTCTCTCTCTCTCTCTCTCATCATGGGCAAGCTCCATGAGGAGATCCTCTTCTCGATGTTGCACTGTGGCCATGGCCCCTTGAGTAGAGGCAGAAAAATCAGTAGTTGTCAAATGTCGTGGGAGCGGCCACCTGGAGCAAGGGTGGGACTCGGCCTGATCTACACCGAATCGAGTCCGAGTTGTCTTGCTGAGAGCGCGTGGTCATGGGGAGCACAGTCCCACCTTGTCTCGCAGGATCATCTCATCAAGCTACGGCCAGCTAGGGGAGGGCAAATCACTGCGCAATTGGCAACATCGTGGAAACAGAACCAGGTTTTACACTGTTCTTTTTTTTTTTTTTAATTGCATCCAATGGGCACCCTAAAGCCACTCTAGGGGATTTTCCTGCAACGGTCAAAGCCCAACACGGCTAATGGAAAGGTCCATGAGGGGTATCTAAAGCCATGAATGACATGCAAGGCACATCATGCAAGGTTGCAGACAAGCTCAAGGATGTTAACGACAACCTGCCAATGTTAAAGCATATCTGTTGGCATGGAGCACATTCGATATGAAGGTATTGGCAAGGAAATGCTAAGGTCTTAAGCATTCGAGCAAGGCTTTGACTCAAGGTGTCAAGGTTCGAAGGATGGCCACATGTCTTGGCCACGCACAATTTGCAAGAAACATTATGTCACAGTTCAAGTGCAACACACGTTTCGAAGCTTATGGAAAGTGACGGATGTACATTTGGAAGATTTGTCGATTGTAAGCAGGGAAATGAAGGACAACAAAGCCAAGGGAAAATCGGCAGTGCTTCGAGGTTCAAGGATGCTCAAAAGCACATGCCATGTGGGTGAGGTGGGCCGATGATTCAATTAATCAATGAGATATGCAATAGTGTTTGATTTTGTTTGACAAATTTTTAGGAACTTGCTGCAGTGTGGTTATGGCATGCAAAGGATATGTGCATTGCCATGGGCATTTTTCCATGCTTGTGCAATTTCAACACTCAAGTCATAAGCAAGGCTTGTAAGCATTACCAAAAGCATGATATTTTTTGTTTTCGAACATATTGTCTGCAACAACCAATCGCAGTCAAGCAAGGCTTCTTCCCATGCCTGGCAAAGGCCAGGGCACGGTAGTGCTTGAGAATCTCACGGTGATCGGCACGGCCTGTTGTGCTAGTCTTGATGAAGGAGGTATAAGTGCTCAGCATGGCCAACTCTTTATTACCACTCATCAAAGCGGATGGAGAACACTTCCTTTGAGGCACCGTTGGATAATTTAAGGTACGCTTTGCGAGTGCAATTTTTGATTCTCAATATGGTATACGATTCGACACGGCCAATTAGTTGTAGCTGTTCAACTAGGTCAAATAAAATTTACCATGATAGCTGTATCACAGTAGGAGCATACGTTGACTATGAGCACAACAACATGTATATGCAGCAAGGCTTTTTGGTTAAGACATATTGCATAGTTGCTTTTAAAGTTTGGAATATGCTATCATCATACGAACTTGGGGGACTTTGCAATGTGTTTATCAATTACTTTACTCAGTGTCAGTCTAACACAAACTAAGAGGGCATATACGGAATATATGACAGCTCTCACTCTAACCGAAGATATGGCTACAAGTCAGCTTCCAACACAGACAACAAAATCAGGCTATAAATTACTCTCAAAAAGATGTTCAGGGAAACTAGCCGGACAACTAGCCACAACAGGGCAATAAGGTTAGACAATTTCAAGTTTCTCTTGTTTTTCTATATTTAAACATTTAATTTGGAAAGGATTACCTGCTATGCAAAGCAAAGTGCTTTGACATATTTAATTAGAAGCAAGGCTTCTAACATGTGTCGAGGTACCTCATCGTAAGTTTATGTTTTTGGTTAAGTTTTATTTCCGCATAAGTTTGTTTGTAAGAAGGACGCATAAGCTAGAAGGCTTTCCTCCACACGACAAGGTCATGTAAATGCATTGCATTTTGGGAAAGCAGTGTTTCAGGAACCACTTTGGCAACCTATCATTTTCTCTCTTCATTGTTCATTAAGATACCGTCCTGGTTTCATTCCCTATTGCAATAGTTATAGACCTACATGGTAGGGTTTGTTTGGCACATGCTGTTAGTCACACGGTGTGCAACATGGTTCAGGAACTCATGGAGCTCGGTTTAGTTAGTGTGGAGCAAGGTTAATGAGGGTCCCTCTCACTCACGTCGCAGAGTGTTTGCAGTTACCTCCACACACAAGTACATCTCGTACTTAAAGGACGTTCTTCTTACGGACATCCTTATCTAAGACATGTTCCACATGTGGAGAATATGAGTCTTCGAGACTGACATTGGTGCCCATTAGTACTTAGAACGACTTGTTAAGGTTACAAGTGTTGCTAAACAACATTAATAGATGGTTGTTTATGCATATAGCAAGGCTTATGCACATAGCAAAGGTATGTGTTGTTAATGAAATTTTTTCATTGTTTGTACCTAGAAGTGAAGTATGTTTCACATTCTATTATGGTTCAAACATATCAGCAAGGCTTGCAAAAGATTGTAGTAGAAAGTATTTAGTTTCCTTTCAGAACTATCCCACTTAGAGCATCATATAAGCCATAAGTATTGGCAAGTACAATCATGGCTATGCACGTTCGGATTTGTTTTTGGTAAATGCATGCACACTAGGCGTTATGGACCCTAGTGTTTAGCAAAGGTTGATTTGGAGCGGTGTGCACATTCATGACATAGATCTAACAATCACCAATAGAGATCATACCTTGGTTTGGGTGCTTGTGGATCTTTTAAGATAACCAAGATGTTGTGAGGCACTTGATCCTTGTTTACTAGTCATTTTGGAAGACTGTCTACAAACGGTGAGGAAACACACCTCAATACTGTCATGTATCCAAAGAGGATAAACAAATTATGAGTGTAAATAATCTTGTGCTAAAGGATATGCTAAGCACATATGTTAGCACCAAGCAATCCAATTAGAAAGCAAGTATCTCTCTAGTTGGACTTTGCTTACCTTAAGGTAAAGCATGTTTGCGACTAAGTTCAATCTCTTCATGTCAAGTCGGGTTCTCAACCTTGAACACTAGTTATGGTGGGGTTGTCTACTGATGCGAAATGCTAACAAGTCAAGGACTTAAGCATTGCTAATGCTTGGAAAGAGATAAAAGGTACTTTTTGGGGTACATCTTTGTTGTGATAACTCGTTTAGCACACTCAAGTGAGTTCTCGATAAAGTTTATACGCTACGTTGACGACCTACTTCTAGTTTGAAGTACAAAAGCCATTAAGTGGTTGCTTTCTTGTGGACGTAGCCCACATTGGGTGAACCATGTATATCGTGTGTGGAATATGGGCCAGTTACACAGGATGGTTGCAAAGGGACAGCAATGTGAACAATCAAGATACTCTTCTTGATTTTATTGAACCTCCTACTGAACCATATCTTGGTCAAACGCATCCATGAAGGTACCACTATAGAAAACATTAGTGTTCTTATGAAGATATCACCACTTTTGTTTTTGAGGACGAAAACGCTTCTCCAATGGGGGAGTAATGTCAGGCCTAGGGTAAGACCGGGCAAGCCAAGGGCCAAGACTCACATGCGGTCAAGCAGTGCCATTTTAGCAGGCTAGGAGCCTATATATGGTGAGGTTGGGTGGAAAGTTGCATGATTGAGTCCCAACGGTCTTACAAATCTCCTCAAATTTTTTGTGCTCTTCTAGGTACTTGGCATGCTTGTCTTGACTTTGTATCTCTATGAGTGCCACCAATGTTCAAAAGAATATAAAACAATTTGGCCCATCATGTTAATCATGTATTCCTTAGGATGGATTCTTCTTTTCCTTACCTCAAGCACTATTTAACCTCTCTCTCTCTCTCTCCATCTCTCTCTCTCTCTCTCTCTCTCTCTCTCTCTCTCTCTCTCACACACACACACACACACACACACACACACACACACACGCACAATGCCCCTTCCCATCCGCTTCTACTAGTTCATATCCCATTCAACCAATCAAAATGGAAAATTTTTATTTTAAAACCAAAAAGGCACCTAAGACTATAGTGGTTCCCACCATTCCTAGCCATATTTGGGCACCTAACGTTTTGTAAGACTACTTACACAACGCCGCCCAAGCTTGGGCATTAGATGTGGAAGATAGTTGGCATAGTGTAATTGGCTGCAAAAAAAGGGTTGCAACCGCACCCAAGATTTAGGCAATCTTAACCCCTTGACCATACAAGGGCGGGATTGACTTTGGCTAGCTCAACCAGTACTGGCATCAAACCAATAGGGTAACAACATGAGATATTTTTTGCCTCACTTTTTGGCATGTCCAAAGGGCATAGGCTATAGAGATGCTTTCTCTTTTTGCTGACTAAAATAGGAAAAAAAAATGAGTTGTCTTTTCAAGCATTTTTGGATAGGCCAAAAATGTTGATTGGTTGAAATAAGATAGTTAACACTAGGTTGGTAACGTTACAGGACATAAAAGTGTCCTTTCAGGGTTTTGAAAAAAACCTCCAAAACCATAGTAGATCCACTCATTTTGTAAAATCCTTTCATGAGGTTATAGTTCAAGGCCTACTACACATGGAAAAAATAAGAAACTTGTAAAATTTCTCATCTTTTGGTCACACCAAGCCTCCAAAGTTGATGGACCAGTACATTTTCATCAAAACAGTCATTTCTTACGTTTTGTTGCATAAAAATAAGATTAGGGATTTTTGTAGGACTTGAGATAAATTCCCTAGTTAACTTCAATGGGTTGGTGATCAGAACATATGATTTCTTCTCACTCACTATTTTTTGTTTTGCCAAAAGAAATAGGTACAAAAAAGTTGAATTTTTACCATTCTGCAAACCTATCATCAAAGTTTCCATAGCCACGCTCAATACAAATAATATATGCATGTTTTATTAGTTCCCTATTGTCCTTTAGGTTCATAAGGAGCCATGGAGCATGTCAAAAGAATAATACATCTCTTACCAAGGGGAATCTTGGGGACAAAGATGAAGTGCTAAATACAGCAAACATGAAAAAACTGGGTTCAACATTATGTGTTGTAGAATCCCATAGAAACTATTCAATATCTAGCCAAATTTGATCCTTATGACTAGATATGCTTACTACCTACAAAATGCATGTAGTTGTCACAAGAAACTAACAATATTGAAAAAGCTATACTTGATATACTAGAATGTTTCATTTTCTTCTATAATTGAAAAAATCAACCATCATTGTCTACTATGCAAAATAGGGTATTAGGTACCCCAAAACTCAAGGAATATTAGCTTTATGTTACAATATGCGATATAGAAAATCAAAACTGCATTTGGATATCATGAAAGTCACCAAAAAAATCATAGAAGAGCTAAAATTTGCTAAAAAACAGGATTTGACAATTTTTGTAATTTGGTCATAACTTACAACTTTAACATTTATTTCTCCCTAGAAGCATCATGACATGTTGAGGACTACTAAAGATAGTTCTCTAGCATTATAGACCTCACAAACATGAATTCTAGAGTGATATAGTTGCAAAAAGTTGAAAAAAGCCAAAAACAGGACCCGTTTTTTCACACAGTTTAGGTTGTGAAATGTTGTGCAAGGACAAGGTTAAAGATGGAATTGATATTCCAAAAAAATGTCCAATTTTTTTCAGCTCATGAGACAACTTTCTAGATAGATAGCACCTCAAAATCCATTTTGAAACTCTTGACATAATTCAAGGAAAATGGTCACTTAACAGGACATAAAAGTGTCCCATTACCAACCTAGTGTTAACTCATTTAGATGACTAGTATGTAAATCTAATGATGGACATTAAAAGTGTCTAAGTTTTGAAATAGGAAGTGAAACATTTCATGCTTTCAGTCCAAAATCCTTTCTATGGTCAATGACCATAGAGATGGCTTCTCTTTTTGGCCGGCTAAAAATAGAAATAATGTTTTTGAAAAAGGAAATTTGATTGGTGAGTGCTATACTGAGCACTCGAGAGAAAGTTATGATTGTGAGTGGTGGGTTCTTGAGTAGCTCTGGTGGACTATCGTGTGAAAGTAGTGGGATGGAGAGAATCAATTAATTATTCTCTCTCTCTTTCTCTCTCTTTGTTGTGAAGCAAGTGAACTATTTCCTCTCTCTCTACGTGAAGCCGACTGTCTGTTGCCTTCAGCACTACAGGCGTCTTCTCTCCCTCTCTCATGTGTTCGACATGGTCGACTTCGTCTGCAACCTCTCTCTCTATCTCTTACACGAGAGCTTCCATAGCTAAGTGTCTATCTCACTATGTGGAATTGTGCGTGTGTGGGGCTACGGCATGCTACATGCCTCCATTTGCTACTCTCCTTTGCAGTATAGTCATATAAGTAAGCAGGAGACAGGGTAACATTGGTGAGCAACAACATTGACGTGGTAGGCACTGGACAAATTAGACACGGCCTATTCTCAACGCAAGGGGGGGCCAATGTATAGGGCCATGATAATGTTGGGCAGTGGGAGCAACGAGAACAAGTGCTGCAATGAGGAAGGCACAACAAAAAAATGCTCTGCCTGGATGGGTTGAAGCGTCTGGATTGAGGGTCAGGGAGGGTCAAAGTGAAGGTAAGCAAGTAGCTATCCTAGCATACGAGGGACTAATTAGCGAAGCTGCAAGCGTAAGAGTCTATGGTTCAACGAAGATATGGATGATAACCTGTTGTGAAGTGCCAAATGTCCATGGAAGGATAAACGAGGGTGAGCCCATCACCCATATCAAGCGTGACAAAGAGACCAGTCGATGATAACAATAAGCAGGACAATAATTTTGATGAAGGTGCAAATATTTATGATTCTTTTTATGTCAATGGGAGTGTTTTGAATGATTTTGATAATGTTCCTTCCTCAAATGTTGTTGTTGATGATGTATACCCTATGATAACAATGAGCAGGACAATATTATTCTTGATGAAGGTGCAGAGACGTAGACGACTTTGCATACAACCACTATGAGAACTGATTGAGAGAGAAGGAACTTGAGACCTTGAGTTGGCGTTTGATTCCACTTGTCTTGCAGGCGTGAAGGATGTACCTAGCTGGTGCCGATATGGAATGTGCTATTTCATCGAGTGTCTAGACCATAAAAATCACACGATCAAATTCTTTCATTATGATCTGATGATAAAAGCTACCAAGCTCCTCTATGCAGGAGTGTGCCACAAAGCAACATCAATTATTCAAAACACGGACGTATTGCTTCAAGTTTGTAGAAATAATCTCAGGATGTAGTAGAGAAGGGCAATCAACCTCTGGGTAAGTATTTCACTACAAATGACATCTAACAATCCAAATGCAATCATATGAGTGTTATCTTCCCGCGGTCTCCTAAATGGGTGACAAAGGCTCCTGTAGGCATTCGACCATCTTGATGTACCTCTGAAGCTGGGATTAGAAACAACCAAAAGGGAAAGGGGAAAGCAACTGAAAATGTACCATCTCCAAGCTTTGGTCAAGGAAAAGGAGAAGCAAGAGAAGATGTACCATCTAGCGGAGATAAGGGCCAAGATCAAGCGCCTGACATTTCAGCCAGATCAAAGAAGCCATCCTCTACATCCACACAAAGCAAGAGGTACCGCCTAACTTATGGGAGAAGTTTGGTGGGTGCATCAAATGTAATTTGCTTTTCCATAGCATGCAAGTTGGGTGCGATGAAGCTCGGGAAGATCCCTTCTACCCAACCTTTGCGAGGTGTCTAGTAGGGAGGATGAGATATACTTGTGAATTGAGTTATGCCAGTAACACGACATTGACATTGTAAAGTAACATCCTTCTTAATTAAAGCCTTTCCAGTATCTTCTTTGTCGAGCCCTTCGTTGAATTCGAGCCCTTCTCAAATTTATATGACCTGAGACAAACCTCATATGAGCTAGCTGTAATGCCATCTGCTCCATCAGGCACTCAGAAACTTAAGTCTTAAGAAGAAAATCCGTTTAAGTAAAACCTTCCCCTCATACAAGTAAAGCCTTAAAGAAATAGGCTTGGATCAAGGTGCCACGTCTGGATCGTTGGATAATAATTGGTAATTAGTGCCAAAAAAATAAAAAACCAGTAGAAACATCTACAAAATGAAAAGTGGAAGCTGACAATTAGGAGATGAAAAGCCTCATGGATTGGAAGGTCAAAAATCTTTTGTCCCTTCTTATATAAAGAGAGGGTGTTTGGCAAGTAACCAACTTCTCTTGTAGCGTTTATTTCTCCTTCTAAATCTTGATCTTTTAGCTTGAAGATTTAAAGGAATTTAAAGACAAATACTATTGATTTTTGCTATGAAGCCATTAGGTAGAGTAAGTGCCATATGACAAAGATAATGATTGCAGTTTTTTTGTTTTTCCAATAATATAGGCCTAGCCAGATTATGTAGATACAAAGCGTAATTGGAAATTCTTGCTCTGGCCTACCCTGTAGCTGGTGCAGCTGGATTTCTCCGTCAATAACGTCCCGTCTAGTACTATTCCTTCTCCATTCAGCTCCTGTTTAACTCCCTCTTACACCTAAGCTTGGCCAACAACAAGCGCTCCCGGATCTTCCTAGCAGTTTTTGTCATCCGATTCTGCAACTTGGGGGGCTTTCCACTCACCTTCAATGCCTTCACAGACCCACTCCCCACAATGGCGATCATGAACTTGGGAACTTTGAAGGAGAAATTCCAGCAGCCCATGCTAATTACAACAGCAAGCTCAACGTGCTCGACCTCAACTTCAATGTGAGAGAGAGAGAGAGAGAGAGAGAGAGAGCAGAAGTGGATCTCTTTCTTTTCTTCACTTTGCGTATTAACTCACCTAAGCGGCAGGCCTTGTGATTTTATCACTTGTTAAAAACAAAAAGTGGTTAGTGCAACACATGCCCGCCCGTCCCCAAAACTGACGGGCAGGGATAGTTTTGGACGGGCAGGGATATAGGCAGTGTGTATCCAGCCTAAATAAATAGCGGGATGTAAACGGTCTGTAGATCTCATAGGCTTAATAGTAGAGACTCGAGAATTCGCAACATTGAACACAAGCTCTGCTGCCAAGCTGTCCTCTCTTCTGCGCAAGAGCAAGACGATCATGGAGGAAGACGTCTTTACTTTTCAGAAACCTACAATGCGGACGCGGAAGGTGGCTCCGAAGATGGAGGCTGCTCTCGCTGATGTCAACTACCGTGCACAGGTCTCTCTCTCTCTCTCTCTCTCTCTCTCTCTCTCTCTCTGCTTGACTTTCCTGTCCCTGCATAATGTATTATAATATGAAGAGTGCAATAGAAGTGTTTGTGTGCGAGCCGGTGCGTGTGTATGGTGTAGGGGTGTGCAGGCGTCATGCATGTGTTGCATCATTTGGCTGCATTGTTACTGTGACGTGAGATCAAATGTTTTGTAAAAATCATCCGCCTTTAAAGGATGTAAGGCAAGAGGACCAGCGGCAGCATTTTTCCTCAGAAGCAGTGGCAGTGGGCAGAAATAGTTACAATTAGAGGTGGCACAACAACAGGAGTTGTAAGTGTCAGTTGTACGGTATTTGACTTTAGTATTCTTTGCATCAAGAGAGGAATGAGGTATGATGAAATCTGGTACGATAGGTGTAATCAGCAGGAGGAGCAACAGCCCAAGCCGGTGTCATCCTTGATAGATGGTCCGATAGTGTTAGATTTACACCACTTTGCTGCTTCACTCAGGTCTAGGGCATACATGTATGGCTAGTATGTCTCTGGGCTGGCCTCACACTGCATTGTTCGGTCGCCCACTTCTGGGCCGGCCGCCCACCTTGTACTGGGTGCCCTATATCATTTTTCCTTGCTGGGTTGTGGGGTTTACTCTGAATTGCCCTACCTCCACCTATATGAGGGGCTAGCGGGTACCCACGGGCCACAGTCATAAATTACAGACATTGTACTAGTCTCTTGCTCTGGTAGTCATGGGGGGCTGATCGCCCCCTCTTCCACACATAGCGTTTTGTGTTCTCTCTCTCTCTCTCTCTCTCTCTCTCTTCCGCACATGTGCACTCTCATATGGTATCAGAGCTAAGACTCTCCATGGTCTGCGCACCTTCTGCATCAGGTTCTCCCTCCCAAGAAGAAGATCAACCAACGTTTTTGCAAGGAGAGGCCAGCGCTAACCTACAATAGTGTTCCACTGCAAAGAACCTGCGTTTGTTTTGGGCTAGAGGAAACCCTAGCATTTTTTGGACGCTACTTGCGTTTTTACTCTTCCTTGGTGGCGATCACCTCCTGGCTGCCAGCGCTAGTCCTTTTGGGCACTTTCCTCGCCGGAAAACCCCTCCCTCCATCTGCGTTTTTGGCTGGCACTTGTGTTTTGGGCAGGCTGTTGCGTTTTCAATAGAGGAGGGGAGCGCCGCCCTGGTTCCTCTTCATCTGCTACAGATTTCAGCCTTTTTACACTGCTGTTTTCTTTGTTTTTAGGCCACCTTGGGTTGCTACTTTGTTTCCCCACCCTCTTCAGACCCTCTGCATTGCTTCGGACCATGCCGGGAGCGTATGAGCATGCTGAAAATCGCTGGACAGCAGCGTTTTCATCACCTCGCGGTTGTGTTTTTGGGTGGACAGCAGCCACATGGTTTGTGTTTTTTGACAGAGGATGAAGTTACCTCCTGCTAGGACACCATCCGGTGGTGGTCCACACGGTCTCTCAGTGACTGTTGCAGTACACGGTATCTTCGACATCGGTTTGATCATCTACGGTCGTACGATCCTCAGCCATCATTCGGCGGTTGCGCACTCCAGAGGGGGTGGTGACTTGTGGTTTGCTATGGACACACCTATGCACTCATCAGATGAGTTCACACGAGATATGGCAATGCTCATGGCATATGGGATTCCAACATTCCCAGAGAAGACACCACCATCTTGGGTGGACAGACACTTGACACTTATCTAGACAGGTCAAATCACTTACTTACACAGGAGCATCTACATGGACTTAGGGAGAGGATCTTGGATCTTTTCTGAGATAGGTTCATTGCTTGGATCTACAACATGGAGTGGGACTTTAGTGCTTTGGATTCTCATGGAGAGTTTACCCGCAAGATGCGGGAGATCAGGCATCATTACGCGACTACATCTGGAGTCACGCGGAGCTTGGCTTGGATGACAGTGCAGTTGCTCTTCCACACTCGATCATTTGGATTGCTACCTTCAGAGTTGCTCACACTCAACCTCGGTAACCTTACAATAGACTTATCCCCCAACCTGGGCAGTAGGACACTCCCAGCTCATTCACATTGAGAGCCACACCGAGATGCGGTTTGGTGGCGTTGTTGGCGCGAATTTTGTTTTAGTTGACACCGAAGCATTGGAAGCAGGAGATACAGGCAAGACGACGCAGATAGATTGGTTTGGCCTTTCCTCTTCTCAGAGGATCCTCACAGTGCAGTCTGCTCAATCTGGCTTCTCTACTTCATACAAGATGATCACGGTGCAGACAACTTGGTGTGACCTCACCTCTTCTTAGAGGCCCTTCACAACGGAGACTAATGAGTCTGGCTTTCCCCTCATCTTGGATTACCCTACCTACTGACAGGACATCATTCGGTGGTGGTCCGTGCGGTCTTCCGATGACTGTTGCAGCTTACGATAGCTTCTAAAGTGCAGATTGTTTGGTCTTGCTTTCCTTGTTTCGGAGGACATTTACAAATTACGGCGCAGATTGCTACATCCGGCCTTCCTGGAGTTTTTCACAGCTTATCCACTTGGCCACACTGGGTTACACGTTCATGCATTGACAGGCTTCTGGTCATTCTCATGACGGCTCCTCGGCTTCCTCATTTCCTTCAGACGGCTTGACTACAGACGCCACAGATCATATTGGGCAGGGCACTTGCAGGTCTATTGGCACTTCTTTTATGACAAGGAGTTGTTTTCACACTCAGTTTGGGACCTTCACGCAATATCTTCACCTTGTATTGGCGGAGTACAGTAGTTTGCTACACTGCTCGTGACGGCACTTTACCATGGAAAGGCTCTTGGCGGTTGGGACACCCCAAATTGCTACAGACATCTTCGTCATTTGTTTCACATCGTCGGCTTCATGCGCATTGCGGTTTGTTCAGCATCTGGTGCTGAGAGGGGATGTTAGATTTACACCACTCTGTTGCTTCACTTAGGTCTAGGGCATACATGTACGGCTAGTATGCCTCCGGGCTGGTCACCCGCTGCATTGTCCGGCCGCCACTATTGGGCCGGCCACCCACCTTGTACTGGGTGCCCTATATCATTTTTTCCTTGCTGGGTTGTGGGGTTTTTCTCTGCATTACCCTACCTCCCCTTGGGCACCTATATGAGGGGCTAGGGGGTTACCCATAGTCATAGATCACAGACATTGTACTGGTCTCTTGCTCTTGTAGTCATGGGGGGATGATCGCCCCCTCTTCCACACATAACGTTTTGTGTTGTCTACTGTCTCTCTCTCTCTCTCTCTCCCCCCTCACACTTCCGCACACGCGCACTCTCACAGATAGAGGTTCTTAGAACCTTTACCAAGGACTCATTAGTAGATTCTTAACTTACTGTTTTGATGAGAGAGAGAGAGAGAGAGAGAGAGAGAGAGAGAGAGAGAGAGAGAGAGAGAGAGAGAGAGAGAGAGAGAGAGAGAGAGAGAGAGAGAGAGAGAGAGAGAGAGAGAGAGAGAGAGAGAGCAAAGTGTGACGTCCCAATCTTCGTCGATGCTTCAATGGGTGTAAATACATAAGCAGAAGTAACATACATTGAATACACCTATGGATGCTGCAACTTCTCTCCTTGAGATTATGCATCGTGTATGCGCCCCGTACTACTATAGAGTGCTTGTTTCTTATGTATTCACTTTGTAAAACTTGGAATATATATATATAAAACAAACACCAAAGAGAGAATAGAGAGAGAATGAGGGTTGAAGATGCCCCCTCCTCGGCGAAAGAAAATGTATTTCTTCTCAATCCAAGTTCCTTGGGATTTGAGATTTATATGGCTGTTGTTGGAAAAAAAGCAATATAGAGAAAGAGAAAACGGGCTCCTTGAGGTAGAGAGAATGGTAGAGGTAAAGATAGAGGTAGAGGGAAATGAGAGTGAGTGTAGAGGCTTCCTGGGTTGGGAAATTTCAACAAGGAAGTGATCATGCTCAAGTGAGGGGAGAAGATTGTATTTATAGGTGAAGTGGTCTCAAAAACAAAAGAGAAAAGCGCGGCCTGTGATAAGTGTCCAGCCACGTGGCAGAAAAGGTGGACAAGTGTCCCAACTTTTGAAAGGCTTTGCAACAAGTGTTCTCTCTGTAACAGACTTGGACACTCCAAGTAAAGATTCTACCGCGACACTACAAGAATTCACTGCAAAATAGTTCACAGTTCATAATTGATTCGACACGGCCCGGCGGAGTTCCGTGCTTATAGATATTGGCCCCAGAGACTGGCGCCCCTTTCGGTATTTCTTTTTCTATTTATCTGCAACTCAAAGTACAAGGGAGTGGGAGGCTCTCACTCTCAGACTCTGCGTCTAGATGCTCTAAGAAGTGGGAAGCCTGACCACACTTATAAAGAGATTACAAGGGATGCCAAAAGCAGAGCCCCAAAAGCTTCAAGTTAAAAGCCCTAAAAAATAAAGCAAGGCTCTCTCTCACAAGCTTTGCTTGTAAATTAAAGCAACTCCAAAAAGCTTTAACGTAAGAAAATTCCCCACCCTTGCGTAGCCAAAATCTGCCAAAAACAGTGTAACCAAAATCAGCCCACGCATCCATACGCCATTCGCCACGTCAGCAGCCTTGTACGGTTCCACATTTTTCGGCGGATTCTGCGCGGCCTTTCACGGGTTTGCCACGTCAGCTTCAACTCCTTTTACAGAATTTTGCAGCCAGCAGTATGTGTGTATTTGGGCTGTCACAGTGTGTATCTGGGTTGCTACGTCACTGGGTTGTGACATACCCTCCCACTTGAAAGCATTGTAATCGCCCTCGATTACGCCTGCAAAACAGACAGAAGCCTTAAACTGTCTTAGCAGACACTGATTGTTAGTACCGACGCACTAGGAACACACATCTAGCACATGTACCAATCGACAGTCACATCACACGACATCATTGGACATCACTTGACATCACTGGACATCACATTCAACATTCATTCGGATCTCAGACCATGATTTATTGGCAATGCAATTAGCAATTGCATCTAGATCCACTCACGACCTCATAGATGCCGGATTCACTAATTCCTATTGCAACCATGTCTATCGAGATCATTAAGACCAAAATGCTGTAGTCATTTTGTCTATCAGTTTACGCACTTAAACAAGTCAAGAACAAATCAATATCATATTATCGGGAATTCCAGTTCATAAAGTCATTACAGCAGAATACTTTCAGCTCTTAGTATCCTTGAAGCTCAAAGAGACATTAGTGACTCTAGTATCAAAAATCGAGGCATCTGTTGACAAAAGAGTGGAGTAACTCCCCTCTTGTGCATACCCGCTGCACCAGATTTCCGGCCAAGCTCAGTTCGGGGTTCCAATTGGAATAGACTATGCTAAACTAAAAGCTTCAAGGAAAAGATTCACAATCTGAGGAGTATCTGCTAGGTCCTCCTCCATCCGCTTCGCATCCAATGCAGGATAGTTCTTGAATTTAACCAAGAACCGCTTTATCACTTTACCCTTGATCTTTGTGTCTTTATGTGCCAATATCTGTTCAGGAACAAGGATCTCCTCGTTTTCTTCCACTTCGGGTTACTCATCATGCTCCCCATCTTCAGGCACATCACCTTTAAAAGGCTTCAAGAGACTCACACGAAAAGCATTGTGAATCCTCCAAGTTTCGGGCAGCTTCATGTTGGGTTAAAGGCCTAAATAACCCCTTTTTGTACATTTTTATACTTTGTCCAGGTTCAATACTGGACACATTTTTTTAAAGTCACTTATAATAGAAGTGGGAAAACCCAAAACTCACTTATTGAGTTTTCCCCAAAAACGTGAGCTCTCTCTCTCTCTCTCTCTCTCTCTCTCTCTCTCTCTGTCACCAGTGTGTGACTACTATCTATCCTTTTTGTTGATTTCTTTCTTATTATTTATTTACTTTCACTTTTTGGAAACACCCCTCGGGAAATCTAACTGCCCTGCATTGCATAGCTAGTGTGGAATTGTCGAGAGGGAGTCTAGGCCTGAGGGCAAGAGAGCACTAAGGTTGGACAAGGACTATGGTTCGCCAAGTGGGGTCATTGAGTAGCCAAACTGGAATCCTTTGTTACGTAGGCTACATTTCAGTTCTGGGTGTGGCTGCAGTGTACAAAGAGGGTCGGATGACCTAGAAAGATACAATGGCAGCATCTCCTAAAATTTAGGGAACTGCTATTTTGGGACCTGAAAATGTCTTCGTGTCATTATGTGCAGTTTGACATGGGGATCATTTTGTTACTCTGTGGCCAAGTCAACAGAGGTTGCAGGTGAGATATTTTTAGACCCGAGGGTCTAAAGCGGGAAAATGCACAAAATTCAAATGAGTGACACTTGGCACTCTGAGGCTAGTTTACTACTTATAGAGAAGGCAAAAACGTGATTTTCAGCTGTGAGCACATTTTCAAGTTTCCCGTCACAGGTTAAGAGCTATGGAGTGCTTCCTTTCCCTCCTATGTACAGTGCGGTGCCAGGAGTGATGCCCTGCACGCTACGGCACGCTACGCACTGCCCTCTCTCTCCCCTATGGCAGTATGTTATGCCCCACTAGTGGGCTTTTCAATTGACCAATGTATAGTTGTGTGGGGTCATGCGCGATTGTCGAGGCAAGAGCCTCTTGCACAGGTACTGGATTAGGTGGCGGCTAATCCCCCGCAGGTACAGGTGAATTCGGAGAGGTTTCACGCCAGAAATCTCGTTCGATTCAAAGGGCAAGTAGCCCTACAGGTGCGGGAGCTCGAGGATTTGCTACGGATGCGACCGGCACGCAAAACGGAGCCCGAAACAGTAAATTACAGCCTGTTGTGTATTTTTGCAGGTTTAGGGTTTTGGCCCTAAACACCCCCAGGAGGTTAGGGGATGCGAGGGGACCGCTGTACAGGTGATTTGGCGCATTTTCGGGGCTGAAAACAGAGAATTCAGCGTGCTGCAGATTCTCGCCAGGTTTTGCAAAGTGCCCGTATGCGTCGGGAAAGTCATTCAATGCGTGGGAATACTGACTGTGAAGGGTCCTAGTACAGTTATGCTGCCGAAATCGGGCCGGAACAGTTGAAATTCAGTCAAGCTTGTGCGGGGCAGCTTGTAAGGAACCACAACGTTTATTCCCTCTTTTAAACAATAAAGAAATCCCGAAAGGGGCGCCTAAGTTAGGGGCCAATCTGGTGTCGGTCTACTCATACAGGTGAAATCTAGCAGCCTGTATCCCTCTCCTCTTTGTTGTGTCTTGAAAGTACAGGTAAAGTGGGCGACAAATTAAATGGGTGAAAGCAAATAAGGTTTAAGTCTAAAGTCTACTGCCCTTTTTGGATTGAACAGGCCGGTTTCATGGTTCCATCGACGGGATTAAATCACTTTTTCCCATAGAAGTGAGCCTTGGTCAGTTTGGGCTTGAAGACACAGGGGATCATAGACCAAACACAGGGAATTGCAATTATGGCTGACAGACCAGATGATGTGACTGAAGAGGTTTCCTCTTCACAGGGTCAACAGACACATGAAGTGGGTGAGTCTTCAAGACCACCACAAACGGATGATGATATATTCAGGACCCAGTTGGCTACTGCTGTGGCTATGTTCACACAAGTAATACAGAACCCGAGGTTTTTAGCTTTTTTGCAACCTCCTCTTCCGTCTCAGCAAGTTGGGTCACTGGATCATATTCAAAAGCCTGTTAAGGCTCAAGCACAGGTGATTCATACTGCAGAGTCAATGGAAACACCTGTGCACTAAACGGAGAATATGCGGTCTCCACAACTTGTGCTTAAGGTGCAAGAACAGGTGGTTGAGATGCCAGTCTTTCAAGCTGTACCAGTTTAGCCAGCCACTTTTCAGCAGCCTATAGCTGGTTCTAATGGGCAGGGAAGCAACCTACAGGCTATGCAACAAGTCTTCCCACCACCTTCAGTACACCTTGGCTATTTTGGAGGTGGATTGGTATTCCAGAGCATGGCTGGTCATGCACCTGGAAATCAGTTTTACACGCCAAGAACAGTGTTTGGGAGTGCTCAAACGATGACGCCTAACCCCATGTACAATGTCACGTGTATGCAACCAGGGTTTCAGAGCACTCAGGGCCAATTTGGGATGCCACATGCAAATTTTGGTATGGCTGGAATTACAAATCAGCAGCCAAATATGGCATTTCCAGGTCAACTTAATTGCGGTCAGGGAACACAAATGAACCCTAACAGTGTTCCCATGTTTCAGTCACTTCCATATGACAACTTAACGCCGCTGGAGAGGCCAACTCCGTACAAAGAAGGTGGCAAAGGTGTGACTTTCACGACCTTTACAGGGTTTGATGACAGGAAGAAGGCTCTCTCATTCCTCCGGCAGTTTGACAAGGCCTATGCAGGGGGAAACTTTACAGAGGCTTCAAAGGTCCGCAAGGCAGCCACTTTCTTGACAGGAAATGCGGGACAATGGTGGACAACTTTATTGCTGCAAGGGCAAGCTCCGTCCACATGGATTTACTTCAAGCAGATTTTTGCAGTAGCGTGGTTATCTGATGACTTTGAAGCAGACGTCATGACAGAATGGCACCAGCTTAATGCTGCCACTTGCAAGAATATGGATGACTACAATCGGAAGTTTTGGAAAGCTCTACTTCTAGTAACTTCCTATAGGTTTGTGCCATTGACAGAACAGATTGAAAAATACTGTTGTGGCCTACCCAAAGGATTGAGAAAATATTGCACGAAGACCAAAGTCACTACTTTGACGCAGCTCATTGAAGTAGCAAACACTGGTAATGGTTTGCTCAAGGGAGAAGATTGTGAATTCAATACTGGCGTCAAGGAAGGATCGGCCAAGAAAAATTCAGCGAAGAAGCACATTCCCAATGAGGTTCCTAAAGGGACTCAGGAGCCAGCCAACGCAAGGAAAGACAAAGCTACGGCTGAATCAGAAAAGGGACCAGCGAAGAAATGGAAAAGACGTTTTCCTCGCAAGTCGGAAGAGCAAAAGAAGGTCCTGAGGTCAGAGAACAAATGCTTCATCTGTGAGCAGCCTGGCCACATTGCTTACAATTGTCCTACAAAGAAAAGGCCAGCTGATTCTGAAGACAAGGAGGACAAGAAAGGAAAGAAGCCCATGGTTGGTCTAGTGCCAGATATGGTGGGCGACAAGCCAAATTCAGATGCAAGTGAGCTTTGCAGAGCATGGGGAAAGGTCAGGGATCAAACAGTTCTTATCTTCTTTGATCCAAGTGTCAAAGCCAACTTCATTTCCCCAGAATTGGCTTCAAAGTTGGGAATCAGACCTGAAGAGATGGAGTATACAGCAGAGGCAGGTTTGGCATGTCCTGGCCATACAGAGGCTGTGACACCCATCATCGGAAAGTTGCGCCTACATATCCAGTCCTACGTAGATGCTAAAGAATTTTACATCATGCCACTGGACGGATGTGATGTGTTGTTAGGTATTCCTTGGTTGTTTCGTGTATAGGGAATCATGGATGCCTACAACAAAAAGATCACTGTACAGAGCAGGGGAAAGACTCACATTCTGGATGTAAAGCTTAAAGGGGAGTCTATTCCCACTATATCAGCTTCTGCTATTACTTCTGTAATGAAAAAGCATCTTTCTGTGTACTTGGTTTTTGCACGTGAAGTGTCAGATTGTGATGAATCAAATTTATCTGTGTTAGATAAAGAAAGGTCAATGTTTTTACAACAGTATAATGATTGTTTTTCCGATTCATTACCGTCTCAATTACCGCCAGAGAGACTCGAGGACCATGCGATAGATTTGGTGCCAGGCAGTAGCCCACCAAATAAGCCTCCGTACAGGGTTAGTGCGGCTCAGTAAAAAGAGATAATGGGCCAAGTACAGGAGCTGTTAGAAAAGGGGCTGATTCAGCCCAGTTCATCTCCATTCTGTTCTCCAGTGTTGTTGGTGCAGAAAAAGGATGGCTCATGGCGTATGTGCATAGACTACCGTGCACTGAACAAGAATACCATCAAGAATAGGTTCCCTATACCTAGAATTGATGATATTCTGGACAAATTAGAAGGAGCAGCTATGTTTAGCAGGATAGATCTAAAGAGTGGGTACCATCAGATCCGCATTAGATCAGAGGATGTGCACAAGACTGCTTTTAGAACGACGTTGGCCTTTACGAATTTTTAGTGATGCCCTTTGGTCTCACAAATGCTCGTGCTACGTTCAATAGGATGATGGACAAAATTTTCCGTCCACACCAGCAATTTGTTGGTACATTCTTCGATGACATGATAGTCTACTCAAAGAATGAAGAGGAGCATAGGCATAACTTGGCCATTGTGTTCAAAGAGCTACGCAGTCATAGGTTGCTCATCAATGCAAAGAAAAGTGAATTTTTTCTGGAAGAGATTCACTTTCTGGGACACATTGTCTGAAAGGATGGTGTCAGAATGGATCCTGCAAAAGTTGAAGCGATCAAGTCATGGCCAAATTTGAAGACGGTGCACGATGTTCGAAGCTTCTTGGGACTATGCTCCTATTACAGAAGGTTTATCCGAAATTTCGCTGAGATTGCTTCACCTTTACATGCTCTTCAAAAGAAGGCAGTCACCTTTAGATGGACACAGAAAGAGATTTCAGCTTTTAATCTCTTAAAGGAAAAGATGACTTCAGATCCAGTCATTGTATTGCCAGATCTTAGGAAGTCATTTGTGGTCCAGTGCGATGCTTATGGTAGTAGCATTGGTGCAGTGCTAATGCAAGATGGCAGGGTAGTAGCCTATGAGAGCAGAATTTTGCAAGGGCCAGAGATGACCATGCAGGTCTATGAGAAAGAATTACTGGCTGTGATTCATGCGCTCTTAAGTTGGAAACACTACCTGCTAGGTGCAGACTTTGTTGTCCAAACGGACCATCAGACCTTGCGATACTTCTTGACACAGGCAAAGCTATTTGAGAAGCATATGCGATGGGCAAATATCTTGTCCATGTTCCACTTTCAGATTGTTCATGTGGAAGGCAAGAAGAATGTTGTGGCTGATGCCTTGTCAAGGAAGCCACAAATTTCAGCTGTGTCAATTTCTTATCATCATGAACTTTATGATATGAGGGAACAGTATGCAAATGATGAAGATTTTGCAAGGGTCTTCGAGCAGCTAATGGATGGACAACGTCATGAACACTATCTTCTTAAAGACGGGTTCATGATGATGCATGGCAGATTGTGTGTCACAAAGCCATTGCGACGCAAAGTTATGGAAGAGAGTCATGTCCCACCGTATGCAGGGCATCGTGGTATCGATGCTACAGTTAAAGCAGTTGAGACATTCTTCTATTGGCCTACATTGAGAAGAGATGTGGATGCCTTTGTGCGAGAATGCCTAATTTGCCAGAAGGTCAAGTTTGACAGGCAAAAGGCACCAGGGTTAATGCAACCACTACCTATTCCAGATAAACCATGGGAAAGTATTGCTATGGATTTTATCTTTGATCTTTCGAGAACGCAGACATGAAATGATGGTATTTGGACCATCATTTGCAAATTCAGCAAGCAGTCTCTTGTGAGGAAGAAGATAAAGCCAGATCAGATGGCACGCTTGTTTATGAGCAATATTTTCAAGTATCATGGAATGCCACAGCCGGTTGTTAGCGACCGTGATCCACGCATGACAAGTTTGTTTTGGAGAGGATTGTTTTAGAATATGGGCACAACGCTCAAATTCTCTTCGTCATTTCATCCTCAAACAGATGGGCAGTCAGAAGAGGCAAATTCTACTGTCCTAGATCTGCTGAAGTGCTACGTGTCAGAGCATAAAGGAAAGTGGGAGAAGTATTTGCCATTGGTGGAGTATGCATACAATAATACAATGCATTCATCAATTGGCAAGGCACCTTTTGAGATAGTTGAGGGTGGCAAGAAAGTTCCTCCCATACAGCATACAAAGGACAAGATATTTGAAGCAGATAAGTATGTTCAGGACATGGATGAAATGTACAAGAAGGTCAAAGTGGCCTTGGAAAAGACTCAGGCAAAGCAAAAGAAAGCAGCTGATCGTCACCGTCGTGAAGTGGTATATTCACTTGGTGATTGGGTGCTTTTACGCTTTGAAAAGGAAAGGTTAAAGAAGATGAAGGGCAAGGAAAGACTGTTTCCAAAGCTCAGCATGTGTTACTATGGGCCTTTTCAAGTGTGCGACATAATCAGTGATGTTGCATATAGGCTGAAATTGCCTGACAGTTGGAAGATTCACAATGCGTTTCATGTGAGTCTTCTCAGACCCTATGTGGGTGATGTGCCAGAAGATATGCTAGTTGAAGATCAGCCGAAAGTCGAGGAACTTGACGAGATCTTGGTTCCCGAACAGATTTTGGCACACAAAGAAAGGAAAGTGAAAGGCAAGGTTGCTAGGTGTTACTTGGTAAAGTTCAGAAACTATCCACCAATGGATGCTAAGTGGATGGAAGAAGGTGAACTTGCAGAGTCACCAACTGTGTTATCACTTTACCTTGAAGCCTTCGATTTGCAACCTACCTTGACCCCTTGAGTTTCAAAGCTACATGGATTGTCAGTGTGACAATGGCTTCTGAAAGAAATAATGTACATGGTATTTAAAGTGAGCTCAAATGAAATACCTGTTACATGAATGTTAGAGCTGTACAGATTGTCAGTTTGGCAATCGCTCTTATGGAATGTCCAAAAGTGTGCTTGGTGCTATAGAAGTGTGTATTTCTTGTCAGTTTGTCAAGAATAGAGTAATTGCTTCTATTAAAGGGTACATGTGTAACTGCATTCTTAAACTGTCGGTTTAGGTATGCTTGAAAGTGTTACGGGATCCAACGTGTACTATAAGACAGTGGCAAAATGTGTGGCTACCATTTTGTCATTGGAAAGTTAGTGACTCAAAGCAATGGCAGAGTGCGAAGCTACCACTATGTCATTGGGACAGGGTTCACACGCAGGCAATACATGTGTCGACGAGGTGTTGAATACACCAGGGTTGACAATGAGCATGTATGTGTCGTACATATGTCGACAGGTGTTGAATACATCAGTGTTGACTGTGAGCATGTACGACATAGATGCAAACGAGGACGTTTGAGATTTCAAGAGGGGGGTATGTCACCAGCGTGTGACTACTATCTATCCTTTTTGTTGATTTCTTTCTTATTATGTATTTACTTTCACTTTTTGGAAACACCCCTCGGGAAATCTAACTGCCTTGCATTGCATAGCTAGTGTGGAACTGTCGAGAGGGAGTCCAGGCCTGAGGGCAAGAGAGCACTAAGGTTGGACAAGGACTATGGTTAGCCAAGTGGGGTCATTGAGTAGCCAAACTGGAATTCTTTGTTACGTAGGCTACATTCAGTTCTGGGTGTGGCTGCAGTGTACAAAGAGGGTCGGATGACCTAGAAAGATACAATGGCAGCATCTCCTAAAATTTAGGGAACTGCTATTTTGGGACCTGAAAATGTCTTTGCGTCATTACGTGCAGTTTGACATGGGGATCATTTTGTTACTCTGTGGCCAAGTCAACAGAGGCTGCAGGTGAGATATTTTTAGACCCGAGGGTCTAAAGCGGGAAAATGCACAAATGAGTGACACTTGGCACTCTGAGGCTAGTTTACTACTTATACAGAAGGCAAAAACGTGATTTTCAGCTGTGAGCTCATTTTCAAGTTTCCTGTCACAGGTTAAGAGCTATGGAGTGCTTCCTTTCCCTCCTATGTACAGTGCGGTGCCAGGAGTGATGCCCTGCACGCTACGGCACGCTACGCACTGCCCTCTCTCTCCCCTATGGCAGTATGTTATGCCCCACTAGTGGGCTTTTCAATTGACCAATGTATAGTTGTGTGGGGTCATGCGCGATTGTCGAGGCAAGAGCCTCTTGCACAGGTACTGGATTAGGTGGCGGCTAATCCCCGCAGGTACAGGTGAATTCGGAGAGGTTTCACGCCAGAAATCTCGTTCGATTCAAAGGGCAAGTAGCCCTACAGGTGCGGGAGCTCGAGGATTTGCTACGGATGTGACCGGCACGCGAAACGGAGCCCGAAACAGTAAATTACAGCCTGTTGTGTATTTTTGCAGGTTTAGGGTTTTGGCCCTAAACACCCCCAGGAGGTTCGGGGATGCGAGGGGACCGTTGTACAGGTGATTTGGCGCATTTTCAGGGCTGAAAACAGAGAATTCAGCGTGCTGCAGATTCTCGCCAGGTTTTGCAAAGTGCCCGTATGCGTCGGGAAAGTCATTCAATGCGTGGGAATATTGACTGTGAAGGGTCCTAGTACAGTTATATTGCCGAAATCGGGCAGGAACAGTTGAAATTCAGTCAAGCTTGTGCGGGGCAGCTTGTAAGGAACCACAACGTTTATTCCCTCTTTTAAACAATAAAGAAATCCCGAAAGGGGGGCCTAAGTTAGGGGCCAATCTGGTGTCGGTCTACTCATACAGGTGAAATCTAGCACCTTGTATCCCTCTCCCCTTTGTTGTGTCTTGAAAGTACAGGTAAAGTGGGCGACAAATTAAATGGGTGAAAGCAAATAAGGTTTAAGTCTAAAGTCTACCGCCCTTTATGGATTGAACATGCCGGTTTCACTCTCTCCTTGCTTCGATCCCTAGCGCTTCCTCTCTGCTGCACTCCGCCTCCTACTTCTTGTCCCAATCCTGCACTACATCGCGACGTGCACCTACCGGTACCTTCTGCTTCGCGCTTTCAATTGGTATCAGAGTCCTAGGGTTTCAAAACAGCCTTGCGTAGTCTGCTGGACAGCGAGTTAAAATTGCTCTCCCCCGATCAATTTCGCTTTCATCGCGAAGCCCCTTGCTTCCGGAATCGAAAAGGTCACCAAAACTGCCAAAACAGTCTGTTTTTAGGTCAAAACAGGTGATTTACAGGTTATAACAGGTGAAAACAGCAATACGCAGGTGTACCAAAGTTGTGGGATCACATGTATTGATGTTTGTCGCGACAAATTGAGTGAAAAGCTGAGTACAGGTGCTTGAAATTGCACTTTTCAGCTGAAATTTCAGATTTGGACAGTTTCATGTAAAGAAATTGTGGTCTATCGTATGCAAAGTCTTGTGGTTGCTCCTATTTGCTGAAATTTTCAGCCTAATGCATCTCTCTTGTATACACACTTGTGGTTGAATTAAAATGGCTTCTTCCTCTTCCGCATGTGATACTAAAAGTTTGATGGAAATCAAACGGTTCGATGGTCAAGGCTTCGAGCTCTGGCAAGAACGCATGCAAGGTATCCTTTTCTTAAATGATTGTGAAGATGCACTGGAAGAGAATAAGCCGCCAGGTTTTTGACGAAGAGTGGGCCAGGTTGAATAAGAAGGCTATGGCTTACATCAAAATGGCTATCAATGATGACATTCTGACGGACATCAAGCGTTTGGACTCTGCTTATGCAATATGGCAAAAGCTAAAGTCCAATTATGAAAACACGACGTTTGTGAACCAGGTGCATTTGATGCGAAAGTTGGTGAATATGCAGCTTGATGACTCGAAGTCAGCTTCTGAGCATTTGAGTGCTTTTACAGGTGTGTTGAGTCAGTTGCAGGACAGTGAGCTTCAGCAATTCGATGATAAGCTGAAAGCTATTTTCTTGCTTATGACATTGCCAGATACTTGGGAAACCTTGGTTGTCTCCTTGAGCAACAGACCCACCCTCACGTATGACGGTGTGAGAGGGTCTCTTCTCAATAAAGAGATTAGACGCATGCAAGAGGTAGAATCAAAAGCGTGATGCGGGCAACATGACTCAAAATAGAAGTAAGAGCAAGACAAAGGATAAGGATGTCACTTGTTATCGATGTGACAGAAAGAGTCACAAGAAACCCGATTGCAGGTATTTCAAGAAAGAGCAGGAAAGGAAGAAGGAAACGCAAGATAAGAAGAAGAAAGATGAGAAGAAAAAATCAGTAGGTGATTCCTCCAGGGATGCTGAGAATGCAAATGTATCCTCTAGTATGGTCATTGAGGAGTTGTAAGACGTTGAGGAAATCTTGGTTGCAGCTTCATGCCCCTGAGATTTGGTGATAGCTAATGCAGAAGACATGCTTATCTCGAAGAAAGATGTCATTGATGCATTTGCCATTGCTTAGTGCTAATGATTGCCTATCCCAATCATGGATAGTGGATTTTGGTGCTTCATTCCATGTGACTCCATCTTTGGAGTGTTTTGCTACATATGCTGCAGGCAATTATGGCAAGGTATACCTTGGTGATAATTTTGCTTGCAATATTGAGGGAATTGGTACTATGCGTTTGGCTCTTAACAATGGTCAAGAGCTTGTGTTGAATGATGTTAGGTTTGTACCAGGCATTAAGAAAAGTTTGCTATCTGTTGGCCAGTTAGATGCACATGGTTATACTACCATCTTTGCTTGGGGTTCATGGAAGTTGCTTAAGGGCTCTATGCTTGTTGCAAAAGGGTCTAAAAGAGGTACTTTGTACTATCTTCGATGCAAAGCTTTGCCTGGCAAGCTTCTTGCTGTTGTTGAAGTTGCTTCACACACGTAATTGTGGCATAAGAGACTTGGCCATATGAGCCAAAAGGGTATTGATGTGCTTTCCTCTATGAAGATAGTTGATGTAAAAGACAAAAACTTGGATTTTTTGTAACGATTGTCTTTATGGAAAGCAAAAGAAATCTTCTTATTACTCTGGCGTCTCTCGCAAAGCTAATCCTCTTGATCTTATCCACTCCGATGTATGCACTATGCCTGTTAAGTCTTTTGGTGGTGCATTGTATTTTGTTACGTTCATCGATGACTGTAGGATGGGTGCATTTGTTGAAAAGTAAGAGTGAGACTTTTAATGCTTTTAAGAAGTTTCATGCTTTTGTCACTATGCAAAAGAGTACTAAGCTTAAATGTCTCAGATCTGATAATGGAGGAGAGTATGTATCTATTGAATTTCAGCGTTTTTGTGATGAAAATGGGATTAAAAGGGAGTTGACAGCCCCTTTTAATCCCTCTTCTAATGGTGTGGTTGAGAGGTATAATCGTACTTTATGTGAGAGAGTGCGTTGCATGTTGTCCACCGCTAATCTTTCCCAAGAGTTTTGGGGGAGGCATTGAAAACTGCAGTTCATATTTGCAATCGCTCTCCTAATAGTATGTTGAAAAATGACACTCCAGAGGAGGTTTGGTCTGGCAAACCTGCCTCTTATAATCATTTGAGAGTATTTGGCTGCGAAGCTTTTGTTCATGTACGCAATGACTTGAGAACAAAGCTTGATATGAAGTCCATTAAAGGTGTCTTCCTAGGTTATAAGGAAGAAGGTGAAATGGGCTATAGAGTGTGGTTACCACAATTTAGAAAGGTAATACGCAGCCGAGATGTAGTGTTCAATGAGGCAAAATTGCTTAAGAATGCTACAAAATCTGATGCTTACAAGAAAACAGTTAGATTTCAGCCTTCCGTGCCACCCATTGATGTTGAAAAAGAGCCTCATGATGCATTACCGCAAGCTGAAATGATAATCAGCCGGTTAACCTTGAGCCAGAAGAGGTAGGACATGATTTTGATGCTCCTAATGAGGATGGACAGCCACCTGAATTGGCTGAAAATGATTTTCAGCAGCATGATAGAGTTGAAAATGAGTTTCCTTATGATGTAGAACCGTTGCATGAGAATGTAGATCATTGGGTACGCAGGTCAACTCGTTTGAAAAGGCAACCGCAGAGATTTAACCACTCTTTGGATCATGTAATGTTGACAGATGAGGGTGAACCTCTTACATATAAAAAGGCCAAATCATGTGAATCAAGCAATAAGTGGGAGCTTGCGATGCAAGAGGAAATGAAATCCTTGTATGCAAATGATACTTAGGATCTTGTGCAATTGCCTAAAGGGAGAAAGGCTCTTCCTAACAAATGGGTATACAAGATTAAGATAGTGGATGAAAAACCAAAGTACAAGGCAAGATTGGTTGCAAAAGGATATGACAGAAAGAAGGAATTGGTTTTCAAGAAATCTTTTCTCCTGTTGTAAAGCTTACAACTTTACGTGTCCTTTTTTCTTTTGTTGCGGTGCTTGATTTGGAATAGAATCAAATGGATGTAAAGACAGGCTTCAAAAATCTTATCTTTCGTGCTTAGGAAGGGTGGAACCTTTGTAGCACCTTCAATAATCTCAAATGGTGCACTCCTTGTCGAAGAGTGTATCGTGTTATTGTAGGCAAATTCCACAAAAGGTAAATACTTTTCCCATTGAGTCTTTTGATTCGAGATATAAGACTTATATAAATCTAGTACCACTGAATTGGCAATCTTAGATTGCCCGTCAGTCTGCGGGTGGAAAGATGACAAGAACTGCAACCGTGTGCCAATGTTCTCCCAAATAGCCTTCCAAAACAAACTCGTGAATCTGGGGTTCCTGTCGGAGACAATCGTCTCAGGCATGCCATGTAATCTGAAGATCTGGGCCACAAACAGTCTCGCTAAGTGATCCGGCTTGACTGTCTTCTTCACTGGAATGAAATGAGCTTGCTTGCTAAATCTGTCAATGACAGTCCAGATACCATTGTGACTACTCTGTGTTCTCGAGAGAGAAAAAATGAAATCCATTGCAATACTTTTCCAAGGGCGGGTGGGCATGGGCAAAGGTTGTAACAATCCTTGTGCTTTATGCCTGTCAAACTTGACCTTCTGACATACCAAGCAATTGCGCACAAACTCGTCCACATCCTTCTTGAGTCTCGGCCAAAAGAAGTATCTCTCTACCCCTTTCAAGGTGGTAGCAATGCAGCGGTGACCCGTAAAAGGTGGACAATGGCATTCTGTCATAACCTTTTCCCTCAACGGCTGTGTAACGTGCAACATGGTTTTCCTCGTCAAGTAGCCGTCCTAAATAGAATATCTCGCTACTATCTCCCCATTCCGTATCTGAGTGAAAATATCTGCAAAATCTGGATCTGTGGCATACTCATCCACCATATCCTCGAAGCTCCTATGATGTATCGCGGAAATAGCCAGAACCAACGGCTTTCGAGACAAAGCATCTGCCACCAAATTCTTCTGTCCCTGCACATGGACAATCTGGAAGTGAAACTGTGACAAGATGTTTGCCCATCTCATCTGCTTTTCCGATAGCTGCTTCTGTGACAAGAAGTAGCGTAAACTCTGATGGTCTGTGAAGACAGGAAAATCCGCTCCAAGTAGGTAATGTCGCCACTGAGTAAGAGCATGAATAACCGCCAAAAGCTCTTTCTCATAAATCTATGCTGTCAATTCCGGCCTTGAAAGCAATTGGCTTTCGTAGGCAATGACATGGCCTTCTTGCATTAAGACCGCACCCAGACTACGACCACAAGCATCACAATATACTTCAAATGACTTCTGCAAGTCTGGCAAAGTCAAAACTGGTCCTGTAGTCAATTTCTCTTTCAATGTCTGAGAGGCAATCACCTCTGTGGGTCCCCACGAGAAAGGGACTCCTTTCTTTGTCAAGATATGCAAAGGGGAAGCAACCTTTGCAAACTTTCAAATGAACCGCCTGTTGTACGAACACAAGCCCAAGAAGCTTCTAACTTCATGGACATTCTTCAAATCGGGCCAATCACGGATAGTTTCTATCTTGGCCGGGTCCATCTGCACTCTTGCTGCTGACACAATGTGTCCCAAAAAGTGTATCTCTGGTAGGAAAAACTCGCTTTTCTTCGCATTAATCACCAACTTGTGATCTCGTAATGCTTGAAAGACCTGAAGCAGATGTTTAAATGTCGCAGGAGCATTGGTTAGGCCAAAAGGCATCACCAAAAACTCAAATAACCCAAAAGTAGTCCGAAATGCTGTCTTGTAGACATCTCCCGGTGCGTTTCGGATCTGATGATATCCACTTTTCAAGTCAATCGTGCTAAAGCACGAGGATCCCTGTAGTCGATTGAGAATATCATTGATCCTAGGAATTGGAAATCTGTTCTTGATGGTGATTTTGTTGAGAGCTCTATGATCGATGCACATTCTCCAAGATCCGTCTTTCTTCAAAACCAACAACATTGGAGAGCAGTACGGTGAAGTACTAGGCTGGACAAGACCCTTTTCCAAGAGGTCTTTCACTTGGTTCATAATTTCTTTGTTCTGTGCTCTGCTCACACGGTAAGCTGGCCGGTTCGGTGGTGTGCTTCCAGGTATCAGATTAATGGTATGATCCTCAAGACGAGCGGGTGGTAACTCGCCTGGCATGCCCTCGGAAAAGCAATCGGTATGAGTGTGGAGAAAATCTTGGCGTTCTTTATCAAGTTCAGACATATTTGTCCTATTCTCATCATTCAACTCTCTCAAAAAGATGGAGTAAACAAACAGATTGGATGTCATTAATTTTGAAACGGTCGAAGCCGATACAATAGGGACAGACTCGCCCTTAAGTTTTACATCTAGTACAATGGTTCGGCCCTTCTCTGATGTCAGTCGCTTTTCTCGCCTGATAGTCGACCACGTCGTCGTTCTCATGGTACTAGGGAATTCCTAAGAGGACATCACAACCTTCCAAGGGCATTATGTAGAAGTCCTCATGCTCCAAATACCCCTGACAATGCAACCGAAGTTTGCCAATGACAGGTGTAATGGCTACGTCCCTGTCGGGTGCCGCTAGAACTGCCTCTGCTAGTGGTCCCATCTGATCGTGTGTGATCTCGAGCCGCGCCGCCAATTCAGGTGAAATGAAGTTGGCCTTGGCTCCTCCATCAAAGAAGATCAGGGCTTCTTGGTCTTTCACTTTGCCCCAAGCGACAAAGTTCTGTACTCTCATCAATCGTGCTTGGGTCAGTACTGATGCAATCTGGAACCAGTCCTGCTTTCATCTTGCCTTTTCGTCCACGTTCCTCAGCTGCTTTTGGACCCTCTGGCCTGTCTTCATCCTTGTCGTTCTGTTCTTTCGGTGCCTTTTTAGGTCACTTTGCGGAGATAGGGATAGTTTCCCCGCATCCAAAGCACTTCCCCTCTTTGATGTAAAGAGCTCTCTCTCGAGGAGTGAGTTTGGGTTGTGCATCCTTTTCTTTCTTTTCTGGGTTGCTCTTCCTCTTTCTACTTTCATTGTTTGAAGTCTGCTCGGTCCTTTGCGTCATGATTTCATCTGTGGGGTAGGTCAAACTGCCTGAGTGAATGGCAAAACCCCGTTTGACTCATCAGTTCGTGAATGGAATCTGACTTTTGCTCTAAAAAGCGATCTCGGATCTCTTTAGGAAATCCCAAGGTAAACCGCTCAATCTGTTCTTTGAACAAGATCTTCTTAAATGAAGAGGCTGGTAGAAAAGAGCTCCAGAATTTCTCGCAATATGCGTCCATTAAATTTCAGCCATTTAACTGGCGTTGTCTTGTGTAATAGAAGCGTGGACCACCAAATTCGAGCATTTCCCTTGAAGTAAGAGGTAGCCCTCTGAATCTTGGAGTGCTCTGAGTAACGCCCTCCAGAGAAAGCTATGTCAAACTGTTGTATGAAAGCCAAAGCCTTCGAAGCATCTCTATAACTAGAAAACGTGTCAAATTTAATTGACTGTCCACCTTCCTTAAACTCTCGGACTTTCTTGCTTTTATCTTCCAGAAAGTCATACTGGTTGGCTTTATAAAAATTCTTCTTCTTTGCATAAAAGCTGCTGCCGTCAGAGTCCGAACTATCTGAAGACGAGTCCTCTGTAGAACTGTCAACAAATGGGCGAGATTTGGACTTCTTTGTCTTTTTCTTGCCCTTTCCGAAGCTTTGCTTTTCTCTTCGCTTTTTCACTTTTCTGTCTTCTTCGCTCGAGTCGGAGGAGCTAGAAGAACTCGAAGAAGAAGAAGAAGAAGAACTGGGTACTCCTTCAAATCGAACACGCTTCTTGTGCTTTCTTGCCGATGCAAATGTAGACTGACGACCCAAATAATCAAGGAAGTCGGTTCCTTTCTTTTGCTTTTTGTCGTGCTTTTCTGCTTTGTTCTGCACGTCAAAAAGCTGAGAAATTCGTGCATCAACCACCTCTTATAATTCTTGCTCTGTAAACATCCTTGGAGTAGGAGGTTTCTTGAGTGCCGGTTTGAGGGGTGGTTCTGTGGTTTGCCGCCACTGTGAGTGCACCTTGTCGAAGGAGGTCTGCCTCATAAATTTTGCAAATTTCGGATCCTTCGCAAAATTTAGCATCATCTTTGTTGCATCGTCGATCAATCGTCGACGTTCCATCTCAAGCTCTGCCTGAGTAGGCCGAGGTAGGCCATACTCCTCGCGTGAATCCTCTTCGTGATCTCTTTCCGCATCTCCGGATGTAGAGGAAGTCGATTGATCTGCAACTCAAAGTACAGGGGAGTGGGAGGCTCTCACTCTCAGAATCTGCGTCTAGATGCTCTGAGAAGTGGCAAGCCTGACCACGCTTATAAAGAGATTACAAGGGATGCCAAAAGTAGAGCCCCAAAAGCTTCAAGTTGAAAGCCCTAAAAAATAAAGCAAAACTCTCTCTCACAAGCTTTGCTTGTAAATTAAAGCAACTCCAAAAAGCTTTAGTGTAAGAAAATTCCTAGCCCTTGCGTAGCCAAAATCTGCCAAAAACAGCGTAGCCAAAATCAGCCCACGCATCCGTACGCCATCTGCCACGTCAGTAGCCCTGTACGGTTCCGCGTTTTCCAGCAGATTCTGCGCTGCCTTGCACGGGTCTGCCACATCAGCTTCAGTGCCTTTTACGGAATTCTGCAGCCAGCAGTATGTATGTATCTGGGCTGCCATAGTGTGTGTGTATGTGGGTTGCCATGTCATTGGGTTGTGAGACTCTCAATGGTCAAAAAGAGTGGACAAGTGTCCCAACTCCTTGAAGCTTTGCAATAAGTGTCCTTATCTAGCATCCTCCTCCTAGAATCTTCTAGAAGCTTTTAGAACCTTCCTTCTTTGGAAATCTGCTAACAAAAAGAAATGTCAATATGGGTATCAAATAAAAGCTCTTTTTGTGTAGATCAGGATTCTAGCTTTAAAACATAAATTCAAAATACTTGTGAAAATATATAAGCATTCAAATCATTCAGCCCAACATATGCACAATGAGCAATCTTTCATGATCATGCCATCTTATTGATTGTAACTGTCGTCTCTGGTGGATCTAGCCCACACTCCAAGGCATCAATCCTTTTTGTGAGCAAGTATGACCCCGATATGCATGAGCTATATGTCACATGCGTCTTTTCAAATTATCTCGGTGGGAGTGTTCATTATCAATATTCTAACTCACTGTGTGGATCCACCTTAACCTGTGATTACTCATCGATGGCCATCCTAAATGCATTCTTTTGCATATCTTAAATTCAAAGAGGAAAACAGTTTTGAGACTAGAAATTTTAAAGAATACTTAAAGAAAGGATACAAGTTCTATTCCGGATAGTCCACCGGATCTTATGCAATTGACCTTAGTTGAAAAGCTCTTTATACTGTCGAAGGATGTCAAGATATTCCTTCATGAACTCCTTATCCACCCACTTTGCATCTGCTAGGGGTAGATCTTTGAATTTGAGCAAAACCTTACACACTACAAGATTGCTTCTTGTAGTTCGATCCTTATGAAATAGGACTTGCTCAGGTTTAATAATTTGCCTTGTTTGTTCGACCTCTAGAGGATCTTCAATGATGGGTTCTTCTGGTATTGGTTTTACATAAGGTTTTAACAACCTTACATGAAATGCATTATGTATCCACCAATGAGTAGGAAGCTTAAGCATGTAGCTCCGTTTATTGATTTTCTCGATCACTCTGAAGGGTCCAAAGTATCTCTTAGATAGCTTTGGAAAGATCTTTGTTTGCCTTGAACTTTGCTTCAACATGTTTTTATCAAACTTTAGCAAGACATAGTCACCTTCTTTAAAGACCGAACGTCTTCGTCGCTTGTCTGCTTGCTTCTTCTATTGTTCTTGAGCTGCCTTGATAGTAGCTTTTACTTGATTCATGATTGCTTTCAAGTCTATGACAAATTTATTAGCTGCAAAAATTTTATCCTTTGTGCAGATGATAGGTGGAGGTATTACTCTTCCTTGTACAACTCCATTTGGGGCTTTCCGTTGACAAATGTACCGTATTGTTTTAGGCAAACTCTAGTAAAGGTAGATACTTGTCCATTATGGTTCCTGTTCACTAACATAAGCTTTCAACATAGCAAGAAGATTGAGATTCATGAACTCTGTTTGACCATTTGTTTGTGGATATAAGCAAGAACTTTAAAGTTGTCCCCAAATTCTCAAATAGAGCACACCAAAAATTACTAATAAACTTGGAGTCTCTATCAAACATGCCATGTAACCTAAAGATGCATACTTGTGTAGACTTCAATGTTTTGTGATGAGAAATGAAATGATGCTCATTGATTCTGTCTACGATGACCTAAATCATGTCATTTCCTTGTGGCGTCCTTGTAATTTTTGTGATGAAATCCATGTTGATTCCCAAGGATTCCCTGGTATTGGCAAAGGTTGTAATAATCATGGAGCTTTTTGTCTTTCAAACTTTGATTTTTGACAAACCAAACATTTTTTGATTTAGTTTTGGGTGGTACATGACCTTTTGTAAGTAATTGTTGACTAAGAGGTAGTATGATGCATAGCCGATTATCCATCATGAGATATTCATCTTTGATGCGATAGTTTGGATGAGCATCTCCTTCTCGTAGCTTTAGCCATACTTCTTTACAATCAACATCCTGGTCGTATGTATTCTTCATACCTTGAAAGTCTTCATGATGAGCCATTGTGATTGTAGAGATTTGAGGTGCTCTAGAAAGTGCGTCAGGACCATATTAAGCTTTCGAGGAGTATAAGATTTGAAAATGAAACATTGACAAAAGGTTTTTCCATTTTGCATGCTTTTCTTGCAAATATGTTGTAGCCTATGAGAGTAGAACGTTCTCGCGATCAGAGCGGGTTGTAGGGATGTACGAGGAGGAGCTATTGGTAGTAATACATGCTCTTATTGAGTGGTGCCATTTTCTACTCATTGGACTTTTCATGTTGATTGATCACCAGAGTTTGAGATACTTCTTGTCCTAGAAACAACATTCGGATAAGTAGATGAGATGGGCAAATATTTGTCGTAGAAGAGTTCGGGGGTGGAAGAAAGCCGCATATATCAGCTATATCGGCGATACACCATCAAAACTTCGATGGTATGATTGTGCAACACACCACAGATTCAAATTTTGTAGATTTCTTTGACCAGTTGGAGAGTGGAGAGACAATTGTGGGCTTTGCTCTAAAGGAAGGTTTTCTTTTGCGGAAGACAATGCTGTGTGTTACGGGTTGAGGAACAAGGTCTTGACAGAGTGCCATTATCCACCTTTTGCTGGGCATATATGCATCGAAAGCACCTTGAAAGGTGTGGAAAAGTATTTCTATTGGCCTAGGCTCAAAAAAGATATGGACGAGTTTCTTCGGAGTTTTTTAGTGTGTCAAAAGGTCAAGTTTGATGGGCACAAGTCACATGGTCTCCTACAACCTTTACTTCCTAGCAGACCTTAGGAGAGTAGAGCAGGACTTCATTTTTGATCTTCCCAAGACTCGGATTGGGCATGATGGCATTTGGATTATCATTGACCGCTTCAATAAACAGGCTTCCTTCATTTCGGTATAGAAGACAGCTAAAGCCGACCATTAGTGTCACAAACTGCTGATGTGTCAAGCCACTGAAGAACGGAGCCAACATGTAGATCTTGGCTGAGGAGTTTAAACCCTAGAAGAAGAAGAAGCAGCAGTAGAAGTTTTACTAACTTGCAAAGTCTTGTCGAGAGGCCTATTTTTAAAGAAGAGTTCCCACCAACTTACGGGACCCCGTCCAATGTGGCCCAAGTTACCTAAAGAGATTGAATAAAGCAAGACCTCTACACACACACACACACACACACACACACACAAAGATTTGTGTGGAGCTTGATGATGTGGCAGCTGTACGGATGCCCGCTTATGTGGTAATCTGTACGGACTTCCGGGAATTGCATTGGCAGATGCTAACGTGGCAGGTGTACAAATTTCTGTGATTTATGCTGGGCAGCTTTTAGGGCCAGTTTTTGAGGCCAGATGCTTTTGAGTTTGAAGCTTTTCATGTAAAGTGCTTTTCATAGGCCAAGGGCCTTTAAATTTGTGCCATGGGCTCATTCTTTGGCATCCTTCTGCGTGAAGGTGTAGAGCTTGGAGTACCGACATTGTGCTGAGTTGAAGCAATATAAAGAAATACCGAAAGGGGTGCCAAGGTTTGGGGCTAGTGCTCTCTTGGGGTGGAACTACACCAATGCCCGTCTCGTGTCGTGCATCTCTTTTAGTTCAATGTTATTTGAAGTGCTTAAAGTTGTTCAGTCTGTTCTTTTCTGTTGGCACATTGTCAGGGGTATTTAGGGCACGAGGACTTTTGTAACAGACTTGGACACTCCAAGTCAAGAATCAATCAGGATAGCACCAAATAACCACTTCAAAACAATTCACATTTCACAGTAGATTTGCATTGGCCCCGCGGAGTCCCGTGCCTAGAGATATTGGCCCCAAAGACTGGCGCCCCTTTCGGTATTTCTTTATGTATTAATCAGTGTCAAAGTACAAGAGAGTGGTTCGGGTTTCACTCTTAGACTCTGTGTCCAGATGCTCTGCAGAGTGTGAGCCCTCACCACGTATTTAAATTACAAGGGATGCCAAAAGCAGAGCCCCAAAAGCTTCAGATTAAAAGCCTAAATAAAAGCAAAGGCTATTTTTCTCTTTCAAACTCACTTGAGTTCAAAATAAAGCAAAATATTCTCTTTCCCTCCCTCTTTCTCATGCTTTACGTAGAGAAAAGCTGAAAAGCTGCCGCCAAAAGCTGGCCTTTTTTCCGTAATTTCCGCCGCAAAAAGCGGGCAGTGCCGTACGGTGCCACGTCATTAGATCAGCGCTTTATCCGGGGGTTCAGCCTGCTGCTAGGGTTAGGGTTAGGGTTTTTGGCAGATTTTAGGGTTTGCAGGTTTTAGGGTTAGGGTTTGCAGAATTAGGGTTTTCAGCACCAGTCATGGTTTCGGCTCCCGGGCAAACACGTCATCACTTTGTGACATACCCCGCCTCTTGAAAGCATTGTAATCGCTCTCGATTACGCCTGCAAAATAGACAGAGGCTATAAACCGTCTTAGCAGACACTGACTGTTAGTACCTACGTACTAGGAACACACATCTAGCACGTGTACCAATCGACAGTCACATCACACAACATTACAGGACATCACTAGACATCACAGGACATCACATGACATTCAACATTCATTCGGATCTTAGACCATGATTTATCGGCAATGTAGCTAGCAATCGCATCTAGATCCAATCGGGACCTCATCGATGTCCGATTGACTAACCCCTATTGCAACCATGTCTATTCGAGATCAATCAGACCAAAATGCTGCAGTCATTTCGTCTATCAGTTCGTGCACTTAAAAGAAGTCAAGAACAAATCAGTATCATAATCAGGAATTCCATTTCATAAAGTCATACAGCAGAATACTGTCAGCTTTCAGTATCCGTGAAGCTCAAAGAGATATCAGTGACTCTAGTATCTAAAATCAAGGCATCTATTGACAAAGGAGCGGAGTGACTCCCCTCTTGTGCATCCCACTGCACCAGATCTCCGGCCAAGCTTAATTCTGGGTTCCATTTGGAGTAGACTATGCTAAACCAAAAGCCTCGAGGTAAAGTTTCACAATCTGAGGAGTATCTGCCAGGTCCTCCTCCTCCATTCACTTCGCATCCAATGCAGGATAGTTCTTGAACTTAACCAAGAACCGCCTTCGGACTTTACCTTTATTCTTCGTATCCTTATGTGCCAAAATCTGTTCAGGAACAAGGATCTCCTCGTTTTCTTCCACTTCAGGTTGCTCATCACGATCCCCATCATCAGGCACATCACCTTTAAAAGGTTTCAAGAGACTCACATGAAATGCATTGTGAATCCTCCAAGTATCAGGCAGTTTTAGTCGGAAGGAGACATCATTTATCTTTTCAGTGATCTGGAAAGGTTCGTAGTATCGCATACTAAGCTTTGGAAAAAGCCTCTCCTTTCCCTTTTTCTTTCTAAGACGTGCCTTCTCAAAACGTAAGAGCACCTAGTCATCCTCCTTCAATTAAGTCGCGACGATGGCGATCTGTTGCCTTTTTCTGTCGTTCTTGAGACTTCTGCAAAGTCTCGCGAACCTTGGCAAAAGCAGTATCTAAGTCTCGCGTATATTCATTTGCTTCAAAAATCTTATCTTTCGTGCTTAGGAAGGGTGAAACCTTCGTAGCACCTTCAACAATCTCAAATGACGCCTTCCCCGTCGAAGAGTGTATCGTGTTATTGTATGCAAATTCCACCAAAGGTAGGTACTTTTCCCATTCAGTCTTCTGATCCGAGATATAAGACTTCAATAAATCTAGAACCACTGAATTGGCAATCTCAGAGTGCTCGTCAGTCTGCGGGTGGAACGATGACGAGAACTGCAACCGCGTGCCAATGTTCTCCCAAATTGCCTTCCAAAACAAACTCGTAAATCTGGGGTCTCTGTTGGAGACAATCGTCTCAGGCATGCCATGTAATCTGAAGATCTGGGGCACAAACAGTGTCGCTAAGTGATCCTGCTTGACTGTTTTCTTCATTGGAATGAAATGAGCCTGTTTGCTAAATCTGTCAATAACAGTCCAGATACCGTCGTGACCACTCTGTGTTCTCGGGAGATCAAAAATGAAATCCATTGCAATACTTTCCCAGGGGTGGGGGGGTATGGGTAAAGGCTGTAACAATCCTTGTGCTTTATGCCTGTCAATCTTGACCTTCTGGCATGCTAAGCAACTGCGCACAAACTCTTCCACATCCTTTTTGAGTCTCGGCCAAAAGAAGTATCTCTCTACCCCTTTCATGGTGGTAGCAATGCCGCGGTGACCCGTAAAAGGTGGACAGTGGATTCAGTCATAACCTTTTCCCTCAACGGCTATGTAACGCACAACATGGTTTTTCTCATCAAGTAGCCATCCCGAATGGAATATCCCGCTACTATCTCCCCATCCCGTATCCATGTGAAAACGTCTGCAAAGTTTGTATCTGTGGCATACTAGTCGACCATATCCTCGAAGCTCCTATGATGTATCGCAAAAATAGCCAGAACCAACGGCTTCCAAGACAAAGCATCTGCCACCAAATTCTTCTGTCCTTGCACATGGACAATCTGGAAGTGAAATTGTGACAAGATGTTCGCCCACCGAATCTGCTTTTCCGAAAGCTGCTTCTGTGACAAGAAGTAGCGCAAACTCTGATGGTCTGTAAAGATGGTAAAATCCGCTCCGAGTAGGTAATGCCGCCACTGAGTAAGAGCATGGATAATCGCCAAAAGCTCTTTCTCATAAATATGTGCTGTCATTTCCGGCCTTGAGAACAATCGGCTCTCGTAAGCAATGACATGGCCTTCTTGCATTAAGACCGCACCCAGACTACGACCACAAGCATCAAAATATACTTCAAATGACTTCTGCAAGTCCGCAAAGTCAAAACTGGTCCGATAGTCAATTTCTCTTTCAATGTCTGAAAGGCAGTCACCTTTGTGGATCCCCACGAGAAAGGGACTCCTTTCTATGTCAAGATATGCAAAGGGGAAGCAACCTCTACAAACTTTCGAATGAACCGCCTGTAGTATGAACAGAGTTCCAAGAAGCTTCTAACTTCATGGACATTCTTCAAATCGGGCCAATCACGGATAGTCTCTATCTTGGCCGGATCCATTTGCACTCCTGCTGCTGAGACAATGTGTCCCAAAAAGTGTATCTTTGGTAGGAAAAATTCACTTTTATTTGCATTAATTACTAACTTGTGATCTCGTAATGCCTGAAAGACCTGAAGCAGATGATCTCTGTGTTCTGCGTCATTCTTGGAGAAAACAATGATGTCGATAAAGAAAGTGCCAACAAATAGCATGTACTCTCGAAAAATCCTGTCCATCATCCGGTTAAATGTCGCAGGAGCATTGGTTAAGCCAAAAGGCATCACCAAAAACTCAAATAACCCAAAAGTTGTCCGAAAAGCTGTCTTGTAGACGTCTGCCGGCGCGATTCTGATATGATGATATCCGCTCTTCAGATCAATCCTGCTAAAGCACGAGGATCCCTTAATCTGTCGAGTATATCATCGATCCTAGGAATTGGAAATCTGTTCTTGATGGTGATTTTGTTGAGAGCTCTATAATCGATGCACATTCTCCAAGATCCGTCTTTCTTCAAAACCAACAACACTGGAGAGCAATACGGAGAAGTACTAGGCTGGACAAGACCCTTTTCCAAGAGGTCTTTCACTTGGTTCATAATCTCTTCATTCTGTGCTCGGCTCACACGGTAAGGTGGCCGGTTCGGTAGTGTGCTTCCAAGTATCAGATCAATGGTATGATCTTCAGGATGAGCATGTGCTAACTCGCCTAGTAGGCCCTCTGAGAAGCAATCGGCGTGAGTGGAGAAAATCTTGGCGTTCTTTATCAAGTTTAGACATATTTGTCCTATCCTTATCGCTCAATTCTTTCATAAAGATGGAGTAAACAAACAGACTGTATTTCATTAATTTAGAAATGGCTGAAGCCGATACAATAGGGATAGACTCGCCCTTCAGTTTAATATCAAGTACAATGGTTCTGCCCTTCTCTGTAGTCAATGTCGCTTTCCTCGCCCGATAATCGACCACGGTATTGTTCTTGTGGTACGAGGGAATTTCTATGAGAACATCACAACCTTCCAAAGGCATTATGAAAAAGTCCTCATGCCCCAAATACCCCTGACAATGCAACCGAAGTTTGCCAATGACAGGTGTAATGGCTACGTCCTTGCCGGGTGCCACTAGAACTGCCTCCGCAAGTGGTCCCATCCGATTGGGAGTGATCCCGAGCCGCGCCGCCAATTCCGGTGAAATGAAGTTGGCCTTGGCTCCTCCATCAAAGAAGATCAGGGCCTCTTGGTCTTTCACTTTGCCCCAAGCTTGGCAAAGTTCTGTACTCTCGTCCATGGTGTTGGGATCGGTACCCACACAATCTGGAACCAGTCCTGTTTTCATCTTGCCTTTTCTTCCACGTTCCTCAGCTGCTCTCGAACTCTCAGGCCTGTCGTCGTCCTTGTCATTCTATTCTTTCTGTGCCTTTTTAGGGCACTTTGTGGAGATATGTCCATGTTCCCCGCATCCAAAGCACTTCCCCTCCTTGATGAAACGAGCTCTCTCCTAAGGAGTAAGCTTGGGTCGTGCATCCTTCTTCTCTAGGTTGCTCTTTCTCTTTCTACTTTCATTCCGTGAAGTCTGTTCGGCTCGTTGTGTCATGACCTCATCGGTGGGGTAGGTCAGACTGCCAGAGTGAATGGCAAAGCCCCGTTTCGCATGACTCATCAACTCCTGAATAGAAGCTGACTTCTGTTCCAAGCAGTGATCTCGGATCTCTGTAGGTAGACCCAAGGTGAATTGCTCAATCTGTTCTCTGAACGAGATCTTCTTGAATGAAGAGGCGAGTAGAAAAGAGCTCCAGAATCTCTCACAGTAAGCATCCACTGTATCTCTCTTGGTCATCCAAAGATGGTTCCAAGTAGCTCGTATATCGCGTTCATACTCTTGCGTCAGCCAAGAAGAAATAAAAAGCTTCTTCAATTTCAGCCATTTAACTGGCAAAGTCTTGTTTAACAGAAGCGTGGACCACCAAGTTCGAGCATTCCCCTTAAAGTAAGAGACAGCTCTCCGAATCTTGGAGTGCTCTGAGTAGCGTCCTCCTTCCTCAAATTTGATCGATTGTCCACCTTCCTCAAACTCTCGGACTTTCTTGCTTTTATCTTCCAGAAAGTCATACTGGTTGGCTTTATAAAAATTCTTCTTGTTTGCATAAAATTTTCCGTCATCGGAGTCTGACTTGTCTGTAGACGAGTCCTCTGTAGAATTGTCACTCACTGGGCGAGATTTAGACTTCTTTGCCTTTTTCTTGCCCTTTCTGAAGCGTTGTTTCTTGCTTCGCTTTTTGCCTTTTCTGTCTTCTTCGCTCGAATCTGAAGAGCTAGAAGAACTGTCAGAAGAAAAAGAAGAAGAAGAACTGGGTACTTCTTCAAATCTAGCACGCTTCTTCTGTTTCTTTGCTTTATCAAATGTTGACTGACGATCGAAATAACCCGGGAAGTCGGTGCCTTGCTTTTGCTTTTTGCCGTGCTTTTTGGCTGTCTTCTGTGCGTCAAAAAGCCGAGCAATCCGTGCATCAACCACCTCTTCTAATTCCTTCTCTGAATATTGCTTGTGATCAGGAGGTTTCAGCGAGTTTCGGGGGTGGTGTTGTGGTTTTCTGCCACTGCGCATGCACTTCCTGAAAAGAAGTCTCGCTCATATATTTTGCCAATTTCGGGTCCTTCGCAAAACTGAGCATCATCTTTGTTGCATCGCCGATCAATTGACGACGCTTCATCTCTCTTTGCTCCGCCTTAGTAGGCTGAGGCGGGCCATACTCTCTGTTGGAATCTTCGTTGTGATCCCTGCCCGCATCTCCGGATGCAGAGGGAGTCGACTGATCCTTGCGTGAAGCCATAGGTGCCGCGGAAAAAAAATTGGGGATCGGATTTTCCGTAGAAGAGAAATCGGCCATGCTCTGATACCACTGTAACAGACTTGGACACTCCAAGTCAAGAATCAATCACGACAGCACCAAATAACCACTTCAAAACAGTTCACAGTTCACAATAGATTTTTTGCTCTGGCCCGACGGAGTTCCGTGCCTAGAGATATTGGCCCCAAAGACTGGCGCCCCTTTCGGTATTTCTTTATGTATTAATCAGTGTTCAAAGTACAAGAGAGTGGTTCGGGTTTCACTCTCAAACTCTGCGTCCAGATGCTCTGCAAAGTGTGAGCCCTCACCACGTATTTAAATTACAAGGGATGCAAACAGCAGAGCCCCAAAAGCTTCAGATCAAAAGCCTAAATAAAAGCAAAGGCTATTTTTCTCTCTCAAACTCACTTGAGTCCCTCCCTCTTTCTCATACTTTGCGTAGAGAAAAGCTGAAAAGCTGCTGCCAAAAGCTTGCCTTTTTTTCGTAATTTCCACCGCAAAAAGCGGGCAGTGCCGTACGGTACCACGTCATCAGGTCAGCGCTTTATCTGGGGGTTCAGCCTACTGCTAGGGTTAGGGTTAGGGTTTATGACAGTTTTTAGGGTTAGGGTTAGGGTTAGGGTTTTTGGCAGATCTTAGGGTTTGCAGGTTTTAGGGTTAGGGTTTGCATAATTAGGGTCTTCATCAGCAGTCATGGTTTCGGCTCCCGGGCAGACACGTCATCACTTTGTGACAACTTTTACATCATGCCTTTGGAAGGGTGTGACGTCCTCCGAGGAATCCCTTCGTTCTCCAAGAATAGTGATTACAGGGCAGGAAAAGCCATCTTGAAGAATGAGAAGGACAAAGAGATTGTACTAGATGGAAAACTGAAAGGCGAGTCCGTCCTTCTTGATGAAATCGAGTTTTTTTAAAACCCGATTTTCTTGAAAGAACTGAATGATGATCAAAGGTCGAATATGTCAGATCTCAAAATAGAACGACAGGATTTGCTGCAACCTCAGGTTGACTGTTTCTCTGAGGGCTTACCAGGCGAGTCACGTCAGGGGTGGCGAGGATGGGGACAGAGGAGGAGCCGTGAACAACCCCCTTGTTGTCAGGACTTCTCTCCAACTTCAGACACATCACCTCACGCGAAATATCCATTCCAGTTAAGGTGATTACCATGCACTGAGTAGTGGAGTACTGGATACTGTGGTACCGAATCCTTGGTATTGCTTTGAGTTTGCGCTTAAGAAGGCATTTTCTCTTGCCCAAGCTCAACTCCTTCCTGCGGGTGCATCCCTTGGCAGCCTTGCGCTCGCACCAAGTGTCACAAATCAGTGATGTGGCAGCCATTGTGGCAGGAGAAACCACACACACCCCAGTTGACGTGACAGCAATCCCGGACTTCGCGATGCAAATGCTAACGTGGCAGACCCGTAAATCACGGCGCAGAATCCACGCTCTACGGAATTCTCAGCTTAACGCTGAAAAAAAAAGCAGGAAAATCCTACACAAAAGCTGCCAGCTTTTTCTCTACACAAGTGAAAGCTTTGGAGGAAAAGATGCTTTAGTTTCAAATTTTCAATTACTTTATTTTGGAAAAAACTTAAGAGCTTTTGGATTATAGCTTTTGGGGCTCTGCTTTTGGCATTTCTTGTAAACCTTTATAAGTGTGGGCAGGGCTCCCACGTTGCAGAGCATCTGGACGCAGAGTCTGAGAGTGAGACCCTTCCACTCCCTTGTACTTTGGGCACATATTTAATACAAAAAAGAAATACCGAAAGGGGCGCCAGTCTTTGGGGCCAATATCTCTAGGCTCGGAACTCCGCTGGGCCGCGTTGAATCAATTGTGAACTGTGAACTGTTTTGAAGTGAATCTCTGCTGTGTTGTGGTAGAATCTTGACTTGGAGTGTCCAAGTTTGTTACAGTGGTATCAGAGCGCGGTCTCTTCTACCAAAAAATCCGATCCTTTTCTCGCGACACTTATGGATTCAAATAGAGATCAATCGACTTCCTCTGCATTTGGGGATGCGGGAAGAGATCACGAAGAAGATTCTCAGATTCTCACGAGAAGTATTGCTTGCCTCGGCCTACCAAGGCAGAGATTGAAGAGATGAAGTGTCGACAATTGATTGACGATGCGACAAAGATGATGATCAACATTGCGAAGGATCCCAAATTTGCAAAATTTTTGACGTAGACATCCTTCGACAAAGTGCACTCCTAGTGGGGGAAGGCCACAGAACCACCCCTCAAAGCGGCACTCAAGAAACCTCCTACTCCGAGGATGTTTACAGAGCAAGAATTAGAAGAGGTGGTTGATACATGGATTACACAGCTTTTTGTCGCAACCAACAGAACCAAAAAGCACGACAAAAAGCAAAAGAAAGGAACTGACTTCCCGGGTTATTTGGGTCGTCAATCTGCTTTTGTTTTGGCAAGAAAGCAGAAAAAGCATGTCAGATTTGAACTAGTATCCGGTTCTTCTTCTTCTTCTTCTTCTTCTGACAGTTCTTCTAGCTCTTCTGACTCGAGCAAAGAACACAGGAAAGGGAAAAAGCGAAGCAAAAAGCAAAGCTTCGGAAAGGACAAGAGAAAGGCAAAGAAGCCTAGGTTTCGCCCAGTTTCTGACAGTTGTACAGAGGACTTGTCTTCAGATAGTTTGGACTCCAATGATCACAGATTTTATGCAAAGAAGAAGAATTTTTATAAAGCCAACCAGTATGAGTTTCTGGAGGATAAAAGCAAGAAAGTAAGAGAATTTAAAGAAGGTGGACAATCAATTAAATTTGACACTTTTTTTGGATTTCGAGATGCTTCGAGGGCTTTGGCCTTCATACAACAATTTGATATAGCTTTCTCTGGAGGGCATTACTCAAAGCACTCCAAGATGAGGAACGTGGCAGAAAAGGTAGATGAAAGTAGAACTGGTACCACGTTGCGTGGAGCCCGAACCGAATCAGATGAATGAAAGTACAAAACTTTGCCGCATATAGGGAAAAGTGAAAGATCAGGAAGCCCTCATTTTTCTTTGATGGAGGAGCCAAGACCCACTTCTTTTCACTTGAATGGGCGGCTCGATTTGAGATTACGCCCGACGGGCTGAGGCCACAAGCGGGGAGGTAGTTCTAGGGGCACCCGGACGGGATGTTGCCATTACATCGATCATTGGCAAACTTCGTTTGCAATGTCAGGGGTGTTTAGGGCACGAGGACTTCTATGTAAATCCCTTGGGCGGTTGTGACATCCTCTTCGAAATCCCTTGGTACCACAAGAACAACGCCGTGGTTGACTATTGGGCTGAGAAAGCAACTTTGACAAATGAAGGGCACAACCATTGTACTTGATGAAATTCTGTTTCTTTACTTCATTTTCTGGAGAGAACTAAATGATGATTGAAGGTCGAATATGTTTTGACCTTGAAAAAGAACGCCAAGATTTTCTCCACACTCATGCCGGTTGCTTTTCAGAGGCCTTGCCAGGCGAGTTGCCATCGGCTTGTCCTGAGGATCATACCATTGATTTGATACCTGGAAGCACACCACCGAACCGGCCACCATACCGTGTGAGCCGAGCCCTGAGATACACTTTTTTTTTGCCACACATTGTCTCAGCAGAAGGAGTGCAGATGGACCCGGCCAAGATAGAGACTATCCATGATTGGGCTGATTTGAAGAATGTCCATGAAGTTAGAAGCTTGTTGGGCTCATGTTCTTACCATAGGCGGTTCATTCGAAAGTTTGCAGAGGTTGCTTCCCCTTTGCATATCTTGACACAATAAGGAGTCCCTTTCTCGTGGGGAACCACAGAGGCGATTGCTTTTCAAACATTGAAAGAGAAATTGACTACACGACCAGTTTTGACTTTACTGGATTTGCAGAAGTCATTTGAAGTATATTGTGATGCTTGTGGTCGTAGTCTGGGTGCGGTCTTAATGCAAGAAGGCCATGTCATTGCCTACGAGAGACGATTGTTCTCAAGGCCGGAATTGACAGCACAGATATATGAGAACTTTTGGCGGTTATCCATGATCTTACTCAGTGGCGACATTACCTACTCGGAGCGGATTTACGGTCTTCACAGATCATTAGAGTTTACGCTACTTCTTGTCATAGAAGCAGGTATCGGAAAGATGCGGTGGGCAAACATCTTGTCACAGTTTCACTTCCAGATTGTCCATGTGCAGGGACATAAGAACTTGGTGGCAGATGCTTTGTCTCGGAAGCTGTTGGTTCTGGGTATTTCCGCGATACATCCTAGGAGCTTCGAGGATATGGTCGATCAGTATGCCACAGATACAGATTTTGCAGATATTTTCACTCGAATACGGAATGGGGAGGTAGTATCGGGATATTCCATTCGGGATGGCTACTGATGAAGAAAACCATGTTGTGCGTTACACAGCCGTTAAGGGAAAAGGTTCTAGCCAAATGGCATTGTCTACCTTTTACGGGTTACCGTGGCATTGCTACCACTTTGAAAGGTGTGGAGAGATACTTCTTTTGGCCGAGACTTTAGAAAGACGTGGACGATTTTGTACGCAGTTGCTTGGTATGCCAGAAGGTCAAGTTTGACAGACATAAAGCACAGGATGCCTGAGATTGTTACAGCCTTTACCCATATCCACCCGCCCCTGGGAAAATATTGCAATGGATTTCATTTTTGATCTCTCGAGAACACAGAGTGGGCATGATGGTATCTGGACTGTTATTGACAGATTTAGCAAGCAAGCTCATTTCATTCCAGTAAAGAAAACAGCCAAGCCGGATCACTTAGCGAGACTGTTTGTGGCCCATATCTTCATATTACATGGCATGCCTGAGACAATTGTCTCTGACAGAGACTCTAGATTCACGAGTTTGTTTTGGAATTTGGGAGAACATTGGCACGCGGTTGCAGTTCTCGTCATCTTCCACCTGTAGACAGATGGGCAATCTGAGATTGCAAATTCAGTCGTACTGGATTTGTTGAAGTCTTCTTCGTTGGATCGAAAGACTACATGAGAAAAGGTTTCACCTTTGGTGAAATATGCCTACAATAATACGATCAACTCTATGATGGGGAAGGTTCCATTTGAGAATATTGAATTTGCTACGAAGGTTCCACCCTTCCTTAGCACGAAAGATAAAATTTTCTTTTGAAGCCGACCAGTTCACGAGGGACTTGCAGTTGGTCCGGAAGGCTTTGGAGAAATCTTAGGAAAGACACAAGAAAGGCAGCAGAGCTACATCGTCACGATTTGAAATTAAGGGAGAACGATTGGGTGCTCCTACATTTTGTCAAGGCACGCCTGAGAAAGAAAAAAGGAAAAGGAGTGGTTTTTTCCAAAGCTTAGCATGAGATACCATGAACCTTTCTAGATTTCCGAAAAGATAAATGATTTTTCCTTTCGACTGAAGCTCCTGATACTTGGAGGATTCACAATGCTTTTCATATGAGTCTCCTGAAGCCTTTTTAAGGCGATATGCCCGATGATGGGGAGCCTGATAAGCAACCCGAAATGGAGGAAAACTACGAGATACTCGTTCCAGAACAGATTTTGGCACATAGAGAAAGAAAGGTAAAAGGTAAAATGATAAGGCGGTTCTTGGTTAAATTCAAGAACTATCGTGCATTGGATGCGAAGTGGATGGAGCAGGAGGACCTGGCAGATACTCCTCAGATTGTGAACCTTTGCGTTGAAGCATTTGGTTTAGCATAGTCTATCCCAAATTTAAACCCCGAACTCAGCTGGGCAGAATTTGGTGTAGTGGGTATGCACAAGAGGAGAGTCGCTCCACTCCTTTGTCAACAAATTGCCCCGATTTTGATCCTAAAGTCAGTGATGTCTCTTTTGAGTTTCAGGGATACTGTGACCTGACAGTATTCTGCTGTATGACTTTATGAACTGGAATTCCCGATAGTATGATACTAATTTGTTCTTGACTTGTCTAAGTGCAGGAACTGATAGATGAAATGACTGCAGCATTTCGGTCTGAAAGATCTCGATAGATGTGTTTGCAATATGGATTGGTTAATCGGGTATCTATGAGGTCGTGAGTGGATCTAGATGCGATTGCTAAATACGTTGCGGATTAATCATGGTTTGAGATCCGAATGAATTTTTGAATGTGATTTGTCATGTGATGTCAAGTAATGTCCTGTGATGTCGTGTGATGTGACTGTCGATTGGTACATGTGCTAGATATTTGTTTCTAGTGCGTCGGTACTAACAGTCAGTGTCTGCTAAGACAGTTTATGGCCTCTGTCTATTTTGCAGGCGTAATCGAGAGCGATTACAATGCTTTCAAGAGGGGGGTATGCCACAAATTAGTGACGTGGCAGCTAAGACAGTTTATGGCCTCTGTCTGTTTTGCAGGCGTAATCGAGGGCGATTACAATTCTTTCAAGAGGGGGGTATGTCACAAATCAGTGACGTGGCAGGCATTTGGGTAAGAGAAACCACACACACACCCCAGCTGACGTGGCAACAATCCTGGACTTCGCGCTGCAAATGCTGACGTGGCAGACTTGTAAATCACGGCGCAGAATCCGGCGGACTTTGTATCGGAATTCTCAGTTTAGCGCTGAAGAAAAAAAGCAGGAAAATCCTACGCAAAAGTTGACAACTTTTTCTCTACGCAAGTGAAAGCTTTGGGGGAAAAGATGCTTTAGTTTCAATTGCTTTATTTTGGAAAAACTTAAGAGCTTTTGGATTATAGCTTTTGGGGCTTTGCTTTTGGCATCCCTTGTAAACCTTTATAAGTGTGGGCAGGGCTCCCACTTTGCAGAGCATTTGGACGCAGATTCTGAGAGTGAGACCCTCCCACTCCCTTGTACTTTGAGCACAGATTTAATGCAAAAAGAAATACTGAAAGGGGCGTCAGTCTTTGGGGCCAATATCTCTAGGAACGGAACTCCGCTGGGCCGTGTCGAATCAATTGTGAACTATGAACAGTTTTGAAGTGAATCTCTGTTGTGTTGCGGCAGAATCTTGACTTGGAGTGTCCAAGTTTGTTACACCAAGGTTGGTTTTTCCCACCTCACGTCGATTGGCCCGTCGCAATGAGCAAAATCCACTTTCAATGAGTGAAAGTGAGGTTCTATGGGGAGGCTGGACAAGCCCTTCTTTTCAGGGTTACTTGCCACTCTTCAAAAGCACAAAGTAGAGGGATCGACAGTCCCAAGTTTTTCTTGGGTTACATGCCAATCTCAAAGAAACTAAAAAAATTATGTGGTTCTGCACTTCTTTTCTTGAGTGGTGATATCGAAGCACTGCCAAAGAGCTAATACCATTGTTAGGTGCAACAAAAGTGTTGATGGTGATTGCTAAAGATAGTGCTCAATACGTACACAAGGTTCCTTTTACTAAATGAGAGAGATGTGCAATAGATAAAGAGAGACGAGAGAATGATATCGTGAGTGAAGGTTCTGTGAGTGATAGAGAGAGAGAGAAGACTGACACCAGATGGGGTCCCAAACCCCCCTCCAAGGGCTCCCCACTCTATTGCTAGAGTGGTATTTGTGTACAAATGTTGATACAATGGTTCTAGATGTTGAGATGCTGGGGGGATCATGCACAGAATATTTGATACTGAGAGGCTATGGGATGGAAACTGAAAATGCTAGGCTATTTGGCTTGGATCTGCAATGGTACTGAGAGGCAAGGGCTGAAATCTGAAAACGCTGATGGTACTAACAGCTAAAATCTGGAAGAGGTGGATCTGCTCCCCAAAATGCAAGGGGTGCTGATTTGCTTGATGAGGCTAAAAACGCTAACATGTTGAGGCTGAGTTGCAAAACGTTGGTGATGATGGTGTAGAGGGAAAAACGCTGGTGCTTTGCCTAGGTGCTGAATGCCCATGAGGGTACCGAATGGTTGCAAATGGTGAGCCAAGGCTCTCCTTTATAGTGTAGGAGAGCAAGGTCGAGCAATAGTCATATTTATCCCCCACGACTTTATAAAATGATGTCACTTATTAATAAAGATGTTCACATGCTTATGTTGACAAGGCTAATGAGGCTTGGCGGGTCAAGAACTGTGCTCCTTGGTGGAGATCTCTTGTTTTGAAGTTGGCGTACTCAGCTTCCTTCTAAGGAAAGGTCTTTCTTTGGTGGGCTAAGATGGGAGGGCTTGCATTGGGAGCAAGTTTGCAGCAGCATCGTCTTTCCAATGGCACGTGTTTCCTATGGCAGACGGCTTATTGCACAGGAGAGGCATACTTGCCTGAATCGCTGTTGTTGGTCCTTTCCACCCATCTTTTGCTGCCAGTTGTGCCATGTCCACATGCTAGCATGAATGTGAACATTGCTAGAGCTTATGTGCATGCAGTCTTCACATCTGTTCATGTTTCCTGTCTGCTCTTTGGTATTGCATTATTCTTGGTTAGGCATAATTTGGGTGGTTCTTTAGATTGTTGTTTTTCAAAAAAGTGGAAACCATTTTATTCATTTTGTTATTTAATGACAAGAGTTTATGAATTGTGCAAGGCAAGATGCTCTACTAATTCTTATTTCTAACACTGATGATTTGAGAGTGCAAACACTTTTCTCTGTTTTAATAATCAGCATATAACGCTTATGATAGTTGCCTCTTTTTCTGGAATCTGTTTAGGTAGCTATTGCACGATTAGATGCCTTGGAGAGTGATAATATTGCTATGGAGCTCGTGGATGTTGACGATGATGAAGATGTATCTTTGGAGGATGAAGAACACGGTAAGTTTCCATTATTTTCTGCAGCATAAATAAAATGTTCCAAGGAAGCATTGTGTGGAGAGTGATCATGGTAAAGAGTTTGTGTTAAACAGCATCAAAACAAGCAGCAATCGGAATGGTGGAAGAACTTTTATTTAGTTCTTTACAGTGCGTTACTTTTGTGGCTAACAAGCCATCCGCCAGTTACTGCATGCAGCCATCTTGCTTAGACATGCAATGATTGTTTCAACCAGGCTGTGAATGACCAATGAATGAAATGGGTGTGTTTTGTACATTTCTAGGAAATATTCTTAAACCTTGTCGAAGATTTTTGTAGAGCAAAGCAGGCGTCTTGTCTTGTTTGAGCTTTTCTCACCACTGACAATAATGAATCATATGAATACCATTTACATGTCTGGGAATGATAATTCTAGGATTGTTGTGGATAAAAGCAGTCTTTATTGAGCTCGTTGCAGAGAGTCTTGTTTATCAAAGGCGGCACAAGAGGGAGACCAGGCAAGCAAGAGCTCTGGAGAAGCTTGCAAGTGCTAAGAAAACCCGAAGTTTTCTTGATCTTTTGCATGAGGTAGCCTCATAATTTGGAAGACTTGATTTTTAACAGTGGTCCAGGCTTGTCCTAGTGTTTTTAATTTTGTTTGCAGGCCAACTTGGAGGCTTTGCCTAGTCATGTGCCTACATACTTGAGAGCTGCAGTTGGGCCCCCGAGTTCATCTGCCAGACGGCACTTCTGCAGTGTGTGTGGTTACTTTGCAAATTATACTTGTACTATTTGTGGGGCTCGATTCTGCTGCATACGGTGCCAGAAGATTCACACCGATACACGATGCCAAAAGTTCATTGCGTAGGTGAGTCTGCCTTCAACATGCATGATGGGGCTCCGCAGTTATAGTTGTTTGGAGTGAAGACATCAGCAGGAGCTTCTCCTTTGTGGTGAGTGGGAGTCGATAGCTCGGCGTACCGTATTGATATCAAACGACTGTGTTTCTCCTGGGAGCCTTTTTGGGCTGGTCATTTAGTTACCAGGAAATGGGAAACTGAAACAGTTGACACCAAGGCAATGGTAATGTATCTCGTGGGAGGATCGGAAATGGGGCTAGAAAGGCCACACCGTGTGTACATGGGGTATGGTATTTACATGAAGGATCCAACATCTTTAAAGAGTTATAACAGTGTTAACTACAGCATGTTTATGTTCTTGTTTTGGTGCTTGATTGGATGACGCAGCTCTTTTTGGAAAGGCGACCCGGGAGGCGTAGATCCTCCTCCTCTCTCTCTCTCTCTCTCTCTAGATTGTTACATTGTCTCACGATTGTACTATCCTGAGCATATAGACATGCATCTATGCCCATAGTGATAGAGCGCTCCATCCCCCCTCCCATTTATCACAGCCCCCATGGATCCCCCCCTCCACCACACCCTTCCTTACCCTTCTCCCAGTCCACTTGAGAGGTTTTCTTCCACTATCATGTGGTTATTTTGTATCTTTTGTCCTTTACTGATAGATGGAGGACATACAACCATGTACTTTTCATTCGTCTCGTAGGCTGATTTTGGTTTCTCATAGACGTAAAAAAATCTTTCTTTGTTTCTTCTCCATGTTAGGAGTGTGCCTGCGTTAAGATTCCCTACCTTTGCCTCCCTCATTTTGCATGTGGCAGTGGGCACTTGCATCATCATAGGTCAATGATATATTGAAGCCATGGTGGTTTTTCCGAGTCTAGGAAAGTACCGATTGTGTATGTTGGTCCCTTGAAACACCATTTCAGAGAGAGAGAGAGAGAGAGAGAGAGAGAGAGAGAGAGAGAGAGAGAGAGAGAGAGAGAGAGAGATTTTCCACTTGATTGTGTTTGGATGTAAGCGTTCAAGCAGCCATAATGTCATGTGCAGCTTATGAGCTTGGCACCAACCCAAGTGCCCCACTTGCTCTATTCTCCTCGCCACCACTTAATCATCCTTTTGGGCCTTAACTCTCAGCCAACCACCCTCTTTGTATTTCCTACCAATGCAATGGTATGCCACTGATATCTTTTCAATACTGGAGTAGTTTCACTGCTCAAAATAATATTTGGTTCCTTTGTCGTATCTTGATTAGTAAGTTTTCCTTGGCGTCTTGTAGGTATGATAGATGATAGATGTTCATACATGGAAAACTCGATATTAAGATTTGAAGGTGGTTAAAAATTTGCAGTCTTCTAGTGTTTATCAAAGTTCTAAGCGTTCAAAAATGCGTGGTGGCCCCTAATAATTTTTGAGTTCATAGCATGTGAATGAGTTTCACTAAACCGGAAGATAACAATACTAGTAGTGTAGATTTAGTCATACAATTAGGCAAAATGCCTTGAATACGCGTTGGATTATCATGTGGGTTCAATTCTAGATCTAGGGAATGAGGGCTTCCTTGTGGTTTTTGCCCTGCCTTGTGTGTATAAATTCTTTTGAGTTTGTCCTGGACATTTTCTTAAACTGTATCTGGTCAGACTAGAAATGATTCCACCTTTATTGGGTGGCTCAGAGTCAGTGTCCCATGTTGTCAATCCTGATGGTCATTGTACTCTTGTATAAAGATAGCCTAAACGGGTCTCTCTCTCTTCCCCCCCCCCCCCCCCCCCCCCCCCCCCCCCCCATAATAATCCCATCCCTTGTATCTATCCTCTTTAGGAGACGGTGAAAGATGTCCTGTCAAGGCATCGCAGTTTTGCGTGGTGTGCCCCTTGTGGCAAGAGGTGGAGATGTGCTTTGGATCTAAAAGGAGCTTGCCATTTTTTCATGGATTGTCTACATAAGCTCCTGATGATCGTGTTGGATTCTTTGTTTAGCAGGCACAATCATCGGGATGCCTAGACAGTTGAGATTGGTCAGGAGGTGTTGCCATTATGACAGCAGCAGTAATTTTATTGACAGGTGTTGCCATTATGACAGCAGCAGTAATTTTATTGGCAGGAATCTATTGCCTATAGGAGCAGGTTCTTTATACTTGTTGATTCTTCTGAATGTCATGGAAAGGGAATGCAATAGATTCTTTGTTGTACGCGTGGTTGGAAGGATATGTTAGGATGCATTACTTGAATCAGCTTGCAAATGCTGTCAATCCGCTTGTTACGAATGGTCGTAAGTTCTATCAGCATGTACTTTTCCTAGACATTGCTGAGTTCCAGAGGGGATTTCCAAGTTTGCACTCAGAAGATATTAAGGGTGATAGGCTGCTCAAGCAATTGCTCCAGCTTTATTGCCAAATCGAGAGGTCCTTATTCGTGGATGTTGCAAGGACAGATAAGGTTCCTCGCTCACGGGACATTTATACTGTGTTGCCTTTTGGCATTGTGAGCATAGATATGGAGCATGTTTGCTCTATCTGATCCTCATGGACACGATTGACCTCCCATATCTTTCTCTACATTTAGTTTCCACCCTGACATGGTGTCCTGTTGGTGAGTTGGTTACAGTTGTTGACATAGGCTGCTAGATCTTTTGGACGGTTTGAGTGCAAGTACAAGTTTTTTCTCTTGGTTTGCCATTGCTTAAATTCTAGGTGCACGCAAAGTCTGGAGTTTTTGAGGCCACAATATGTTGGCATTTGACAAGTTGATGTTGCTAACAGCAGAAATCGCCTCAGCAACAAGCACCTAGTGAAGATAGTCCTAGTAGAGCACTAGAATAGACAATCATGTTCACCAGGGCATGCTTGTAGAGGTGTTGTTTTGCTACATGCCGATATATGGGGGTTTTGGAGGCGCCACTACTGTTATTATCATACCATCTGTTTGCAATTGTGGATGAGATGGTGTACGCAGACACTGTTATCTGATATGAGACCATAGACCCTTCTAAATGAAATTCTACCAGTATCATCATATATGCTATGAATCTTATTTTGCATTCCTCTATATATGCTCTTCTTGTGTTGTAGCCCTTAAGCTCGAATTATTCACCATATATATAGCTGTATAGCTACTCTCCTAGTGATTGAATCCTTGATTCTGCCTCAATCAATCTCTTAACAGAGTTCTTTCCAGCCGTCAAGGTCTAGGGTCGTGGGGCAAGGGATCTCGTCCGTTCATCTACTAGCCATTATTAACTATAACTTTCGCCTAGGCCCGTTCAATGTCTAACAAGTCAGCACCCATAACGTGCATGGCAATGATTGCCAATCAACGTACGACACTTCAACACGCATGATATTATGCGCCAGTTGTACCTACGCTGCAAGACTACATTGCGTCGTGGTCAGAGACCAGTGCTTGGCCCCACTCCCTTGGACCGTAACGGTCGGGAAAGGTCATTCAGTGACCTTTCCACTGCTCCTGCCATTGGCTCCGGCTCCCCACCGGTGGCCATGGGGTCGTAGTTTTTAGGGCAAATTACCAAAATACCCCTCTAATTTGATGAAATTCCCAAAATGCCCCTCGTATTTTCAAAATTCCCAATTTGCCCACAAAATACACCTAAGATTTCCCAAAATACCCTTAAAATTTTTGAAAATTCCCAAGGCTGGCATCGTTTCTGTAACCTGTCGCCCTCAACGAAACCTGTCACCTATCCCATAGATCCGTTGGCCAGTGGCTTGTGTTGTGGCAACCAAAACGCAGGAGCCAAAGCTGGAACCTGTCTCGTCAGCAATAATTAACATAGATTTAGAATGCTTGCGGGTTCCTGCGTTTTAGTTGCCTCAGAGTTGGCGAGTAAGCATTAGGGGCCACTTCAGCCTGCGATTTGCATGCAACAGCTCGACTTCGTGCGGCACTTTGGCTCTGCTCCTCGCTTTTTTTAATTCTGCTAAACGGTTTTGCACAGTTCTGGACTATATCGTATCCTGAGAGAATACGAGGGGCATTTTGGGAATTTTGAAAATACGAGGGGCATTTTGGGAATTTCGGCAAATTGGAAGGGTATTTTGGTAATTTTCCCTAGTTTTTAATGGGAAAGGTAAGTCACTGAATGACCTTTCCCTACCCATTAAAACGAGCATCTTGTCGTGAAGGTAATAGGAGCCAAGGAAAACAAGAAAGGTCGTATCTAAATATTTTGTAGCACCTACAAGGACTTCTTTCTTGAGGAGGCTTTCTCTCTCTCTCTCTCTCTCTCTCTCTCTCTCTCTCTCTCACACACACACACACACACACACACACACACACACACACACACATTTTTTTTTTAGTAATGTCAGATTGAATTACCAATGGAAAACCTCAAAACGAAAAAAATCCATAGAAAATATTACAAGGATTAAATAAAAAATAGTCAAAGTAGACCTCGTACTGATTAAAGGGAAGCTCTTCCAAAATATAGGCAACTTGAAGAGACTGTTGGAGAGATGTTTTGAAGAAGGAAACATGCTCCACTTGAATTCGGTGAAACATGAGGAGATTACGTGCTCTTTACACTATCCATAGCTCTCCACACGGTTCAAAGCACCCAAAATCTAACACAAGACGCTCATAAGGACTTCACATGGACTTCACATGGTGTTCACCATATGTTATAGGCTTGGACACTCCAAGCAAGAAATTAATAGCAACACACGAGCATAAACTTCAAAATCACCGAACTTTACTAGAGAGAGAGAGAGAGAGAGAGAGAGAGAGAGAGAGAGAGAGAGAGAGAGAGTCGACATGGCACGATGGAGTTCCATGCCTAGAAATACTGATCCCAAAGACTGGCGTCTTTTCGATATTTGTTTATTATTGATCACATCAAGGTATAACTCCCAAGGGTCCTCTGCTCTCAGACTCTGTGTCCATATGCTATGTAGAGTGAGGCCTAGGGGCTCTTATAAACACTACAAGGGATGCCCAAAAGCAAAGCCCCAAAAGAAATTAGTTCAAAAGAACTTTTCCCCAAAAGCATATGCTCTCAAAAGCTAGCGTTGGAGACTCCCAAAAGCAACCAACATGATTTGCAAAAACAACCTTATTTGCAAAAATCCGTTATAGCCTTGCCACATATGCATCCGTACAATTTGCCATGTTAGCATGTCAACGCATTTTATGGAAATCTCTTTCAGGGTTCAAGCTTCTGTCTTTTAGGGTTTCAGGCTGCTAGAAAATAGAACGTAGCTAAGTAAATATTAGAGTAGTTTACTTAATGGGAGAGAGATAATTTTCACACATGAGAGATTATAGGAGAGAGAGAGAGAGAGAGAGAGAGAGAGAGAGAGAGAGAGAGAGCACATAATATACGTGGTTCACCCAATGTGGGTTACAACCACGGGAAAGCATCCACTCATTGGCTTTAATATAGCAAACCACGAAGTAGATTACAAAAGGATTATGTCCTTTTGGAGCTCTCTCTTTGCTTCACTCTCACCACTTCACATCCACCTTATTGCATTAACTTCAAAAATGCTTCACCTCTTCAAAATCCGTTTTTGTGTGTAGAAAAGGCCTCCTTTTATAGGCCAAAAGGGCTGCCCTCTCTCATGAGAGACAGTCATGTGTAGCCGCCCTTGTGTAGACAAGTCCGAGTTGAATTCTCTCATGTGCCCATTTGTGGCCGTCCTTGAGAAGACAAATCCGATTGAAATCGACCATCGACTACCGGCCAACCGACTCGCCGTTTTTTGATCACTGTCCAACCATAATATTCTGGCAAAGGAATATTTCTACAAAGCTCGAAACTGGTTGTGGAAATTTTGGGTTTTTGGTGAGTGATTTTTCTTCACGCACGATGGCTTCTCCTCATAACGGGGGCCTTATAAATGTGCGTTTTTAATACAAAAAAATTACGAGGGATAAATCAGGTTCCATACTTAACAATCTCTCACTTGGAGAGTTATCTCCAAACGAAACCTGTGACTGCTTTTCATCCTGGCTTCTTATCCTTGAATGTCGATTGAAGATGAGCAAAAGCTCAACTTCTCGTTGTTGACTACCTTTGTAAACATGTCTGCACAATTTTTACTTGTATGCACCTTTCCTAGCTTTAGTTGTCCCTCTTTCAAAAGAGTACGTATGAAGTGATATCTCACATGAATGTGCTTTGTCCTTGAGTGAAAGGCTGAATTCTTGGCAATATAAATGATTGTTTGTCACTGTACAAGACACAATTGTCTTGCTTGTATCCAAGCTTCTCCAAGAATCTGTGAAGCCACAAAATCTCTTTTGTTTGCCTCCGTCATTACTACATATTCTGCTTCCGTGGTAGAAAGTGAGACCACTTTCTGCAGCTTTGAAGCCCAACTTACTGCTATGCTTTCAATTATGAAGATGTAGCTAGTAGTGCTCCGTCGAGTGTCTTTGTCACCTGCCATATCTGCATCAGCATACCCTTGCAAGAAAATGTTAGTGCCTCCAAAATACAAAGCATTCATGGTTGTCCCCTTTAGTTACTTAAGTATCCACTTCACAGCTTGCCAATGCTCTTTACGTGGGTTAACCATGAACCTACTCCTCCCACTGCATGTATAATGTCTGTCCTTGTCCAGACTATAGTATACATTAGAGAGCTTACTGCTGCAACATATGGAACTTTGGACATATAGGCTATAGGCTATCTCTTCTTGTGTCTTTAGACACATATCTTTGGTTAGTTTAAAGTGACTAGACAAAGGTGTAGAAACAGATTTTTCATCTTGCATTGCAAACCTTTGTAGTACCTTCTTGACGTAATCCTCTTGAGATAGTTTTATTGTGTTCTTCGCCATGTCTCTTGATATCTTCATATTGAGTATCCTCTTTGCAACACCCAAATATTTAATTGAAAAAGATTTAGAAAGCTCCTCTTTTAAGTCTTTGATGTCCTGCATGTTAATACTTGCAATCAACATCTCATCAATATACAACATTAGGATGCTGAACTTCCTATCTCCCAAATTCTTTGTGTAGACACAGTGCTCTGAATTGCATCTTTTGAACCCATGATCCAACATCCATCGATTGAACTTCAAGTACCATTGTCTTGATGCTTGCTTTAAACATACAAACTCTTCTTTAATCTGCAAACCATTTTCTATCACCTTTTACTTCATATCCCTTTGGTTTGAAGCATGTAAATTTTCTCCTCTAAGTCAACGTGAGGGAATGTCGCATTTACATCCATTTGCTCAAGATTCAAATTATGAGTTGCCACAAAGCTTAAGACAAGGGTAATTGAGTTCATTTTGACAACACTCAATACCTTTCTTTTGAGAAAACCCTTTTACCACAAGCCTGGACTTGTACCTTTTCTTGCCACCTTCTTCTTCCTTCAACTTATACACCCATTTGTTCTGCGGTGCCCCCTTAACTTTAGGCAACTCAACCAAATCCCATGTTTGGTTGTGATGTAATGAGTCCATCTCCACTTGCATGCTCTTTATCCATTCTTCTTTGGATTCATATTGCATAGCTTCTTCATATGATTCCGGCTCTCAAGAATCTGAGACCAAGAGATGGTTGAAGGAAGGAACAAACCTTTCTGAAGGTCTACTTGCTTTTGTGGATCTTCGGGGAATAGGTTGAGGCTCCTCATTTGGTTGACGTTGTTGTACATTGTCTCCGTTTGCACTCCTTGAGTCTTCACTGTCCTCAAGCTCCATGTACTCATCACATGTTTCTTTTGTTTGTTTTCTTTCCAAGTAATCTTTGTACATATTTTGTTCATTCAAAATTACATCTCTACTTCTAAAGATTTTACCATCTTCACAATTCCATAGACGATATCCAAAGTCAGCTTCTCCATAGTCAATAAAGAAACACTTTTTGGACTTTGCATCTAGTTTTGACCTTAGGCTTCTGTCTATGTGCATGAAAGCCTAAAGCCTCACATCCAAGCACTTTGATAAATGAATGATTCACCGGTTTACCTGTCCATGTCTCTTCCGGAACTTCCCTATCTAATGTCGTTGAGGGTGATCGGTTGATCAAGTACACATACGTACTTACTGCTTCCGCCAAAACTCAAGCGGTAAGCTTGCATGTAGTCGCATGCTTCGTGCTCGCTCCATGATTGTTCTATTCATTCTTTTAAAAATGTCATTTTGTTGAGGTGTTCTTGGGGTTGTCCTTTGCCTCCGAATGCCATTACTAGCACAAAAACTTTCAAAAGCTTAGTTGCAATACTCGCCTCCATTGTTGGATCTGAAGCATTTAACCTGGTACGTATTTCATTATGTACAAAGTCTTTCTACCTTTGAAATATGAAACACATTGGATTTATTCTTCATTACATAAACCCATGTTTTCCTAGTTGCATCGTCTATGAATGTTTCATAGTACAATGAGCCACCAAGGGAAGGTGTACTTGCAGGACCCCAAACGTCAGAATGAACCTATTCAAGTTTTTTATTTTTCTTTTCATTTTTTCCTTTTAGAAAATTTACTCTCTTTTGTTTACCATAAACACAATCTTCACAGAACTCTAAGTCAACTTCTTTCAAACCTGGTAGGAGTTTCCTTGATTGAAGGATTTGCATTCATTTGACACTCATATATCCAAGCCGGTAGTGCCACACTGCACTGTCAACTTCTGTAGTTGTTGCACAAGTTGAAGGTTTTGTACTGACAATACCAACTTTTTCTCCTTTGGCAAGCACCAAAGATCCCTTTAAGATCTTCCAATGTTTGTTTCCGAATGCAATGTTGTGGCCTTCATCCCTGTAGAGATTAAATTCTTGCAAAGAGAAGGAACATGCCTAACATCTCTAAGCTTCCATTCATTTTTGTTAGCAATTTTGACACAAAATGTACCTTTATCGACAATCTCACAAGCTTCATTATCTCCCAAGTATACATACCAAAAATTATCTTTGGTGTAATCTTGGAAATGTTGCTTGTGCGTTGTCGCATGGAATGAAGCTCCAAAATCTACTATCAAAAAATTAGACACATTGTCAAATGAGAGAATTAGAGCATTTTGCTGTACTTTACCTGCCTCATGGGCCTCTGATGTTGGTTTCTTGTTTTGAGGCTCCGACTCTGTCTTCTTCTTAAACCATCAATTCTTCTTGACGTGTCCCTTCTTGCAGCAATTTCAACATTCAAGAACTGACTTTGTACATGAGTTGCTCCGTCTTGAGCGATCACGACCCTTTTGGTTTTTGAATTTCTCCTTAGGTCTTTCTCTTGTTTTCACTTGATGATTCACATGTGCTTCTCCTTTGCATTTACTCGCTTAGGAGAACACCCACAACATTATCAAACTTAAGAGTATTTGTGCCAAAGATAGAGTTACTTACAAGTAGCACAAGGCTGTCCCAACTATATGGTAGAGATGATAGTATAAGGAGAGCTCGCACTTTGTCATCAAAATTGACTTTCACCAATCGAAGTTGACTTATGTTGGTGTTAAATTCATTTAGGTGTTCTGCAACTGAACCATTCTCTGTCATCTTTAGATTGAACAAGCGCTTCATAAGAAATACCTTATTGGATACCGATGGTATCTCGTAGAGGCTGTCAAGTGACTTCATCAAGTCCTCCTAGTCTTCATCTCCGAAATGTTGAAGGCCATTGTTGACGCCAAGCTTAACCGGATTGTTCCCAGTGCCTTTCGTCCAAGGACAATCCATGCTTTTCTGCCATCGTTGCGGACTTCTTTTCAAGACCGCCTAGTGGCAAATAGATATCTTTTTGGTAGAGATAGTTTTCAATTTGCATCTTCCAGTGTTGATAGTTCTTACTGTTGAACTTCTCGATCTTGAGCTTCCCTTCCTTTGCCATTACTCCCACTCAATTCAAGGAATCTTTTCTTTAAGAAACTTTAGCTACGAGAAAACCTTGCTCTGATATTAGTTGTTAGGAAATAAGACGTAGCTAAGTAGATATTAAGGAAGTTTACTTAATGGAGAGAGATAATTTTCACACATGAGAGATTAGAGAGAGAGAGAGAGAGAGAGAGAGAGAGAGAGAGAGAGAGAGAGAGAGAGAGAGAGAGAGAGAGAGAGAGCACAATATACGTGGTTCACCCAATGTGCGTTACGTCCACGAAAAAATAGCCACTCAATGGCTTTAGTACTTCAAAACAGAGAGTAGATTACAAAGGGGTTATATCCTTTTGGAGCTCCCGTTTTGCTTCACTCTCACCACCTCACGTTCACCTTGTTGCATCGACTTCACAATGCATCAATGCTTCACCCCTTCAAAATCCGTTTTTGTGTGTAGAAAAGGCCTCTTTTTATAGGCCAAAAGGGTTGCCTTCTCTCATGAAAGACAGCCACGTGTAGCCGCCCTAGTGTAGACAAGTCCGAGTTGAATTCTCCCATGCGTGATCACCCTTGAGAATACAAGTCCGATATGAAATCAATCACCGGCCATCGGCCATTGACTACCTATCTGCCAACCGGCTAACTGACCAATTGGTTTTCGACCACTTTTCGGTCGACGTCCGACCATAATATTCTGGCAAAAAAGAATATTCCGACGAAGCCAGTCTTGAGCAAAGCTCGAGATTTCGGCAAGTGACTTTTCTTCACACACGATGGCTTCTTCTCATAACGAGGGCCTTACAAATGTGCGTTTTTTAATACAAAAATTACAAGGGGTAAATTAGGCTCCATACTTACACGGGCCCCACGATCGGTGCTTTTATAAGTTTTTCAAGTTAGTCCGTTTAGTTTCTCTCGTCCACTCGGCCATTTCTCTTCTAATTGGTCATGTTGCATCATCACTTTGTTACACCATAAGTTCACTAAAAGTTTTCTTTAATGGAGTTCAGCTGGTGCTCACTTTGGATTACATCCGGGATCGAACCGAGGAGAACCAATCTTCCCATTCCCAACTCTTGAGAACCATAGATCCCACTTGAAAAGTGGGGTGTCAATCGGTCATGAGGCACACCCTCCTCTTCACCTTGATTTCCTCTACCGCTTCCCAATTGCCACCACCTGCTGCAACTCTTCCACGGGTGCCCATATCCTCTCAACTCCTTAATCCCCTTGCTCTGAATGCTTCGAATTTTGTACGAGATATTCCAACGAATTTGCTATAGCTGTGTGTGCAAATCAAGCATGGAGAAGATGAACAAGGTGCAACATATAGTGTGTGGATTTGCTGCCGCTCTGTGTGCAAATCAAGCATGGAGAAGATAAACGAGATGCAGCAGATAGTGCGACTGCGGTTGATGCTTTAGAAGTAGAGGAGAACAACGGAGGCCGACATTTGCGACACAGAGAAAGAAAGAGAGAGAGATGCCTCTCCCATGCTAGTTTTACGCGCATCACACGCTCGCGCACGCACACATACACACCACACGCACACACACACAGAGAGAGAGAGAGAGAGAGAGAGAGAGAGAGAGAGAGAGAGAGAGAGAGAGAGAGAGAGAGAGAGAGAGAGAGAGAGAGAGAGAGGCTCTTAAGTGCACTAGAGGGAGGGAGGGAGGGAGAGAGATATATATATACCAAATTGGAACTATGGGAAGCCAAAACCATGCCCTCCACGTGGCCTAACTCCCTCCCTTCTCTCTTGAAAATCGTCAAAACCATGTCCGCCACGTGGCCTGTTTCCCCCCCCTTCTCACCCTCTTGTGAATTTCTTGGGGCTTCATCTCAAGATTCTCACTATTAAAGCATTGGAAATTAGCTGGTACCCCCTACTCCCCATCACCTTCCAGAGAAAAATGTGAAGGTGACTTGAGGCAACCGCTACATTTTAGGTGGTGGGTGCCTCAAGCACTCCTCATATAAAAAAGGCCCGTCTACTACAGGCTATAGTAAGTAAGTAATTTGAATTTGAAATATAGATTGAAGGTGATGGCCTCTTTAACTAGTTATTATTGGGGTTCTAGGACACCTCACCCAACTCAAAAGTAATTTAGGGCCATGCAATGGGAAGACCATTATGGGGTCTATGGGGGATCCCTCTTAAAATGATGCTCTCTGCCTATTATTGAGGCTAAACTTCTTTCTGACCTACCTAAAGGCCAAGGGCCTTTATCGTTTTGCTAATGAAAAATTAGTAAAAATTTAGAGCTCTAATTTTTAGCACTTAGAAAAAAAACACTATATGTTATGATTGGGTTTTTGGCCTTTGCAAAGTGCTTTGGCTATAGTGTTATCCTTTTTGGCCGACCGTTGAGTATTTTTTTTGGCCTTAACTAAAGATTCTTTTTTTTTAAAATTTCGGAGAAGAGAAAATTATTGACTAGCTAAAAAAGAATGGTCATTGCACTTGACCCAACAATGCAGATTGATTTTTTACTTGAATATTGTAGTAATTTGAAGCCTTGTTTGCACAAAAGAAGTAAAGTTTGTCAACGATCATTGCTTTAGGAAGCATGGCACTTTCTATAGCTATATAAGACTTCACTCAGTATTTCAATGATTTAACTTGAAGCAAGAGAATGGCACAAATGGAAATGCTGTAACTTTGAAGTATTTCATTCTACAATCTCTTTAGTTCTGCAAACAATTTGGATTTGTTCCTTACGTTGCCGGGAGCTCTTGGAGCTGCAACCCACGACGTAGCTATGCCTATCTTCTTCATCTTCTTCAGGAAGCTAATAAACACTTTGGAAAGTTCACCCACCAGTCTGGCCAATTTGGTACATGTACATGCAAAGGTAGCATAGCTGATTTTCACATGTTTCAGTCGTCTTATGCACTACAATCACAAGAAGATTTATAAATTTTCTCATGTAGGAAAACTAAGTCTTTTCCAGTGTTTTTCGTACAATGCATAACATCATGAGCTTCTGCTCGAGAGGCACCCCATACCGGCAGGGGACCACCGGCCCCCCCACCGGGCCAACGGCCCCTGCCCCCAATCGTACCTAGATAGGTATGCGGTGCCTCCCTCACCGAAACTCATGATGTTGAGGTAAGTCACAATGTGGGAATTATTGTGAGAATTTGTCCAAAACTTCTTGTGAATGATTCAATGATTCCCTGTGCCAATGTAAGCTAGCTACTTGAAGCCTTTCCTTGAGGTATAATGTGGAGGTGATTGTTCTAGTTATTACATCCTTGCTTCGTTCATGGCACACTGCACATTGTAAGGGTTTGTGAACAGCTAATGGATGTATGTGAGTTCCAAGGATGGATATTGCAAGCGTCTTTGAATAGTTAATGGATGCATGGGAGCTCCAAGGATGGATGTTGTAAGCGTGCATGCGACTTTCCATTTTTGTCTCAAGGTATGCTAAGGTGGCTATTCTGCGTATCAATCGTGTGGTTTTGTGCATGGGTGTAAGCAAGAACCCGAGGCTGAACATGGGTGGAAGTCTGTACAGCAAAATGACATGAGAGCATGGCATAGGTTGCACAAAGATTAGTGTCTTAAAAGAGACCACGACTTCTTGTATTGCTTCAAAATCCACTGCTTGCATCCGCATGTCCATCTTGTAGCTTTGAATTATTTCTCTACAAGTTTTGGCAAAAGAGGCTTTGTGTATTAGCAATGCCGTTGTCTTTTGATAGTATCATATGTCAACAAACACCTTGCATTGCTTGCTTACTCGTTGTGCTCTCTTCATTGGTGTCGGAACAACCATTGCGGGTGCTCGTCGGGTTGTGGCTTGCTTGTAATATTTATAGAAACCACTCGACTTATTTTGATAGACATGAACAGGTTCCTCTGGAGCATGTGCAGGGTTCTCATTATGATCCAAGTCCTCCTCATCACTTGGGATGGGCCTCGGTGGTATGAGCAATGTTTTACCACTTGTAATGGTTGGGATTTCATCATTCTCCCATGGAGCCACATTTACATCCGCGCTTCGCATGCCCTCATCATCTTATTGCTTCTCATATGTTCGTTGATGGCTTGTGTCATCCCGTTCAGTTTGCATTTGAGATTAATCATCTTCATCATTCCACCCTCTTAGCACCTTGTCCATGCCACGTTCGGGCTTCTCCAGTATTTTGCATGATTTAGTGTTGGATTTAAGCCATTTCAAGCCCTTCCATGGCCCAAAATTTCTTGTGAACCCCTTCTACTTTCCCTTCTCTGTTCCCTTCCTCTTCGTTAAGCTTTGCGGTCCCCGTCGCTTGCGGGCGGACTTCTCTGTGTATGTGACCTTCGTTGTGTTCTTTGTGCAAGCCATTCTTCTCTCTACAAGAGGTAAAGAATCAAATAAAATCTTTTGGTTTTTTTTTATAGTACAAAAGGAAAAATAAGGCCTGGTTCATATGTATTAAAATCAATTTTTAATATTGTCCAATTACTGACCAAAGAAGAAATTCATGATTCATCGTGATGCACCCAAAAACTTTCTCGACGGATCCTTGTGGCACGTAGCGCTATGCCTTTTGGCCCTTGGGATATATGCCATCATTAAGAATTGTTGGTGCGGCCAATTCTTTGGACTTCTTTCGCGATGCTCAAAGAAGTTTACATTTGTTCACAATATCCACATATGTATTTTTGTCAGTTGTACAACCACATAAATCTCATCATTTCCCTTCCTCGCGAGCATCATCGTTGGCTCCATTTCTTTGAAATAAAATGTGGGGCATGGGTGCGTATAGACCTCCGGATCATTTGAAAAAAACGTTGGTGCAGCCAAATCTGGTCGACCCATGGACACGCTGGATGCTGGTATATGAAGGCTAGCATGGCTATGGCAGAGCGCTTGATGCAAGGCACAACATGTACCGTCTGAATGGGTATGTCAAATGCGATATTTAGCAGGTGAAGCGTGGTCTCCAAGCTCGGTTTATTGGGAAGCTCAAAATTGAAAACCGTGTCATGTTATGCAGATACAACTCAAGATTGTTGGCAATCAAGGCAGTTTGGCCAATCATGCTATTCTCGGTGGAGATCTTATCATCCAAGATGTATTTTTTCTGAAGCAGTCTATGTTCATGGATGAACGTAAGACTCGGCAATGAAATAGAGCTATTTTATGTTGCTGTGGGTATCAAGGAGCAAAGGAGGGGGTTTAGCTATGCTGGCCATGCTCGCCTATGCAAATCCTCTTCCACTTAGCCTCGGCCATGTGACGCTTCGCTTGGAGTTTTTGACTGAAAATTAATGTGAAGTTTGCATGGGTTTTTAGTCAGGGAAGTGGAGACCAAAAGCTGGAGTTTCATACGCAGAGTTGGGACATGGGAGCTTAGTCCGCAGTCAATTAGGTGTGAAACGAGGCTAAGAAGGATCTTTTAAACAAAAAAATCTAATGCTGGAGTTAACAAGAAAATTGAGCACCTTTGCATGGCAGCATGGCGCTACTACAATCAAGTTAGGGGATGTGGAAGGCCACATGCTGGAGTGGGGAGAACTGCGCTATAGGTGGAAAGAAGGATAGGAGTTGCATGGCGACGAGCTGTGATAAGGTGGGGGGCCACTAGCGATAGTGCTAGTGGCTAGAGAGGAGCAAGGGGAGGCCGGTTGTGAGCACGACCACGTGCACAATAGAAGAGGGTGGAGATGGTCGTTTGCAGAGGGCTATACACAAGAGGAGAAGTGCCAAGAGCACATAAAAAAAAGAAGCCGTTTGGTAGCGCACGGAGTGGATACCAGGTCGATGTTTTCCATGGGTGCAAAGCTGTCAATGAGCTGGCCATGAGTGAAAGCAAGGCCATGAGGATCAGTTGAAGGGTATCTGGCTATTGTAGCTAGGGCCGTGAGCTGGGGGTTGAGCATGTAGGAGGGGAGAGGAGACTGTTGGGGTATAAAGCCCAATGTTGTCGCCCAGGTAAGTGGGCGGGCCGCCAGGTATGTACACATATTCTTTTGTAAAAACCTAATAAGAACTCACTATGCTCTACACATTACAGTACAGCGAGTTCACCATATCGTCGTGCTCTTCTCCTCGCACTCTCTCTCGCGTCACACTTCCGCTCGTACTCCTTCAACTGGTATCAGAGCTCAGATCGAGGCTCGGGGCAGCACTGCAAGAGGCTAGAGTCACCAACTCAGATTGGAGTGAAATTCGACAGGCGAAGACACGGCCCCAAATCTCGTGGGAGAGCCCGAAGGCCTTGGTGTTGTCAGAATTTCATTCTGAGGTCATCTCGGCCACCGTTCGACTTCGACAAAGGTCTGCGCATGCCATTTTCGACTACGTGGTCTCGACGGGTGCAGATCCGACTCTGCAAATTTGGGGTTTTTGGCCTACGACTGTAGGTGCTGAGGATATCGACACTCCCAGAGTGTTGATTCGTGGCTGTCTACACATCGAAGGACGGCTCACAGTTCTTGGAGGCGTGTCACATACGACACGGGCGCATCTACACACAGACTGTAGGCGACATCCACTAGTTCATTAGGTAGCTTGTGTTTGCTGCTTGATATTCCAGATTTCATCCTGACATTGCAGGTACTTCCACATGGGATGTATTGTCAGAGATGATGTATGTCTGTTGAGGGTTTGCTGGCTGTGAGTCACGCAGCAAACAACCGCCGCAGCGGTTACAGCATACAGTGGGAAATTTGTGGATGTATGACTTTGTGGGAAGTCTATGTACTGTCAGATTTACTGCAGCCTTTGTTGAGGGTCGAGTGAGGTTTTATTGAGCTGGGGGATTCTCGAATGTTGAGATCCTTTCGGTGATACAGGTCTTGGAGCGATCCCTCGAGCACCCTTAGATAGGCAGCTAGGATGTATTGACTGTGAGTTAGACAATTGGGATTGCATCTTTGCTTTACTGCCGTTGAGGCATTGTCGCAGTCTATGCTTACAGGACAGTGAGAGACAGTATAGGTGCAGGACAGGTTTACCCGCAGCTTACAGTGTCAGAGAGACAGTGTTTTTTGAGCTGTTTTTTGGTCTGTTTTTTAGTACACCAGAGCCATTTTACAAAGGAGACTCTACCAAAATTTCTACAGAATCTGAGGCTTTCTTGGTTCATTTGACAGGTTGATATTGGTTCAGAGGTCAGTTTAGAGGGGAAACTCTGCCGAATTTTTCCCAGAAAAGTAAACTACTGTGAAGCGTAGCTATGGCTAGATCACAGGACACTTCTCTTTACAATATCAAGAAGCTGGATGGAAGCAATTTCCCATTGTGGAAGAAGAAGATTTGGCACGTGTTGGTACAAAAGAAGCAAATAAAACCTATAAAGCTCAAGGGGATAAAACCAGAAGATATGGACGAAGATGAATGGAGCGAAATGGATGAATTGGCACTTTCTATCATTATGCTGACTTTGGTAGAAAGCGTTTACTTCAATGTAGCAGACGAAATGTCGGCTTATCAAGCATGGTTAAAGCTGAGTGATCTTTATGAGAAGCAGAGTGCAGCTTCACAGGTATACTGGCTTAAGAAGCTTGTTGACTTGAAGATGAAAGAAGGGACACCTATGTCCAATCATCTGAATGAATTCAACACAATCTATAGTCAGTTGTCAGCTCAAGGTGTCAAGTTTGATGAACCTGTTAGAGCTATGTTCCTGTTGATCACATTGCCAGAAAGTTGGGACACTTTTCGCACAGCTTTGAGTAATTCTGCACCTCCAGATGGTTTGAACATAGCAGGTGTAGAAGGAAGTCTGCTTACTGAAGAAACCAATAGAAAGACAATGGACAAAGGCAAAGGAACAACCTTAGTTGTCAGGGGAAGGACCAGAGAAAAGTACAAAGGTGGAAAGAGGAATCAGTCTCGTAGCAAGTCCCACAGTGCTAAAGGCAAGAGTGACATAGAATGCTACCATTGTGGCAAGAAGGGTCACATGAAAAGAGACTGCAGAGAATGGAAAGCAGAAAAAGGCAAAGAGAAAGATGAAGACCATGGTGAGAAGAACAAGTCCTCAGTGAAGATTCAAGAAATAAATGTGACAAACACTGTTGCAGAGGATGACAGTCTAGTGTCAGGAGACATCTACTTCTTGAAGAATACAATGGACTAAGCTCTTCTTACAGCATCTGATGGAAATGCATTGAGTGACTGGATTATAGACTCAGGAGCATCACTTCATGTGTCTCCAAACAAGGAGTGGTTTACTTCTTATGTGACAACTAAAGATCATGTTCGGCTAGGCAATGGGCAGACATGTGAGATCTTAGGTGTTGGAGATGTTCAATTGAAGTTTCAGAATGGCTCTTCTTTCACGCTGAAGAATGTGGAACATGTTCCCGCAATTACAAAGAGCTTGATCAGCACAGGTTTACTTGATGATGCTGGCTACGTCACCACTTTTGGACAGAACATGTGGAAGATATCCAAGGGTTCTATGACAGTAGCACATGGAGTAAAGTCTGGAGGACTTTACATGATTTATGTATCAAATGTCTCTAAAAATGTAATCAATGTAACCGAGCAGCTGAACGTTTCTTTGTGGCATAGCCGGTTAGGACATATGTCCAAAAAGGGAATGGAAATCTTGTCTCGTTCTGGTTATTTGCCTGGCTTTTCATTTAATGATTTTGAATTCTGTGAACATTGTCTGTATGGTAAGCAAACACAGTAGCCACATAAGCATAGAAGCAGTAGAAGAGATACACAGTTGGCACTTGTTCATAGTGATTTGTGTGGACCTATGCCTAACCTATCTCTAGGGGGAGCTTCTTACTTTATGACATTTATAGATGATTACTCGAGGAAAGTATGGGTTTACTTTCTCAAGCACAAGGATGAAGCGTTTAGTGTTTTCAAAATGTTTGTGACACTTGTGGAGAATCAGAGTGGCAAGAAGCTTAAATGCTTACGCACTGACAATGGTGGAGAGTATGTTTCAAAGGCCTTTCAGGACTTTTGTGAGTCAAAAGGTATAAAACGTGAAGTTACTGCTCCTTACAATCCTCCTCAAAATGGTGTTGCTGAGAGGATGAATAGGACCATACAAGAGAAGGTCAGAAGTATGTTGTCTAATGCACACATGCCAAATGGGTTTTGGGCTGAAGCTGTATCAACAGCTGTTCATCTTGTAAATAGATCTCCTAGCAAGGTTTTGCAGAAGGATTCAGTGCCAGAGATGGTATGGTCAGGCAAAATGCCCTCATGCAAGCATCTTAGAGTCTTTGGCTGTGAGGCATATACTCACGTTCCAAAGGAATTTAGGAACAAACTTGAGCCAAAGAGTAGAAAGTGCATCTTTCTAGGCTATGGTAATTCTGGTGAGATGGGGTACAGTCTTTGGGATCCCGAATCCAGAAAGGTTGTCCGCAGCAATGATGTTCACTTTCATGAATCCAAATATCATTCTAAACCAGAGAGGGTTGAGGACATTAGAAGAGTTGTCTTCCAAGAAGATGGACCTGCACGTGCAAGACAAAATGTCAGGGCTCAAGAGGAGCAAGGACATGATAGAGTGGAACCACAGGTTGTGGCTGAGCCTGAGCCACCTACTGTGCGTACATCTGGACGTGTCACGCGACCTCCTGATAGGTTTTTTCCATCCATGAATTATGTCAAGTTGACTGATTGCAATGAGCCTTCATGTTACAAGGAAGCAATGCAAATGAAGGACTCCGGGAATTGACAATTGGCCATGCAGTCAGAGATGACAACTCTGCATAAAAACCAGACATGGAAGCTAGTTAAATTACCACGGGGCAAAAAGGCTCTACCCTGTAAATGGGTTTACAGGTATAAGATCACCGCTCATGATAGTCAACAAAAGTACAAAGCAAGGCTTGTTGCCAAGGGCTTTAAGCAAGAACAAGGCATTGACTTTGATGAAGTCTTCTCTCCGGTGGTCAAGATGACTACATTGAGATGCTTTCTTGCATTGGTTGCCATATTAGATTTGGTGTTGCACCAAATGGATGTCAAGACAGCGTTCTTGCATGGTGATTTAGATGTGGAAATTTACATGCAGCAGCCAGAAGGGTTTGTTGAGAAAGGCAAGGAAGATTGGGTATGCCAGTTGTTAAAGAGTCTTTATGGCTTAAAACGATCACCGAGGGCATGGTATCATAAATTCCACAAGTTTATGCTTTCTCAAGGCTACAAACGTAGTGAGTTCGATCACTGTCTATATACAAAGAAGGCTAAGGATTGTAGTTGGCTGATCCTTATTTTGTACGTGGATGACATGTTGATTGCTGGCAAGCACTTGGAAGAAATTTCAGCTTTAAAGTCAAAGATGGCAAAATCGTTTGACATAAAAGACATGGGTGAGGCAAGTCATATACTTGGTATGCGCATTGAGAGAGACAGATCAAAGAAGTTGATTTGGTTATCTCAAACAGAGTATATTGACAAGGTTTTGCAACGTTTCAATATGGAGAAGGGAAAGGCACCGAGTGTTTCATTGCCACCATATGTGAAACTTAGCAAACAAGATTGTCCTGTGTTTGAGGAAGAACAGACTGAAATGGATATGTTTCCATATGCGTCTGCAGTGGGTAGTTTGATGTATGCAATGATTGCTACTCGCCCAGACATTGCATTTGCAGTGGGAGTAGTAAGTTGATACATGTCAAACCCAGGCAAGAAACATTGGGAGGCAGTGAAAGGAATATTGAGATACCTGAAAGCTACAAAGAGTATACGTATATGCTATGGGAGTCAGGAGCTAAGTGTAAAGGGTACAGACTCAGATTATGCAGGTGACTTAGACAACCGAAGGTCTACGTCAGGGTATGTCTTTACATTGGCTGGTGGAGCAGTATCATGGCGTTCATAGTATTGAGTTCGAAGAAGAGATTGGAGCAAACAAACAAGGAAAAATGTACATGGTCAGAAACGAAACTCAGTATGTACAAATCAAAAACCCTGATGTGATAGACAAATGGGGGTTAGAAGTAAACACCATAATCCCAGATATGTTAGCAAAAGATGAACCGCTAACTTTAGAATTGGAAGGATACGATCAAGTAGATTTGAAGCTTTTGAAATGGCTTAGTACGGATAATCCTAGGATCGGAGTCTATTGTTGGGAGGATAGAAACATAAAAGATCTTCTGTGGACTTCGCATGCCAAATCAGGACAACTGAAGGCCATGAAGATTATCCATATCTTCAAGATCAAAGATAAGGGATCAGCATACCTACCAACCTACTTGTTTTGGGATTGTTATAACAACAACTTTGTTATGATGACTCCTGAGGAGGTAGAACAAACCAAATACCAAGGGTATTCCATAAGGGATCGGATATTGGGACAAGGACCAGAAACAATTCCAAGAGATGAACACCATGAGAGATCATCTGAGAGTAATGTTAAGAAACTAAAAACCACCTCATCACATAGAAAACCGGGTGACACTAAGGCCAGTCCAGGGCTACATGAGTCACTATTTCCAACAGACTTGTTTGAAGGATTCGGAACAAAACCAACTGCAAGGAGACCGGGAGTTGAACCAAACAGATGTGTCAGACTAGCTGATTTTCAGAAATGGGTCAGAAAATACAATGGATCAGGGGATCTATACGACCACTAAGCAACCTTTAAGCAAGTGATAAGAGCAAAACGTATATTCGATTTTCATACTTAATTCGAGGGGTTTGGAATGACATTAGAAGGAAAAGCATTGACATGGTTCCAAAACATTCCACCAAGGTCAATAATGGACTTGAACACATTAGCTCAAGGATTTGTAGTGATTGTTCCAAAACGGGGATCAAACATAATACGGTAGCTCAAATCTACAGCTTTAAACAGAAACATGGTGGGTCTGTTAGGGATTGTGCAACTCGAATGAAACAATACATTGCCAGATGAGCAGGGCTAGAGATACCTGCAGAGGAACGACTTGTATCTTTGTTTCTAGAGGGACTGCTAAATAAATAACTTTATGTTATACTCTATAGTGTCATAAAATCTAATATCTAACTAACCCAAATGATTTTCTCATATTAAATTGATCACTTAATGTGGGAGAATAAACGGGAACAAGTGTTAAGATATAGGTATGTGCTTTTAGATCTATCTCAACACGGGGCCAATGTAAAGGGGCCCAAAAGGGAGATGGTCTATCAAAGAGCAAGGCTAACCAATGGAGCATAAGACCTTAGGGTTAGCTTCATTGAAGACCTCCAATAAATATGTGTAAAAGTCCTTTTGACCTTAAGTAAGCTAAGGCTGAGCTTGAGGTGGGAACCCGGCCCAAGCTCGAGGTGCTTGTCCTGCTTGAGGTGCTTGTCATGCTTGAGGTGTTTTTCATGCTTGAGGTGCTTGATTAAGATGCTTGACTGGCTCCATGCTTGAGGTGCTTGACTTGCTGCATGATTAAGGTACTTGAGGTGCCTTGAGAAGCTTGCCTGAGATGCTTGTGGGAACACCCCCTAGTTCAAGTGCTTTGTCATGCTTGATGAGTAAGGTGCTTGATCACCTAAAGTCAAAATCAATCCTACAAGAGGGGGGGCGAGCCCTTTTCCTAGGAGCTAGAGAGAGAACACCCACTCACACACATAAGGGAAGCCCCGACTTGAAGAGGCAGCAAGGACACATGTCAGGCCCCTACCCATGTTACCTTCATGTGTTGCTTGAAGCCTATTGGCTAAGCTTCAAAGGGGTCCAATGATAAATTACATGAATTATCTAATTGTTTAGCATTTATCAAGTCCTCTCTCTCAAAGGGGAAAGGGGGACACTTGTCCCAAGGCTACCCATGTTGCTTGTAATGGCTCCTGCTTGTGATTGGCTAGGCCTGGAGGGGTCCAATGAGCTTCAGGCATGAGCTACAAGGGGGGGTCGACCCAAGCAAGCTAGGGGGGTGCCTAGGGGGTATACTCACCCACACACACTCACAATCACTCTCATTGTGTGCTATGCAAAGTGCAAGAGCTCCCTCTCCAAGCAAGTAGAGGTTGAGAGCCTACACCAACACTCTTGGCTATGGAGTGCAAATCCAACCAAGAGCCATGCTTCAATGCTTAAGCTTGCCATCTCCTTCTTCTTCATTACTATGCTATTATGTATGCTAGCAACAAGAGTATGATAAGTGAGGAACTAATTCTTTCTCCTACGAAATGTTTCTTCTTCCTCTTCCCTACCCTCATTCCCTGCTAGCTCTCTCCACCTTCGAAGGTGTTTGAGGTCTTGGGACTGAGGCTTGGGATAGTTAAAGCTTTCTTCAAGTTTATGTTATGTTTGTGGTGCATGAAGCCTTCCATCTTCATGGCATCACCTAGGTCACAAGGAACACAAAGATTGTATTGTAACAAGTCTCTCTTTATGGGAGAAATCATAATACAAGTGCCTATTGGAGGGGGGACCGGCTCCACATAAATCCGGTCCTCAATTGTTGTCATGTTCTCTAAATTCTCTCTCTTGCAAAAGTATTGTCTATGCCAAGTTAACTAATTGCTATGATTATGTTGCTATCTTCAATTATGTCTACCCGCTATGCTCACAAAATCATTTCTTGAAAGTACTCTCATTAAATTCCGCTATTCTCAAATTGAATAGGCAAATTCCATTACATTGGTATCAGAGCATTTGGTTTCTCTTTTCTTGCTTAAGAAGAGAGGTCCTTAAGTAGCCTATAAATGGTTGATGTTGTTAATTATAATAGAGTAAGTGGAACTGGGATCTAATACCGGTTTTGTTAAGCCCACTATGTGGGGGATGGTGCACACCTCGGGAGCTTTGGACTTAATAATGGAGTCTTTTTAGACTTGCCTACGGCTTTACCATTATTGAGCCATAAGAAGTCCGAAAGGAGCTAGCCCTTGGCAACTCTCCTATGTTAGACCTACTCCTCTACTCTCTATAATTAACCACTTTGAGCCGTGGGTGTAGATACTTAAGAGCCGATTTTCAAAGGCTAAGAGGAGTGGCAACTAAGGTTTTGAATTGCCAAAGCATACACTAAGTACATACATAAAATTTTGTTATCATGGCTGACAATAATCAAGAGAGTAGAATGAACATTGATAGCTTTGATTTTGCACATGAAGGTGCTAATGATGATGCTCCCATGTTTGTGAATTATCTTGGAGAGAGAGAGAGAGAGAGAGAGAGAGAGAGAGAGAGAGAGAGAGGGGGACTAGCATACCTTGAGCTACATATATCCACAGGAAAAAAAATAGAGTGTGTCCATGTCATGTGGCTCAAACTTAAGTTCGAACCTCAAAGCTAGAGGCTGAATGATCAACTAAAACAAGCTATATTCGAGTGCTGATGAGGCTTTCGAAACTAAGCATCCAATTCACGAGGCTTGAACCTCAAGAGCAATAGAATAAATGCTAAACTAGAAATAGTTTTGCAAGAGTATTTGTTTCAAGACGCTCATGAGAGAGAGGAGAGGGGGGGGGGGGGGGGGGGGGGGGGGGAGGTCTACCATACCTTCAGCTACTTCTAACCATAAACAAAAGGGCAACAAAATAGAGTGTGTCCATGTCATGTGGCTCGAACTTAGATTTGAGTCTCAAAGCTAGAGATTGAATGCTACATATACCCACAAACAAAAGGGCAAAGAAAAAAAGAGTGTGTCCATGTCATCTGGCTCGAGCTTAAGTTTGAGCTTCAAAGCTAGAGCCAGAATGCTCAAGTAAAACAAGATATATTTGAGTGCTCATGAGGCTTGAACTTGAGGGAAATAGAATAAATTCTCCATGAGAAATAGTTTTTCAAGCGTCTTTGTTTTACGAAGCTGATGAAAGAGAGAGGGGAGGGGGGGGGGGGGGGGGGGGGGGGGGTGTTAAGCATACCTTGAGCTACATCTACCCACAAACAAAAGGGCAACAAAATAGAGTGTGGTTTAGTTGATAAAGAGAGTTTGAGTACCATTGCCTTTGTAGGATGTGGCGACCTCGGATTAGAGCTACAAGGGAGGTATGTGTTGCTTCTGCACACCTAAACATATCATTTATGGGTAGAAACATAATCTCCGCACATTATTGTCAGTTATGTACACACAAGACGGGCTTGATTCCAAGATCAAAGCGTTTGTCACATATGGTTTTCCCTTTCTCTACTTCTGCAGGTTTAACAATTGCAACATAACAATGATAACAACAACTCAGATCATCCATTTGAGCAAATACACATCGATGAGAACACAATGAAAAGAATGAAAAAGGAATAAAATTTAGGGGTTAGAAGAGAGCCGCGATGTGAGCTGGCAGTCACAAAAAGTGAGGAGAGGGATCAGAGAGGGGAGAAGTCCAAAGGACGTGTTGTGGTAAAAGATGAAGGAAGCAGAGTAGCCAAAGCTGTGCAAATACTCTTTTAAGGGATACCCAAGGGATCCAATTGGTTACCATTAACATGAATCTCAGGACTTTCTTCAATGAGTGGTTGTGAAAGAAGGATCAAGGGTGCGGCAGCAATTGGCAATAGGCGGGCAGCAACCAAAATTGCAGGTGTTGCTACAAAGCTCAAGAGAAGAGAACTTCATGACAGAGGTCTTCACTGTTGCGTTCATGGGCGCAGAGGCGGAAAATCTTGGCTCCTCAAGGGCGGCTGTAGTTTGTGCTCCCGTGCGACAAGAAAACCAAGGAGATTTTTTGCGTTCAAATATCTGGATCGTGGTCCTAAATTATGATGCTCATGGCCGACTCAAGCCATAGCTTTTCATGGACGGCTCAAGATCATGGTAAGCTCACTGCATAGCTTTGCAAGATCACAGTGAGCTCACTGCATAGCCGCGCAGAGGTGGCAAATCCTGGCTTCTCAAGGGCAGCTGTGTGCTGTTGTGCGAGAAGAAAACCAAAGAGCTTTTTGCGTTCAAATATCTAGATCGTGGTCCTAAGGTATGATGCTCATGGCCGACTCAGGCCATATATTTTCATAGCCGGCTCAAGATCATGGTGAGCTCACTGCATAGCTTTGCGAGATCACGGTGAGCTCACTGCACAGCTTTGCAAGATCACGGCTCAAGGCATAGCAGTTCGTAGTGCTCAATTCATGGCAAGCTCACGACTCTGCAACAAGAGGCATGGTTTACAAAACACCGCAACGAGAGACATGGTGAGCTCACGACTCTACAACAAGATGCTGTTGACCGCTGGGTCAACAACACAACATAACTCAAGTTTTGTACCAAAGTCTTATCTTTTGCGAGTTATGAAATGCTGTGGATTATGGCTATAAACGTCATTTGTAATGAGTAGTTATTCTAGTTTCAGAAGCCGGGGTGCAATGGCACTTCCAGATTGTAAATACAAAGCCATTTGACCCTTTCAACCCCATTTTTGGTTAAACCTAAGGTAGCCTTAGTATATAAGGTACCTAGGTCATTTTGTAAAAAGACTTTTTCATAATCAAAACTAGCGCTGCCGTCTACTGTGTGTGAGAGAGAAAGAGAGTGAGCGTGAGCTTCATCCTCTCGCTACGCCCAGCTCGCTCAACACATTGGAGATCCGACTGCACCATTGCTGTAGGCTTGAGGAGAGCTACGCGACAACGCCAATCATTCCACGCGAAACGAAGCGCACACGTCGACGCATCTACGAGCTATTTGTGACCGTAAGTGTATCAAACGATGTCTATTTTTTGCGTGCTAGTAGTCTATAGAATCGTGGCGACATAAGCTACACATAGGTACTCATAAATTTCAGTTTCGTGCACTTTCAAAATTCAGCTCTGTCATCCTACGCGTTTTCCGCAGACGGGTTTAGAGTGAGGGTTTTGAGTGTAGGAGCTTAGGGGCAGGTATATCCTAGTGAGGGGATGGTGTTCCTTAAGTTTTGTACGAATCTGGCATGATTAGGTGAGTTACCTAGCGTATGTGTGTATGTGGCTAGGTGGTGTAGTTGAGAGCAGTGAGGTTCTTGATTGTGGTGTTCCTTAAGTTTTGTACGAATCTGGCATGATTAGGTGAGTTACCTAGCGTATGTGTGTATGTGGCTAGGTGGTGTAGTTGAGAGCAGTGAGGTTCTTGATTGTGGTATAGTTGGCCTTCCAGAGTGTTGTATGTGTAGGATGGTCTTAGCCTGGCAAGCTAAAGAGATTTCCTCCGTGTGCATATCGTGTTATATGTGTCCTCGATTGACATTATGTTGATCTAGGTAGTGTTTGCATGCACTTCATGGATGTGTGAGTCGCTCCCGTCTAACATTGGCGCCGTTGCTGGGGACACAAGGACCTAAGTAGGTTTCCTATTAACACTCGTGTGATGGTTGCTTGATTTAGTTTCGGCTAAAGAAAGCGTTTTTCTTAAGTGGGTCCGGAAGAGGATATTCCGTGATCAAGTGGATAGCCAGGAAGCGTGTGTCTTGCCAAGGGTCTGCGACTAGATAGGTTTAGTTAGGATCTGTGTATTAGAGTAGTTGTTGGTGGTCGAGTGATTTGTGAGGTGATAAAAGCGTTTACTAGTCCGTGTGTGGCAGTGAAGCGTTTTTCTACTCATGCAAAACCCCATATGATTTGTAGGAGTAGCTTTAGGTAAGTGATCTGATTCTGATCTAGAGCTATTCAGCACTGAATTATTTGCTAAAGTGCTTGATTGCATTTGAAATCACGGAAAAGTGTGCTTTTGAGGGTGAAAATGCATTAAACAAGCTTTTGTGGATATTTTTGTATGACTGACTGATGCTGTGCATATAAAAGAGCATTTGCAAGGGTTCTATGAAGAAAACCTGCAATTCTATAAACATAGACATCCTACGCGTAGGATGTCTCAAGGGGGTTCTGGAGACCAAATTTGAAAATTTTGACTGCACGAGTGGGTTCAGAGGGTAGGTTTTACCCTAGTAACATATTGACTTGGGTGTTTTTCCCTATTTTTGTTGACCGAAAGACAAAAGGTGGAGTCAGAAAACGTAAAATTTCAGAAAAGGTTTAAATTGAGTGATTTTTGCATGTTTTTGCAATTGTGAAGCATACTTGCACTTGCTGAGAGCATAAGGAAGTACCAGGGACACTTCAGTCTGAAAAAAACAAGCAGTAGACATCCTACGCGTAGGATGTCTACAGGGTGATCTGGTGGAAATTTTGAAATTCTGAGTTGACCAGTGTGTTCAGAAGGTAGGTTTTACCCTATTTTCACCTGGAAAGGGGAACTTGACCATATCTTGACAGGATAAGGCCAGATATACTAAAATTGCCAGACATCCTACCCAAATTGTGCCAAGGCATTATTCCAAGACCAAAACCATAGGATGGCTGTAGGAGCATGATCTGCATGATATATTGAGTGACTGAGAGAGTTTTCATCTCATTTGGGGGAGAAACGGGGGTCCTAAGCAGACTTTAGCACTTTTGACCGAAAACGACTAGAACAGCTAAAATTGGGGTCTTTTGAAATCCAAACCAAAATCTGAGCATTCCATTGGGTTGCTGACATCAAGGGGAAGCTTTGGGTCAAGTCTAGGGTGAAACACGCCAAAAAGACATCCTACGCGTAGGATGTCATATGTGTGATTTTGCACTCCAAACTTAATTTTGAGCATACCACTGTGATCAGCACCTTAAGGAGAGTCTGCGGTTCAAATTTGGGGCAATTCTAAGCAGTTAGACATCCTACGCATAGGATGTCTAAGGCATGATTTAGAGGCCAAATTCAAACTGTGGACATAGCAGGGTGTTGTATAGCCTTAGGTAAGCCTCCTAGGCAAATTGGTCCAATTTGGAGTTGATTTGTCTTGGGAATTCATCAGGCCAGACATCAGGCTTTTGGAACAGATTCTTGATCATTTGACCAACCTATTGTTGGAATTAGGGTTGCAGAGAAACACACACAGCTTGGAGAAGACGAAGGAAGCTCAAGGCACACAATAGAGAGTGTGTTACTTAGTGTGCAATGGAAAGATAGTTAGCCCTAGAGTGATGGGCGTATATACAATGCACGGGGGAAAAAACCTCCTAAAGAGGGAAAAAATGCCCCGACGGTCCTAGTGTGTTCACACACATCACTACCACATATATATGGTAACAAATCCCCCCTGGAGTGATGCGGTGAACGAGAGCTGGCACATGAGTAAAGGGAAGTGCCATGCCCTGAGGACAGGATCAGTCCACAAAGGGGAGTAAGCCCAAAGCTTTGGGGAAAGCTTCAAGATTCTCACGAGACAATGCCTTTGTGAAAAGATCTGCAAGGTTGTCCTGTGTTGGCACATAAGCCAAGCTGATCTCTCCTGCTGAGAGCCTCTCCCTGACATAGTGGTAATGCACCTCAATGTGCTTTGTGCGAGCATGAAAAACTGGGTTCCTCGCAACTGCCAATGCGCTCTGACTGTCAGTGTAGATAGTGTTGGCAGTGTCCTGTCCAACACCCAAGTCAACCATAAGGCGTCTGAGCCATACACACTCAATCGTAGCTGTGAAGACTGCCCTGTACTCAGCCTCACAACTCGAAGTGGCCACAGTAGGTTGCTTCTTGCTCAACCATGATATACATGAACTGCCAAGCATGAAACAAAAACCACTTGTGGACACTCGCGTGTCAAAACAACCAGCCCAATCTGAGTCCGAAAAAGCATGTAAGTCTGGCGGCAATGATCCCCCCTTGGGATAAAACAAGCCAAGATGTAAAGTGCCACTAAGGTAGCGAAAAATCCTCTTGACAGCCTGCCAATGCTTAGACCCTGGGCTATGCATAAATCTGGTGACCTGCGAGACTACAAACTGAATATCTGGCCTCGTGTTGCATACATAAATGAGGCAGCCAACAACAGTTTGGTAAAGAGTGACATCAGTAGGATCGCCAGCATCATGTAGACTCAACTTCAAACCTGTTTCCATGGGAGTGGCAATAGGTTTGCAATCCTCAAGTCCAAACTTACATAGCAATGTCTCTATGTAACTTTTCTGACACAAGGCAATACCACCATCACACTGCTTAAACTGTATACCCAAGTAATGATGCAACAGCCCCAAATCTTTCATCTTGAAAGTAGCATTCAAATCAGCCTTAAATTCAGCAATATGTCTCTCATTTGGTCCAGTGATCAGCAAATCATCAACATAAAGAACCACAATGAGAAATACATCATCCTCACGCTTTACATACAATGTGCTTTCTGTTGGACTGTTACGAAAGCCTCGTTTAACCAAATGAGTGTCAGCTTTCTCATACCAAGCACGAGGAGATTGCTTCAACCCATACAAAGCCTTCTTACATTTGCACACTTTGTCCGCTTGTCCTTTTATGACAAAACCGCGAGGCTGCGTTACATAAACTTCCTCAAATATGTCACCATTCAAGAAAGCAGTAACAATGTCTGATTGATGTACATCCCAACCAAAGTGAGCTGCCAATGCACATAGAAAACGCACAGTAGTCATACGACAAGTGGGAGCAAAAGTCTCTTCATAATCTATGCCTTTTTGTTGTGCATAACCCTTTACAACAAATCGAGCCTTATGGCGATCGATCTCACCATCCGGCTTGCGTTTCAACTTGTAAACCCACTTCGTACCAATGGCCTTTTTGCCAGGAGGCAAATCACATAAAGTCCATGTGTCATTCTCTATAAGTGCATCATCATGGTAGCAATCCAATTTTTTGAATTCTGTGCTTCATCAAAAGACAGAGGCTCCTCAACATCATGTAAACTAGACACAGCCAAAGCATAACAATCTGATGCATAAGATGCATGGCGAGAGCCTGAACGAGTACGACTAGATAAAGGTGCATCCAATTTACTGTCACGCAAAGTGTGCACCAGCCATTTTGGCATACCTCTAGCCTGCTCATTTTCAGCCCTTTCCTCATCAAGTACATCATGTACATCTGCATCAGTAATAGGCTGTTCTAAAACATTTTCAGAAACCCCCATAGGCTGTACATTTGCCTCATTGGAACTTACATTCGTATTTCCACCACTGAAAAGAGGCAACAAAGTGTCATAAATGTCCTGTGAGCTTACATTACTGTCTCTAGTACATGACAGCAAGGGCTGAACAGAATCTTCCACAAACACTACATCCTGTGAAACCAGAATACGTTTTGTTTGCGGATGATACAACCTGTAACCTTTGCTTTCAGCACTATAACCAACAAAAATACATTTGACAGCCTTATCATCCAATTTTCTGCGCTGCACTTGTGGCACCAAAGCATATGCCAAACAGCCAAAAACACGCATGTGCTCAATAGAAGGCTTTCTATCATGCCATGCTTCATATGGAGTAATAGACTGCAAAGCTTTCGTAGGACACCTGTTAAGTACATAAGTGGCACACATGATAGCCTCAAGCCAAAAAGAATGCGGCAAAGCTTGACTTTTGACCATACATCGTGCCATTTCTGTTAGTGACCTGTTTTTCCTCTCAGCAACACCATTTTGCTGAGGTGTATAAGGCACTGTACATTGGTGTTTTATCCCACGACTAGCCAGAAATGCATTAAATTCATGAGACATATACCCCCCCCCTCGATCGGAACGGAGGGTGCCCATAGTACATTTTGAGACATTTTCAGCCGTAGCCAAAAATTGTTTGAAGCACATAAAAACTTAGGACTTTGCTTTAAGCGGAAATACCCATGCATGCCTGGAGTAATCATCAATGAAAGTCACGAAGTACAGGTAATTGCCCAAGGACGGAGTTTGCATGGGCCCACAAACATCACTATGCACAAGTTGCAACCTGCATGTGGCCCTAACTGAACCATCCTTTGGAAACTTAGAACGCTGCATTTTACCCAGAATACAGCCTTCACAAACATGTTTGACAGGTGCTTCAAGAGGCGGCAAAGAAGCAACCATATCAGATATCTGCAAACGCAGCAAACTGGCAAAATTCAGATGACCAAAACGTGCATGCCAAAGTTTTGCATCTGAAATAGCCCTTGAATCTGCAACAGCATTTGCAAAATTTTGTCCACACTTGTCATACAAAGTGAGCTTATACAGCCCACGGCACAAAAGCCCAGATGCAACAATTTCATCACCAAAACTGAGATCATGAACTGTACATCTGTCATCCACAAATTTGACTACAAGTCCAAGTCTAGCAAGTGCAGATACAGACAAGAGATTCTTCTTGATCTCAAGTACATAAAGTGCATCAACAAGTGTGAAGGAACTGCCATTAGCAGCAGTGAGCACAATCTTTCCAACTCCCTGAACTGGATAAGTGGCGTTGTTGGCACAAGTGACTGAATTCCCATGAGGGACAGACTCGAGAGAGGTAAACAATTCACGATGTGAGGTAATGTGCTTTGTAGCACCACTGTCGAAATACCACACATGTGAATCTGCAGCAACTGACAAGCATGCATCATGGACAACAGGATTGTAAGTGCACTCTGCGCTAAAAGCCCATTCTGCATCAACATCAGCATCACAATCTCCTTTCACAGAAGACTCAACAATGGCTGCATTTGTAGTGGAACCAGCATTTGCAGTGGAACCACCCTCTTTCTTCTTAGCCTCTTTGGCCTTCAACTTAGGACACGACTTGATCAAGTGATCATTGGCTTTACAATAATGGCAACGCATCTTCTTTTTGCCCTTATCACCAGAATTGCCAGACGAAGTGCTGCCAACAGAAGCATTAGGAACAGAATTTTTGCCACTCGCAGCAAAACCATAAGAAGTGGCTGCATTACTGTTACCACCCTTTCTTTGAGAAGCAATAAAAGCCTGTTCAACTGCACGCTGCCTAGTCCTGTTTTTTCTAGAAAGTGACTCTTGCAACAGCAATGTGCATAATGCATCAAACTTGACAACTTCAGGATTTCCTTGGGTCATCAGTCTCCAAGTACTAGCAAAAGTCTGGTAGGAATCTGGTAAGGCATCAAGAACAGTCTGCACAAGGGAACTGTCCGAAATGACTTCACCTGCAGAAATGAGTTGCTCATTGATATCCTTGACACTAGCAAGGAAAGTGTCCATATCATCTTCCTCATGCATAATCTTCGACTCTAGCTCTTTACGCAGCAAAGCAATTTTAGCCTCATTGCGGCTTGCATAAAGACCTGCTAGAATATCCCAAGCCTGTTTTGCAGATTTTGCTGAACGGATGTGAGGAATAATGGTACGCTTCACAGACAACGAAATCAATGCATGAGCCTGCGCATCCTTAACATCCCAACGAGCTTGTTCTGCCGTAGGCAACACAACTCTAACAGCTGCAATCCTTGCAGCAAGACCTGCAACATCCTCAACATCGCCTACATCTTCAGAACTAGGACGTACATCAATGCCCTGCACAATGTTCCAGACACCTTTTGACACAAGAACATGTTGCATCATATAAGCCCACATAGGGTAGTTGTCCCCATCCAACCTGTCCTCAGCAACAAACATCTTGAACACATCTGTGTTGTTGTTGTCAGCCATGGTAAATGCTGCACCTGATGTGAAAACTGCCCGAAAATAGGAGAAATGGAGCGGGAACAACTTGTGCTATATAGCACAAACCGTAGAAGACTATAAGGCACCTGTTATGCAGAAAACGGCACTGACAGAAAATCTGCACAAAATGACGAAATAGCCTGTGCAGTACTGCCCGTAGTGGAAACGGAGGCCGAAATGAGCCCAAATCAAAATTTTGAGTAGACCAATCTCTTCGAGCTCTCCCAAAATATTTGTCGACCTGCGAACGCTCGCCAAAGCTCACTGAAATCGGAGAAAGTGAGCAGGCGTGTGCTGGAGTAGCTGGCGACTAAGCCCGGGAGGACGTGACCTGCTGTGATACCAATTGTTGGAATTAGGGTTGCAGAGAAACACACACAGCTTGGAGAAGATGAAGGAAGCTCAAGGCACACAATAGAGAGTGTGTTACTTAGTGTGCAATGGAAAGATAGTTAGCCCTAGAGTGATGGGCGTATATACAATGCACGGGGGAAAAAACCTCCTAAAGAGGGAAAAAATGCCCCGGTGGTCCTAGTGTGTTCACACACATCACTACCACATGTATATGGTAACACCTATAGGTGTCAAAATAATAATAAAAAAATAGCTGTGAGTTTAGCACGTCAAGGGGAAGCTACAATGCAAGTTTGAGCTGAAACATAGCAAAAAGACATCCTACGCGTAGGATGTCTCCAGGGTCATAAAGTGGTCAAAATTCTACTTTGGCCATATAGGGAGGTTCTAAGTGTCTCAATGATTCTAGAACTTTTTTCAAAAGTGAATTTGGACCTTGTTTGGCCTATTTACCAAGCAAAGACAAGAATTGTCAGACATCCTACTCTTGGAGTGCACTAGAAGCTCTTGCAGCCTAAATCTTGACCTATTGGCATCCAAATTCAATTCTGAGTATACCATTGGGTTGCTGAGCACTAGGAGAATCTTGGGATCAAGTTTGGACAAAATCTGAGCAGTTAGACATCCTACGCGTAGGATGTCTCCAGCTTGATTTAGGACTCCAAACCAACCTATGAGCACACCACTGTGATCAGCACATCAAGGAGAAGCTGGGGTGAAAATTTCAAGTCATTCTGAGCAAAAAGACATCCTACACGTAGTATGTCTCAAGGCCATTTTTAGGTCCAAATGAAATTCTGAGCATACCATTGTGTTGCTGGACTTAAGGGGAGTCACTAGACTAAATTTTGTTAAATTCTGAGCATATAGACATCCTACGCGTAGGATGTCTCTAGGCCAGTTTTAGGGTCCAATTGTACTTTTGACCATACAGGAGTGTTCACAGTGTCACAGAGATCCCAAATCTTCTTTTAAAATTGAATTTGGACTCATTTTGACCAGTCTAAACTGCATTTCATTGTTTTGGCCATAACTTTCATAAACGGTATCGGATCGGAAAAGTTTTTATATCAAAATGTAGCTTGAGAGCGGCTCTACAGATCTCTAGGGCAACCATTTAGTTCAACTTTGAAAAAAACGTCGTTTGAGGCCTCAAAATTCATCCGCAAGTTAGGGGTGTCTGAAAGCGACAATTTGCGAGAATTGTGACGAAACGGTTGCGGTTTTGGACATAGTTTCAACTTTTCCCTAACCAAAGCACTTGAACACAGTGGACTAAGTCTACTTGAACCAAGCAAAAGCTCTTAAGCCCAGAAATCATGTCTACCCTAGATTCAAATGCAGCTTACACAAGCTTGGAGATCCCGATGATAGAGGAATATCCTCCCACAATGGATCTTCCAAACTTGCAATTGATAAAGACCCATCTTGTTGAGAGAGTTTGGATGATTGGTCATGAGAGTGAAGGACTATATAGATACATTGACGACAATGAGGTCAATCTTTATAGGTGCTCAGATCCATACCTAGAAGAGATAACGGATTACAAGCTCTTATATGTCTACATATACGAAGTCGACTGTCAATGGAGATCTATAGTTGTCGACAAGTATGGACGAGAATACAGAGTTGTAGAAAGCACAAATCCACAGACTGTACTAGAAAGAGGTGGATATTTGGTCAATGAAGGACCACAAATGCCTCCACCAAACACGAGAATTCCTATAGGAATTCCAAGAAGAGAGCCACCAGGATTCCCTTCGAGAGCGATAACGAGAGAAGGATTGGGAGAGTCTCTGGTTAGACTTGTAGACAATCGACAAGTTAGACCATCCCAAGTCCAAAAATGGGTAAACAGAAAATAATCCGGAGATGAAGATCCGAGAGATCACGTAACGGCTTTTAGAAGAGTGATTATAGCAAAGGAAGTTTTAGATTTTACGATACAGTTTGTGGGATTTGGATTGACTCTAGAAGATGATGCAGCTACATGGTTCGACTCGGTGGAAAAATGGGATTTTGAGACCCTAGATGAGCTGTTTGAGGAGTTTATTGAAGAATTCTCGCCAAAAGGCATTGCTCACAACACGGTCTCGCAAATCCATAGATTCAAACAAAAAGAGGATGAATTAGTACGCAAAGCATCATTACGGCTCAAGAGATATGTTAAGCTCTCTCCGAGAGCGGAATTACCTACGCAAGCACGACTGATGCTGATCTTTATCCAGGGAATGCGACATGCGGGCCTTCAGAAGGATCTGCATATGATAAGGAGGATGACGCTAAACGAGTTGATCAAAGAAGCTCTTTATCTAGTGGATAACTGTGAGGCATACAAAGAAAAGGACTTAAAGAGTCAAGGAGATGACACATCCTCTCAGCACAGTGTTTCACAGATAAGTGAGTCCATTGCCAAGCCAACGGCACCTATTGATAAAGAAAAGCTTATCTCGACGACTTGGTCAAGAGGTTGATTCCTCTTGTAAGGTATGATTCGGGAGAGCCGAAGTGGTGTGAAATTGAGGGAAAATGGACGAACCATACGGGGGAAGAGTGCTATTATAGCATGGAAAATGCTAGGGAGAGGTATGTACAACCTGTTCCAGAAGCACCTACTCCACCTAGATACATTACGGGGAATGCGCCAGGACCAGTAGGAGTTTTAAGGCCACAGCTTGTCTTAGGACAACAACCTCCGCTGCCAGGTGCTAGAATGCAGGTAGACATGAGATACATGCCAATGATGGAAGCATCAAATAAACCAACGCCAGTACCAGCTACAATGTGGTACAACAACCAAAGTGAGTACTACCCTTCGGAGCAACAAAATGTGAGAGAAACACATGGAGTGGTGAGGCCGGTACAACCTCCACCTCTTGGGTTTCAGTCGGTTTCAGTCGAAAGAAAGAAGGTATGAAATGGACGAAAGGACATTGAGATTCAATGCAAATAGCGGCTTATCTAGGTCAAAGCTTGCTTATAGCCAAGAGGAAATGCTAAAAGAATCTCCTCAACTAGAGACAGATTGTCACAAAAGTCGCGACAACCACTTGGTCAAACAATGTCCTCATACGGAGATCACTGAAGTAAATGCCTATTGTCTTGAGTGTGGTATCACTCACTTGATCCCCGATTGTCCGAAAAACCCAAACCAAATCAGGAAAATCACGACAAATGTATCAGGGATTGTTCAGCTACCTAGTAGCTCAGAAAATGAAAATGTCGTACCAGTTCAAGTGGTTACGAGAGCACAAGCTCAAAAGAAAGCTGATGAGAATCCAGAGACAAAGAACACGAAAAGTGACATGAGTCCAAAGATAGATGATGGACCAAAGACAGATGCACCTAGTCAGAAAACCAAGAGCAAACGAAATATTTGGAAAGCTAGAAAGACTAGGATGAAAGCACGCAGGGAACGAGAGCCAAAATCCCTAGCTGAGAAGCTTACCGAAGCTGAGGAGAAGATAAAACAACATGAGGAAAAGGAGGCACCTTCTCTTACACAGATGGTTAAACCTCTAGAAGAACCATCCACGGATGAGAAACCGAGAAGTGCTAGTTTAGGAGGATCTGTGTTGGCAGAGAAGGTTAATGAGACATTAGATGCCCTCTTGAAAGCCTATGATGTGATGCTAAAAAACAACCAAACCCAAGAACACAGGTGGATGACATATCCCTATGCGGAACTAGAAAATCAATGGTTTGAAATGTGCCAGAAAATGATTCAAATAGCCCAAGCTTTACTAGAACCACGAGTTGCAAAACCTGAGGATGTGATCCATGTCATGCCTACAAAAATAATCCCACCAAACCAGGAACTAAAAGAGCCAGGTTCTAGTCATGAGCACATACCAAACCTCAAAGACCCAGCATTAGAACCAAGGATAGTACTGAATACCACGGATAACTCTTCCGAGGGATTTCACCAAGCTATACCTGAGGATTGTAAAGAGATAGATGGTCTTGACGAATTGTGGAAAGAAGTCAGAGAGGCCAATGAAGCCGATGACCTAAGAAGACGAGTAGACAAGACTGGTGATGAACGAGGAGTGTTTCTACCACCAATAGAGGAATTTGAGACTGGATCTCAAATGAATCTAAACGTGCGATCGTATTGGGGCGACACAGGATCTGTACAATCTATGGATAGTCAACCCCATTCGCTAAGAACACTACCGTCCTACATGGGAGAGTACGAGACCAAGTCAGATGTGGTTGCAGTCCCATCACAGAGACTGTCTCCCAACAAGACCATCGATTCAAAGGGGCTAGTAGATATTCTATCTACCCCAGTCACCTGTACAATAATGTTAGCCGAGTTGCTCAGAATTAGACCAAACATGTGGGCTAATGTGGGTAAATGTCTAGAGAAATTTGGTGTAAAAACCCCAATGACTTGAATCGAGGAAGGCATCAAAGAGCTTGAAATGCCTCAACTAAATACTAGGCCAGTGCCATTAAACAAGGTAGGCGAGTATTACGAGGGAGAAGAGGGAAACACCACCCTTCCTGTGGAATTAAATAATGTAAAAACCATGGCAATCCTTGACAGTGGAGCTGGTGTGGCCATTGCAACCAAAGAGGTTTGGAAAAAATGGGGAAAACCTGCTTTGATATCCACACGAATGACCTTGCAGCTTGCAGACGGACACAAGGAAAAGCCCCTTGGACTGCTAGAAAAAGTACTTGTTACTTCTTGTGGCATTGAATATGAACACACTTTTGCTGTTGTTGACTTTGGCAAGAAGAACAACTATGACATCATTCTGGGAAGACCATTCATGCGACAATTGAACATGGTCCAAGATTGGGGTTATGACCATATATACCTGAGACAAATGGAAACCATAACAAAGGTAAACTTGAGGGACCATAGCTATAGGGATGTGACGAGAACACCGGTTGAGGAGTTTGATTCCGCCACAATAGGCAGGATCAGAACTTCCAGCTTGGTTGGGTAAGCCTAAAGAACTGTGGATGTGTGGAGCTTCACAATGTGGTAGCTTGAAACGTGAGGAATGTATCCTAGAGCGGGTTATAGAGGATATGGACTATATCCCAGAACCATTTCCTGAAGAAGAGTTAGAGCCTTATGGATGGGAAGACATCTTGGCTACTCTGGACGTGTGCGCCGTGGAGGATGCTCCCACAACAAAGTTTTGTGATGAAAATGGCTACGAAGTCGTTCCTTATTTTGGAGTGAGTGTAATCCAAGAAAACGAAGAGAACTAGAAATCAACAAGCTCTCGAAATAAGGAGCAACAAAGAAATGTGGAGAATCAAAAAATGAAGAAGACGACGAGTTCTATGACTCTGTAGAACACTTCGAGCTTCAAGAAGATCAACGACCCGGGAATCAATGTCATCGCTACACAAATAAAGTGCATCAAAAGTGGATTCCAAAGTCCTCCGTGAAGACACAACCACCACAAGCATCCTCATACATGGATCCTAATAAGGATGCAAAGACTCAGCTAGGAGGAATACGACTAGAGCAACGAGCTAACAATGCTCTAATCAATGGGCTAGAAAAGTCCTCCAAGAAACTACCACCCACAAGAAAACAGACAGTAATTTTCCACTACCAGCCAAAAAATCAAGGGAAAGTACAAGAAGTCAACCTTGCTGAGGATAGTAGCGATAGTGATGAATCTTACGACATCCCCTATCATCAACTCAGGCCATCACTATCACCAATGCCTTCAGCAACAACAACCATGACAGGTCAAAAGAACAGGACAACAAGCCAAAGCCAAAAAGCTCGACAAATCTGGATCCCAAAAAGCCAGATCGGCTGAAAACAGATATGGATCAAGAAGACAAAGATCTCTAATGACAAATCACAAGATCCAACACCAAAACAAAAACAAGGAAAGCGTGCACGAACGGGTAAGAACATCACAAAATTGCAAGCTTTCACAACTCAGGTTTGGGCTCCAAAGAAGTTGATTCAAGCACAAAAAAGTCAGGAATTCATTTGGATTCCACAGTATCAACTTTCAAAGCCTAAATCCTGTCCCCAACCAAGCGTACAAGGGCTGCAGCAAAGACCAATGTTGACTCACACAACAAAAAGGTGGATCCCAAAGAAGTCTCTTCAAACACAAACGAAGCACGGACAAGTATGGGTTCCCAAATGAGTGTCAACAACAAAACAACCAATAATCGCAAAGAAATGGGTCCCAAAGAAGAACAATAAAACTGTTGTCAGTGCATCGTTGCTTGAATTCTTACAATTCTTCCTACGATTGCAGTACAGTTAGAAGAGAGCAAGTCTCTTCAATCAAGCAACGATACAGGAGCTTCAAAGACCATTACATTGCTTAGAATAGGAAGCCTAGCCAACAAATGCCAATAAGCAAATTGATTATACCCACATCTTGCACAACATAAATCTTTTCCATGCATTGACTGTGTATGCATAATAGGGCTACATTACAAGGCTTGCATAGGCACAACTTTTAATTGCCCAAGCACAACACATACCCTTTGCGATACCCTGTCGTAAAGGATGACTCCAAATAGGTAGGGGGGAGGCATTCTGAATGCGGACCTAACATTATGACTATTAGAGGGCAATGTTTTGTGAGATGCATTGAATTTTTGCGTTTTATTGCGATAATTTTTTGACGAAATTTAGAGTTTATGCCCTCATAGTAGTGTTACACAGGAGTATGGGGACAAAATCCATATATGAGCCCCTAGGGACATGTGTATAGTGTACATAGCATTTAGATTTCTATTTGAATGATTTTTCTTTTGTTAAGTTTTTTTAAAAGATTTTCTTTGTTTATTATTAAGAAAAAGACAAAAAAAACCATAATCCACATGAAGAAAAGACTGACGAGAGGCCTGAGCACTACAAAGAGAAGAAGGTACAAGAAAACGATGAAACTTCCCGAAGTATGTCTCAGCAGCCACTACAACAGCCGAAGAACTTGTCACAAAGCAGTGTCAACAGGCAACCGACAAGTCATAAAAGTCAGAGTCGAGTAGCTAAGCCACAAAATGAGTGAAGTGTTAGTCCCAAAGCTTCAAGTAATATTCTCTGTGGTCTAAGCGTCTTAGCTATTCTAGGTACTGCTCAAGCTGGAAGAGTTGAGCATATTTACGTTGTGTCGCTCATGCTGGTATAGGTGAGCAAAAGAGTCGAAGTCTAAGTACTTAAGTCTGGTGAAGTGAAGGAGAAGGTCCAAAAGACACCTACGTACTAAGCACAGTGAGATACGAGTGGAGAAACTTCTACATTTAAAACCCTTCTTGGAAAGGTGAAAGCTATTGAGACATCTTTTGATGTCACATGTGCTACATTTATTCCTCGAAACACCCATCATCTCCTTCTTTCACATTGCATGCTTTTGGCGACAAATTTCTCATATGCATATAGAGTGTCCCATAATTGGCACTTGCATCAGGCACTCTTTCCATGTTTCACCCAAGCACTCACCTTTCATGAACATGTACTTCATGTTCAACTGCTCAACTCCAATAAGAGCGTATACCAAAGGCATTTTTTTCCCACCGGGTTTTTTCCCTTTGGTCATCCAGGTTTTAGACCCTAATCTAAAGACACCTATCACCATCCTCTTGTACATATTACTTCTACATCAACAATAAGGAAATGCTACTCAAATCAATTGACAAATGAATTGGAGCACCAATTTCAGATCATAGCATACTTCTCCTCAATGGCGAGTCAAAGGATGGCCTACAATGACAAAGCTGCAGACAACACTAACAATATGATTGCACAGGAACAACGAAGTCCCCAATGAAGAAGGGCAGACATAAAAGTAATGAGAGGATCTCAAAAGATGAATGGTTATGATGATAGATGTCCGCTTTAATGGATCATAGTTCTTGTTGTGGTTCGACAAAGTTACAAGCAGTGCAACAGATGAAGCCAAAATGACAGGAAAGACCACATCGCCATCGACAATCAGGTCATGTCGAGGACGACATGAATGCGGAAGGGGGGAATGTTGACCGCTGGGTCAACAACACAACATAACTCAAGTTTCGTACCAAAGTCTTATCTTTTGCGAGCTATGAAATGCTGTGGATTATGGCTATAAACGTCATTTGTAATGAGTAGTTATTCTAGTTTCAGAAGCCGGGGTGCAATGGCACTTCCAGATTGTAAATACAAAGCCATTTGACCCTTTCAACCCCATTTTTGGTTAAACCTAAGGTAGCCTTAGTATATAAGGTACCTAGGTCATTTTGTAAAAAGACTTTTTCATAATCAAAACTTAGCGCTGCCGTCTACTGTGTGTGAGAGAAAGAGAGTGAGCGTGAGCTTCATCCTCTCGCTACGCCCGGCTCGCTCAACACATTGGAAATCCGACTGCACCATTGCTGTAGGCTTGAGGAGAGCTATGCGACAACGCCAAGCATTCCACGTGAGACGAAGCACACACGCCGACGCATCTACGAGCTATTTGTGGCCGTAAGTGTATCAAACGATGTCTGTTTTTTGCGTGCTAGTAGTCTATAGAATCGTGGCGACATAAGCTACGCATAGGGACTCATAAATTTCAGTTTCGCGCACTTTCAAAATTCAACTCTGTCATCCTACGCATTTTTCGCAGACGGGTTTAGAGTGAGGGTTTTGAGTGTAGGAGCTTAGGGGCAGGTATATCCTAGTGAGGGGATGGTGTTCCTTAAGTTTTGTACGAATCTGGCATGATTAGGTGAGTTACCTACCGTATGTGTGTATGTGGCTAGGTGGTGTAGTTGAGAGCAGTGAGGTTCTTGATTGTGGTATAGTTGGCCTTCCAGAGTGTTGTATGTGTAGGATGGTCTCAGCCTAACAAGCTAAAGAGATTTCCTCCGTGTGCCTATCGTGTCATCTGTGTCCTCGATTGACATTATGTTGATCTAGGTAGTGTTTGCATGCACTTCATGGGTGTGTGAGTCGCTCCCGTCCAACAGAGGCATGGCTTACACAACACCGGAGCGAGAGACATGGCGAGTTTATGTCAGAGTGACGAGAGGCATGGCCGTCACTTTGAAATTTCAAAACTAACGGTGCATCTCAGATTTGACGAGGAAACTAACGCTATCGTCAACTTAGGTGGACCTAGCTAATGACTAAGGGTGTGGGTAGTTGGTGGTGATTTCTCAAGCTTGCTCAAACTATAGCTCGAGCCTCGAGCCGTGTTATTGCAAAAGAAGTATAACTGTTGCCTATTGTTGCAAAAGAAGTATCAAGTTCTAAGGTAAGGGGGCTCGTATAGTGGCGGCCCTCTTTACAAGAGCAATTGCGGGTGTATAATGTTGCGAGCGCTAATGATCTACACCAAAGACATGTTACCTTAGTGGTTGACGTGTCTATTCCTCAACAAGTGAGTTACGGGTTTGCATCTGCCTTGCCATTGGCCCCTTAGTGAAACATTACCTTTTAGATCACACGATCTTTGTATGTGATGACGATCAGCACATAGGGCTTTCCCATCGCCAAGTGCAATGTATTGCGAAGTAGACAAAGTAGGAGAAACATGTTAAAACCCTATGAGGGAAAAAAACGCTCTATCTCCAGTATACTGCCACAGCATTGGCCCCTCACCTAGTTAGTATCACAAGTGTCTTTAGGATATAAATCCCAAATTTAGGACGATGAATATGGGGGCTATGGACCGCAGATGCAAGTGGCTCATTTCGTGCCCTAAAGAACGTGACCAATAGCATCCCATATCATCCCAACGTGTTTAAGATAGAAACCCGCCCCAAATCTAGGACAGTGAATATGGGGGCTATGGATCACAGATGCAAGTGGCTCATTTCGTGCCCTAAGGAACTTGATTGATAGAATTCCATATCATCCCATAGTTGTGAGCTATGAGATGCTCCAAAAAAAGTGTGGCACTCTTTGAGAAAGGCTAGACAAAATGCACGTCAATTTTCAAAAATGTTGTGCAACAAAACGACAAGGTTATTGTGAGACACACCTCAGGGGCATGTAACTCGAGAAATTTCTCTAGCAAGGCTTGATCTTGGAATTTATGGCCAGCAATAGACCTCACCCCAATTGAGCTATTATGTAACCATGGACGTGTGTACAACTTTTGACACTTTTGTTTGTACTTCTATTAGTACGTGCCTACGATCTTTGGAAAGTGATGAAATAGTGGGAATCCACACCAAACTTTGTAAGGGTTGTCAGATGTCAATTGACATGAGGACGAGGCGTGTGCACATGTGTGTGGGTGGGGGGGGGGGATAGTTGGACGTTGACTAGTAGGCCTACCCGCATTTGTATACATGAGGGGTCTCGAGGGGTTACAAAGTTTCAAGTGAAGAAGGGATGCAGCGGCCAGCTTCCTGCGTGCAACGCCCACGATGAACATGTTTATTTTTTGATCGAAAGCTTTGATCAATGGACAAAAAGTGATTGATGGTTGGATGGTCATGATGCATTCTCTTTCTCGGTCCCATGAGAGTTCAATTCCCACTCGTTGGGAGTGCAACTCATTTTTTCTTGTGTGGTAAACTTCATGTGAGATGATGCCACCAGGAAGAATTTGGAAAGATTCGAGCTGATAAGATTACAAAGATATTAGAGGATCTCATCAGTCCTTGAGAAAAGAGGGTGTACTTTAATTGGGGGTTTTACACTAGACAATTTCTCATCATACACCCTAAACTATGACCTAAAACAATCTCATGAGTCATGAGCTTTTGTGAAAGGTGCATCACATACCTAGGTAGGTGTTGTCGGGGCAATGGATGATCATGGACATGGGGGGGCTTGTGGTCCCTTTCCCTCCACTTGCAAATGATGCAATGGTCCAAAGTGGAAGCTCATGAGTCCACGTTACTTACATAAAAAATGTCTAAAACCTCTTGCAAATTTCTTCTTGTTTTCAGTTTTGATTTTGTTGCTCTTGTAGTTTGCAATTTTCAATGTTTAAGCTAAAACTCAAGTACCAAGTGGAGTCCTCAGACTGTGGGTGGAACTTGAAGCCTCAATCTCTAGTTTGAGCCTTGATGGAAGAGTATACTAGAGAAGTGCTACAAAAGTTTTTAGATCAAAACATTCATTTTAATCCTTGTCATTTCTTTGAAAAAAATTTGTGAGAGAGGAACCACATACCTAACTAGGTGCTATTGGGGCAGTTAACCTTGGAGCAGATGGGGAGTCAATGGCCCCTTGACCTCCAATGCAGATAGCTAGTGTATGGTTTCTCTCAAAAAGCCCCTATTATTGAGCACTACATGGAAAAACGTGATAAAAAGTACCCTCTTTCCTACAAGTGTCCGCTATCTCTTGTCAATTTGTACAAGAAAGTTTCTTTTGGGTTTTAGGTTGTTTGCTCTTGTAATGAATGTTCTAGCTAGCTCCAATTTCAACATTTTAGTTTGACTACAACGCAGGTTTTAGCATTTGTGCTTGTAGAATAACTATTCCTTGGGATCTAAAAATAAAGAAAAAGCCCATATTCTTTCGTTGTCAAACATAATATAGCAATGATTTATCTATCACAAACTAACGCATTCCAAAATTGAGTTTTTTTAGGACAACTACACCAAGCTTTGAAAGAAGTGGCATTAAACATGGCAAACATGGCAGTCCCCACACTTAACCGTCTAAGTCCCTCCAAGTTTCTTCAGATTCTACTTCTACATCTAGAACAAGGCAAAGCTACCTTCACTTTACAAGTCAATCATAAACCTTTTCCATTTCTTTGGATACTCTTGATCCTTATCTAAACATCAAGATTTTCCAAGTTCTCTACACAATCTTAATTCCCAACACAATGCAACTTCTGTGAATTAAAAGAATTGGACACCCAACTAGTGACAACGATGCAACCTAGCAAAGTTGACACCAAAGATTGACAATAATGTAGCCTAGCACTTGAAAACTCTACTCTAGAACTTGACAGCAATGGTTGACAACACCATAACATAGCAGAATGCAACCACCACTCAAAAACTTAGCTCACAAACATTCGTCCCAAAATTATGCATTTTTCCCAAAATTCCTAAATATGTGTTTTATGGTCATCCATAACAAATCATCTCCCTATCACCCACAAGAAAACGGACAAGCTGAGCATACAAACAAGATTCTTAGCTCGGTGCTAGCTAAAGTGGCTAGTTCAGGAAGGACAGACTGGGAAATGAATCTCCATGCTGCTCTATGGGCTTATCGAGTTTCATTCAAAACAGCTTTAAATGCTACACCCTTTAACCTTGTTTATGGTTTCAGAGTCGACAAAGCACAAAGTGATGCCGGCAAGACCAAACTTGACCAAATTCAATTTAGGACTTGTTTTAGGTGTATAGAATGTGTTTAGGTCAAATTTGTAAGTTTTGCAAAAAGTTTGTGACTGCTGTAAATAATCGCGATTATTTATTTTTGCACTATTTTTGCTTGGAAATTGTATCATCACTTTACCTATCATGTGTACATACCTATTACATCCAAAAATCAAGTATGAGCCAAAATGAGCACCTATAACTTGGAAAATTGCCAGAAAATGCAAAGAAGTCTTTGCAAGCCAATTTTTGGGTTATGGACCACATTTTTCGATCTAAATCACCTCATATCTCATACACAGGGTCTATACAATGCATAGAACCAATTTGTACAAAAAAATGTTGATTTTGGTAGAAAAGTTAATAATCGTGATTATTTACTTTCTAGCCAAAATGGGGGATTTTGACATTTTGCCATCATACATCCAAAGTACATGATGTGCTAAGCCCACTAGCCAAGTTTGAACCAATTTGGAGCTCAAAATCTTAAATTTCCATTATATCTACTGTTTCAGAGACCTAAAGCCAAAATCTGGTACCATTTTCATCCTATGCATCCAAATGAGCCCATATTTCACTCAGAGCATGTATTTGGTATACACTTCAAGCTTGTGATGCCAAGTTTGCAAAATGTTGAAAAAATTACTCAGTTGTAAATAATCGTGATTATTTACTTTGGTTGCAAAATTTTGTTTGGACTTTACAATTTTGTTCCTTGCATGTTTTTTATGCATCTATGCTTGTTTAAAAATTGATTTGAAGCAAACGAAAATTGTCAGCATTTCAGAGTAAAGGACATTTCAGAGAAAAATCCGACAAATATGCTAACTTTGATACTCTATTCACTGAACAGGAGCCTACAAGCAGCAAAGAGGGCCAAGAAGAAGCTCAACCAAAAAGAAAAGTTGCAGGAGCTGCCCCCATACCAACTAGATCCAGATTCAGTCAAAGCCGCCAAGGCAGCCTATCTTTCAATAGAACAGCTAGAAGAGCATCACACCACAGTGTTCACTGACAGATTCAAGAGCGAGGAGGGACATCAGGTAGAGTTTCAACTCCTACTGAAAGAAGTATATGATGTCGCCACGAAGCCTAAGACCAAAGAAGCCAACCGCAGGCTAGGACTCAAAGATTTCTATGAACCGGAGCTGTGCGGTGTGGATTTTCAAAAAGCTTACGAGCTTTTATCCACGATTAAAGAAGATGGAATTGTCCAGATTTTTGACCCTCAGGGGAATAAAGTCAAAGTGGTAATAACCGAAGAAATAGTGGCAAAAGCACTCAGACTGCCCACAGAAGGAATGACGATGAGGGCAAGGGACAGGAAAACGGCAGGTAATTTCACCAAAGAAACCGCCGCAGCCACCTTTGCAGACCTAATTCACAAGCAGGTGGAAGAGCCGGCCTGGTTATACCACCAACACTTCCACTTCCTGGCTAAAAGGCCACCAAGGTATACCACGCCAAATCATGCGCTTGCCACCACTTTCACACAAGTCCTCAAGTCAACAACCAGGCAATCGGTGGACCACACACAATATGTCTTGACCACTCTGAAAGGCACAAAGAAAGAAGGAAAGATCACTTACCTGGGTGCACTCGAGGTATTGACAAGGATTGCATACCATGCCATCGGCATGGCCGACAACCTACCACCTGCCCCCAGACCAAAACACTTGGATACTGGCAGCTCAACCATCTCCTCGAGCTACAAGGTCAGCGAAGAGATCTTACAAATCTGATGAAGAGTCGGCTGAAAGCTCGTCGGAAAGGCACAATAGTGAAAGCTCAGATAATGAAGAAAAGAGAGTGCGAAGAGAGGAAATGAAAAGAAAAGCTGTGGCAGCACACCAAGAAGAGCCCGTGCAAAAGCAAGCTCGTTTTGAAAGAGAAAAACATGCCTACCAACGTAGCCGACAAGCACAAGGAAAGGACCCGGAAAAATGGGTGCCTAGTGGACTTAAGAGACCAAGGACAAAGCATCACACCAGGAAAGAGGCTGAAGATCCTTGGAAAAAATGTATTAAGAAGCAAAAGCCCTGAAGCTGAAAGAAGCCCAAGAAGAGGCAAGGAAAGCAAAAGAGGCGGAGGACCAGAGACAAGCCGAGGGAGCGGCAAGGGAAGAGACACAACACGACCAAGGTCACGAGTCTCCCCGACCCACTTCACCGCCTAGGGAACAACAGGATAACCCTATTCCAAGCCCACCACCATCACCAGCAACGAAAGCCACAGAAGCTAAGCCCACCAAAGAGACAGAATCTGAATCAAAAGAAGCAGAAGAATCTGCACAAGAGGCTACTACTACACAAGAGCAACAAAAAGAGCAAGAACTCGAGCCAGAAAAGGAAACATGTATTGCACAAGAGGACACAACAAAGTCCGAGCCAACACCTTCTACCTCAACACAACATGAAACAGCCGAGGCATCCACAAAGTCTCAGGATGACAAAGTAGAAGAAGGCCCCAACCACATCCTCAAGTGCAAGAACAACCAGCCGCCAGGACGCAGTCGAGAGAGACACAAGATACTGCCGAGACATTTAGGCAGCTAGCAAGAAACGAAGACTGGCAATCAAATGATGAGGTAATCCTACAAGTCAACAAATATGCAAGGCAAATGCAGGATATGACGGAAAGACTCCGATCAACAGCACTTAGCCGCAACACAAAGGCTAAAGAACTAGAGATGGTGATTGACGCTCTCCAAGGAGAGTTAGAAGACAGATTGAATGTCATCACCTATCTACAAAAGCAAGTGCAAGAAATGAAAGCTGAAGTTGAACAACATCAGCTAGCAAGAGATAGACAACAGAAGGTGATGGAGGAGTTAGGTGACCTACTTAAAAAGTTGTCAGATGCTTGCAAAGCAAAAGATGAATAGCTAACAGAAGTTACAAATGAACTTCTAGCGACAATCCTGTCAGCTTAGAAGATTCAAGTGCAGTTGGATGTCGCGAACGCTTCTCTACAATACTCAAAACAAAGAATAAATGATCATGCAATTTTCTTGTGGCAAATACGAGAGAATCTAGCCATAGCCTCGATCGAAGAAACAGACAAGGTCTACAAAGCATTAGAGAAAAAGAATAAGGACCTCGAGCTGGAACTAAAGTTAGAGCAATCTCAGCGCAGAGACCTGGCCTTGATGCGGGTCCAAAGAGAAGATGAACTGCTGAAGGAGATAGCTGAACTCAAAAGAGTCAACCAACTACTAAGAGAGGGAAATTCGGAATGCAAAAAGAGATAGGCACTTCGGAGTAGCCTCAAATAGAAATATCCTCAGTATCCTTTGCTGAACTGGAGACACAGTCCACAGTAGAGCTGAGTGGTGAGGAAGATTTTCAGGTAACCATTATAGAAGAAGACACAATGGTCCAGCTCTCAAAGGCTGAAGAAGATGCACTGAAAGAGAAGATTACACAAGAGGTAGATGAGCAGTCATGAGGCACTACTCAAGAAGCGGCCAACTTGGCTAAACTACCCCAGATTTCCTACTCCAGAAAAGAGACCAACGTGATTGAAGAATACATGGTGAAAACTCTAAAGGGTGCCATGTCATTCTTTAAAATTCTACCTGATTTGTCATGTGCTATGCTCTATAAGATCTGCCGAATGCTGCTCACATGCATCGAAGTATTCAATGAGCCAGAGCAAGCAGGTGCCCCTTGGATGTCATTCCTCGAGGGTAATAAAGGTTTGTGCTATGATCTCAGTGGCCAACCTTCCAAAGAAGTCCTCTATGGATTCTACGCCAGATGCATATTTCTACCTTCACGGAATATGCTGGTGCTCGAGGAAGCGTTCTACATGGGATTCTTCACTTGGCGAATGAAGATATTTGCGCAAGTGATCGGCAACCTCATATCAAGATTTGTAGGCTACTCAACGGTGGAGCCGAAGAAGAGAGTAACTATGCAGTTTCTGCAAGTGCCAGATAAAGAAAGGAAAATTAGATACCAAAAGGCACTGAATGCGCTTAAAGACCGCCTCGCCAACCGCCAATCCGAAGACTACATCAGCCCATAAAGCTGTGTCAAGGGATGACACAGGCGAGGAGGGGGGAATGTTAGCAGCAAGCTAACACGGATACCATTTTTTGGAGTTTTCATTGTAAAACACTTATTATTTCGATAAATCAAGAATATTGTAACTCTTATTTTCTCAGATAAACTCTATAATTAATGAGCCAAGGCTACAAGCTTCCAGATTGTATCAACCGATCATTACCCATCTTTGGTAGAACTCCCAGATTATTAGTTTTGACCACCAAAAACCTTGGCTAAGGTATAAAAGCCAAATTTTGTAAGTTATTTTCAAGTTTTGGATAACGAAATACACAGCGTGAGCTAATAGTGCTCACTCCTCTCCTTCTCGTGCTTCCTACTCCCTCCCCAGTTGTCACATTGCAATCGCGTTTGTTGCATTGCAACCGCAGGTAAGAGCTCTACGCATTGACATAAGCAGTTCATAGTAATTCGTAGCTTTTGGCATCGCCGACCCGCGGCCTAATTTTATCATAACTAGGAATTTACACTTTCAAATAAAAAACTAAGCATAGGTGGGGTATTGGGGCATCATTGCTAAGCATTTAGATGCATTCTGGGTCAAAAACAACTAGGTCACTTGACCTAAAGTGGGATTTGAGACCATAAGCATGTGTGCTTAGGTCTTATAAACATGTCCTAGAAGTTTTGTTACGTTTGGATGTCATTTGATGCTGTAACGGATGTGATTTGTTTGTCGATGAGCGATTGGCTTTTGGCGATTTCAGTCACTTGAGTGTTGCTTGAGTTAGATGCGAGTTGTTAGTTGTTTTCAGAGAGATTGACAACCTCTTGTAGCTTCTATGCACTAATCGAGTCAGCTTCGTCCCATGGATTGACAATTTAATCGTGGTTCTCACTAATACTGCAATAAGATAGGATGGTGAGGTTAGACATGCATCCCACATAGTGCTACCATTGAAGAAGGATGAAGGTGCCAAGTACAATGAGGATAGGGAGTTGATGGTTGCAAAGTGGGCTAGGCCCTAAGCAGCATACAACAAGCAGTGGTTGATGGGAGAGAGTTGGCGTGCAAGGTATCAAGCGGAAGGGTGTTTGGTAGGAGCAGGAATAGGGAACGAGTTGAGGAGGAGGGTGCTATTGAGGGAGCTTCGGAGTGTGTTACTGATGGGAGCTACAAAGGAGTGTGCATGAAAGGAGAAGCTTGGGTGCAACGTATCGATACTATAGGTGAATATATGATGCAAGTGGATTGAGCAACACATGTGTAGCCGTGTCAAAAGCTACACCATTTGTAAAAGCGTCTATTGAATTTCAAGTTAATCATTTGTGTGAGTATTACCTAGGGGATAGGGGTGCTATGGAATCACTGGGATATAGAGAGGCAATCATATTGTGTGTTGTTGGGTGTTTTTCCATTTTCCCCTTTCCATCTTGTGGTGCCCCTCGTGGTGCCCCCACTGAGGATCCACTGATAGCAGATGGAGGGGGGATTGCTGCAATCTACAATCGTGGTGGTCGGTGGACCTAAACCCAAACAAATTTATGAGTACGAAGAGGTAAAATCTCCTTCTTTGATTGATATGCATTTGATCAAAGCACGTGAAGGTGATGCCAGGTTAGAGGAGGTACAACAAGTACCAATGGGATCTCAAAAAGTGTAGAGGGGCATATTCAGAGTGCCACCCAGTTTGCTTGCTCAAAAGGACAAGATGGTGAAGGATCTTGAAGAAAAGGTGTTGGTTCCAAAAATAGGTAACAAGAAGGGTAGCACAGGTACAAGAACCGGCAAGTTCTGAAGAGGAGTTAAAAAGTTCTCAAATCTCCAACAGTGTTTTGAACATAGATAGTATGTGGGAGACGTGATCTATATCTTCAAGGTATGAAATTTATGATGCCTTGCATGTAGGTAAAGTGGTAGAAGGTTTATACGAGTTGCCTACCAGCCAGTTGAAGATTGAAGAGAAGTATAGTACCAGTGCAGAGATATCTTGTGCGAGCCTATCAATTGGGCAACCCTCTCTTATGTCTTGTGGTGGTTAGTCCTTGCTAGAAGAAGAAGTGTTGTTTGATTGTGCATCCGACTTGGTTGAGAAGCAGGTTTTTGAGGATGCTAGAAATAGAAGTAGAGGTATATCAAATTGATTTGTCTATGCAGGGGGTGGGACAACCTTGCCTTGGTGAGCATATAGAGGTGCATTGTGTAGTTCTAGGATTGATGTGTGGCTGTGGAGAGATAGCTCCAATAGTTGACTCTGTGGAAACAAATACAAGTGTAGCCTATGAGAGTGAGGCTCAATGCCAAGATGAAGGTACCACCAACCTTGCACGTAATGAGGTGTTTGAAGGATAGGTTGAAGCTTCAATAGGTCATGATTTTTACTCTAAAGAGTGGGTTTTGGAACCAACTTTATAGGATTTGGATACCTCTTTGCAGGGAGAGTAGGTTCGCTTGCCTATGCGGCAGGCTCAACCAAATGGCAAGGCATTGAAGCTATGTTTGGTATTGTTGATAGATATGTTGTTGCAGGTTGCTTTGCAAGGTGTAATGCACATGTTTGAGTGCTCATATGATAAAGACTATGTTATGGAGAGTTTTGTAGCAAATGACAAGAAAGTTTCTTATGGTACATGTGCTTAAAAGGATGGAATGTATGCTGATAATGGACATTAAGGCTTTTGAATGCAGGGTGAAAAAGCTCCATGCTATGAAGATCTGTTGGGGTGGTCTATCTTTTGACCTACAAGTGCAAAGAGAGGCTTCAATATACATGCTTTACACGTGGATGCCGTGGCCAATGCTTTACTTTTGATCCAGGTTGAATTTATGGTGCACATAGAGAAGCTTTGAGTTTTCTGTAACGAAATATTGTTAATAACATTGATTGCAGCGAAATTAAAGTAACCATAGTGAGCATTTTTGTGGATGGGTTTCCTAACCTCAATCTTATCTTATTGCAGACATAGCGAGAACCACGAACATAATTGTCAATCCATGGGACAAAACTGACTCTACTAGTGCATGGAGGCTATAAGAGTGTGTCAATCTCTTGGAAAACAACAGACAATTCGTATCTAACACAAGCTACTCTCAAATGACCTAAGTCATCAAAAGCTAGTCGCTAATCGGCAAACAAACCATGATCTTTACAACATCAAACGACATCCGAATGCTATGAAACTTTTAGGACATGCTTACGGTCACAAATTTCACTTTCGATAAACTACAAAAAATGCGATTATTAATAGCAGTGAGATTTTGACCTAGTCGTTTCTGACCCTGAATGCATCTAAATGCTTAGCAATGGTGTCCCACTACCCTGCCTATGCTTACTTTGTGATTTTCTAGCTTAAATTCTTACTTATGATGAAATTAGGCCGCAAGTCATCTAATTATCATGATTTTATCATGATATGTTTACCTCAATGCGTAGAGCTCTTACCTGTGGTTGCAACACAACAGATGACATTGCAATGTGACAACCAACAAGGGAGATAGAAGCAAGAGAAGGAGAGAGGTGAGAGCCGTAAGCTCACGCTGTGTATTTCTTATCCAAAACTTAGAATTAACTTTAGAAATTGGCTTTTATACCTTAGCCAAAGTTTCTTTGGTCACAAACTAATTATCTGGGAGCTCTAACTAAGGATAAATTGATACAATCTGGAACCTTATAGCTTCGGTTCATAGATTATAATATCCACTTGTCAAATAGGAGTTACAATATTCTCGATTTATCAAAAGAATAAGTGTTTTTACAATAAAGCTTCCGAAAAATGTTACATGGGTTAGCTTGCTGCTAGCATTTTCCCCCTCCTCGGCTGTGTTGTCCCTTGACACAGTTTCATGAACTGAAATAGTCTCAAGGTGACGGTTGGCGAGGCGATCTTAAAGTGCTTGAAGCGCATTTTGATATCTGATGTGCCGTTATTTTTCAGGGATTTTCCACAACTGAATAGTAACTTTATTTTTGAGTTCTATGACTGAATATCTGACGAACCTTGCTGTCAGATTGAAAATCACTGGTCCAAAAATCTTTGTACACCATGTGAAGAACCCGGTGCAAGAAGCTTCTTCCAATGCCAACATATTGCTTGATGGCAAGAATATACATATGGAATAGAAGACGTTGTGAGCGGGATGAAAACACACAGAAGGCCTCTATAACGACCCGACACACACTCTTGGGAAGATACACACACACACACACACACTATGGGGCACCACTCGGCTTAGACAACACACCTGGCCGAGACAGGGAACACACCTCTGGAGTGAGAGGAGAGAGACTATCCACTTGCCCACTCCGCACACACACACACACACACACACCCCCAAAAAACTCAGCTCAAAAGAGGAGAATTTCTGATGTTTAGATACAAATGAGCTTGGGCCAACACCAATGGGGCAAATAGCTCACACAGTATGGGTAAAATAAGCCACATACATCACAAACTGGAGCAGAAACTTCGCTTATAGGAGAAACTTACACAGCCAAAACAGCAGAAAAAGAGGGAGGAATTTGGCAAAATGGACAGCGCCATCGCGTCCGGAACGGCCCAAAACCCACTCTACAATGTCAAAGTGCTCAAATCCGACCTCGGATGAGCAGTTTACGGCCAAAACAGGCTCCAAAATGAGCAAAAACACACCTGCGGCTGTTCCTCCTCTCTTCTCCACGTTTTTTCTGGTCTTCTCTCTGTTTTTTCAGTTCCCACACTTAGCTTTATTAGTTGGGCACCCTTGGTCTTTTAGATGACCTCAAACGCACCCCGAACAGGCCAAAAACTGACCTCGCAGTGCATAGTTGTCACCTTTTTGCATCATTCGCACACCTGGCACTCAACTTTTTTCCAATAATGCATCTTGCCACCACGTGAAGTGGCCCCAAAAAGTGGTCCTCATGATGACCTTTCTCCATAATTATCACAAGGAAACACTCACGTTGTGTCCGTACTCATCCACGTGCAAATATTGACCCCGTTCGCCCTCCTAACGCCACTAAATGCCATCTGATGCACCTGCTTACCTCATGTCGTCGGCCCGTGGATAGCTTCCTCGAGAAGTTTTACGCGCTATAAACTCCTCATTATTGTAGAAAAAACATACTGGTACTGGTGATAGTGAAAATCGATGCACTATGTACATGCTGTCCTACCTGTACACATGTGGGCCCCACGTAACCACCTGGCTCTGCAAAATGGGAAATTCTTTATTTGATGCACCATGCATGTATATGTACATATGCGCAATTCCTTGGTCCAAAAAACTCCTGACATAATTTGCCCATCCCCTAGCCTGCTAGAGCATTCATGCTCAGCAGCAGCAACAAGAGATATGAGACTCGCCGCCTGGATCCCACACAAAAACACTTGGCATTCCTTGCATCAAAAGCTTAATCAAGGTTCCACCTGGTTTCCAAGGAAAACCTATAGAGATGCCATATATCAACTTTGCATCAAGAAAACCATCAATTACTTTGGCATAGACCGGCATGTGCAAATATACCTCCTTCTCCATAGCTGAGAGGTCTCCACTAATCATTTGTGTCATCAATTCCTGCTTCTTTGACAACTCAACCTTGGTTTGCATCAACCCTTCAATCACTTCATAAGGCCCTTCACTTTCATCTTCAAACTCATTCGCAAATGCAACTAAACCAAACTCCTGGATTTCTTTGTCCATCAAAAGAAATGCAACATCAGCATCCTCATCACTGTTGGTAGTGCTATCACTGTCCTCATCTGTCACCGTGGAATATAGTTCATCACTAGACTCATCCTCATCTTCATAAATCTCCTCTAATCGTTTCCTTGTGTCCATATTATAAAGCTTCTTGGTACCTGTCTTTCCATAGAGGCTAATCGTACCATGTCGCCAATCTTGAACAGCTCCCACTGCACGTAACCATGGTCTTCCCAGTATAATAGGATATGCTCCCAACCCTGCTGGCATCACATGAAAATCAACCACTGCCTTTGCATCATATGCCTCCACTTCTAAGCTCTTTACAACACCTAAGCATTTTACTTTTTGATGGTTTGCCAATCTGACCGAAAACCTGACACCCCAGCCACTGTGAGAACCATCTTCTCAACGCATGAGTGTGTTATGACGCATATTTGGGCTCCGCCATCCACATAACCTTGTCCCAAATTTTTACTTTTATGCCACACATCTACTATTGGACAAATGTCTGGTAGCTCGTCCATTGCCAACACCTTCACTGAACCTCTCTCTGGCTCTTTCTCCATTGGGTTAACCATCCTCTTCCACTGTCGCTTTAGCTTAGGCACCATCTCTATAAGCTGCCCAAAAGTAACATCTGCCTTCCTGCTCGTCAGATCCTCCTTCAAGTCATAGCTTAATTGCCCATCCCCTAGTGGAAAATCTGAAACATGAAACTTTCGACGAGCTCTCCTTTTCCTCTTGGCCTTGACATCCTCGCCTTCATGGCTCTTTCCTGTCTTCTTACTAGGACTTGGGGCACTTCTTCCTTCCTTATCCTCTGTGGTCCTCTTCCCAATAGGCATCACTAATGTATCCTCTAGCTTTGATGCCTTCTCCAAGGTGACTACACTTAGCACTTTTGTCTTTCCCTTTTCCTCCTGGGTCAGTCCACTGGTTCCTTCGTCTCCCTTAATTTTGATGCCATAATCATTTGACCTAGTTAGCACCTGTCTTGGCAATGGATACATGTCTCCCCCCATCCTTGGTGGCTTATCACATTGCGGGCTGATGTGACCCAACTCTCCACAATTATAACATGTGGGCGTCTGCCTCCAAAACCTACCATTGCTTTGTCCAACACCATTCCTAGGCCTTTCTTCACCTCCTGGCTGATTTGCAAACCTCCCTCGACCTCGATTATTTCCCACTTGACCTAGCATGTTTAGGCTGAGATTCTTCATCAAATCTACCATTTGCCTCATGTCTTGCCTTAGCCCATCATCTTGCTGTAACATTTAATGGCCTAAAATCTTTTGTGTAGCGGAATTTAGCATGAACATAGTGGGCATTTCATTAGAGTTGATTCCTAATGAGAATTACAAGAGTGCTTGGGTGGAGAGAGCAACAAAAAGCATAACACCTAGTTAGATAGCATCGACAATACTTTCAAAAGAGAGAGCAATTAAGCTATTGACAACAGTTGAGGACCGGATTTGCATGGAGCCGGTCCCCCCTCCAAAAGGCTTTGTATTATGGTTTCTCCCATCAAGAGAGACATTGTACAATACAATTCTTTGTGTTCCTTCAAGACTAGCTAGTGCAATGAAGATGGAAGCTTCATACACCAAGCAAAACACTTAATCAAACACAACTTGAATTATCCCCGTTCTCAGACCCAAGACCTCACACACCTTCGAAGATGGTGAGAGCTAGCAGGGTATGAGAGTAGATTGAGAGGAAAAAGAAGTATCTTACGAGAAAGAAGTACATCTCCTCACATAATCACTCATATTAGCATAGCTTAGCTTAGTAATTAGCTTGGTAGAGAAGATGAGCATGCATTGAAGCTTGGCTCTTGGTTGGATTTGCATCCACATGCCAAGAGAGTGTTGATGTAGGCTTCTATCTCACAAGCTTGGAGTAGGTGATGAGCTCTCCATTAAAGCTTGGGAGGAGATAGAGTATTTTCCCTTCACACATGGTCAAGTGTGAGAGTGTGTGTGTGAATGCCAAGCAAAAATCAGCCCCCCCCCTCTCTTGGGCGAGCCCTAGCTGCTAAGTAAGTCTGGCTTTTGCCTCATTGGACCTCCCCAGGTCAAGCCAATAGGGATTAAGCAGCATAAGTGATAGCCTTCTGACATGTGTCCCCCTTTCCCCTTTTGTGAGAGCTTTAGGTAATTAAATAATTAAACTAAACTCTCATTGGACCCCTTTGCCTCCTGGCCAATAGGAATCAGGCAAGCCATGGGGCTCCTGAATGCTCATTGGACCCCTTGGGAGACTGCCCAATAGTCTTCTAGGACACTTAATTCTTATTGGTTTCTTTTATTAAATGTTTGTAAATTAATTAAACTAGATTTACTCTAGCTTAATTCTCATTGGTCCACTTCAAGGGTCTTCCAATAGGAATTGGGCACACCTTGTGGGCATCTGGCCTAGGGAGCTGACATGTGTCCCTCATTCCCTTTGTGTAAAGGGAGCCTGTGTGTGTGTGTGTGGCTTTCTCTCTCATCCCCTAGCTTTGGGGCTCGCCCCCTCCCATGTAGGGATATGCAAAGACTTTTAGGGCACTCACTAAGCATCCAATTTTCCCTAGGGTTGACCTTTGGACACAACCTTTGAATTTTGGAACCTTAGCATTTTGGAAGTCTTAATGGGCTGAACCTTAGGGTCTTTTTGGCCCATTGTTTCACATGGCTCTTTTGCAGATGGCCCCCCCTTTGGATCCCTATTTTCCCTCCTTTGGATCCCTACTGTGGCCGGTCTGCTAACTTAACCAATATTCTAGCTTTTTCTCCCTTGGCACTTCCCCACATTAAATGATCAGTTTAATATGAGAAAATCATTTAGGAGAATTAGATATTGATTATTATGACATCTTGCACTGCTGTAGTGACCACTGCTGGCATAACCTGAGTAGTAACAGGAACTACTGGTTCATGATGAACCCCTGACATGCGCCCTTGTAAAGACTCTATAGGCTGAAATTCAGACCTCATTGGCAAAGACTCCACCCCTAACTGGCTCATTTTTCTCAGCTTCCACTCTTTGTTCCTTGCTACCTCTAGTGCATCCTCATATGTCCTAGGCTTCTTTAGCTCCACTCTCCAACGTATATTCTCCCAAAGACCAGCCAAGAACCTGTCCTTCTTCATCATGTCAGGCGGGGGTACCTGTGGTGCTAAATCCTTGCACATTCGCTCCCATGCCAATGAAAACTTACGTATGTACGCATCTACTGGCTCACCTTCCTTTTGCACCAAAGCCTGTACTTCTTGCCACACTTTGTCAGGATCTTCTATCTTCACAAACTCCACTTCCAACCCATGTCGTAGATTGTCCCAACTCAACCTTACAGGTGGATCAGCCACACGCAACTCCTCTTCAAATGCTTTAGACCAAACTCGTGCATCACTCTTCAAACAAATTTGGAGAAGGCGTAACATTTGTGTAGGGTCATGAATCTGGTTGCTAATGCAGGCAACCTCCATCTTTTCCAAAAATTCTTCCACATCTTCATCACTTCTTCCATGAAATTCCGGATAAGAGAAAGCCATGGCTACCCAAGTTACAATGCTTTGAGAACCCCTTCGAACACACGTGCAAGAACCCAAAACTTTTGACTACCCAATCCCCAGAAACTTCAATGGAGCTCAGCTTTAGATAAGGACAAACACATGCACATCAAATGAGTTTTCATAGTTAATCATTGGAATGACAACAGGCAAAGGACATTCCAGGATCTCTCTCAATCTTCTTGGCCCAAACATAAAGACTATGCGCTGCTGGAAAAAGATCTTCCTGGACACATGAACATTAATCTGAATTCTTTGAGTTAAATGAAAAGGAGTGAATTGAGGGCCATTTTGATCATCCATTAAAGTCAACCATGCAGCTCCCGAGAAAGCACACCTGTCTTATCCTCTGATTTTGCCAAAATTTCAGCAGCATAACAACATAAATGGCTCAAAAGACCAAAAAACCAGCCATCACAACTCGAAAAATTTTTGGCAGAGTTTCCCCAGAAGTAGAGCAGTGTGAACCCATAATATAGACCATATATGTATGCATAAATTGTCAACAATAGAACCCGAGCATCAAATAGGAATCACTAGTACATAGCCTATGGCGAGGTCACAAAAAGGGTGCTCCAGCTACCTGTATCACCGAAAGGATCTCCACATTTGAGAATCCCCCAGCTCAATAAAAACCTCACGCTATCGACCCTCACACCAAGGCTAATGCAAATCGCATATAGTCAAGTCTCAGAAATGGCTGGGACTGCCAAATACAACCAAGTATGGCTCCACAAATGCGTACAATGGCAGTTTCCACAAGTAACGTACAATCCAGCAGACAATGCGCTCAAATAGGCGCCAAGTGATGCATTCCCACAACAACTGCAAGTGACATCACTGCTAGTATACCACTGTACTCCAGCTACCTGTACCTGTGTGAATCACCTGTACCTGTACCTGTCCCTGTCACCTGTAACCTGTAACCTGTAATCTGCAACCTGCAACCTATAATCCCGAAGCTCGAAGCAGAAGGTACTCGAAGAAGATCCTCGGTGGGGGCGCCAAAAGAATGTGAGCGGGATGAAAACACACAGAAGGCCTCTATAACGACCCGACACACACACTCTTGGGAAGATACACACACACACACACACTATGGGGTACCACTCGGCTTAGACAACACACCTGGCCGAGACAGGGAACACACCTCTGGAGTGAGAGGAGAGAGACTATCCACTTGCCCACTCCACTCCACACACACACACACACACACACACACACACACCCAAAAAACTCAGCTCAAAAGAGGATAATTTCTGATGTTTAGATACAAATGAGCTTGGGCCAACACCAATGGGGCAAATAGCTCACACAGTATGGGTAAAATAAGCCAGATACAATCACAAACAGGAGCAGAAACTTTGCTCATAGGAGAAACTTACACAGCCAAAAAAGCAGAAAAAGAGGGAGGAATTTGGAAAAATGGACAGTGCCATCGCATCCGGAACGGCCCAAAACCCCAGGCTACAATGTCAAAGTGCTCAAATCCGACCTCGGATGAGCAGTTTACGGCCAAAACAGGCTCCAAAATGAGCAAAAACACACCTGCGGCTGTTCCTCCTCTCTTCTCCACGTTTTTTCTGGTCTTCTCTCTGTTTTTCAATTCCCACACTTAGCTTTATTAGTTGGGCACCCTTGGCCTTTTAGATGACCTCAAACGCACCGCGAACAGGCCAAAAACTGACCTCGCAGTGCATAGTTGTCACCTTTTTGCATCATTCGCACACCTGGCACTCAGCTTTTTTCCAATAATGCATCTCGCCACCACGTGAAGTGGCCCCAAAAAGTGGTCCTCATGATGACCTTTCTCCATAATCATCACAAGGAAACACCCACGTTGTGTCCGTACTCATCCACGTTCAAATATTGACCCCGTTCGCCCTCCTGACGCCACTAGATGCCATCTGACGCACCTGCTTACCTCATGTCGTCGGCCCGCGGATAGCTTCCTCGAGAAGTTTTACGCGCTATAAACTCCTCATTATTGTAGAAAAAACATACTGGTACTGGTGATAGTGAAAATCGATGCACTATGTACATGCTGTCCTACCTGTACACATGTGGGCCCCACGTAACCACCTGGCTCTGCAAAATGGGCAATTCTTTATTTGATGCACCATGCATGTATATGTACATATGCGCAATTCCTTGGTCCAAAAAACTCCTGACAACATAAAGGAATTCTTCTTAAGGTTGCTCACTCTAATCATAGCATAAGCCTTGGTTACCTTCTAAAAAGGACATCCATGGGGCTCTTGCTTGTTCAGGCTCATGAAAAACTTGTATACATGTGAGCAACATTATGCAGATTTTAAATAGCATTGCACACGAGAGGTCAAGGAGGCTCTTGAAGAAGTTCATGGTGCCCGTTAGGGTTTTCACCGTGTATTCCTCAGTTGTCGGTCCTTTCTCTAGAGCTCGTAGTTTTGGGTAGTTAAGCCAAGTCGGCCTTTTCTTCTTCAGTGCTTCATTTGCTTGCCAGGTCCTTACCCTTGATACATGACAGAATGTTGGGTCTTTCTGGATTGATACCGGTGCCCTTGTAAGTAAGATGAGATATCTTGAGTTTTTATTGAGCCATTTTTTTCTCCATTTGGGGTGGAGAGCATCTGATCCCTCTTCTTGCATATCCTTGTAAAGTCTTTCTTTTACTTGCAATACCTCCACCTTTATCAAAGGATAAGGCAGTACATTTGATGCCAATGAGAATTAATTTGGTCAAGAGTGAGATGCGTTACATCGACAGAGTGAAGAACCCTCAACTCCCAATCCATAGCCGCTTTCCATTCAGCATCCACTTCATGAACAATCTGCTCTTTAAGTGCATATTCTTTAGCTTTAGAGAGCTAGACCATTGGCACTTGTTCATTGTCTGTGATTGGTACTTGGAATTCAAAACTTCATGTCTCCCTTTCAGTTGGTTGTGTTTCCATTTTTGCGAAGGAGATTGATGGTATCTCTAGATTTGGCTGTTCAAATGTACCTGCCTCCTCCTGAGTTTTCACATTCCCTTCTCTCAGCAATTGATTGGCTCTATTTAATTCCTCTATCTCTTTGTATACGCATTAGGGCGAGGTCCCTTCTTTGTGCTTGTTCCAGCTTCAACTCAAGTTCCAAGTCGTTGTTCCTCTTTTCTAAAGTCTTGTAAACTTCATCAGTCCCCTTGAGTGAAGCTACTGCTGGGTTTTTCCTGATTTGCTTTAGAAATGTTGCTTGGTCATTGATTCTCTATTCTCAGTATTGCAAAGAAGCATTTGCTACATTCAACTGTACCTGGATCTTTTGTACTGAATGAGTAGTATTTATAAGTTCATTTGTTACTTCGGCCAACTGTTGGTCCTTGCTTTTAAGATTTTCAATAATATTCATCCTGTCTTCAAGCTCACCTTGGAGAGCATCAATCACTTTTTCCAGTTCTTGAGCTTTAGCATTGTGGCTAAGAGCTGCTGTTCGTATTTTCTTCGTCATTAGTTGCATCATCTTTGCATATTCATTAACTTGGATGACCACCTTATCCGTTGTTTCCCACTCTTTGGATTTTGCTTGATGCTCTTTAGAAGGTCCAAGAAGATTCTGCTTGAGGCTCTTTGGAAGGTCTAGAGCCTCATCTTTGGTTGTTTCCGTGGGCTGTTCTTGGTTGGCTTCCTCCTCTTTTTTCTCATCTCCTTTTGTATTCCCACCTTCATCTGATTGGTCAGTGGGTGAAGGGCTTGGTCTAGGAGAAGGTTGATCTTCTTGTTCGGTATTGGGTGAGGGTGATCTTGGAGACATCGCCCCTTGTTCCTGTTGTGTTTTAGTGGTTTCCCAACTTCTACTTGTTGTGTTTGTTGAGCAGTCGACTCTTCTCTGGCTTTTCTTTGCGCCTCTAAAGCCTCTTGTATCTTCAGGGATTCGGCTCCGCATACATCCTTTCTAGCATGTCCTTTGGATCTTCTTCTCATAGTTTTTGGTTCTAGGACCCTTGAGTTCCCTTGGACTCCATGATTCTGGGTTCTGTCCTGCAGCTTGTCGACTTCGTTCGGAAGCTTATTTTTCTCTTTCGAACCTTTTCTTTTTCTGTTGAGGTTCTTCCTGATGGGTGGTCACTGCCATTTTTTCATATTTTCTCTCCTTGCTCTTTTTTCCTCATTGTCCGAACTCTCTTCACTGCTATGCACTTCAGGTGAGCTTTCCGTTGACTCTTCATCTGATTTATAAATCCCTTTCTTCTTTGATCTAGTGGCTCATGGAGAGAGCTAAGCTGTGATTATCCACGTGTTCTGATTTGGGAATGGTGGCAAGTTATCAACCATCCTAATGGCATGGTATACAATTCGGGTTAGAACTTTCGAAGCTCCCAAGTATGTTACTCTTCCTTCCTTCTTTGTGCTCTTGAGTGTTGTAAGCACATACTCAACATGATCTATTGATTGTCTTGTTGTTGACTTCAATACCTGCGTGAAGGTGGTTGCGTTAGCATGATTTTGGGGTAGTGTATCTTGGTGATTCTTGGCAAGGAAGTGGAAGTGTTGATGATATAGACATGCGGGATCCTCTACTTGCTTTAGTATAAGATTGGAGAAGGCGATGGCAGCTGTAATTTTTGTGAATGTTCCAGCTATTTTCCTATCTCGAGCTCTCATTGTTATTCTTTCAGTGGGCAGCTTTAGTGCTTCAGCCACTATGTCTTTGTTAATGACTACTTCAACCTTCTGCCCTTACTGATCTATGATTTGGGAAGCTTTAGTGGGCAGCTTTAGTGCTTCAGCCACTATGTCTTTGTTAATGACTACTTCAACCTTCTGCCCTTACTGATCTATGATTTGGGAAGATCCATCCTCTTTGATTGTTGACAGTAGCTCATAAGCTCTTCGAAAGTCTACTTCACATGGTTCTTGATCATAAAATTCCCAAAGTCCTAACCTCCTATTGGCTTCTTTCATTGCTGGCTTAGCTGCTATATGATAGACTTCTTTAGGTAGCATTTGCAACTCTACCTGATTTGCATCTTCACTTTTGAATCTTCCGGTGAAGGCTGTGATGTTGTGCTCCTCAAGATGTTCTTTTGATAGGTAGGTTACTTTGACCGTTTTCACAGTACTCGGCTCCAACTGATATGGTGGCAACTGTTGCATCTTTTTTTTGGATCATTCTCTTCTTAGCTTTCTGAACAGCTTGCATTCACCTATTAGGAGAATACAATTTCAAGGTTAGAAAATTCCACAAATACCGCTCTGACATGCCCTGTGTCTGAATTGCTAGCAAATTATCGATATCCGTTTTGCTTCAAACCAATTTTGGAGCATGCATATATGCATAAAAACATGTAAAGATCAAAACCATTCAATCCAAGCGAAAATTGCAAGCAAAGTAAATAATCACGATTATTTACAGAAGGGAAATTTTTTCCTATTTTTTCACTTTTGACTTCACAGGCTTGAAGAACATGTGATTTAGATACTCCGAGTGAAGTGTGAGCTCATTTGAGTATACAGGGTGGAAATGGTGCCAGATTTAGTCTTCAGATTGTGAAACAATAGATATGAAGGGATTTTGGGTTCTTGAGATCCAAATGTGATCAAACTTGATTGGTGGGCTTGTCACATCATGTATTGTGGTCCCATAAGATCAAATATGAAATTTGGGTTCATTCTGGCAAAAAATATAAATAATTGCAATTATTAACATTTTCATCAATTTGAACATTTTTTCTTGCAAATTGGTTCTAGACATGCTATAGACCCTCTGTGTGAAATATGGAAGGTTTTGGATCAAAAAATGTGACAAATAATTCAAAATTTAGACTAAAGAGCTTTAAGTGCATTTTTTGACAAAATCTACGATTTACTTGATCTTTTGGGTCTATATTTGGCATGTGACATGAGATAGATGTATACAAGTGATAGATGAACCATTATGATGATTTTCAAGCCAATTGTGCACAAAAGTAAATAATCGCAATTATTTACAGCAACGGTTGAATTTTTTGCTTGAAAAGACAATTTTGTGACCTACACATCTTCATTACATCTAAAACAGGTCCTAAAATGAGTTTGGTAAGATTTGGTCATGTCAGCATCTCTTTGTGCTCTTGTCGACTCTGAAATCACCGGTTTTTGCTACCATTTGGTGTGTAGAGTTGTTTGGTCATTGTTGAAGCCATGGACTTGTCCGCTACATAGTCTTGATGCTGCTCACTCAATTTGGCCTCATTCGGAGTCAGTTTGACTTCATATGTCAAAATTGACGCTTTGTAGTCTTCGAGCTGTTTCCTGCTATTAAAGAGCTTGCCTTGATTTTTTTCTTGAAACCATCTATGTACATTGTGTATAGACCTTGTCTATAAGCTGCCCGTGGAGTCAAAATTCAGTTCTGGCATGTTGCAAAAACCTAGATTATTTACTTGGGGACTCCCTCGACATCTGCCAAATGGTCATTTAATGATATGGAAGTGTTCTAATATCTAGGGGTATGCTACAGTACAAGTCTTGTCGAATTCGGTTGAGCTGAAAGGTCGCTATGGTCGTTTTTGTGTTCTAGGAATCTGTACACAGCTGGGATTCTAGGGTTTTTTTTTGGGCCTAGACCTGCTACCCAATTGCATAGAAATGTTCTTTGATGAGTTTAGAACTTACCCCTCGTGTCTCATGTGAAACGGCGCTGAAAATGGGCGGTTGTGGACTCCGAAAATTGCCCGTGAAGAAGGTAGAGAGCTCTCTTCTCCAAGACTGACTAGTGGAAATGAGGTGATTTTGGGATACCTAAGATATCTATACTCGGACTTCTCAAACTTCTTTTCCCCCGATTCCCCTGTTAGTCCTAGTAGGCCGTGAAATCTACGTTAAACTCGAAATTTTCTCAATCGGACTCTGTTAGCTCATTCTGCAAGAATTTACAAAAACAGGTCCTGGCGGTGGCCTAATTTAGGCCTCCAGCTTCTGTTTGTTGTTTGATTGAAATTTTTTATGCCTGTCTGTCTTGTTCTTTTGATCATAAGCGTATCCTCAGTGTCTCCATCTGAGCTAATTTGATATTTATCATTAATTTTTTGACTTGTTTATTGAAAAAATCAAAGAAAATAATAAAATATACTAAAAAAGAAAATTGAAAGATCAACAAATAAGAAAATCCATTGAAAAACACTATTTTATTACTTTTTGGTGGATTTCTCCACTTTTAAGCTCCAATACAAAAAAAATTAACAAAAAAAGCAAAAAATACTATTTTTTGATATAATTTCTGATAGTATATACACTATTTACAATCATCGAGGAGATGTCATTAGTTGAAATTCCCCCGTTGACGATTTTTAAAGACATTGTTAGGTAATTTTGCAAAAATCCACACGTTAACATTTAACTTTTTCCTCCCTTTTCAAACATTGCTCTTAATTAATGAAGTTTCCCTCCACCTCTCCTAAATGGAGTACTCTGAGACAACTGTGTGCATGGGTTAAACAATCGTGTCTATGCATAGCTCTGGTTGGCTCTATCATGCGTTGAAGGTCAATGCAATTCAAATCAGTATGCGATGCAAGAGTTGGATCTTGAGTAGTTAACTCAAGGGTTTCTGTGGTCAAGGTTTCTTGTTGATGTTTCTAAATAGCAGATTTTGTAATTTATGTGCTCTTTGCTTGATTATACCGTTTGGATGCTTTGGCACACTGATTTCTTGAGCTATACGTATCAATGATGACGGTTGTTGAGATATAACTCTCCATTGGTTATTTGGTTTTCTGTTGATGAACTGTCGTGGTGGAGTTTTTGAGATTTAACTTTCCTCTGATTCATCGGCTTTATTGTTTGTGGAGAAGATAAATGTTTCTTTGGTTTCCAAACCCATCTAGTGCTAGTTTCTCTTTTGAAAGATGTTTTTCTCTGAGTTATTAGATGTGAAACTTTCTTTAGTATGGTAGATGAGTTTTTGGGCACCCAAATTTGAGACGGATTGTCCTTGATTTATGCTTTTGGTACCCAAATCTGCCTGACTCCTTGCATGCTGCTTGTAGGATTTGCTTGTCTAGAGGTTGGCATAGATTGATTATTCCCTGGTTTCTTTTGCGGGCGACCTCTTTTCCATTCCTCTTTGAAACGTGTAATTGGAATTAAGAGTTGTCCTCCTTTAAGTGATAGCTTGAGTTGATTGGTGTCCCAATTTGGTATTGCCTTGTATGTCCGCATCCATGAGATTCCAAGAATCATCGTTTCATTCATATGTTCATCTGGTATGCATATAAATTGATGAGGGTATGAAAATCCATTTACTGTCACATTCAAGTTAAGCACTCCTAATGTCGGTGTTGGGTTTTTGTTGCATCCTTTGATAGCAGATATTCCTGATTCTAAAGACTGCTTCATAGCTTTCTTGTAAGTGGAATAATTGATTGCATTCATTTGAGCTCCGGTATCTACTAATGCATTTGTGCTATGATTTTTCAATTGTACTGTGATGCAAAGGTCAATTCCATCCCACCATTCATCATCCATTGATACGACATCATTCTGTGATTCCCATAGTCTTTCCTCTGGTTCCAAAGTGTTGATGGGAATAGGTGTTTGTTGATTTCTTAAAGCAGATTTTCTCTTGAGTACTCAAAGTCGAGCTTCCTCTTGAGCTTCATCAATAACTTGCTGTCGTTTAATCTTTCTCTGCTTTGCTGCGCGTATTTTTTCTAGAAAATCACTGGTTACTGGCAAATGGTACTTCTTTAAGTGGCATCCACTAATCCAATTAGCCATTGGTTCACCATCTATAGTGGATAGGTTAACTACTCCACTTGGAGATACGTCTTCAATGACAAATGGTCCATTTTTCTTTTTTTTTTTGGAATTTGAAAATGTGTTGCTTAAGGGAATATATTAAAACTAGGTCCCCTTTTTTTTAAAGATTTTTGTGATGTGAATCAAAAAATTGTTTTTGCTTTCGTTTTTGTGCATAGATGTGAGCTACTACTGCTAGCCTTTGTTCATCAAGCTTTTGTAAATCTTCAAGCCTCTTTGACAATTGATGTCCAGTCCACTCTAGTGTCGGTAATATAAATTCTATCGGTAGTATGGCATCAAGACCATAAACAAGGTTAAAGGGTGTAGCATATTAAGGTTTCTTGAATGAAACTCTATAAGCCCATAGAGCAGCATGTAGATTCATTTTCCAATTAGTTCGTCCTAAACTAATCTCTTTAGTCAAATACAAAGCTAAGAATTTTATTCGTGTGCTCAACTTGTCCATTTTTTTGTTGATGATATGGAGCGGATTTGTTATGGGTGATCATAAATTCAATCAACAAATTCTTAGTTACCTCATTGAGGAAATGAATTCCCCTATCACTGCCAATTTCTATTGAAAGTCCATATCTTGTGAATACATTCTCATACAAGAATGCGGTTGTGGTTCTAGAATCATTTTTCCTGGTTGCCTTAACCTCTGCCCACTTGGTCAAATAATCCGCAGCTACAATGATATATTGAGCTTGAGTTCTATAAGCAGGTAAGGTGGTTCTATTGGTCCGATAAAATCTATGTCCCATTTTGCAAAAGCTCTAGTCCCCATCATTGGTCTTAAACGCATGCTATCTACCCTTGTTGGAATTTTTTCTCGTTGGCATCCATCACATCTTTGAACATATTCTTTGGCATCTGCAAAAAGTGTTGGCCACCATATGCCCGCCATTAAAATTGCTCTAGTGGTGGTATCACTAGAAAAGTGACCTCCAACTAATCCAACATATGCTTGTTCTAGAGTGGGTATTTATTCATCTTCATTTTTACAGAGACACAAATATTGATCTTTTCTTCTTTGATACAATTGGTTTCCAGTAAAAGCATAGTCTCTTGCTTTAGTTTTAATAGCTCTTTGGCGGTGTTTACTCGTATCCTCTGGAAATGTTCTGCATGATAAGTAACTAACTATATAGTTACTCCACTTAGGAACAAGTGAGATTTGAAATAATGTCACATGAGGTACGTGTGTTTGTTTCTAGAATTGAAGACAATTTTTCACAAATGAGTGAACATCACTCCTCATGGTTGGCCAAAAGACTCCAAGTCTCATGATCCGTTGCATAGTTTGGTCTTCTGCAAAGTGAAGTCCTACTATGGTCATGTGTACTTGATTTAGGTATTGGGTTTTCTCCTCAGGATTAATACACAAAAGCAATATTCCATCTTGATTTCTTTTGTATAGCCTTCCAACTAGTAATTGATACATAGCCAATTGCCCAATTAATCATCATGTAATAGGAAGTGATATCTCACAAGTCACTTAAGCTATAGTCATCAATGAAACCATATTTTTTGACCAATGGGGTATCATTTCCATGGAGAACAGATATGCATCTGGTAGATCATCGTCTATCCCTTTTGGTGGGTCTCTTGAAATAATCCTTGATAAATGATACGCTCTTTGGTGTGTGGTACCTTCTTTTACAACTACAGTGAAATCAAATTCCAAAAGAATAATGAACCATCTCACTATTCTCCCTGTGTTGCATGGCTCGTTGACCAATCACAATAAAGCTTGGTGGTCCACAAAGACCACAAATTTGTTGGCTAATAGTTAATGTCTATACTTTTTTACGACATAGATCATCCCTAATCCTTCTCTTTCGGTGGTGGTATAATTCTTCTCTACCACATTCAACTGTCTACTAGAATAAGAAATGAAAAAATCAATTTTCCGTCTCCTGGTTGAGCTAATATACACCCAATGGAAAAATTGGAAGCATCAACATGTACATGGAATATTTTATTCCAATATAATTCCTTTTATATTGGGACTAAAGTGAGAGCTTGTTTAAGCTTCATGAAGGATTCTTCACACTCATCAGTCCATACAAAGAGTGTAATCAGGCCATACATGGGTTTTGCGCTTACAACATACATGTAAATGAATCGTCTGTAATATCCACAATGTCCCATGAAATCCTGAATCTCTTTGACTATCGTCGGTCTAGGCAATTCAACAATAACATCAATTTATCCATATCGATCGCTATGCCATTTTTAGACACTATATGTCCAAGAATTTTTCATTGTCTACCCATAAAGGTACACTTTTTAGGATTTAATCAAATCCTATAAAGTCTACATTTTTTGAATACCCTTTTGAGATGTTCAAAATGATCAGCCCGGATTGATGAATGTACACATAAATCATCCATATATACTTCCAAGAAATTCCTAAGATATTATTTGAAAGCATGGCTCATCAATCGGAGCATTAGTTAGCCCAAAAGGTATAACCGTATAGGCAAAAAATACCCCATTCAGTTGCAAAGACAGTTTTATGCTTATCTTTGGGATCAACCAAAAGTTGATTGTACCCTGAAAATCCGTCTAAAACGCTATAAGCTTCTTTTCCTACAACTTGTTCTAAAACATGCTCGGTGATTGGAAGAGGGTAGTTATCTCTAATGGTGGCTGCATTCACTTTTTTGAGATTGACACACACTCTTAATTTTCCATTTTTCGTGGGTACCACCACAATTTGAGACACCCAAAGGGAATATCTTCAGACATCTGGGAGCCTCCTTGGGGGTGGACGTAATCCACAAGAAAAGATTTGAGTGGGTGCTTGAAAAAATCAAAACAAAAATGAGTAGGTGGGAGTATGCTCTTCTCCCACTCCCAAGTCGGATAAAAGTGATAAATGCCTTTATGATTCCTTATATTGCCTTCACTAGCCCGCTTCTCAAGATGGTGTCACTGGAAAGAGTTCTTAAAACCAATGAAAAGGTTTTTATGGAAAAACAACACGAAATCCTCAGGCCATGGCAATGGGCCCGTTGGGAATCAGTTGTTCGTCCAATGAATCAAGGAGGCCTCAAAATTCTAAAGCTTGTGGTCCATGCAGAAGCTTGTTGCACCAAATTTGTGGTTTCCTTGGCTAAAGAGGATCAGGTTTGGTTTTGTTTATTCAATTTCATAAATGAATTCGGCTTCCTTAGCTTTTCTGTCTCTTTTTTTAATCTTTTTGGAAAATGTTTCATTATACGTATATGGTCGTTGTCTACTTGGTTTTGCATCATTTCTCATAGGTATGGCATGTTGACAAATTTTTAGATCAACACCCTTGAGATCTTTATAAGACCAAGCAAAGATATCTTGGTATTCTTTCAGTAAGCTTAGCAAAATCTCTTCTTCTTCTTCAGTCAAGTCGTTCGTAATGTAGGCAGGTCTGGGCTCTTCTCTTCGTTGAGCTAAATCTATTTTATTTGCATTTTTAGGTTGTTCATATGAATTACCCTGCTTTCTTATTTCCCTTACAGGTTGTTCCACTATGATCTTTCGGTCTTGGAGGGTATATTTCTTGTAATGGGATGGAACACTCACTACATCCTTACTCTCTTCCTTGGTTGTTTCCATTTCAGTGGTATACACCTCCTTTAGAGTTTTCTTCAACTCTTGATATTTTTTCTTTTGTTCAACCCATGTCATGGATGATTCATGATCTGGTGCTTAGGTTTTGATTGAATTTCCTTTCTCATTTTCCTTGATGTTTTTGATTTTCCTTGTTTGTTATCTGAAGGATATCTACCCGTGATTTTGTCTTTGACACAATCATGTGTATCTATTTGCATTAGAAACTGTGTTCTGCTAGAAACTGATGGCATAGGTCTAGATTTCAAGTTTTTTGTTTCTCTTTTTCTTCTATAAAATTTTTGTCTTCTTGTTTTTTGGTTTGGAAAGTAATTTTTTTTTTCCTCTCCTCCTTTTAGGAGTAGTTGTGCTCTCACATGTTCCTTTTTTTGACCCAAAATCATTAGATGTAGCTGACTGTTCTTCAAACTCGTCAGTAGCATCATAATAGACGTCTAAAAAGACTTGTTGAGCTTTCAATAAGTCCTTGGATTTTTGAACTTCATCTTCAATGTGAAGGGTTGAGATCAATTGTATGGGAATTATGTCATAACTATCCTCATTGCAAAATTGAGTAGGCATATACGTATTCATACACACATCCATTGTTGCCAAAATTTGAGTCCATTCAAATGGCTCAAAAAAATTCTCCAAAAAGGGTTCATATATATATGCTTCATTTGTGCAAATCCCTTTCTAAGATACATTCTTCTCGTTTTAAACTCCCATTTTCTGAGGCTCCACATATCCAAATAGGTGTGTCTTTGTTTAACCAAGATGGAAGCTTTGATTCAGCTGAAGAGACTGAGTCAAATTCTTGAATGGGTGTTTTCATTACATCTCTATAAATGTGATCTTTCAAATTAACCCTTGTGATTGATCCCACTTGCTTTAAGTATAGGTAATTGTTTCCCCAATCTTGAATGAGTTGTACTTGCCTCATGAATGGCCTTCCCAAGACGATTTCATAATTAAGTTTCTTCCCAAAGTCCACTATCACAAAAGTATGTTGATAATGAATTCCACAGGAACTAATTATCACTTTTTCACAGTCCTATGGGTTTTTCTATGTGTCTATCCCCCGCCAATTGTAATTTCATTCGAGTTTGTCTAATGACTGGGTTTCCCTATGATTCTCATATTGCTTTTGTGGCTATGGCTATGCCAGCCCCACTGTCCATTATTTCCATGGTTTCCACATCATGATATCTCACTGGAAGGGTTGTGTTTCTTTCTTCACTTTGTAGTATTCTTCGACTTTGTTTATAGGGACGGATCTAATCTCCTTGTTATCAATTCATGTTTCAATTTATCCAATTTTTTTACAATTAGCCCTGTTATCTCCACCTTCTCTAGAGTTTTCTGTAAATCATTCCATAAATATGGTATGATTTTTAACAGTTCTCCCAAGGTAAAAGTACATTGAATGGATATTGACATGATTGAATGGATGCTCTCTACCTCAAGAGTTTGTTCCGCTCTTTTTACCTGAGTGGTCCGCTCTTTTTACTTGCATGGTTTTGCACTCTATGGACTCATCTTTGTTGTCTCCTAAGTAAGAGGGTAGTGTTTTTAGAGTCAATGGTTTAGAAGATCTTGCTGCTTTTCAGAGCTGCAATCCCCAATGTCTAACCAGACTTTCTCTATAGGAGCTGATTTGAAATTTATGCTCCCATCATTAATCTCTCACACTTTTTTCTATAAATATCCTGGCCAGTCTTCCTCCACAAACGGAATTCCATCTAAAGCATCTTCAATGTCAAGCACACTATGAGTTCTGGCTCTTTAGTTTCAAGGTGGGGTTCTACCACCACTTAAGATTTCTCTTTATTGGTTTCTACCACAAGCTCCTTAGGTTTTGCTATACTCTCAAACTTGGGTTTTTGTTTTCTAGCATTTCTTGGGTAATTCTTACCAAATTTTGGTAAGCTTCAAGCTTAGCTGCTTCCATATTTGGAGAAGGATAGTTTTCCATTTGTTTTTCATGTTTTGGCTTGCTTTAAGTCCCACTTGGAAAGTTTCCAAGGATGCATTGATTGGCTCAAAAATTTTGTCTACCAAAATTGATCCTCCAGATTTTATTGTGGTTTCCTTGATTTCACTCCCACTTTCTTTCACTTTTTTCTGGAATAGTTTCTTGGTTATTTCCTCAATTTCATCCTTTTGTTTCTGTTTTCTCATCTCATATCTTTGACATCTTCTTTTCTTGGTCTTTTGAGAGGAATTTTTAGTATTCTCTGATTCATCAGAGGAGTTATGTTTCTTTTTCTTAGCTTGGGCTCTAGTGATCACCTTGATTGGAACAATAGGTTTGCTTTCCAAAGAGCTACTAGGTATCACTTGGACTACATTCACCACTACTTTTCTGTTTAACGGATTTTTTGGACAGTCTTCAGGAAAGTGTCCACTCTTCTTGCAACATTGTGTACAAAAAGCTTCAACTAGCTTAATGTTCTTATCAGATTCTGGGCATTCATTTTTTGAATGATTATCTGCACCACAATTATGACAGTTTCCAGTCTTTGGCTTAATCATGGGTCTTACCATTGGAGGTCTAACACCTTGATTAGCTAGAGAGTACATTAGTGCAAGCTTTGATGTAGCATAAGTCACAGGCTCTTCCATCGAAGGTGGATGTGAATTATACCACTCTCCTTCTATCACTAATGTAGATAGACTAGGCTCAACACAAGGTGTAACAGGCACTAGTGCTTGTTCATGTATGACTCCTTCTGAATGCATGCACTTTACATGCACTACATTATGTCCAAGAAATGGAGCTTGTTCATCCAATGTGGTCTCATACGCACATACTTAACATTTCCATCGTACTTTGGTTTGTAATAACACTCATTGGTCTCATGGTTTGTCCATTTATCCTCAATAGCATACCATTTTTGCAGCCTAATTGGTTCTTCCTCTTGAGGTATCCCTTGACGAGGTCCTCTCATAGGAGCTTTTTGCATTCGTTCATCCTTTTGAGGATGTCTTCTATGGCTGTAAGTGGTGATGTAGCAACTGTTCCCACTTATGCTGGTTTTGTGGATGCTATTTTCTCACTCTGAGTATCCCTAGGGACATCTCCTTCATTGAAAATATCACAATTGTCTCCCAAGTCAATAGCATCTGATACACACTCTTTTAGGGTCGCATGCTTCTTGCTATACAGTATAGCATGCAGTTCTTTATTTAGCAATCCTTTTAGAAACAATGACACTAATCTTTCTTTTGCTGATATTTCTAATGTTGGGCACCTTGCAATGTATTGCTTCATCCTAGTTGCACAATCCCTAAAAAACTCACCTTGTTTCTATTTGAAGCTATAGATTTGAGCTATTGTATTATATTTGATCTCAGTTTTGGAACATGCAGCTTCAAATCCCTGAGCTAATGTATTTAAATCCAGAATTTCCCTTGGTGGAATGTTTTGGAACCATGTCAAAGCTTTTCCTTCTAAAGTCATTCCAAATCCCTCAAATTGAGTGTGGAAATCAAATATGCATTCTGCTCTTAACACTTGCTTGAAGCTAGCTAAGTGGTCATATAGATCCCCAAATCCACTGTATATTCTGACTCAGTTTTGAAAGTCATTTGGTATGACACGTCAGTCTTGCTCAGCTCCAACTCTTCTGGCAGTTGGTACTGTCTCGAGTCCTTCAAACCAATCTGTTGTAAATAGTGACTCATGTAGCCTTGCACTGGCTCTAATGTCACTTGGTTTTCTTTGTGATGAGGTAGGTTCGGGTTTTTTAACATTGCTCCCAAAAGATCTCTCGCGGTGTTCCTCTCTTGGAGTATGATCAGGTACTTGCCTCAATATCCAATCTCTTATAGAGTACCCTTGGTATCTGGTCTGTTCTACCTCCTCAGGACTCATCATAACAAAGTTATTGTTATAACAATACGATGGTAGATTTGGTGAACCCTTGTTTTTGATCTTGAAGATATAAATGATCTTCATGGGTGTTAACTACTTTGGTTTGGCATGAGAGGTCCATAAAAGATCTTTGACGTTCCTATCCTCCCAACAATAGACTCCAATCCTAGGATTATTAGTGCTAAAGGTTTTAGATCAACTTGATCGTATCCTTTGAATTTTAAAGTCGGTGGACCTTCTTTTGATGCCATATCCAGAATTATTGTATTCACTTCTAACTCCCATTCGTCTATTACATCAAGATTTTTAACTTTTAAATACCGAGTCCCGTTTTTGTCCATATACATTTTTCCTTGTTTGTTTGTCCTGATTTCCTCTTCAAACTCTATGTCATGGTCATCAATGCAAATGGCATACTCTTCATTAAGATCCAGATAAACCTGAGCTCCATGGATATTAGTCTTATAAAAGGTGAGTATGTGCTTATACCGCACTGTTGTTCCGGTTTCCGACTGAGTCGAATAGGAATACATTTCAGATGTTGAGTCGGAATTAGTGTTTGGGACTTCTTCAAAGATAGTACCCAATTGATCACCTTGATTCACACTCTCTTTGGTGGATACCCTACTAGAGGTCTCTCCAAGTGCCTTGATTTGCTAGTATACGACCAAATCTAAGGTTCATATAGACTTGTTAAGCCCTGGATAAAGTACTTACCGGCGGATTGGATTGTTATTTATTTTTCCAGTTGACTTGAATTCAACTCCTATCAAGCTCTCAATTCTTTGCCTACAACTTGGTTCCTGTGTCAATTTTAACCAAGTTAGCTGTTTTTTCTTAAAGACTTGTAATTTTTGCTAACTATTGTGATTGAATTATGTATATCACTTCAATCTGAGCTAAGTGAGTCAACAAATGAGACTTCTAGATTCTATCCTTGCAAAAAGCTAAAGGACTAATCTGCAACCTGAAAATTGAGTTAACATGTACCAATTTGGATCCGATTGAACCCAAACTTGACCTGTGACCTTGTATTATGTTGCTCTAATACTGTACAAGCTTAAAAGTCTAATCTTATCTCTAGGGCTAAAAAATAAATAATCAGATTATTTACCTTTTTTAGTTTTCTCACTTTTTAGGCTTGTTTTGCCATATAGACATCTTGTTGTAGTCGCTGAAAAAGTTTCACTGAGTTTGAACAAGATTTGTCCAAGTTATCAAATTGTTTAGTGTCCATAGACTCAGTTTTCAAGAATCTGGCTTAAGTCTCACTTTTGTGATCCAAATTTCACCAAATTTGATATGGGTAGTCTACTTGATATGCTTGACCTTGTGGTATACTCAGTTGTGCAAAAAATCTCAAATATGGAGCAATTGTAAATAACCGCGATTATTTACTTATGGAAATTATTAGCTTTTTTTTTGCCAAGATGATGATACAAACAAGTAAAGCAACTCAACTTAAGCTCCCTCGCAAAGTTTCATGAAGTTTGGATAAACCTTGCTCAATTTGTCAACAGTTTTGTATCTATAGACTGTCTTTACAAAAATGGCCACAATTTTCACTTTAAAGATCCAAATCTTACCAAATTTGATGTGAGTGCTCAATACAACATGATAGAACATGTGGTATGCTTGGTTGGCTAAAAATGTTTGAAAATTGAATAAAAAAGTAAATTATCTTGATTATTTACATTTGTCAAATTTTAGCATATTTTTGATCATCAGAGCATACACACATGTTCCACACTTTACACTAAGCCTCTGAGTCAAGTTTCACCAAATTTGAACAAAATTTGTCAAGTTAAACTCAATTTCTCGACAATCAGTATAGATTTCAGTTTTTATTAAGTTTTTGGTCTGTTTTGTGATCCAAATTCTATGAGCCTTCACAAAAGATGTTTGTGATCATGCATAGAGTCTTTGGTATCAATATTGATCAATTTTGAGCTAAAAGTAAATAATTGCGATTATGTACTTTGGGCCTAAAATGAACAATTTTTGCAAATTTTTCACTGGTTTGTCTTTTTCTGACATGTTTTAAGTCTTTGAGTCAAGTCAAAACTTAATTTGGCTTGAATTATCAAGAAAATGTAAATAATCTAAGTTTTTGCAAACTCTTGAAAATTTACCTCAATTGCATCCTTATGCTTACCCACCGGTTCATACAACTTTTATGAGCATAATCTCAAGTCGATTTTAGTAGTTGACAGTCTTTTGATGCTGTTTCAAGCCGTAGACTTGAAATTCTGAAACTTCACACAAACAATCCACGGATGATTCTTTTGGAGTGAAAAATGATTTGTGATCTCACCTCGGATTCTACTTACCCTACTCTTAGGTTCTGTTGTAATTGTGTTGTGGAAGGTGTCGACAACCACTTGTTTTTTTGCTTTTTATGGTTTCCTCAGCCTTGATCTTAAGACTTTTCTTGTCCATCAATCATTCTCAAAAATCTAACCTAATCGTACAATCCTACAAGGTACTTAGCAAGTACAATCTACTCCCAAGCTAAATCTACATAGCAAAAGATAACACTCTTAAGATATATAGTTTTAAAGACAAAGTTTACCTTTAGGTGATCCTAGAGAAAATTAAAGGACAACTACACAAGACACTCTTGTTTTCCTTAGCTTAGGTCTATTCGATCCCCGATAGCGGTGCCAAATGTGGATGGGTTTCCTAACCTCAATCTTATCTTATTACAGACATAGCAAGAATCACGAACATAATTGTCAATCCATGTGATGAAGCTGACTCGATTAGCACATGGAGGCTACAAGAGGGTGTCAACCTCTTGGAAAACAATAGAAAACTTGTATCTAACACAAGCTACTCTGAGATGACCTAAGTCATCAAAAGCTAGTCTCGCTAATCGACAAACAAGCCATGATCGTTACAACATCAACGAATGCTATGAAACTTCTAGGACAAGTATATAAGACATCAATACACATGCTTATCTCACTTTTGATGAAGTGAAAAAAATGCGATTTTGACCTAGTCGGTTTTGACCCCGAATGCATCTAAATGCTTAGCAATGGTGTCCCAATACCCCGCCTATGCTTACTTTGTGATTTCCTAGATTAAATTCCTACTTATGATGAAATTAGGCCGCGTATCGGTGACGTCAAAAGCTACAATTTATCATGATATGTTTACGTTAATGTGTAGAGCTCTTACCTGTAACATTTAATGATCTAGTAACTTGTGTGTAGCGGAAAATAGCATGAACATAGTGAGAATTTCATTAGAATAGCTTCCTAATGAGAATAACAAGAGTGCTTGGGTGGAGAGAGCAACAAAAAGCATAACACCTAGTTAGATAGCATGAACAATACTTCAAAAGAGAGAGAACTTAAGCAATTGATAACAATTGAGGACCGGATTTGCATGGAGCCGGTCCCCCCTCCAAAAGGCTTTGTATTATGGTTTCCCCATCAAGAGAGACATTTTACAATACAATTTCTTGTGTTCCTTCAATACTAGCTAGTGCAATGAAGATGGAAACTTCATGCACTAAGAAATACACTTATCAAACACAACATCAATTCCCTCACACTCTCAGACCCAAGACCTCACACACCTTTGAAGATGGTGAGAGCTAGCAGGGTATGAGAGTAGATTGAGAGGAAGAAGGAGTATTCTTACGAGAAAGATGTACATCTCCTCACATAATCACTCATATTAGCATAGATTAGCTTAGTAATTAGCATGGTAGAGGATATGAGCATGCATTGAATCTTGGCTCTTGGTTGGAGTTTCATCACAAAGCCAAGAGTTTTGGTGTAGGCCTCCCTTCCCACAAGCTTGGAGTAGGTGATAATCTTTCCATTAAACCTTGAGAAGGAGAGAGAGTCTTCTTACTCCACACATGAGCTAGTGTGAGTGTGTAGGTGATAATGCCTTTGAAAAATCATCCCCCTCTCTCTCTTGGTCGACCCCTCTTGCTATTTTCTCTTGCTAGCATCCTATTGGACCTTCCCAGGCTTAGCCAATGGTAATTAAGCAGCATAAGTGATAGCCTTCTGACATGTGTCCCCCTTTCCCCTTTTGTGAGAGATTTAGGTAATTAATAAATGCAGCTAAACTCTCATTGAACCCCTTTTCCTCCTGGCCAATAGGAATCACGCAAGCCATTGGGTTGTTGAATGCTCATTGGACCCCTTGGGAGACTTTCCAATAGTCTTCTAGAGAGCTTAATTCCCATTGGTTCTTCTATTAAGCATTTTTCAATTAATTAAACTAGATTTACTCTAGCCTAATTCTCATTGGTCCACCTCCAAGGTCATCCAATACGATTTGAGTACACCTTGTGGGCATCTGGGCTAGCAGCTGACATGTGTCCCTCATTCCCTTTCTGTAAAGGGAGCTTGTGTGTGTGTGTGTGTTTTTTTTTTTCTGCTGTCTCATCCCCTACTTGCAAGGCTCGCCCCCTCCTATGTAGGGATGGATGAAGACTTTTGGGGCACACACAAAGCATCCAATTTCCCTAATGTTTGACCTTTGGACACAACCTTTGAATTTTGGAACCTTAGCATTTTTGAAGTCTTAATGGGTTGAACCTTAGGGTCTTTTAAGCCCATTGGTGCACATAGCTCTTTTGCAGATGGCCCCCCATTTGGATCCCTATTTTCCCTCCTTTTGATCCCTATTGTGGCTGGTTTGCCAACTTAACCAATATTCTAGCTTTTTCTCCCATGGGACTTCCCCATATTAAATGATCAGGTTAACATGAGAAAATCATTTAGGAGAATTAGATATTGATTATTATGACACTTACCTATGGTTGCAACACAACAGACGGCACTGCAATGTGACAACCGACAAGGGAGATAGAAGTAGGAGAAGGAGAGAGGTGATGAGCACCGTAAGCTCATGCTGTGTTTTTCTTATCCAAAATGAAATTGACTTTATACCTTAGCCATGGTTTCTTTGGTAAAAAACTAATCATGTGGGAGCTCTAACTAAGGATAAATTGATACAATTATGAATCTTATAGCTCCGGCTCATAGATTACAATATCCACTTGTCAAATAGGAGTTACAATATACTCGATTTATCAAAAGAATAAGTGTTTTTACAATAAAGCTCCCGAAAGATGTTACATGGGTTAGCTTGTTGCTAACCATTTCCTTAAGATAATTCTTAAAGAGCATAAGGAGAGAACTTGATTAAAGGTAGCAAAAACGAACATTATACCTAGTTAGCTTGGCATGAAAATTACTTGCAAGAGAGAGAGAGAATTAGAGAAATTGACAACATTTGAGGACCGGATTTACTTGGAGCCGGTCCCCCATTCAAAAAGATTTTTTATTATAGATTCTTCCTTGAAGAGAGACTTGGTACAATACATACTTTGTGTTGCTTGAGACCTTGTTGATGCCATGAAGATGGTAAGCTTCATGCACCAATATTATGCCCATAACTAACTTGCAAAAGAATTAACTTTTCTCCGGCTTCATTCCCAAGACCTCAAACTCCTTCAAAGATGGAGAGATCTAGTAGGAAGTGAGGGAAGGGAAGAGGAAGAGAAGTAACGTACGAGAAAGAAGTACTTTCCTCACCATAGATTACTCTTGGTGCTTCACTTAGCATAGTAATATAGATGGTAGAGAAGATGAGCATGCCATTGAAGCTTGACTCTTGGTTGGATTTGCATTCCATAGCTAAGAGGTGTTGGTGTAGGCTCTCTAATTCTCAATCTTAGAGAAGGAAAAGAGAGTTTCCATTTGATGTGCCTTAATAGTCTTTTTGACAAGTATAAAGTGTGCTTGTTTGCTAAACCTATCGACTATTATTCATATTCCCGTATTCCCATGGATAGACTTGGGGAATCCAAAGATAAAATCCATGGATATGCTCTCCTATGGTGAATTAGTAATTGGCAATGGCTGGAGTAATCTAGGTTGCTTCCCTCTATCATACTTTGTTTTTTGGAATACCGCGCATTTTGAAACATATGCTTGTATGTCTACTTTCATGGTAGGCCACGTCTTTACTCCCCGAAGAGAAGGTTGAGTCCCTCTATGTCCCACATAGGGAGAAGCATGTGATTCATACATTACTTTCTCACGAAGGGAGTTAATAACACATAGCCTATTGCCATGGAGGAGATAACCATCCTGCAAGGTGAATGGTTCGTTTTTCTTCCATAAGGCAAAGGCTGAAATTATATTCTTGAAATTAGGATTAGTAGCATACTCATCTATCATAAAAGATAGATCATTGTGATTTGCTATAGGCATTGCATTTACTCTTGGTCATCGTGATAGTGCATCGGCCTTGATTGTGCTTGCCAGCAATATGAAAATTAAATTGTGAAAGAAAATTTTCCCACATCATTTATTTGTTGAAAATCTTGGTTTGTGTCATGAAGGACTTAAGACTTTGGTGTTCCGTTTGTAGGATGAATAGAGTCCCCAAAAGGTAATGCTTCCACGTATCTAGGGCATGTAGAACAACTAGTAGCTTCTTTTCGTATATACCCAATACTCTGAAGGAGTACGAGCGGAAGTGCGACGCGAGAGAGAGTGCGAGAAGAAGAGCATGACGATATGGTGAACTCGCTCTACTGTAATGTGTAGAGCATAGTGAGTTCTTATTAGGTTTTTACAAAAAGAATATGTGTACATGCCTGGCAGCCCGCCCACTTACCTGGGCGACCACATTGGGATTTATACCCCAACAACCTCTCACTTAAAGTCCAATGTGGTACTTTAAGTGTGAGAGAAGCTACTATACAAGCTAATATACAAGAGATGTACAGAAGTGATGTACTACCTTACACCTAACTGCTTGCGAAAATGTGCAAAGCTCTCTGAGGGAAGTCCTTTTGTAAGTAGATCAGCAGGATTTTTTGTGGTGTGAACTTTGACAAGCTGAAGTTGCTTATCCTCGAGCATTTCCCTGATGAAATGATACTTCACATCCACATGCTTTGTCTTTGAGTGATAAACTGGATTGCGAGCCAATTGTATAGCACTTTGACTATCACAATATAACACAGGCATCTCTTCTTTGATTCCCAAATCTGCTACTAGTCAATTAAGCCAAATTGATTCTTTGCACGCCTCTGATGCTGCAACATATTCAGCCTCTGTAGTAGACTGAGTAACACAATCTTGTAATCTAGAACGCCATGATACTGCTCCACCAGCCAATGTAAAGACATACCCTGACGTAGACCTTCGGTTGTCTAAGTCACCTGCATAATCTGAGTCTGTAAAACCCTTTACACTTAGCTCCTGACTCCCATAGCATATACGCATACTCTTTGTAGCTTTCAGGTATCTCAATATTCCTTTCACTGCCTTCCAATGTTTCTTGCCTGGGTTTGACATGTATCGACTTACTACTCCCACTGCAAATGCAATGTCTGGGCGAGTAGCAATCATTGCATACATCAAACTACCCACTGCAGACGCATATGGAATCTTATCCATTTCAGCCTGTTCTTCCTCAGACACATGAAAATCTTGTTTGCTAAGTTTCACATATGGTGGCAATGGAACACTCAATGCCTTTCCCTTCTCCATATTGAAACGTTGCAAAACCTTGTCAATATACTCTGTTTGAGATAACCAAATCAACTTCTTTGATCTGTCTCTCTCAATGCGCATACCAAGTATATGACTTGCCTCACCCATGTCTTTCATGTCAAACGATTTTGCCATCTTTGACTTCAAAGCTGAAATTTCTTCCAAGTGCTTTCCAACAATCAACATGTCATCCACATACAAAATAAGGATCAGCCAACTGCCATCCTTAGACTTCTTTGTATATAGACAGTGGTTGAACTCACTACGTTTGTAGCCTTGAGAAAGCATAAACTTGTGGAATTTATGGTACCATGCCCTCGGTGATTGTTTTAAGCCATAAAGACTCTTTAACAACTGGCATACCTAATCTTCCTTGCCTTTCTCAACAAACCCTTCTGGCTGCTGCATGTAAATTTCCACATCTAAATCACCATGCAAGAATGCTGTCTTGACATCCATTTGGTGCAACACCAAATCTAATATGGAAACCAATGCAAGAAAGCATCTCAATGTAGTCATCTTGACCACCAGAGAGAAGACTTCATCAAAGTCAATGCCTTGTTCTTGCTTAAAGCCCTTGGCAACAAGCCTTACTTTGTACTTTGGCTGACTATCATGAGCGGTGATCTTATACCTGTAAACCCATTTACAGGGTAGAGCCATTTTGCCCCATGGTAATTTAACTAGCTTCCATGTCTGTTTTTTATGAAAAGCTGTCATCTCTGACTGCATGGCCAATTGCCAATTCTCAGAGTCCTTCATTTGCACTGCTTCCTTGTAACATGAAGGCTCATTGCAATCAGTCAACATGACATAGTTCATAGATGGAACAAACCTATCAGGAGGTCGCGCGACACGTCCAGATCTACGCACAATAGGTGGCTCAGGCTCAGCCACAACCTGTGGTTCCAGTCTATCCTGTCCTTGCTCCTCTTGAGCCCTGACATTTTGTCTTGCACGTGCAGGTCCATCTTCTTGGAAGACAACTCTTCTAATCTCCTCAACTTTCTTTGGTTTAGAATGATATTTGGCTTCATTAAAGTGAACATCATTGCTGCGGATAACCTTTTTGGATTCGGGATCCCAAAGTCTGTACCCCATCTCACCAGAATAACCATAGCCTAGAAAGATGCACTTTCTACTCTTTGGCTCAAGTTTGTTCCTAAATTCCTTTGGAACGTGAGTATATGCCTCACAGCCAAAGACTCTGAGATGCTTGTATGAGGGCATTTTGCATGACCATACCATCTCTAGCACTGAATCCTTCTGCAAAACCTTGCTAGGAGATCTATTTACAAGATGAACAGCTGTTGATACAGCTTCAGCCCAAAACCCATTTGGCAGCTGTGCATTAGACAACATACTTCTGACCTTCTCTTGTATGGTCCTATTCATCCTCTCAGCAACACCATTTTGAGGAGGACTGTAAGGAGCAGTAAGTTCACGTTTTATACCTTTTGACTCACAAAAGTCCTGAAAGGCCTTTGAAACATACTCTCCACCATTGTCAGTGCGTAAGCATTTAAGCTTCTTGCCACTCTGATTCTCCACAAGTGTCACAAACGTTTTGAAAACACTAAATGCTTCATCCTTGTGCTTGAGAAATTAAACCCATACTTTCCTCGAGTAATCATCTATAAATGTCATAAAGTAAGAAGCTCCCCCTAGAGATAGGTTAGGCATAGGTCCACACAAATCACTATGAACAAGTGCCAACTGTGTATCTCTTCTACTGCTTCTATGCTTATGTGGCAGCTGTGTTTGTTTACCATACAGACAATATTCACAGAATTCAAAATCATTAAATGAAAAGCCAGGCAAATAACCAGAACGAGACAAGATTTCCATTCCCTTCTTGGACATATGTCCTAACCGGCTATGCCACAAAGAAACGTTCGGCTGCTCGGTTACATTGATTACATTTTTAGAGACATTTGATACATAAATCATGTAAAGTCCTCCAGACTTTACTCCATGTGCTACTGTCATAGAACCCTTGGATATCTTCCACATGTTCTGTCCAAAAGTGGTGACGTAGCCAGCATCATCAAGTAAACCTGTGTTGATCAAGCTCTTTGTAATTGCGGGAACATGTCTCACATTCTTCAGCGTGAAAGAAGAGCCATTCTGAAACGTTAATTGAACATCTCCAACACCTAAGATCTCACATGTCTGCCCATTGCCTAGCCGAAAATGATCTTTAGTGGTCACATAAGAAGTAAACCACTCCTTGTTTGGAGACACATGAAGTGATGCCCCTGAGTCTATAATCCAGTCACTCAGTGCATTTCCATCAGATGCTATAAGACGAGCTGAGTCCATTGTATTCTTCAAGAAGTAGATGTCTCCTGACACTAGACTGTCATCCTCTGCAACAGTGTTTGTCACATTTATTTCTTGAATCTTCACTGAGGACTTGTTCTTCTCACCATGGTCTTCAGCTTTCTCTTTGCCTTTTTCTGCTTTCCATTCTCTGCAGTCTCTTTTCATGTGACCCTTCTTGCCACAATGGTAGCATTCTATGTCACTCTTGCCTTTCGCACTGCGCGACTTGCTACGAGACTGATTCCTCTTTCCACCTTTGTACTTTTCTTTGGTCCTTCCCCTGACAACTAAGGCTATTCCTTTGGCTTTGTCCATTTTCTTTCTATTGGTTTCTTCAGTAAGCAGACTTCCTTCTACACCTGCTATGTTCAAACCATCTGGAGGTGCAGAATTACTCAAAGCTGTGCGAAAAGTGTCCCAACTTTCCGGCAATGTGATCAATAGGAACATAGCTCTAACAGGTTCATCAAACTTGACACCTTGAGCTGACAACTGACTGTAGATTGTGTTGAATTCATTCAGATGATTGGACATAGTTGTCCCTTCTTTCATCTTCAAGTTAACAAGCTTCTTAAGGCAGTATACCTGTGAAGCTGCACTCTGCTTCGCATAAAGATCACTCAGCTTTAACCATGCTTGATAAGCCGACATCTCATCTGCTACATTGAAGTAAACGCTTTCTGCCAATGTCAGCACAATGGTAGAAAGTGCCAATTCATCCATTTCGCTCCATTCATCTTCGTCCATATCTTCTGGTTTTATCCCCTTGAACTTTCTAGGTTTTATCTGCTTCTTTTGTACCAACACGTGCCAAATCTGCTTCTTCCACAATGGGAAATTGGTTCCATCCAGCTTCTTGATATTGTAAAGAGCAGTGTCTTGTGATCCAGCCATAGCTACGCTTCACAGTGGTTTACTTTCCTGGGAAAAATTCGGCAGAGTTTTCCCTGTAAACTGACCTCTGAACCAATATCAACCTGTCAAATGAACCAAGAAAGCTTCAGATTCTGCAGAAATTTTGGCAGAGTCTCCTTTGTAAAATGGCTCTGGTGTACTAAAAACAGACCAAAAAACAGCTCAAAAAACACTGTCTCAAGCATAGGCCTAGCTTTAACCTAAGGTCTAAGGACTTTTACATTAACCTTTGGAGGTCTTTAATGAAGCTAACCCTAAGGTCTTCCAAGCTCCATTATGCCAACATTGTTCTTTAGTAGAACAACTCCCTGTGAGCCCTGGCTGAGATGAAACCATCTCCTTTTGGCCCGTGCTGATCTTGGTCTAAAAACACATATCTATATTCTAGCTCTTGTTTCCCTTTTATCTTCCCATATTAAATGATCAGTTTAACATGAGAAAATCATTTGGGTAAAGCTAGATATTAGATTTTATGACATGAAGCATCTATAGTATGCACACATACCAATAAAGCTTCATAGTTCATGTAGAATCCTTGGATTAGGCCATCCTTTTATTACCTCTAACTTTGTTGAATCCATATGGATACCATCTTGAGAGATAATGTGACCTAAGTATTGAATCTCTTGAAGGAAAAATTCACTCTTCTTTGATTAATGAAAAATTTATTCTCCTTCAAAGCTCGAAAGATTACCTGGAGATATTGCTTATGCTTCTTGAGAGAATTGGAGTAGATGATGATATCATCAAAGAATACTCCAGTGAACTTGCGATAAGGCCTAAATTTTTTCTTGATTAAGCGGTTGAACGTGACCGGAACATTTGTCTCAAGCCAAAAGGCATGACAAGATATTCATAAAGACCAAGTGCTGTATAAAAAGCGGCCTTTACAATATCTTCATTGGCTATCCTTATTTGATGATAGCCACTTTTAAGGTCAATCCTACTAAAGTGAGTAGAGCCTTGTAGCTTATCAAACATATCTTCTACCCACGGTACGAGAAATTGGTTCTTGATAGCGATCCTATTTAGTACCCTTTATTCAACACACATACTGTGAACAAAAGGGAGAGGAGCTAGGCCTCACCATCTCCTTATCCACCAATTCATGTACTTGCCTTATAATCTCCTCTTGTTGAGCTTGGGAAACTCCATAAGGAGGCTTATTAAGCGGTGAGCTCCCAGGTAGAAGCCCTATTCTATGGTCATCATCCCCTTGTTTTGGAGGTAACTCTCCAGGGATGCCATCGATAAAAAAATCTTGGAATCTATTAAAAAAATTGGACAATTGTAATTCCTCTTGATTCCTACTTTTTCCATTGGATAAAACATTAGGACCATTTATGGACTCTTTTACAAAAATCATGTTCACGAAAACCGATATTTTCATTGACTGAACAAAAGCAGGTGTGTTTACAAGAGGTATAGACCCGACTCATTAGCATCTATGTACATGTTCTACTGTAGGTGAAATAAATTCTCCTTTTAGGGACTTTCATATTGGCAGCCATGTGGTTGAACCATGGTGCCCCTAGGATAACATCCTCATGTTAGAGAGGGGAGATGAAAAAGTCCTCTTTATCGACGTAGATTTGGACATGAACCCTCAATTTCCCAATCAAGGAAGGAACAGAGGCGTATTGTCCCTTGAAAGCCCCATCAACAGTCACAATATCTCCCATCTCAAAAGCTTGTATGCCCAACTTAGTGGCCAACTCCGTTGATATATGAAGTTGTGAGTAGAGCCAGGATTAAAAAGATTAAGGCATCATGCTCCCTCACCTTCCTCCAAGCATAGGAAAGGAATGATCCTTTGCAATGAGTATCCTCTTTTGGAGCTTCGATCATGGAAGCTCTAGGAGTCTCATTGCGTGAATTTATTTTGGGGCAAGAACGCTAGCTATGTCTTTGCTCCCCACACTTGAAAAATTTATGGTCTTTGCAAAAAGACTCTTAACTCTTCATGAGAGAGTTTATTTTTACATTTCTAAACTCCTTTTCCTTGGTCTTGTTGGTTGTTGTTGCTAGAATTGCCTTGGGAAGAAATTTGAGCATTGTTCTTCCCTCTAGGTTCATTTTGGTCACTAGTTTTCATGCGCTTAAAATTCCTTTTAGCCCCTTGTTGGAAATTGATTCATGAAGCGACCATAGTATGGTGAATTACTTTAGTGATGGTTCTAGGCCTTTGAGAGGTGACATACTTGGCCATATCTTCAGGTAGTCCCGCAAAACATTGTTCCTTTTGTTCGGCAAAGTCTATCTTTTGGTAGACTGTAGCTTTGAGGTGTAAATCCAAAAACTTGTCCACATACTTGTGGATAGACTCATTGGGAGATAGCTTCAAACTTCGCCATTCGGTAAGCACTTTGTCTTTGGCATCGCTTTTTGCAAGAAACTGTTTCATTATGGAAACTTGTAGAGTTTTCCATGACTTTGGAGCTTTTCCATTACCTCATAGACTAGCCCACCATTTTCGGGCAGACTTTTGAAAGTGCATAGCTACATGATGTAGCTTGGAGGACTTTGTGAAACCCTCATCTCCAAAGACCGCATCATAATGTTGGTGCATGAAGGCCAAAATTTTGTCTGTAGCACCAAAGGTGCCATCATAGGTGAAAAAAGAGATGCTCTTTCCTCCCTCCTTGAACTTTTTAAGCGTGTAGGACCTTTTCCAAGCATCATAGGATTTGTGATGTCCTCTTTTCTTGTACTCTCTAGGAGAAAAACTGGTGCTTTTATTAGAAGAGGAGGAAGACGATGAAGTTGGAGAAGAGGGTGACCTCTTTCTCGCCTTTTTCTTCTTTTGATTCCTCTCTTCCCTCTCAAAATGACAAGGAGAAGGACTATATGAAGATCTTTTCCTCTTGGGAGTTGGGGATCGTCGAGACCACCATATTTGTGGAGCCACATCTTCCAAGGAATTCGGAGATTCACTTCTTTCTGTCTCATAGGATTCGTCCTCTTCTCTCACCAGAGAAAGTCTTTTTTTGGGAGTCTCAACAAGAGTCCGTTTAAGATCTTTCTCTTCTTGGGGAGTTTGGAGAATCCCATGAGTGCAAAGTTGTTGGTTAACTTTGGCTTGCAAAGCAAGTCTGTCCATAACTTGTTGCAACCTAGTAACAAGATAGTTCACAAACACGAGGCATCATTAGTAGCATCTATATGTTAAAAAGGAAAACTTGTCAATATTCATTCTACTCTCTTTATTATTGTCAACCATGCTAACTAAATTTATATATATGCTACTTTGTGCTTTGGAAACTTCAAAACTTTAGTTGCTACTCTTCTTAACTTTTGATAATTAGCTCTCAAGCAGCCACACCCATGGTTTAGAGATTGTTGATTTCAAAGGGTAGTGGAGAAGGTTTAACATTGCTCGATTGATTATGGTTCCTGTTGAGCTTCCTAGTAGCTCAATAATGGACAAGCCTAAGGCAAGCCCCGAAAGACTCCATTATAGTGTCAATAGTTCCCAATGGTGTCATCCTTTCATGGACAATTTAAGGACCTCTCTTCTTAAGCAAGAAAAGAGAAACCAACAGCTCTGATACCAATGTAACGGAATATGGCTAATAACATTGATTGTAGTGGAATTAAAGTAACCATAGTGAGCATTTCCTTAAGAGAATTCTTAAAGAGTATAAGGAGAGTACTTGATTAAAGGTAGCAAAATGAACACTATACCTAATTAGCTTGGCATGAACAATACTTGCAAAAGAGAGAGAGAATTAGAAAAATTGACATTAGTTGAGGATCGGATTTATTTGAAGCCAGCGGTCCCCCCTCCAAAAGGCTTTTGTATTATAGATTCTTCCTTGAAGAGAGACTTGGTACAATACATACTTTGTGTTCCTTGAGACCTTGTTGATGCCATGAAGATGGTAAACTTCATGCACCAATATTATGCTCCTAACTAACTTGCAAAAGCATTAACTTGTCCCCTGGCCTCAATCCCAAGACCTTAAACACCTTCAAAGGTGGAGAGAGCAAGCAGGGAGTGAGGGAAGGGAAGAGAAAGAGAAGTAATGTATGAGAAAGAAGTACTTTCCTCACCATAGATTACTCTTGGTGCTTATCTTAGCATAGTAATAGAGATGATAGAGAAGATGAGCATGCCATTGAAGCTTGACTCTTGATTGGATTTTCATTCCATAACCAAGAGGTGTTGGTGAAGGTTCTCTACTTCTCAAGCTTGGAGAAGGAGATGGAGATCCTACTGATCAACACATGAGAGATTGTGTGAGTGTGTGTGTGTGTGTGTGAATGTACAAAAAGGATGTCTCTTCCTTGCCTTGATCGACTCCTCTCTCCCATTACTATAGCTTGCATCCTATTGGCTCATGCCAAGGTTGGCCAATCACAAGCTATGGTCAAATCAAGCAATATGGGTAGCATTTGGACAAGTGTCCTTCTCGAGAGATAAATGAAGTAATTAATTACATGCATCTAAATTCTCATTGGACCTCCCTAAAGGCCATCCAATAGGCTTTAGGCACACCATGAGGGCAACATGGGTAGGGGCTTGACATGTTTCCTCAATGCCTCTTGAGTCTTGGGCTTGCCTTGAGAGTGTGTGTGTGTGTGTGTGTGTGTGTTCTCTCTCATGCCCCCACCTTTAGGGATCGCCCCCTCCTTTGTAGGGATCATCTTTGACTTGAACACCACAAGCACCTTGGTCATCAAGAATGACAAGCACCTCAAGTACCTTGGTCATCAAGCACGACAAGCACCTCAAGCACATGCCTAAGATCTAAAGTACCTAAAGGGCTTAGGTCTAAGGACTTTTAACACTAACCTTTGGAAGTCTTTGATGAAGCTAACCCTAAGGTCTTTTAAGCTCCATTAACTGCTCATCTTTTCTTTGGTAGACCATATTCTTTTGAGCCCCTGTTGAGATGCAACCATGCCTCCTTTTGGCCCCGTGCTAATATAGATCTAACAACACATATCTATGTTCTAACTCTTGTTCCCCTTTTATCTTCCCATATTAAATGATCCGTTTAATATGAGAAAATCATTTGGTAAAGTTAGATATTAGCTTTCATGACACTTTTCATTTGACCCTGGAGGGTGATGTAGATGATAATTTCTCTCTCTCTCTCTCTCTCTCTCTCTATAGTATATACATCCACTATACATATATATGTATATATATACACACACACACACACACACACACACACACACACACACATATACATACATACATACATATATATATATATATATATATATATATATATATATATATATATATATATATATATATATATATATATATACACACACACACACACACACACACACACACACACACATATATATATATATAGTTTTTCTTGTGAAGCCTCATTTCATAGATATTTTACGTCATTCTCTGGTATGCAATCTTAGTTTACTTAAATAATGTTGTGCTTGAGCATGAATGCTCAACTATGGGGTGGGCAATGATGGTGCATCCAAATTTGGTAGACCCCTAGACATACCAAATGAAGATGTATGAAGGCTAGCAAGGCTATGGCACAACCCTTGGTTGATTGCTTGATGCAAGGCACGCTAGGTACCGCCGGAATGGGTATGTCAAATGTGATATTTAGCAAGTTTTATTAGCTTTTAGAGGCTAGAATCGTAACTACATACTAACTCATTTTCATTCATTCTCTTTCTCATTTGGAATTCACAATCAACATAATGTCAGCAAAGCGAAGCAAATCCTTTTTCCTCACACACACACACACACACACACACACACCATTTCATGGAAAAAATATAATGTCAAAGGCTAAACCTGGTCAAGCAACCTTGTCATTAAATCGAGAGAGAGAGAGAGAGAGAGAGAGAGAGAGAGAGAGAGAGAAGGGGGGGGTCACGATAGAGGGCACATGTGCCTCCCACATCCGTCGAGCAAGTGTTGCGAATGCAGTGACCAAACACTCAAGTCTTGCACACATGTAGCCATTGTGGAGGAGTTGGTTGCCATCATGCCATGGGTTGAGCTAGAGTATTTGCAGGCACAAAATAATTTACTTAAAAAAAAAACCTAGGATTTGGGTAATTCCACCTACAAATTTAGAAATTCATCTCTAGATTTAAATTAGAAGGTAGGTAACCGTAAATAATGTCTAGGACTTTAGTGTAAAAAGTTTCAAATTTAGCCAATTTACCTCTAAACTTTCAATTTGTAGGTCTTTATAGTTTTTGGAATATTTTTTTTTTATAGCAATGCTGGTTTAGCTGCAAAATAAAATTTACAAGATTGAAAGGTTGCACGGTCAGTCCTACAAAGCCGACAGCGTAGAGGGCTAGCTACCTTGGCGAGATGAAGGGGGGCCAAGCCCCAAGGGCGTGGGATCGTTCATGAGGCGATGAGAACAATGACAAAAAAGTGGTGGGTCTATTTAATCTTTTTGGCGATCTAGTACATGGAATCTATGTACACCTTTAGGGGCTCTATGTACATGGAACCTTCTTTGGTCTAGATATTATCTCAAGTGCCCTATATGTCAAGGTGATTCTCAGTTACAATATGTACATGGGACCTTTTTGGGTGGGTTTGTAAGGCTCAATGTGCTTGTTTCCTTACATCATAATCCAGAGTTCGTCAAGTGTAAGTTCCATTGTATTCTAAAGGTCTAAAATTGTACGGTCTAAAATTGTAAAATACTACCTAGATTTTGAGCTTGCCTTGGAGAAAATCGGTACAATTTTACAAGCTTTACAAAAGCTTGAAACTTTGACCTAAAAATTGGGAGTGTTTTAAGAATGGTCCTTTTCACTAGCCGAAAAATAAAGAAAAGAAAAGAATGGCCCTTTTTCTTTGGTTAGAAAAAATGGTTTTGGCAAGCCTTGTTACAATCCTCCCATTTTGGTAATGAGCTAACTTTGTATCATGCGAGCAAGAATGCTCATGTTGCTACAAAAAAAATCAGATAAAACTTATATCAAAGCACAACCATGCTTTGCAAGAGTTTGGTTCTCTTGATTAATTGCACACAAGTGATTTGTAGTGCACCCCCCCCCCCCCCCCCCCCCCCCCCCCCCCCCCCCCCCCCCCCCCCCCCCCCCCCCCCCCCCCCCCCCCCCCCCCCCCCCCCCCCCCCCCCCCCCCCCCCCCCCCCCCCCCCCCCCCCCCCCCCCCCCCCCACCCCCCCCCCCCCACCACCCCCCCCCCCCCCCCCCCCCCCCCCCCCCCCCCCCCCCCCCCCCCCCCCCCCCCCCCCCCCCCCCCCCCCCCCCCCCTCTCCCGAAAAGGTTGTGTTTTTGCATTCTTTTAATTGTTATGCTTAAATCCTTGATGATCCATCTCTTCATACATCGTAATATTATCAGCTCATTTGAATAATAAGCTTAGTTCCAAAAAAATCAATACTTAATTGCCTTTGATTTATGGCATTTACCTCTATTAAGTAGTTTAGGTAAGAGAATAAAAGTAACTTAAAAGTTTTTTTTTTCGAAGGTTTAGAGATACGTATAGATCTAAATCGCCATTCATCATGCATACTATTTAGATAAGTATGATCTCCAGGCGCCTATGAAGACAGAGAGTGTTTTCTACTCTCTCTAAGCCATATTAACCCGGTACTCTAAAAAACTTGAAATAACATCGTGGTTAGTGGTTAATAACATTGTTAATTAACAAGAAAAGTTAATAATTTATTCTTCTAAGTAAGAGGAAATCTTGCTTATGAAAACATGAGAGCTTAAACATGAATTAACTTAGAATAAAAAATAACTCAATTGATTAAGATGTGCAATAGCATGAGATGATAAGGAAACCTTACCTTGATGCATGTGTGGTAGAGTCTTCTCCTTGCTTTGGGAGAGTATTGAAGAGATATGTTGGCGTAGTCGGATCTTTTCCTCTTCACTTCGCTTAATTACCACCAATTGTGCTACTTGGAATGAGAGAATGAAAAGAGACAAGGAAGATTCAAGCTATGGAAAAATTGAAGGTTAGGAGAGAGGAGAGGGAGAGCGTAATATCAAGCTTGATTATGGTTTTGGCCGTAGCTTCTCTTATAGGTGTGTGTCTGTGTGTTTGTGTGTGTGTGTGTGTGAAAGAGGCTTATCTTTGGCTTTTCCAAGCTTCTTCTACCACTTACTCTCAAGTTTGCACATCCAAAAATGAGAAGAGAAGTGTTGAACGAGTAGAGGATCCTCTTTTTATGCTTATTTTGATAAAGGCTTTAACTTATTGATATCTTTTCTTCTTTATCAATAAGTTATTTTTACTTATGTTGATAACTTTTTTTACTTTTTAAAACTTCTTCAATAAATTACTTACTCACCTTATCCTTATCTTCTCTTTCTTTTTTCTAATGCTAATTTTCTTGAGAGGAAAAAGCTAATTTCTCATGCATTGATTATACCCATGTCCCCATGGTGTGAACCAAAAGCGTTTGTGAGTAACTAGGATACTTGGATCTAGCTCAAATTTACTCGATTATTATTATTATTATTACTACCTTTTTTTTCTTTTGAGTTGGTGGATGTTGTTGGTCATGAGTAAGGACTAGGAGGAGCCCTTACAAATAGGAGGAGGACTCCCTAACAAAAAGAAAGAGCTATCCTCAGCTCAAAACAAATAAGGAAAGTGGTTAATATTCAACAACAAGTTACACATTGAACTTCTACATAGCACTAACTCAGTCTTCGCTAGCTGGCTCATCTTTATAAGATGCAATCTATTCTCATCTCTTAGAGTATTATCTTTCTCTTTTCTTTCCATCTCCTTGTCAAGAACTTCTTAGATTTTCACTTTTAATCTATTAGGGTGTCTCTTTGCTCATTTTCATTACCTTACTTTATAGATAACCTCGGGGGGTGCACTATGTAATCACGTTAATGTATAACGTGAGTTCGAAAGAAGGGCTTTTAAAATGCAAAAATTTTAAGCAATTTAACAGAGATACATTAAAATGAGGGGTTTTTATATCCAATTTTGGAAAAATATCCTAAAATAAGGGGTCATTTTATTCATTCAGACATATTAAAAGAGGGTTTTTTTTAATACCCCACGAACACACATTATATAGGGGGGTATTGAATGGTGAACTCCCCGAGTAGATAATTGGCTTTATTTATGGCCATTCCTCATCTTCAACAAGCAAGTGAATCTATAAGGAGAGATTTTGTGGAGAAATATAAGCATCTTCTCTTTCCTGGCTTGGGAACTTCAGTAGCACAAACCAAACATGGTGGACATTTCAAGGCATAACAAGGGTGACATTTTGGGGTCGAGATCACTTTTGCAACAATGTTTTCTTGGCTATGGTTATTAAAGCTATGGGTTTGGGTCCTTGATATTACTGTGTGTTGAGAACAATGCATTGTGGGTACTTTGAATGAGTCTGTTTGCTTGCATAGTTTCTTCTTCACCACAAGATTAGCCTTTTTTCCTCGGAGAGGTCACCTAATAAAAATGTAACCTATCAATGAGTTCAACAGAAGGGTATTTAAAGTTCTTGAAACTTACAGAAATATATATACAGAAGGGCATAATTTTTTCAAATTTGAAAAAAACTTACATATTTTAAAAGAAAAGATTATATTATATTCCTAAAAAATTTCACAGATAAGGGGTTTTACAAACATGTCTTGAACGCACGTGATATGGTAGTTTTACACATAGTGAACCCCTCAAGCTTTTTTCCCGTTTTGGCTTGCCTCTTAGTTGTCCTTTTGACATATTACCTCATGCTAATGAGACAGGTGTTATGATAACACACTGAAGTAGAATTAGCTAATATGTGTCCTGCTTGTAATAGTTTCTTTTGTGATCATTTCATAATAACTAATATCTAATTCTCCTAAATGATTTTCTCATGTTAAACTGATCATTTAATGTAGGGAAGTCCTAGGGGAGAAAAAGCTAGAATATTGGTTAGCCGCAATAGGGATCCAAAGGGGGGGCCATCTGCAAAAGAGCTATGTGCAACAATGGGCTCCAAAGACCTAAGGGTTCAGCCCATTTAGACTTCCGAAATGCTAAGGTTCCAAAATTCAAAGGTTGTGTCCAATGGTCAAAAGCTTAGGAAATTGGATGCTTTGTGTGTGTCCCAGAAAGTCTTCACAAAATTCTACATAGGAGGGGGCGATTCCAAGAAGTAGGGGATGAGAGAGAAACACACACACACACACACACACACACACACACACACACACACACACACACACACACACACACTCACAAGATTCCTTTGTACACAAGGGGAAAGAGGGACACATGTGAGCTCCCTAGGCGAGATGCCCACAAGGTGTACTCAAATCCTATTGGATGGCCATGGAGGTGGACCAATGAGAATTACGCTAGAGTAAATCTAGTTTAGTTGATTTAAAAACACTTAATAAAAGAACCAATAGGAATTAAGCTCTCTAGAAGACTATTGGACAGTCTCCCAAGGGGTCCAATGAGCATTCAGCCGCCTAATGGCTTGCCTGATTCCTATTGGCCAGGAGACAAAGGGGTCCAATGAGAGTTTAATTGCATTTATTAATTACCTAAATCTCTCACAAAAGGGGAAAGGGGGACAAATGTCAGAAGGCTATCACTTATGCTCCTAAAATCCAATTGGATAAGCCTGGGGAGGTCCAATGAGGTTCTAGCAAGAGCAAATAGTGGGAGGGGTCGATCAAGAGAGAGAGGGGGCTCATTTTTCAAAGGCAAATATCCACACACACTCACACAAGCTCATGTGTAGAGTAAGAAGACTCTCTGTCTCTTCTCAAGCTTTAATGGAAAGCTTATCACATACTCCAAGCTTGTGAGAAGGGAGACCTACACCAACAACTCTTGGCTTTGTGATGCAAATCCAACTAAGATCCAAGCTTCAATGCATCCTCATCTCCTCTACCATGCTAATTACTAAGCTAAGCTATGATAATATGAGTGATTATGTGAGGAGATGTACATCTTTCTTGTAAGACTACTCCTTCTTCCTCTCAATCTACTCTCATACCCCGCTAGCTCTCACCATCTTTGAAGCCTGTGTGAGGTCTTGGGTCTGAGACAGTGAGAAAATTGATGTTGTGTTTGATAAGTGTTTTGCTTAGTGCTTGAAGTTTTCATCTTCATTGCACTAGCTAGTATTGTAGGAATACAAAGAATTGTATTGTAGAATGTCTCTCTTGATGGGAGAAACCATAATACAAAGCCTTTTGGAGGGGGGACCGCGGCTCCATGCAAATCTGGTCCTCAACTGTTGTCAATTGCTTAATTTTTGTCATAATAATCAATATCTAATTCTCCTAAATGATTTTCTCATGTTAAACTAATCATTTAATATGGGGAAATGCCACGGGAGAAAAAGCTAGAATATTGGTTAAGTTAGCAGACCGGCCACAGTAGGGATCCAAAGGAGGGAAAATAGGGATCCAAAGGGGGGGCCATCTGCAAAAGATCTATGTGCAACAATGGGCTTAAAATACCTTAAGGTTCAGCCCATTAAGACTTCCAAAATGCTAAGGTTTCAAAATTCAAAGGTTGTGTCCAAAGGTCAACTTTAGGGAAAATTGGATGCTTTGTGTGAGTCCCGAAAGTCTTTGTCAAGCCCTACATAGGAGGGGGCAAGCCCAAGAAGTAGGGGATGAGAGAGAAACTCATACACACACACACACACACACACACACACACACACACACACACACACACACACACACACACACACACACACACAAGCTCCCTTTGTACACAAGGGGAAAGAGGGACACGTGTCAGCTCCCTAGCCCAGATACCCACAAGGTGTACTCAAATCCTATTGGATGGCCTTGGAGGTGGACCAATGAGAATTAGGCTAGAGTAAATCTAGTTTAATTAATTTAAAAACACTTAATAAAATAACCAATAAGAATTAAGCTCTGTAGAAGACTATTGGATAGTCTCCCAAGCGGACCAATGAGCATTCAACATCCCAATGGCTTGCTTGATTCCTATTGGCTAGGAGGCAAAGGGGTCCAATGAGAGTTTAGTTGAATTATTAAATTACCTAAAGCTCTCACAAAAGGGGAAAAGGGGACACATGTCAGAAGGCTATCACTTATGCTGCTTAATTGTCATTGGCTAAGCCCGGGGAGGTCCAATAGGATGCTAGCATGAGTAATTAGCAAGGGGGGTCGACCAACAGAGAGAGGGGGCTGATATTTGCAAGGCATTATCACACACACACTCACATAATCTCATGTGTGAAGTAAAGAAGACTCTCTGTCCTTCTCGAGGTTTAATGGAAAGCTTATCACCTACTCCAAGCTTGTGAGAAGGAAGGTCTACACCAACAACTCTTGGCTTTGTGATGCAAATCCAACCAAGAGCCAAGCTTCAATGCATGCTCATCTCCTCTACCGTGCTAATTACTAAGCTAAGCGATGCTAATATGAGTGATTATGTGAGGAGATGTACATCTTTCTCATAAGAATACTCCTTCTTCCTCTCAATCTACTCTCATACCCCGCTAGCTCTCACCATCTTCGAAGGTGTGTGAGGTCTTGGGTCTAAGACCGTGAGGTAATTGATGTTGTGTTTGATAAGTGTTTTGCGTAGTGCATGAAGTTTCCATCTTCATTGCACTAGCTAGTATGGAAGGAACTGTGGGACGCATGTCTAACCTCACCATCCTACCTTATTGTTGTATTAGCGAGAACCACGATTAATTTGTCAAACCATGGGAGGAAGCTGACTCGACTAGTGCATAGAGGCTACAAGAGGTTGTCAATCTCTTGGAAAATAACTAACAACTCGCATCTAACTCAAGCTACACTCAAGTGACTGAAATCACCAAAAGCCAATCGCTATTCGGCAAGCAAATTACATCAGTTACAGCATCAAATGACATCCAAACGTAACGAAACTTTAGGACAAGTTTACAAGACCTAAGCACACATGTCTATGGTCTCAAATCCCACTTTAGGTCAAGTTCCAAAATCGTGATTATTAACAGCAGTGGATTTTTGACCTAGTCATTTTCAACCCAGAATGCATCTAAATGCTTAGCAATGATGCCCCTATACCCCGCCTATGCTTAGTTTTTGATTTAAAAGTGTAAATTCCTAATTATGATGAAATTAGGTGACGACAAAAGCTACAAAATACTGTGAATGGCTTACGTCAATGCGTAGAGCTCTTACCCGCGGTTGCAATGCAACAAACGCATTCGCAATGTGACAACCGGAGAGGGAGTAGGAAGCGCGACAAAGAGAGAAGTGAGCGTCGTTAGCTCACGCTGTGTATTTCTTATCCAAAAACTTAATAAAATCTTTACAAAGCTGGCTTTTATACCTTAGCCAAGGTCTAAAATGTGTAATGTCTAGCGCCCAAGACCTTTGAGACTCTGCACTTATTGTATCTGCAACCTAGGTACACTAACTGACCTATGCTTTACACTTTGGAACTCTTATTGAGCCCGTAACACATTACAAGCATCACAATGGCTGAATAATTCGGGAAATTACAATACATGGCCATTTTGGAAAAACGTGGAAAATGTGTAGCTCCAATCTTTACTGCTTCTTCACTTTGATCTTCGATGTGCATCCGTACGTCTCAGTCTTTATCAGCTTCTGTTAACTGACGTTGACTCAGTCAACATTCCCCCCTTCCTATTTTAGTGTCCGTCCTCGGGCAGTGTTGAAAGGTGTCCGTGGAGGCTGTGGAAGGTTTTGATTGCTTGTTGATGGCTGATCTTCATTTTGTTCTTGTATTTGTTGATGAGGTTCAATTTGCTGCAACATCTTAATTGGTCAAAATATGTCGGTTGTGAGTGATGATGTTGCATTTGTCCGTTGTAATAGCATCATGATGAGGTTGAGCTGTTTATTTATGAAAAGTATGTACAAGGAAAGTAGAATGATGAGGTTCTAAATTAGGGTCTAATACCTGGATGACCAAAGGGAAAAAACCCACTGGGAAAAAAGTGCCTTTGGTATATGTGCATTATTGGAGTACTTATTAGCATGGAAAATATTAATAAAGTACTCAAGGGATTATTTGCTGATAGATATGGAACTAAAAAGGTAGCAAATATGAAAGGGTAGCATGATGGAACATTTGTTGCCTGTTGTAGTCCACTCAAGGTGCATAGGTGGAAGCCAAAAAGAGTGTCTAATGCATATGTCCAATGGTGGGATATCCTATTTATGCATACACAAAAATGCATGGAAAACAATAGGCTGTGCAAGAAGGATTTTGAGGGGTCTTCAGAAAGACAGTGGGGCTATAAAAGCATATGCCATGGCTTTGCAAGATGGCACCTCTTTAAGAATGGTTTTCATTGACGAGGATATGTGCTCTCATCTTACTGTGCACTGTGCGTGAGTGTTGGACTTTACGACACTCCACCAATTGTAAGTTAATAGACTTCGACTCTTATGCTCACCTCATTCAGCATGAGCGACATGACTTAGATATGCTCAACTCTTCCAGCTTGAGCGTACGCCTAATAACTACGACTCTTAGCACAAAGTTTAATATGACTTGAAGCTTTGGGACTAATGCTTTTCTCATTTTATGGCTCAGCAGCCCGACTCTGACCATTCCAAAGAGTGTTTTTTGCACCCTGACGACTTGACCTTTTACATTCTTGTGCTTACTACAAATATTTCTTCAGGTAAAAGTAAGCTCGAACCTCAAAAAGAGGATTACTGAAGGACCAAGCTGGCATTGAAGGTTTCTTTTGCCATACCTGTTTTATCATCTTTGAATCTGCGTTCATGTTGGTTGGGTTGTCCTTCTTTGACTGTGAAGACTCCATTGGTTGTTTGATTCTCCAATTAGGCCTGTTGATAGGAGTCTTTGATGTTGTTGTAGGCCTCTGCTGGCTATCGGCATTTGTCTTTTGAATAGGAGCATTGGAAGACTTAGGAATCCAAATCTCTTGATGACCTTTGTAACTCCTTTGTTGACTTTGTTGAGCTTTAGGTCCTACTGAGATGTTGAGATCTTCATGCAAGTCTGGTGTAGTTGCAATCGGCTTGTGGTTGACTAGTAGCCAAATCTTTGTATACCCTGTGTAGAATCCTTGTCCAAGAAGAACATTTTTTGAGATCCATCTTTGTTCTGTATCCTTTTTTGAGCCTTGGTAGACTTTAGCATCATTCAATGTTGTTCTGTTGTATACCTGCTTCTTAGGTATCCTAGGATATTTTTGAGGTTGATACCTTGTGGGCCTTCTTTCTTGGGAGGGACTTGAAGTTACTTCATATGCTCTAACCTATGGTTTTGGCAACCATATCTGTCTGTTACCTCCATAGTATTCTTGTTCTTTTAAGATCCATTGTGATGCTATCCATCCCATCTGTTTGTCTTCATGTGTTGATTTCCTGTCCTTAATCCAAACTGGATCATTGACTTTAACTAAACTGCTCGGAACAAAGACTTGCTTGACTTTCCTTTTCTTTCTTGAGTACTTTGGCTGATATACCGTTGCTTTTCTGGGTGTCTCCTTAGAGGTTTTAGTTGGGTCAGCAATTGACTTGAAGCTTTGAAAGCTTGACTTGCTTGAAGAATCTAATCCATGAGGGTTCTCTAATGTAGAGACATATGCTGTCACATCTTCTTTGCTAGTCGATGGAAGTTCCACTTTAGCTTTACCTTTGTCTGCAATTTTGATCTTCGTTCCTTCTAGCTTTGGTGGCATTTTTTGCTCCATAGCTATCGTGGTTGCTATTGCCTGATTTTCTTTAAGCTCTTCTAAAGTTCTGCTCGATGGAGATGAATCATCTTCAATATGATTTGCTTTGGTATCAGTCTCCATTTTAACTGTGCTTGAGGACACAACATCGTCCTTCCAGAAAACAACATTCCTTTTGTAAGCTTCATCAAACTCGTCACATTCCTTAACATACCTATGGTCTTCACTATCGCACCACATGCATCGATCCCAGCCTTCGTGTATAGGTTGTTGCATAGGCTCAGAAGTAGACCCCTTTGCAGCTAAGCCTTCAAATCTTACAGCTTTGAAATTCAAATTTAACTCTCTTGAATACCTTTCATCAATTCGTCGAGAACTGGCTCCTCCACTTTGGGTATTGTCAAGGTTGATTTCTCCTTAGTTTCCTCTTCAACATCATTCATGACATCAGCCACAATTAGCTTATCAACTCTCATCTGTCGTTTCACTATCATATTTACCGCTTCAGTGACTATCTTCCAATCATACGTTGAGCCCAATTCACATGTTTTAATCCTCTATTAATTGCACCAGACTCTTCTGAAGCCGTGGATCAACAGCCTGAATAAACAACTCAACCCTCTAATCCTTCATGAACGTTGCTCTGTCGAGGACAATTGGTCGAATTTCTTTTCAAAATCCCGTAACAATTTGTGTGCAGATAAATTTTTGTTTTTCTTCTGCACCCACTTCATGAAGTTCTGTTTGGTTACCCTTTGTGAATCTTCAAGAAAATATTCTTCCTGCAACAGCGCCTTCTTAAGTTCTTGCCAATTTGGGCCTTCAGCCGCTTGAATTTCTTTAATTCGGTCCCTAAGCTCTAGCACCGCAATTAAATGAAACCCTTCCACTGCATTCTGATCATCAATTCCATTATCTTCCATTGCCTACTCATAGATATTGCAAAATTTGCTAATATCCCGGCCTTCAAAACGCTGTAATTTATCTGTAACTGTGTGTTGAGCTTTACAAATCTGCTCTTGCAGATTGTACTATTGTTGGACAGCCTGTTGTTATTGCATATATGCTGCAAACTGCTACATGGCTGCCTCTTGCGGTGTCGACATCTTCCTCCACAAATTCTTCTCACCCTGGCTCGTTTTGCATCGGGTTCACCAATTATGTCGGGGGACTCTTATTCCAAGAATCTGGCTTAATTTTCAATTTTGTGATCCAAATTTCACTAAATTTGATTTGCGGAGTCTACTTGATGTGCTTGACCTTGTGGTATACTCAGTTGTGCAAAATTTCTCAATTCTGAAGCAAAAGTAAATAATCGTGATTATTTACTTTTGGTGATTCTTGTTTAACACATCAATATAAGCATATGAATCAAGTTAAAATTTAATTTGAACAAGATTTACCAAGTCAGACTCAAGTTCTCGACATTCAGTACAGATTTTAGTTTTTATCAAGGTTTTGGGGTGTTTTATGATCCAAACTTCATGAGCCTTCACAAAAGATGTTTGCAATCATGCTTAGTGTTGGGGTATAAAGCCCAATGTGGTCGCCCAGGTAAGTGGGCGGGCCGCCAGGTATGTACACATATTCTTTTGTTAAAACCTAATAAGAACTCACTATGCTCTACACATTACAATAGAGAGAGTTCACCATATCGTCGTGCTCTTCTTCTCGCACTCTCTCTCGCGTCGCACTTCCGCTCGTATTCCTTCAACTGGTATCAGAGCTCAGATTGAAGCTCGGGGCAGCACTGCAGGAGGCTAGAGTCACTAGCTCGAATTGGAGTGAAATTCGACAGGCGAAGACACGGCCCCAAATCCTGTGGGCGAGCCCGAAGGTCTCGGTGTTCTCAGAATTTCATTATGAGGTCATCTCGACCACCGTTCGGCTTCGACAAAGGTCTGCGCAGGCCATTTTCGACTACGTGGTCTCGGCGGGTGCAGATCCGACTTTGCAAATTTGGGGTTTTCGGCCTACGATTGCAGGTGCTGAGGATATTGACGCTCCCAGAGTGTTGACTTGTGGCTATCTACACATCGAAGGACGGCTCACAGTTCTTGGAGGCGTGTCACATACGACACGGGCGCATCTACACACAGACTGTAGGTGACATCCACTAGTTCACCAGGTAGCTTGTGTTTGCTGCTTGATATTCCAGATTTAATCCTGACATTGCAGGTACTTCCACATTGGATGTATTTTCAGAGATGATGTATGTCTGTTGAGGGTTTGCTGGCTGTGAGTCACACAGCAAACAACCGCCGCAACGGTTACAGCATACAGTGGGAAATTTGCGGATGTATGACTTTGTGGGAAGTCTATGTACTGTCAGATTTACTGCAGCCTTTGTTGAGGGTCGAGTGAGGTTTTATTGAGCTGGGGGATTCTCGAATGTTGAGATCCTTTTGGTGATACAGGTCTTGGAGCGATCCCTCGAGCACCCTTAGATAGGCAGCTAGGATGTATTGACTGTGAGTTAGACATTTGGGATTGCATCTTTGCTTTACTGCCGTTGAGGCATTGTCGCAGTCTATGCTTACAGGACAGTGACAGAACAGTCAGAGACAGTACAGGTGCAGGACAGGTTTACCCACAGCTTACAATGTCAGAGAGACAGTGTTTTTTGAGCTGTTTTTTGGTCTGTTTTTGAGTACACCAGAGCCATTTTACAAAGGAGACTCTGCCAAAATTTATGCAGAATTTGAAGCTTTCTTGGTTCATTTGACAGGTTGATATTGGTTCAGAGGTCAGTTTACAGGGGAAACTTTGCCGAACTTTTCCCAGGAAAGTAAACTACTGTGAAGCGTAGCTATGGCTGGATCACAGGACACTGCTCTTTAGAATATCAAGAAGCTGGATGGAACCAATTTCCCATTGTGGAAGCAGCAGATTTGGCACGTGTTGGTACAAAAGAAGCAGATAAAACCTATAAATCTCAAGGGGATAAAACCAGAAGATATGGACGAAGATGAATGGAGCGAAATGGATGAATTGGCACTTTCTACCATTATGCTGACTTTGGCAGAAAGCGTTTACTTCAATGTAGCAGACGAGATGTCGGCTTATCAAGCATGGTTAAAGCTGAGTGATCTTTATGAGAAGCAGAGTGCAGCTTCACAGGTATACTGGCTTAAGAAACTTGTTGACTTGAAGATGAAAGAAGGGACACCTATGTCCAATCATCTGAATAAATTCAACACAATCTACAGTCAGTTGTCAGCTCAAGGTGTCAAGTTTGATGAACCTGTTAGAGCTATGTTCCTGTTGATCACATTGCCGGAAAGTTGGGACACTTTTCGCACAGCTTTGAGTAATTCTGCACCTCCAGATGGTTTAAACATAGCAGGTGTAGAAGGAAGTCTGCTTACTGAAGAAACCAATAGAAAGACAATGGACAAAGGCAAAGGAACATCCTTAGTTGTCAGGGGAAGGACCAAAGAAAAGTACAAAGGTGGAAAGAGGAATCAGTCTCGTAGCAAGTCCCGCATTGCTAAAGGCAAGAGTGACATAGAATGCTACCATTGTGGCAAGAAGGGTCACATGAAAAGAGACTGCAGAGAATGGAAAGCAGAAAAAGGCAAAGAGAAAGATGAAGACCATGGTGAGAAGAACAAGTCCTCAATGAAGATTCAAGAAATAAATGTGACAAACACTGTTGCAGTGGATGACAGTCTAGTATCAGGAGACATCTACTTCTTGAAGAATACAATGGACTCAGCTCTTCTTACAGCATCTGATGGAAATGCACTGAGTGACTGGATTATAGACTCAGGGGCATCACTTCATGTGTCTCCAAACAAGGTGTTGGAGATGTTCAATTGAAGTTTCAGAATGGCTCTTCTTTCACGCTAAAGAATGTGAGACATGTTCCCGCAATTACAAAGAGCTTGATCAACACAGGTTTACTTGATGATGCTGGCTACGTCACCACTTTTGGACAGAACATGTGGAAGATATCCAAGGGTTCTATGACAGTAGCACATGGAGTAAAGTCTGGAGGACTTTACATGATTTATGTATCAAATGTCTCTAAAAATGTAATCAATGTAACCGAGCAGCCGAACGTTTCTTTGTGGCATAGCCGGTTAGGACATATGTCCAAGAAGGGAATGGAAATCTTGTCTCGTTCTGGTTATTTGCCTGGCTTTTCATTTAATGATTTTGAATTCTGTGAACATTGTCTGTATGGTAAGCAAACACAACAGCCACATAAGCATAGAAGCAGTAGAAGAGATACACAGTTGGCACTTGTTCATATTGATTTGTGTGGACCTATGCCTAACCTATCTCTAGGGGGAGCTTCTTACTTTATGACATTTATAGATGATTACTCGAGGAAAGTATGGGTTTACTTTCTCAAGCACAAGGATGAAGCGTTTAGTGTTTTCAAAACGTTTGTGACACTTGTGGAGAATCAGAGTGGCAAGAAGCTTAAATGCTTACGCACTGACAATGGTGGAGAGTATGTTTCAAAGGCCTTTCAGGACTTTTGTGAGTCAAAAGGTATAAAACGTGAACTTACTGCTCCTTACAATCCTCCTCAAAATGGTGTTGCTGAGAGGATGAATAGGACCATACAAGAGAAGGTCAGAAGTATGTTGTCTAATGCACAGCTGCCAAATGGGTTTTGGGCTGAAGCTGTATCAACAGCTGTTCATCTTGTAAATAGATCTCCTAGCAAGGTTTTGCAGAAGGATTCAGTGCCAGAGATGGTATGGTCAGGCAAAATGCCCTCATACAAGCATCTCAGAGTCTTTGGCTGTGAGGCATATACTCACGTTCCAAAGGAATTTAGGAACAAACTTGAGCCAAAGAGTAGAAAGTGCATCTTTCTAGGCTATGGTAATTCTGGTGAGATGGGGTACAGACTTTGGGATCTCGAATCCAGAAAGGTTGTCCGCAGCAATGATGTTCACTTTAATGAATCCAAATATCATTCTATACCAGAGAGGGTTGAGGAGATTAGAAGAGTTGTCTTCCAAGAAGATGGACCTGCACGTGCAAGACAAAATGTCAGGGCTCAAGAGGAGCAAGGACAGGATAGAGTGGAACCATAGGTTGTGGCTGAGCCTCAGCCACCTATTGTGCGTAGATCTGGACGTGTCACTTGACCTCCTGATAGGTTTGTTCCATCTATGAACTATGTCATGTTGACTGATTGCAATGAGCCTTCATGTTACAAGGAAGCAGTGCAAATGAAGGACTCCGAGAATTGGCAATTGGCCTTGCAGTCAGAGATGACAGCTCTGCATAAAAACAAGACATGGAAGCTAGTTAAATTACCACAGGGCAAAAAGGCTCTACCTTGTAAATGGGTTTACAGGTATAAGATCACCGCTCATGATAGTCAGCCAAAGTACAAAGCAAGGCTTGTTGCCAAGGGCTTTAAGCAAGAACAAGGCATTGACTTTGATGAAGTCTTCTCTCCGGTGGTCAAGATGACTACATTGAGATGCTTTCTTGCATTGGTTGCCATATTAGATTTGGTGTTGCACCAAATGGATGTCAAGACAGCGTTCTTGCATGGTGATTTAGATGTGGAAATTTACATGCAGCAGCCAGAAGGGTTTGTTGAGAAAGGCAAGGAAGATTGGGTATGCCAGTTGTTAAAGAGTCTTTATGGCTTAAAACAATCACCGAGGGCATGGTACCATAAATTCCACAAGTTTATGCTTTCTCAAGGCTACAAACGTAGTGAGTTCGATCACTGTCTATATACAAAGAAGGCTAAGGATGGTAGTTGGCTGATCCTTATTTTGTATGTGGATGACATGTTGATTGCTGGCAAGCACTTGGAAGAAATTTCAGCTATGAAGTCAAAGATGGCAAAATCGTTTGACATGAAAGACATGGGTGAGGCAAGTCATATACTTGGTATGCGCATTGAGAGAGACAGATCAAAGAATTTGATTTGGTTATCTCAAACAGAGTATACTGACAAGGTTTTGCAACGTTTCAATATGGAGAAGGGAAAGGCACTGAGTGTTCTATTGCCACCATATGTGAAACTTAGCAAACAAGATTGTCCTGTGTCTGAGGAAGAACATGCTGAAATGGATAAGATTCCATATGCGTCTGCAGTGGGTAGTTTGATGTATGCAATGATTGCTACTCGCCCAGACATTGCATTTGCAGTGGGAGTAGTAAGTCGATACATGTCAAACCCAGGCAAGAAACATTGGAAGGCAGTGAAAGGAATATTGAGATACCTGAAAGCTACAAAGAGTATGCGTATATGCTATGGGAGTCAGGAGCTAAGTGTAAAGGGTTTTACAGACTCATATTATGCAGGTGACTTAGACAACCGAAGGTCTACATCAGGGTATGTCTTTACATTGGCTGGTGGAGCAGTATCATGGCGTTCTAGATTACTTGTGATAGTCAAAGTGCTATACAATTGGCTCGCAATCCAGTTTATCACTCAAAGACAAAGCATGTGGATGTGAAGTATCATTTCATCAGGGAAATGCTCGAGGATAAGCAACTTCAGCTTGTCAAAGTTCACACCACAGAAAATCCTGTTGATCTACTTACAAAAGGACTTCCCTCAGAGAGCTTTGCGCATTTTCGCAAGCAGTTAGGTGTAGGGTAGTACATCACTTCTCTACATCTCTTGTATATTAGCTTGTATAGTAGCTTCTCTCACACTTAAAGTACCACATTGGACTTTAAGTGGGAGGTTGTTGGGGTATAAAGCCCAATGTGGTCGCCCAGGTAAGTGGGCGGGCCGCCAGGTATGTACACATATTCTTTTGTTAAAACCTAATAAGAACTCACTATGCTCTACACATTACAGTAGAGCGAGTTCACCATATCGTCGTGCTCTTCTTCTCGCACTCTCTCTCACGTCGCACTTCCGCTCGTACTCCTTCACTTAGAGTCTATGGTATCAATCTTGATCAGTTTTGAGCCAAAAGTTCATAATCGCGATTATTAACTTTTGACCTAAAATGACAACTTTTATCAACTTTTTCCCTAAACAGCCTTTTTATGATCTTTTTTGAGCCTATGAATCAAGTTAAAACTTAATTTGGACAAGATTCATCAAGTTAGACCAGTGTTCGGAAAAAGTATGCCTCAGCTTAGCCTTGAGCCAGTTGCAAAATCAAAGTAGCCGGTTGAGGGGAGGGCAAGAAGGAGAAAATTCCGCTTAAAATACATGGAAAATAGTGTAATTTGCCAAAAATACTTGCTAGTATTGTAAAATTTCCGGTTTAGATTTGTCTTGGAGGGATTTTTGTATGTTTGTGAAAATGATTTTTCCCGAACACTGAGTCAGACTCAATTTCTCAACATTCAGTCAAATTTCAGTTTTTAGCAAGTTTTTGGCATGTTTTGTGATCCAAATCTTTTGTGCCTTTACAAAAGTTGTTTGTACACATGTAATGAATCATTGGTATCAACCTTGATCAGTTTTGAGCCAAAAGTTCAGAATCGCGATTATTAACTTTTGACCTAAAATGACAACTTTTTTCAACTTTTTCAAAGGAGTGTCTTTTTATGATCTATTTTGAGCCTATGAATCAAGTTAAAACTTAATTTGAAAAAGATTCATCAAGTCAGACTCAATTTCTCGACATTCAGTCAGATTTCAGTTTTTAGCAAGTTTTTGGTTGTTTTGTGATCCAAACTCTATGAGCCTTCACAAAAGATGTTTGCAATCATGCTTAGAGTCTATGGTATCAATCTTGGTCAGTTTTGAGCCAAAAGTTAATAATCGTGATTATTAATTTTTGACCTAAAATGACAACTTTTTTCAACTTTTTCCCTAAACAGCCTTTTTATGATCTCTTTTGAGCCTACGAATCAAGTTAAAAATTAATTTGGACAAGATTCATCAAGTCAGACTCAATTTCTCGATATTCAGTCAGATTTCAAATTTTAGCAAGTTTTTGGCATGTTTTGTGATCCAAATTTCACCAAATTTGATTTGTGGGGTCTACTTGCTATGCTTGACCTTGTGGTATGCCCAAATATGCAAGATTGTCAATTTTTGGAGCAGATGTAAATAATCTGATTATTTACTTCTGCTAAATTTTTACAAGTTTTTGTTTCAATCTTGACACAAATCTATTAAACACCTCAAGTTAAGGTCTCTAGCCAAGTTTCATCAAGTTTGGACTTTTTTTGGTCAAATGGTCATCAGTTTTCTGTCCGCAGACTGATTTTGCAAATTTGGTTACAATTTTCAATCCAATGATCCAAATCTTACCAAATTTGGTTTGTGGGCTTATTACAACATGGTAAAACTAGTGGTATGCTGACTTGGTCAAAAAAGTTGAAAAATGGGACAGATGTAAATAATCACGATTATTTACAACTGGTAACTTTTTTCATCTTTTTGATCAACTGAGCATATACACATGTTTATCACATCAATATAAGCATATGAATCAAGTTTCAGCAAGTTTGAACAAACTTTACACTCAAGACTCAGAAAGTTAGTATAAACTTTAGTTTTTACCCAATTTTTTGTCAGTTTAGTGATCCAAATCTTTTGGGCCTTTACAAAAGTTGTTTGTATACATGCAAGGAGTCAATGGTATGAACCTTGGTCAAATCTGAGCTGAAAGTTAATAATCACGATTATTAACTTTTGGCCCAAAATGAACACTTTTTTGAACTTTTTCACTGGACAGTCTTTTCATGATCTATTTTGAGCCTATAAATCAAGTCAAAACTTAATTTGGCCTAAAATGTCAAGAAAAAGTAAATAATCTGAGTTTTGACAAACTTTTGAAAATTTTACCTCAAATTGTCCTTGAGCTTACCCACTGGTTCATACAACTTTTAGGCTTACTCTCCAGTTGGATTGAGTGGTTTGGAGTATTTTCGTGCTATTTCTAGCCGTAGATCTGAAACTCTACAACTTCACATAAACAACTCACAGATGATTCATTTGGAGTGAGCAATGTTCTAAAATCCACCTCGGATTCTACTTACCCTACTCCTAGGTTTGCATGCAATGGGGTTATGGAAAGTGTCCACAAACATTCGTTTTCTTATTTTTTACGATTTTCAAAGCCTTGATCTTAAGACTTGTCTTGCCTTTCAATCATTCTCCAAATCCTAATCTAAATCTACAATCCTACAATCCTAAAGGCACTCGGCAAGTACAACTTACCTCCAAGCCACCTCTACACAGCAAAAGACGACAATCTTAAGCTATGCGGATTCTAAAAAGAAATTTTTACTCTAGGTGAACCTAGAGGAAGTTAATGGACAACTACACAAGGCGCTCATATTTTCTCTATTTTAGGTCTATTCTTCCCCGACAATGGCGCCAAATGTGGGACGCATGTCTAACCTCACCATCCTATCTTATCGTAGTATTAGGGAGAACCACGATTAATTTGTCAAACCATGGGACGAAGCTGACTCGACTAGTGCATAGAGGCTACAAGAGGTTGTCAATCTCTTGGAAAACAACTAACAACTCGCATCTAACTCAAGTGACTGAAATCACCAAAAGCCAATCGCTCATTGGCAAGCAAATCACATCCGTTACAGCATCAAATGACATCCAAACGTAGCAAAACCTAAGCACACATGCCTATGGTTTCAAATCCCACTTTAGGTCAAGTTCCAAAATCGCAATTATTAACAACAATGGATTTTTGACCTAGTCGTTTTCGACCGAGACTGTATCTAAATGCTTAGCAATGATGCCCCAATACCCCGCCTATGCTTAGTTTTCAATTTAAAAGTGTAAATTCCTAATTATGATAAAATTAGGCCGCGGGTCGGCGAGGCCAAAAGCTACGAAATATTGTGAATGGCTTACGTCAATGCGTAGAGCTCTTACCTGCGGTTGCAATGCAACAAACGCATTCGCAATGTGACAACCGAAGAGGGAGTAGGAAGCGCGAGAAGGAGAGAAGTGAGTGCCGTTAGCTCATGCTGTGTATTTCTTATCCAAAAACTTAATAAAATCTTTACAAAGATGGCTTTTATACCTTAGCCAAGGTCTAAAATGTGTAATGTCCTGCGCCCAAGACCTTTGAGACTGTACACTTATTGTATCTGCAACCTAAGTACACTAAGTGACCTATGCTTTACACCTTGGAACTCTTATTGAGCTCGTAACACGTTACAATTATCACAATGGCTGAATAATTCGGAAAATTACAATACATGGCCATTTTGGGAAAACGTGGAAAATGTGTAACTCCAATCGTTACTTCTTCGTCACTTTGATCTTCGATGTGCATCCGTACGTGTTCAGTCTTTAGCAGCTTCTGTTAACTGACGTTGACTCGGTTAACAGGAACACAACAAATTGTATTGTAAAATGTCTCTCTTGATGGGAGGAACCATAATACAAAGCCTTTTGGAGGGGAGACCGGCTCCATGCAACAAATCCGGTCCTCAACTGTTGTCAATTGCTTAATTTCTCTCTCTTTTGAAGTATTGTTCATGCTATCTAACTAGGTGTTATGCTTTTGTTGCTCTCTCCACCCAAGCACTCTTGTTAATCTCATTAGGAATCTATTCTAATGAGATGCTCACTATGTTCATGCTATTTTCCGCTACACACAAGTTACTAGGCCATTAAATGTTACATTAATATCAGAGCACAAGGTTTCTCTTTTCTTGCTCAAGAAGGGAGGTCCTCAAGCTAGCTATAAATGGTTGGTACTATTAATTGACAAAGAGAGTGAAATTAAAGTTGATAACATTGATTTTGCTAATGAGCAAGCTACTAATGATGCCCCGATGCTTGTTAACTATCTTGTTTCTAGGCTTCAACAAGCCATGGGCAATCCGTCCCTCCAAAGTGAAGCGCAGCGGCAGCTTCGTGCTCATGGGATTCTTCAACCTCCCCACCATGACGAGAGAACACCTAGGAATCCTCCTTGTGAGACTTCCAATAGAGGTCTCTCTCTGATTCGGGAAGAAGAAGAGGATCCCTATGAAGGGCTCATAAATTTTCTCCTTGATGACGCATCTCCTTCTCAAAGGAGAATTCAAGAGCCTCCACCGAAGGAACGAGAAAGAGATGAGTCTCCCGCCACCTCGACAGAGATGGCTCCACAAAGACGGCGGACTGAACGCTCTCCATCACCTCCAACACGGAAAAGACCATCACATACTTCTCCACACCATACTTCAAAGAGGGATGAAAAAAGCAAGAGAAGAAAAAGGCGAGAAAGAGGACACCCTCTTCTCCATCTTCTCCATCATCTTCATCCTCTTCCTCTTATGAAAGTGATGGTGAAGACAAAGAAGATCAAGGAAAGAAAAAGGCGAGAAAGAGGTCACCCTCTTCTCCATCTTCCTCAAATTCTTCATCTTCTGAAGAAATTGATGGTGCAACCTTTGAACCATCAAAAAGAAGAGGCCATAGGAAATCATATGCCGTGTGGAAGAGGTCTCAAGCTCAAGAAATTCAAAGAGGGAGGGAAGAGCATCTCTTTCCTTACCTATGATGGCACTTTTGGTGCTACGGACAAAGTCTTGGCTTTTATCCAACAATTTGATGCGGTGTCCGGAGATGAGGGCTTCACGGAGTCCTCCAAGCTACACCATGTAGCTATGCACTTTCAGAAGTCTGTCAGACAATGGTGGTCTAGCCTATGGGCCAATGGTGAAGCTCCACAAACATGGAAACCTTTAAGAGCTTCCATTATGAAGCAGTTTTTGGCCACCGATGCCAAAGACAAAGTACTCACTGAATGGCGAAACTTAAAACTCTCTTCCTATGAATCCATCCACAAATATGTAGACAAGTTTTGGGACCTACAACTCAAAGCCACTGTCTTAAAAAAGTTGGATTTTGGAGAGCTAAAGCAGCAATTTTGTGCGGGCTTAACCGAAGAAATGGCGGAGTATGTCAACTCCCAAAGGCCACGCACCATATCTGCGGTAATACATCATACTATGGTGGCCTTTCGAATCAATTTCCAAACATGGGCTAAGAAGAATTCTAAGCCCCCTGAAAACAAGGGTTCCAATGAGCCTAAGGGGAAGGACAATGTCCAAAAGTCTCCTAAGGGCAACTCCAACAAAGCTAACAGAAGGGAGTTTATAAAGGCAAAAATAAACTCTCTCCTGAAGAGCTTGAGCATTATCGCAAGGATAACCGGTGTTTCAAGTGTGGCGAACAAGGGCATGCGTACCGCGCTTGTCCCCAAAAGAACAACCGCCATGATCCTCTTAGAGCTACCTTGGTCAAAATACAAGATGAGGAAACTCACCACAAAGGATCTCCTCTATGCCATGCTTGGGGAAAGGTAAGAGAACATGATGCTTTTATTCTCTTTGACCCCGATTCTACTCACAATTTTATATCTATAGAGTTTGCCACCAAGCTAGGCATACAAACCTACGAGATGGGAGATGTCCTACCCGCAGACGGTGCTTTCAAGGGGCAAGAAGCTTCAGTCACTCCCTTAATCGGAAAATTGAGGCTCCATGTCCAAAGCTATGTGGACAAAGAGGACTTCTTTATCTCTCCTCTCAAGCATGAGGATGTAATCCTAGGGGCACCATGGTTTCATCGCATGGCTGCCAATGTTAAGTTCTCTGAAAGGAGAATCTCCTTTAAGTCCAGGGAAAAAGATATGTATATAGACCCTAAGGAAATGGGTAACACTATACCCATTGTACATACACAAGCTTTCAATAAGTCAATAAAGAGCTCTATTTCCATGTACATGATTTTTGTTAAAAGATTATCAAAATGAACCTAATGTTTTAGCAAAAGAAAATATACACAATCAAAAGGAAATAGAGCTATCCAATTTTCTCATGAAGTTTCAAGATGTCCTTATTGACGACATCCCTTGTGAGCTGCCTCCTAAACGAGGCAATGATGACCATGTAATTGAACTTCTTCCAGGAAGTTCACCGCCTAACAAACCTCCTTATAGAGTTTCTCAAGCTCAACAAGAGGAGATTATGCGGCAAGTGCATGAGTTAGTTGAGAAGGGCATGGTTAGGCCTAGCTCATATCCATTTTGTTCTCCTGTGATATTAGTGCAAAAGAAAGACATCACATATCATATGTGCATCGACTATAGAGCACTAAATAGGATCACTATCAAGAATAGGTTTTCCGTTCCATGGGTAGAAGACATATTTGATAAGCTACAAGGGTCCGCCTACTTCAGTAGGATTGACCTACAAAGTGTCTTTCATCAAATAAGGATAGTTGATCAAGACATTGTAAAGACCGCATTTTGCATTACGTTTAGTCTTTACGAATACATTGTCATGCCTTTTGTTTTGATCAATGCACCAGCCACATCCAACCGCTTGATGGAGAAGCTATTCAGGCCTCACCGAGCCTTTACTGGAGTGTTCTTTGATGATATCATCATCTACTCTAATTTATTAGACGAACACAAGCGACACCTCCATGTAATATTTCAAGTTCTAAGAGAAAATAAACTTTATGTTAATCAAAAGAAAAGTGAATTTTTCTTACAAGAGATTCAGTATTTAGGTCACATTATCTCTCAAGATGGCATCCAAATGGATCCATCAAAGTTAGAGGTAATAAAAGGATGGCCTAAACCAAGGAATCTTCATGAGTTAAGAAGCTTTATAGGTATGTGTGCATACTATAGACACTTCATAGAAAAGTTCTCACTAATAGCAAGACCATTACATGACCTAACAAAGAAAAATGTTAGGTACACATGGTTTGCCAAGGAGAACAATTCTTTTGAAAAGCTTATCTCTCAACCTGTGCTTACACTACCAGATCTCTCAAAGCCATTTGAGGTCCAATGTGATGCTTGTGGTGATTGCCTTGGAGTTGTTTTGCTTCAAGAAGGGCACACCATAGGCTATGAAAGTCGAAGGCTCGACCCTGTTGAGCAAGCTCTAGGCATATATGAAAAGGAACTCCTTGCAGTTCTACATGCCTTAGACTCATGGAAGCACTATTTATTGGGGACTCCTTTCATTCTGCGAACAGATCACTAAAGTCTTAAGTACTTCATGACGTAGACCAAGCTCTCCAACAAACAAATGAGGTGGGAAAATTTCCTTTCGCAATTTCATTCTCATATTGCTCACATTGCTGGCAAGCATAATTAAGTAGCCAACACACTCTCAAGACAGCCGACAGTGAATGGGGTTTCCATAGCAGCTCACAATGATCTATCTTCTATGATAGATGAGTATGCTATTGATCCCAATTTTAGAGATGTGATTTCATCCCTTGCACTAGGGAAAAAAGAGGAACCATTTACATTACAAGATGGTTATCTTCTCTACGGAAATAGACTATGTGTTACTTGCTCACTATGTGAGAAATTAATGTATGAATCTCATGCTCCTCCTTATGCAGGGCATAGAGGGATTCAGTCTACCCTAAAGGGAATTGAAACATATTTCTATTGGCCTACCATGAAAGTGAACATACAAGAGTATGTTTCTAAATGTGTGGTATGCCAAAAGCCAAATTTGATAGAGGGAAGCAACCTGGATTGCTTCAACCCTTGCCAATCCCTAATTCACCATGGGAGAGCATATCCATGGATTTTATCTTTGGATTGCCTAAGTCTATCCATGGGAATACGAGAATATGGAAGATAGTAGACATGTTCAGAAACAAGGTCATTTTATACCTATCAAAAAGACTATCAAAGCCCATCAAATGGCAACCCTCTTCATTTCACAAATTTTCAAGTACCATGGCTTGCCAATGTCCATAGTGTCGGATAGAGATCCTAGAATGACCAGTAATTTCTGGAAGGGTCTCTTTGAGAATATACGAACAAGGCTAAACTTCTCTTCGGCCTATCACCCACAAACGGATGGCCAAAGTGAAATAGCTAACCTAACAATTCTTGAGCTACTAAAAGCTTATGTAACTAAAGTAGATCAAAGATCCCAATGGAAGAAGTACTTACCCTTATTGGAGTATGCCTACAATAACACTGTACATACTTCCACAAGAAAAGCACCTTTTGAGGTAATTGAGGGAAGATCAAAAAGTCCCTTTCTACTTAAGGTACACAGGAAGATCTTCGCTACAGATGAGTATAGCCTAGAACTACAAGAATCTTTCCAAAATATAAAGGATGTTATCTCTATCTCACAGCAAAGTCAAAAGGCTGCTACTGACAAGCACAGAAGAGCCCAAGCCTTTAAAGAAAATGATTGGGTCTTACTCAAATTTCCCAAGGCTCGATTAAGGTACACGACCGGCAAGAACCCTACGGGACACCAAAATTACTATGCTAAGTTAGCAAAAAGGTACTATGGTCCCTTCCAGATTCTTAAGCCAATCAATGAGATGGCCTATCAACTCAAGTTGCCCAACCATTGGCTCATACACAATGTTTTCCATATGTGGCTATTAAAGCCTTACAAAGGAGAGCCACCTCAAGAACCAACTATTGAAGACCCACTGGAGATCAAGGACCAAGAAGAGGTGCTGCAGCTCGATTCAATTCTCCAACATGAAGCAAAGGTACTAAGAGGCGGTAAGACTATCCGACAATATCTTAGTAAGTTTAAGAATTATCCTTTTGAAGATGCTAGATGGATGCAAGGCATACAATTAAAGGATAACCTAAATCTTCTCAATGCTTACAATGCTTCCCAAGAGTAAGCAAAGGTACAAATGTTAAAATTGAACAAAGTTTTTGTCTTATAAGACTCTCTTTTTCTTTATTGTGCACAAACATGAAGTAGTATGCATGCTTAGATCAAGTTTGCGGAGACAACGTCTCTCAAACACCAAGTAGTGCTTGTCACTCTACTATGGAAGATTGATAGGACTAATGTGCAGACATGCTTGCGGCAGCCTCGGGCTCTCAAGCGCCAAATGGACTAGTCATCCATTCTGGAACGATGTCATAGGGTAACATAGGGATCCTCTACCCGCTAAGAAAAAGGACTAATGAATATGCTTTATCTTCTCTACACCATAGTCGAGGAAGACTATGATTTCAAGAGAGAGGTAATGTCATAATAATCAATATCTATTTCTCCTAAATGATTTTCTCATGTTAAACTGATCATTTAATATGGGGAAGTGCCAGGGGAGAAAAAGCTAGAATATTGGTTAAGTTAGCAGACCGCCACAATAGGGATCCAAAGGAGGGAAAGTAGGGATCCAAAGGGGGGGCCATCTGCAAAAGAGCTATGTGCAACAATGGGCTTAAAAGACCTTAAGGTTCAGCCCATTAAGACTTCCAAAATGCTAAGGTTCCAAAATTCAAAGGTTGTGTCCAAAGGTCAACTTTAGGGAAAATTGGATGCTTTGTGTGTGTCCCAAAAGTCTTTTCAAAGCCCTACATAGGAGGGGGTGAGCCCAAGAAGTAGGGGATGAGAGAGAAACTCATACACACACACACACACACACACACACACACACACACACACACACACACACACACACACAAACTCCCTTTGTACACAAGGGGAAAGAGGGACACATGTCAGCTCCCTAGCCCAGATGCCCACAAGGTGTACTCAAATCCTATTGGATGGCCTTGGAGGTGGACCAATGAGAATTAGGCTAGAGTAAATCTAGTTTAATTCATTTAAAAACACTTAATAAAAGAACCAATAAGAGTTAATCTCTCTAGAAGACTATTGGATAGTCTCCCAAGGGGACCAATGAGCATTCAACAGCCTAATGGCTTGCCTGATTCCTATTGGCCATGAGGCACCTAAAGCTCTCATAAAAGGGGCAAAGGGACACATGTCAGAATGCTATCACTTATGCTGTGACAAGAGAACACCTAGGAAGCCTCCTTGTGAGACTTCCAAAAGAGGTCTCTCTCTGATTCGGGAGAAGAAGAGGATCCCTATGAAGGGCTCAAAACTTTTCACCTTGATGATGCATCTCCTTCTCAAAGGAGAATTCAAGATCCTCCACCGAAGGAGCGAGAAAGAAGTGAGTCTCCCACCACCTTGATGGAGATGGCTCCACGAAGACGGCGGGCTAAACGCTCTCCATCACCTCCAAAACGGAGAAGGCCATCACATACTTCTCCACACCATACTTCAAAGAGGGGTGACAAAAAGTAAGAGAATAAAAAGGCAAGACAGAGGACACCCTCTTCTCCATCTTCTTCATCCTCTTCCTCTTATGAAAGTGATGGTGAAGACAAAGAAGATCAAGGAAAGAAAAAGGCAAGAAAGAGGTCACCCTCTTCTCCATCTTCCTCAAATTCTTCATCTTCTGAAGAAATTGATGGTGCAACCTTTGAACCATCAAAAAGAAGAGGCCATAGGAAATCATATGCCGTGTGGAAGAGGTCTCAAGCTCAAGAAATTCAAAGAGGGAGGGAAGAGCATCTCTTTCCTTACCTATGATGACACTTTTGGTGCTACGGACAAAGTCTTGGCCTTTATCCAACAATTTGATGCGGCGTTCGGAGATGAGGGCTTCACGGAGTCCTCTAAGCTATGCCACATAGCTATGCACTTTCAAAAGTCTGCCAGACAATGGTGGTCTAGCCTACGGGCCAACGGTAAAGCTCCATGAACATGGAAAGCTTTAAGAGCTTCCATTATGAAGAAATTTTTGGCCACCGATGCCAAAGACAAAGTACTCACTGAATGGCGAAGCTTAAAACTCTCTCACTATGAATCCATCCACAAATATATAGACATGTTTTGGGACCTACAACTCAAAGCCACTGTCTTCAAAAAGTTCGATTTTGGAGAGCTAAAGCAGCAATTTTGTGCGGCCTTAACCGAAGAAATGGCGGAGTATGTCAACTCCCAAAGGCCACGCACCATATCGGCGGTAATACATCATACTATGGTGGCCTTTCGAATCAATTTCCAAACATGGGCTAAGAAGAATTCTAAGCCCCCTGAAAACAAGGGTTCCAATGAGCCTAAGGGGAAGGACAATGTCCAAAAGTCTCCTAAGGGCAACTCCAACAAAGCTAACAGAAGGGAGTTTACAAAGTCAAAAATAAACTCTCTCCTGAAGAGCTTGAGCATTATCGCAAGGATAACCAGTGTTTCAAGTGTGGCGAACAAGGGCATGCGTACCGCGCTTGTCCCCAAAAGAACAACCGCCATGATCCTCCTAGAGCTACCTTGGTCAAAATACAAGATGAGGAAACTCACCACAAAGGATCTCCTCTATGCCATGCTTCGGGAAAGGTAAGAGAACATGATGATTTTATTCTCTTTGACCGTGGTTCTACTCAAAATCTTATATCTACAGAGTTACACACAAGTTACTAGGCCATTAAATGTTACATTGGTATCAGAGCACAAGGTTTCTCTTTTCTTGCTCAAGAAGGGAGGTCCTCAAGCTAGCTATAAATGGTTGGTACTATTAATTGACAAAGAGAGTGAAATTAATGTTGATAACTTTGATTTTGCTAATGAGCAAGCTACTAATGATGCCCCGATGCTTGTTAACTATCTTGTTTCTAGGCTTCAACAAGCCATGGGAAATCCATCCCTCCAAAGTGAAGTGCAGCGGCAGCTTCGTGCTCATGGGATTCTTCAACCTCCCCACCATGACGAGAGAACACCTAGGAATCCTCCTTGTGAGACTTCCAATAGAGGTCTCTCTCTGATTCAGGAAGAAGAAGAGGATCCCTATGAAGGGCTCATAAATTTTCTCCTTGATGACGCATCTCCTTCTCAAAGGAGAATTCAAGAGCCTCCACCGAAGGAACGAGAAAGAAGTGAGTCTTTTGCCACCTCAACGGCGATGGCTCCAAGAAGACGGTGGGCTAAACGCTCTCCATCACCTCCAAAACGGAGAACACCATCACATACTTCTCCACACCCTACTTCAAAGAGGGATGACAAAAAGAAAGGGAAGAAAAAGGCGAGAAAGAGGACACCCTCTTCTCCATCTTCTTCATCCTCTTCCTCTTATGAAAGTGATGGTGAAGACAAAGAAGATCAAGGAAAGAAAAAGGAGAGAAAGAGGTCACCCTCTTCTCCATCTTCCTCAAATTCTTCACCGTCTGAAGAAAGTGATGGTGCAACCTTTGAACCATCAAAAAGAAGAGGCCATATGCCACATGGAAGAGGTCATCGAAGCTCAAGAAGTCCAAATAGGGAGGGAAGAGCATCTCTTTCCTTACCTATGATGGCACCTTTGGTGCTATGGAAAAAGTCTTGGCCTTTATCCAACATTTCAATTTAGCGTTTGGAGATGAGGGCTTCACGGAGTCCTCTAAGCTACACCATGTAGCTATGCACTTTCAAAAGTCTTCCAGAAAATGGTGGTCTAGCCTATGGGCCAACGGTGAAGCTCCACGAACATGGAAAGCTTTAAGAGCTTCCTTTATGAAGCAGTTTTTGGCCACCGATGCCAAAAACAAAGTACTCACCGAATGGCGAAGCTTCAAACTCTCTTCCTATGAATCCATCCACAAATATGTAGACAAGTTTTGGGACCTACAACTCAAAGCCAATGTCTTCAAAAAGTTGGATTTTGGAGAGCAAAAGCAGCAATTTTGTGTAGGCTTAACTGAAGAAATGGCGGAGTATGTCAACTCCCAAAGGCCATGCTCCATATCGGTGGTAATACATACTATGGTGGCCTCTCAAATCGATTTCCAAACAGGGGCTAAGAGGAATTCTAAGCCCCCTGAAAACAAGGGTTTCAATAAGCCTAAGGGAAACGAAAATGTCCAAAAGTCTCCTAAGGGCAACTCCAACAAAGCTAAAGAGAAGGGAGTTTATAAAGGCAACATAAGCTCTCTCTTGAAGAGCTTGAACATTATCGCAAGGATAACCGGTGTTTCAAGTGCGGTGAACAAGGGCATGCATACCGCGCTTGTCCCCAAAAGAACAACCGCCATGATCCTCCTAGAGCTACCTTGGTCGAAATCCAAGAGGAGGAAACTCACCACAAAGGATTTCCTCTATGCCATGCTTGGGGAAAGGTAAGAGAACATGATGCTTTTATTCTCTTTGACCCCGGTTCTACTCACAATTTTATATCTATAGAGTTGGCCACCACGCTAGGCATACAAACCTACGAGATGGGAGATGTCCTACCCGCAGACGGTGCTTTCAAGGGGCAAGAAGCTTCAGTCACTCCCTTAATCGAAAAATTGAGGCTCCATGTCCAAAGCTATGTGCACAAAGAGGACTTCTTTATCTCTCCTCTCAAGCATGAGGATGTAATCCTAGGGGCACCATGGTTTCATCGCATGGCTGCCAATGTTAAGTTCCTTGAAAGGAGAATCTCCTTTAAGTCCAGGGAAAAAGATATGTATATAGACCCTAAGGAAATGGGTAACACTATACCCATTGTACATACACAAGCTTTCAATAAGTCAATAAAGAGCTCTATTTCCATGTACATGATTTTTGTTAAAAGATTATCAAAATGAACCTAATGTTTTAGCAAAAGAAAATATACACAATCAAAAGGAAATAGAGTTATCCAATTTTCTCATGAAGTTTCAAGATGTCCTTATTGACGACATCCCTTGTGAGCTGCCTCCTAAACGAGGCAATGATGACCATGCAATTGAACTTCTTCCAAGAAGTTCACCGCCTAACAAACCTCCTTATAGAGTTTCTCAAGCTCAACAAGAGGAGATTATGCGGCAAGTGCATGAGTTAGTTGAGAAGGGCATGATTAGGCCTAGCTCATATCCATTTTGTTCTCCTGTGATATTAGTGCAAAAGAAAGACGACACATATCATATGTGCATCGACTATAGAGCACTAAATAGGATCACTATCAAGAATAGGTTTTCCGTTCCACGGGTAGAAGACATATTTGATAAGCTACAAGGGTCCGCTTACTTCAGTAGGATTGACCTAAAAAGTGTCTTTCATCAAATAAGGATAGTTGATCAAGACATTGTAAAGACCGCATTTTGCACTACGTATAGTCTTTACGAATACATTGTCATGCCTTTTGGTTTGATCAATGCACCAGGCACATTCAACCACTTGATGGAGAAGCTATTCAGGCCTCACTGAACCTTTATTGGAGTGTTCTTTGATGATATCATCATCTACACTAATTCATTAGACGAACGCAAGCAACACCTCCAGGTAATATTTCAAGTTTTAAGAGAGAATAAACTTCATGTTAATCAAAAGAAAAGTGAATTCTTCTTACAAGAGATTCAATATTTAGGTCACATTATCTCTCAAGATGGCATCCAAATGGATCCATCAAAGTTAGAGGTAATAAAAGCATGGCCTAAACGAAGGAATCTTCATGAACTAAGAAGCTTTATAGGTATGTGTGCATACTATAGACGCTTCATAGAAAAGTTCTCACTAATAGCAGGACCATTACATGACCTAACAAAGAAAAACGTTAGGTATACATGGTTTGCCAAGGAGAACAATGCTTTTGAAAAGCTTATCTCTCAACCTGTGCTCTCACTAACGGATCTTTCAAAGCCATTTGAGGTCCAATGTGATGCTTGTGGTGATTGCCATGGAGCTGTCTTGCTCCAACAAGGGCACGCCATAGGCTATGAAAGTCGAAGGCTCGACCCTGTTGAGCAAGCTCTAGGCATATATGAAAAGGAAATCCTCACGGTTCTACATGCCTTAGACTTATGAAGCACTATTTATTGGGGACTCCTTTCATTCTGCGAACAGATCACCAAAGTCTGAAGTACTTCATGACGCGGACCAAGCTCTGAGGTGGGCAAATTTCCTTTCGCAATTTCATTTTCATATTGCTCACATTGCTGGAAATCATAATCAAGTAGCCGATGCACTCTCAAGACGGCCAAGAGTGAATGCGTTTTCCATAGCAACTCACAATGATCTATCTTCTATGATAGATGAGTATGCTATTGATCCCAATTTTAGAGATGTGATTTCAGACCTTCCATTAGGGAAGAAAGAGGAACCATTTACTTTACAAGATGGTTATCTTCTCTATGGCAATAAACTATGTGTTACTAGCCCAGTACGTGAGAAAGTAATGAATGAATCTCATGCTCCTCCTTATGCAGGGCATAGAGGGATTCAGTCTAACTTAAAAGGGATTGAAATCTATTTCTATTGGCCTACCATGAAACAAAACATACAAGAGTATGTTTCTAAATGTGTGGTATGCCAAAAGACGAAGTTTGATAGAGGGAAGCAACCTGGATTGCTTCAACCTTTGCCAGTCCCTAATTCACCATGGGAGAGCATATCCATGGATTTTATCTTTGGGTTGCCTAAGTCTATCCATGGGAATATGGGAATATGGACGATCGTAGACAGGTTTAGTAAACAAGCTCGTTTTATACCTGTCAAAAAGACTATGAAAGCCCATCAAATGGCAACCCTCTTCATTTCAAAAATCTTCAAGTACCATAGCTTTCCAATGTCCATAGTGTCGGATAGAGATCCTAGAATGACCAATAATTTCTGGAAGGGTCTCTTTGAGAATTTAGGGACAAGCTGAAACTTCTCTTCGACCTATCACCCGCAAACAAATGGCCAAAGTGAAATAGATAGCCTAACAATTCGTGATCTACTAAGAGCCTATGTAACGGAAGTAGATCAAAGATTCCAATGGGAGAAGTACTTACCCTTACTGGAGTATGCCTACAATAACATTGTACATACTTCCACAAGAAAAGCAACTTTTGAGGTAACTGAGGGAAGATCGAAAAGTCCCCTACTACTTAAGGTACACGGGAAGATCTTCGTTGCAAATGAGTATAACTGAGACCTACAAGAATCTTTCCAAAAGATTAAGGATGCTATCTCTATCTCACAGCAAAGGAAAAAGGCTGCTGCTGACAAGCACAAAAGACCCCAAGCCTTTAAAGAAAACGATTGGGTCTTACTCAAATTTACCAAGGCTCGATTAAGGCAAGCAAAGGGCAAGAATCCTCCAAAAGTACTATGCTAAGTTAGCAAAAAGGTACTATGGTCCCTTCCAGATTCTTAGGCCAATCAATGAGATGGCCTACCAACTCAGGTTGCCCAGCCATTGGCTCATACACAATGCTTTCCATGTGAGCCTACTAAAGCCTTACGAGGAGAGCCACCACGAGAACCAAATTTTGAAGACCCACCGGAGATTGAGGACCAAGAAGACGAGCCGCAGCCCGAGTCCATCCTCCGACATGAAGACAAGGTACTAAGAGGCGGTAAGACTATCGACGATATCTTATTAAGTTTAAGAATTATCCTTTTGAAGCTAGATGGATGCAAAGGCGTACAATTAAAGGATAACCTAAACCTTGTCAATGCTTACAATGCTTCCCAAGAGTAAGCAAACATACAAATGTTAAAAATGAACATAAATTTTGTCTTATAAGACTCTCCTTTTCTTTATTGTGCACAAAAATAAAGTAGTATGCATGCTTAGATCAAGTTTACGGAGACAACGTCTCCCGGACACCAAGTAGAGCTTGTCACTCTACTATGGAAGATTGATAGGACTAATGTGCAGACATGCTTGCGGCAGCTTAGGCTCCCAAGCGCCAAATGTACTAGTCATCCATTTTGGAACGATGTCATAGGGTAACATAGGGATCCTCTACCCGCTAGAACAAGGACTAATGAATATTCTTTATCTTCTCTACCCCATAGTCGAGGACAAATATGATTTCAAGAGAGAGGTAATGTCATAATAACTAATATCTAATTCTCCTAAATGATTTTCTTATGTTAAACTGATCATTTAATATGGGGAAGTGCCAGGGGAGAAAAAGGTAGAATATTGGTTAAGCTGACAAACCGGCCACAGTAGGGATCCAAAGGGGGGGCCATATGCAAAAGAGCTATGTGCAACAATGGGCTCCAAAGACCTTAGGGTTCAGCCATTAAGACTTCCAAAATGCTAAGGTTCCAAAATTCAAAGGTTGTGTCCAATGGTCAAAGGCTTAGGAAATTGGATGCTTTGTGTGTGTCCGAAAAAGTCTTCACAAACTCCTACATAGGAGGGGGCGAGCCCAAGAAGTAGGGGATGAGAGAGAAACACACACACACACACACACACACACACTCACAAGCTTCCTTTGTACACAAGGGGAAAGAGGGACACATGTCAGCCCCCTAGGCCAGATGCCCACAAGATGTACTCAAATCCTATTGGATGGCCATGGAGGTGGACCAATGAGAATTAGGCTAGAGTAAATCTAGTTTAATTAATTTTAAAACACTTAATAAAAGAACCAATAGAAATTAAGCTCTCTAGAAGACTATTGGACAGTCTCCCAAGGGGTCCAATGAGCATTCAGCGGCCCAATGGCTTGCCTGATTCCTATTGGCCAGGAGACAAAGGGGTCCAATGAGAGTTTAATCTTAATTACCTAAAGCTCTCAAAAAAGGGTAAAGGGGGACACATGTCAGAAGGCTATCACTTATGCTCCTGAAATCCTATTGGCTAAGCCTGGGGAGGTCCAATGAGGCGCTAGCAAGAGCAAATAGCAAGAGGGGTCGACCAAGAGAGAGAGGGGGACTGATTTTTCAAAGGCAATTATCCACACACACTCACACAAGCTCATGTGTAGAGTAAGAAGACTCTCTCTCTCTTCTCAAGCTTTAATGGAAAGCTTATCACCTACTCGAAGCTTGTGAGAAGGGAGGCCTACACCAACAACTCTTGGCTTTGTGATGCAAATCCAACCAAGAGCCAAGCTTCAATGCATGCTCATCTCCTCTACCATGCTAATTACTAAGCTAAGCTATGCTAATATGAGTGATTATGTGAGGAGATGTACATCTTTCTCGTAAGACTACTCCTTCTTCCTCTCAATCTACTCTCATACCCCACTAGCTCTCACCATCTTCGAAGTTGTGTGAGGTCTTGGATCTGAGACCGTGAGGGAATTGATGTTGTGTTTGATAAGTGTTTTGCTTAGTGCTTGAAGCTTCCATCTTCATTGCACTAGCTAGTATTGAAGGAACACAAGGAATTGTATTGTAAAATGTCTCTCTTGATGGGGAGAAACCATAATGCAAAGCCTTAGGGGGGACTAGCTCCATGCAAATCCGGTCCTCAACTATTGTCAATTGCTTAATTTCTCTCTCTTTTGAAGTATTGTTCATGCTATCTAACTAGGTGTTATACATTTTGTTGCTCTCTCCACCCAAGCACTCTTGTTATTCTCATTAGGAATCTAATCTAATGAAACACTCACTATGTTCATGCTATTTTCCACTGTTAAGGCGGTTACGCCGCTAGCGGAAGCTAAATAGCGAGAACTCAACCAACAACAGAATTTGTCAGACGAGGACGGAGCTTGACCCGCAGGCGCATGGAAACAACTAGGTGGGTGTCAAATCACCTACTCGACCTTCTAATGACAATCACTACTAAGGAAATCAAATCTAAGTTCTAAAATACGCAAGTGACTGAAATCTGTACTACGAACGAATGCTATACGAAACAGGATCTAGAATCATTGAATCGATCTCAAACTCAAGGGAAAGTCTATACACTAGGTAAGAACAGCACCCTAAAGACTTGAACTGCAAAATCAACCTATAATCGCTCCGTGCGATAAACGCGTATGAAGACAGGCCGAAAAATACAGGTGATCAAAACTTGACCCCGATGGTACTAATGCGTAGCTTTACTCGTTGTGGTTCTATAGAAATGCTGCACGCTCTATTCCGACACACGAGTTGGAAGAAAACTCACACCGAAGCTCATAGGAACTTACCACACATAGAAGCCGATAGCGCGCACTCTTGGTATCTGTGCGTAGCTCTCGCCGTTGCTAACACAATGGCGGTGTCGCTTCTCCAATGGTGGCTCCGTAGCTCGCGTAGTATGTAGATAAGACTCTCTCTCTCTCTCTCTCTCTCTCTCTCTCTCTCTCTCTCTCTCTCTCTCTCTCTCTCTCTCTCTCTCTCTCTCTCTCTCTCTCTCTCTCTCTCAGACACAGTCACGGCGCTCAAAAACTCACCTTTGATTAATAATCTGAATCCCCTTAGGTTACAAAAACTTTGGAGGTGAGAACATCTCTAACTAATTACATCAGCAAGTGAAATTACTTCGGGATTACAAGCTGGAAACTCAATTGAGTCCCGTTACTTAATGAATGGCTCAATTCAAAATCAATGTCGGAAAGACATTTATTACAATCAATGGTTACAAAAATGATGAGTGTGAGCAAAAATGTGGGTGTGATCCTCTGCTGGCTCAACACTCCCCCCCTCCGCGTTCATGTCGTCCCTGACATGACCTTTATGCTTGGTCAATAAAGTCCTGTCGTCTTGAGCATCTGCAAATGTGATTCGTATCGCAGGTTGCCGATGGTCAAGGTTGGGCCGAATATTTTGCTTTCGTGGGTGAAAAAGCCGGTGTAGAAAGCTTCTTCGAATGTTTGCATGTGGAAGCTAGGCAAAAACATAATCCTCTGGTATAGGAGGTGCAACACTTTTGGAGAAGGCTGCAATGAAAGGTCATACATCATATCAGTCACTGTGTCGGCCGTCGATAGTAGACTCGAGGTCGTGGCTTTATCTGGCGCGAACACTTCAATGCAAGCTAAGAGAGTCCTGCAAATTTTCTTGAGCATCTGACACGAAAGGTCAGGAGAGCCAGTAAAGAGCTTGATGGTGCCCGTTAGGGTTTTCACCATGTAGGCTTTACCTATTCTCTCTCCTGCCTTTGGTCCTAGCATCCTGGGGTAATTAAGCCAATTTAGCTTCTTTTCTGCAATCCTGCCATGCTCTTTCCAGCTTCTGACTCTTGGCACCGGGCAGAAGGTTGCATCCTCCCGAATCTCCTTTGGTGCCTCTACCAAGTAGATGAGGTAGGCTGGGTATTTGTTCAGCCAACCTTTCCTCCATCTAGGCTGCGAATCTACAATCTTCTTTGATTGTTCCTCTTTTGTGATGTCGCCTTCGCAAAGAGCGACATGCTGCTCCTTCTCTATTCTGTTTTTCGTTTTTATCACTTCAAACTTCATCAAAGGGAAAGGCAGGCTGGGTTGCATCCACTCTTCATGGAGCACTTTTGTGTCTAATCCCTGAAGTCTAATGGAGATTAGGAGTCTCCTCTCCCATTCCATTTCCGCCTTGGCACTCTCCTCTGTTGACTTTTCTATTTGTTCATGGAGCCTTTGTTCTTCTTCTTCAGAGATTCCTGAAGTTGAGGCCACCTCTTGAACTGGGGCTGGATCTTCAATTGTGGTTGCCTCTCCAGTTTCTGGTAGCTCTATGGCTGCTCCACCTGATCCTTCTTGTGGTGTCTCTGTCTCTCTTCTTTGTTGCTCTTGTAGATCTTGGAGCTGTTTGCGGAGGGTCTCATTCTCTGTTCTTAGTGTTTGATTTTCTAAAGTGAGCCTCTCCTCTGCTGCCAATGATCCCTCCGCAATGTGCAACCTTTGCACTTGCTCTAATCTTAGCTCTCTTTGTAAGCTTCGGACCTGGTCTTCCAGAGCTGGTACAAGAGCTCCCTCTTGTTCGGTTCCTGATCTGCTAGCTCTCATTAGGAAATTTCGGAGGTCATTTGGAGGGCCTTCTAAGAAAATGTATTTTTTGCACTCTCTCTCTAGAAAAAATGGCAAATAAAAGAGCTGGGTCTTTCATAGTAAAACTTCAAAAAGTGTACTTTAAGTAGATTCCTTACTCCTCTGAACATTCGTTCGTAGTGATTGAGGGATAATCCTCTTTTTAGTTGCATTGAATGAACAACGTCAATACGGAGGGAATGAGGCTAACATGGAGGGACGAATCCGCAGCCGCTATTCACTTTCCATTAAACCTGCACATTTGGCTAATGGCGCACTCCTCAAATGGCACAAATGTTACCCACAAACGAGCCAAATATCACCTTCACATTGATTTGGACAATGAGTACCAACCATTGATTAAGCGCAGTAAAACAAACACACATATACCTCCCACCTCCATAGACACGCTCAGAGCTCAAGGAGCTAAACACATAGATATCTGGACGAGAGGCTCTCTCTACCCTAAGAATCCAATAACTAATGCGTCTCCACCGTTTGTCAATCCTACAAGCTTATTGACCTTTGCTGGTGATGGAGAAAACGGCCTTCTGGGTTATTGTAAATCACTTACAAGAGAAGCTGGAACTTACAAGAGCATTCTCCAAGCTCAACAATGTGAGATTGTTCGCCTTTCACATTTACATTCTACAGATCAGGTTACCATTTTGCAACATAAAACAGAGGTACAAGAACTGAAAGGAAAGGTGCGAAGTTGTCAAATGAAGGACACCATCTTGGGTGGTCGTATCCGAAAGAAGAAATTGCGCAATCTTGAAACATTGCAGGTTGCATCAGGAGGTCTCAAGAAAAGAATCCGAGCATTAAGGTGATGCTTCTTGGTTGGCTACATTGTCTTAGTTAAGTAATCTCTTTGTTTTTTCTTGTTATGCATTGTTTTCATGTGCCTAAATAGTGTTAGTGAAGCAAATTTTCTGTTATTTACTTATGCATTGTCTTCATGTAGAGACTCAATCTATCCTGACAAGGAAAACATTGACCCCAAAGCCAATATAGGAAAGAGATTGAAGCCACTTATAAGTAGAAGCTTGGCAGCAGATATAGTACATGACAAGAAGTTTAAGGTTCTACAAAGAAATGTAGTGGACCGCTTTATTTCAGAGAACTCAGTGCCTGCAAAAGAGATACAAGGCACACTTGATTCACTTGGTGTAAGCAAAAGAGGATATTCGGCTATCCAAAAGTCTGTCTCATCCATCTTTGTTAGGAAGGGTATAAAATCCAAACTTCTACCATCAGCCTCAAGTGTTTGGAAAGAGAGGCTTCAGCTTAACGAGGCACAGGGAGACTATCTTGGACAGCCCTTTCATATTAAAGCAACTTACAGTGGCCATGGAGCGAACATGGCATATGATGAGTTCAACAATATTTTTATGGACCTGCGGATACTACAGAAGAGAATGGTGGAGTTTTACAACATCACATTTGAAGAGTCACGTGGACTATTACATTTTGTGTTAAAACTGGATGAGTGTGAGCTTGTTAAAGAGAAAAAGCTAGAGCGTGTTACTATTACTTTAATGAATAGAGCCCTCTCAAAGTGTCCCAGTGATGATCCTTTATATTTTAGTGTTCAATCAGAATCTAACATATGGTGGCTTGGTGCGTTTGAGGTAAGCGATATTCTCAAGTAAGCTCAAATGTTCAGATCTACTTAAGTCTCATTTATTTTGTGTTGCAGGTAAAGAAAGAAGATCATGAGATTCTATATTGGGTGTTCCATCGAACTAATATTCCGGAGCTGATTGATCGACAGACTAACCAGGGAGAGGTACTACGTCTAGATGGAAGGGGAGACTTTCAAGTTCAGTGGCATCTTGCAGGTGACCTTAAAACATTAAAGTGCATGTATAATTGTGGAATGGGTGCAATGGCAAAGTCACCGTGTTTGTTCTGCATGGAGCCTGCAAAGGTCATGGACCCAAAGTGGTGGAGAAAAGCTCCAACACGTCACATTGAGGATCCTGCTTTTCGACCAGTTTTGAAAATACCACTTGTGAATGTCCACATTTGTACAATGCATGCCCTTTGTAGAATTGTAGAGAAATTGGTCTACTTATACATCGGGTTTGCTTGGAAGATTAAGAACTCTGCAGAACGACAAGTAGCCTTGCAGTGCTTAGAAATGGTACTGTCGGATATGGGGCTTCATGGTGGCAATGTGAAAATCCAGCGGGATGAAAAGAGATCAACTGCTGAGAAGGATGTCCCATGCAAACCATCCATCGGTGGGGTGAAGGCACGGAGGTTTTTATCTAAGCCCCAAGGTACAAGAGATCCAAAGCTAACAAAACATGGAAAAATATATAACACATCTTATGTTAGCAAGGTAGAGTATCAGAGCTGGAAAAAGCTACATATTGCAGTCAAAGACCACGAACCAACTACTCGTAACGCGAAGGCTGAGGTTTGGCGATCAATAGACATCCTATTTTTGATGTGCGACAAAGATGACTGGTCACAAGGTGATATGAACAAGTTCAAGGAAAATCTCAACCTTCTGAAAAAATCATTCAAGACAGCATGGACAGACACCCAGATTACTCACTACATGGTATTATAATGTATTCTTTCTCTCTTATGTGCAAATATGTGACTGTAAAACATTCTAACTAATTGTTTTCATATCCAGCACATCATCTTCAATCATTTGCCATATTTTATACAGAAGTATGGGAACCCGGCAATATGGAATACCCAAGGGATGGAAAAGTCTCATTACATGGCGAGAAATGCTTATTTCAGGCACACACGACATGGTGGCTCTCGAATCAAGGCTAACAGTTTGAGAGAACTATTTGAATGGTTCTATCGTAGAATCATTCATCGAATGCAGGCAAAAGAAGTCTTGGCAAATTCAGCAACAGCACAAGCCATCAGACATTTACAACAACAAAAAGCTAAAAGATCAATGGCATACAACAACTCCGGAGCTCGTGAAAGTCAACGAAGGTGGAGAGAGACAATGGTGTATGTGAATCACAAGTGGAGAAAGATACTCTGAGTGGATGACATTGTACAAAATTTATGTAATACATGATCTTATACAATTGGTACTTGAAGTGTATCAAGATTTTGCAGGTTCAATTTTGTTTTTTGGCACGTCACCCTTGTAACGAATCATGAGATGTTTGCCATACTCTAAAAGTTCATCTGGGTTTTGTCTACCAAGAGCTAGTGCCATTGCTGTGTAGGTGTAGTAATACGCTGCCCGACCACCTGTATAGCCTGGGCAGTAACCAAAACAATCTCTAGCAAACACTTTGTCCACAAGAATGACTTTATCTGCACTTTTGGGCAGCACCGGTCCACCCAAGAAGCGTGATAGTGTCTTGAATGTGTAAGTTGCTATTGAACCCTCTTGTGACATGGAATTGTGAAAAACTACTATCGGCGACTCGCAGAGCTTTGAAAGGTACTGTGCTAGGGCCGCATCCCTTCCTCGATACTCTCTTGTCCGGCGCCGAAGGAAGTCATCCTTGTCAGCAATCCAAGACTGCACATACAATGTCAGAAATGACACAAACAGAGAGAGAGAGAGAGAGAGAGAGAGAGAGAGAGAGAGAGAGAGAGAGAGAGAGAGAGAGAGAGAGAGAGAGAGAGAGTTACCATGAAGCTCTCATCCTGCAGAAAGAGGTTTTCTTGCCACAGGTCTACAGATGTAGTTGACCCCTGACCTGAATGGTTAAACCAATCCTCCACTTCTTTGTTACTTTTCGATGGTCTTAGGCTTTGTCTTATTGCTTGGAAGGTGGCTTCATCAGGTAGTGTCTCCTTGTATTTTTCAGCTTTCTCAAAGCATCTTCGAAGGCATTCCATTGGATTGCTGGATGTTTCCATTGCCTCATCATCACTACTATCCTCTGAAACAAATCCACTCCTCTCCTCTTGGACTCTGGAAATAATAGCTAGGGAGAAATCCTCCCTTAAATAAAACACACTTTGCACATCATGTAAGAAGATATAGGTCCTGTCTCCAATCCTGAAGTCAGGCACAGCTGGCAACATCATCTGAGCATGCTTCTCAGTGAAGTTACTGACATCCAATGGAAGTTTGATTTCTGTGGTTTTCACAGAGAGCATCTTACTTCTTTGTACTTCAATTGCCTCAACCTCAAGGTCGACTGTGTCTTCAACCTCCTCGACTTCTTGCATATGAGTTGTCTCCTCGCATTCCTCATCTGGTGCTGCATCCTGCTCCTCTAACACCTCATCAGGATTCTGCATGAGGAATCCAAACAGGCTGTTGAGGTAAATCATAAAGCCAAAGGCTTCCTGAATGAGTTTGCATTCTTTTTGGTGCAAAGGGCAGACTGAATGTCGGCAAGAGGGTGGTAATTCCCTATACTTCTTCACTCCCTGTCCCTTTCCACCACAGTCATTTAAATGCACAAGAGTCATAGTAGGCAGAACAACCCTTCCTACCTGCACCATCACTTCAAACTTATCTCTGTAGGACTGCAAGAAATTACTGTGCTGAGCTAACAGGTCTTCAATGTCAAACTTTGGATTAAACATAGAATGAAGTAGATCATACTTGTCCCCAGCACCACAAGATGCTGCAAAATCAAACAGCCTCTCATCAGTTGCAGCTGGGTCTTCCAGAGAAGACACATCCTCCTTTTCTTTACATTTTGTACTTTCTAGCACATCTGCATCATCTGAGAAGTCTATATTTCTCTTTCTTGTATTTTTCTTGAGAAGTACTTTACAGGGCACCACACCCTTGTAGGGTGAGGGATCTTCTTGCCCTGGTGACCTCTCTGATTGATCTTCACCAAGCGACTTTTCCTCAGATATGTTCTGACAAAAGTCAACAGTTCTTTTGGCAGATACATTAAGCAACTGAGCCTGCAAGGTTTGAAATCCTGGCACAAGCTCTGGATCTGGTTTCAGCCTCTTCTGCCTACTGGACCTTAATCCTATTCATCAAGAAACATAACAAGTCAAAACCATGAGGAAACATGATAATTCTGCCAAAACCAATCCATCATGATCTCTCTCTCTCTCTCCTGATAGATATAAATATATCTATAAATATAAATAAATAAATAAATAAATATATATATATATATATATATATATATAGATATATATATTCATATATATATATACTGTCTCTCACCAAAGCACAAACAGAAACACACCTAGTCTCTCTCTCTCTATCTCTCTCTCTCTCTCTCTCTCTCTCTCTCTCTCTCTCTCTCTCTCTCTCTCTCTCTCTCTCTCTCTCTTTGCATTTGTCTATTGGACTAAAGGCGCGCGAGGAAGGAAAAGTGCCTTTTGCAAACCTCTCCGCGCGCCTTAAGTACAACTGAGAGAGCAATAACAATACTAACGGCGCGCGGAGAGAGTTGCAAAAGGCACTTTCCCTTCCTCGCGCGCCTTTAGTCCAATAGACAAATGCAAAGAGAGAGAGAGAGAGAGAGAGAGAGAGAGAGAGAGAGAGAGAGAGAGAGAGAGAGAGAGGCTGTGTCTGTGTCTCTGTCTATGGAACTATGGGTATTGAGGTGTGTGTGTGTTGTTCAACACACACACACACACACACACACACACAATTTGTACCAACTGCTGGAAATACAGAGAGAAAGAGTGAGAGATCACCTTTTTTTGGTGGGGTGTGCAGGAACTCAAAGAGAGGTGTCTCCTCCATTGCTTTTCTCTGTGTCAAGCGGACTCGGTCTTTCTCCCTCCCTCTCTCTCTCTCTCTCTCTCTCTCTCTCTCTCTCTCTTCTCTCTCTCTCTCTCTCTCTCTCTCTCTCTCTCTCTCTCTCTCTCTCTCTCTGACAGTAAGGACTCCCTCTTTCTATCTCTCTCTCAATCTGTGTCTCTCCCTCTCCCTATCTCTGTGACAATCTGATCACGCTTTCTCTCTCTCTGTCTCTCTGAGACTCTCTCTCTCTCTCTCTCTCTCTCTCTCTCTCTCTCTCTCTCTCTCTCTCTCTCTCTCTCTCTCTGTGACAATCTGATCACTCTCTCTCTCTCTCTGTCTCTCTAAGACTCTCTCTCTCTCTCTCTCTCTCTCTCTCTCTCTCTCTCTCTCTCTCTCTCTCTCTCTCTCTCTCTCTCTCTCTCTCTCTCTCTCTCTCTCTCTCTCTCTCTATTGTTCTCTCTCTTTCTCTCTCTCAAAATCACACTTATAACGGATACACACGGCGGCGCCCCACGTGTCACTATAAATTAAAATATATTTGCATGTTGTCGCACATGTAGTCATTATTGAGACCGTATACTTTTTGTACGCCATATAAAGCGGTCAAGAGAGAGAAAAAACACACCTCGTGAAAGAGAGTGAGTGAGTGAGAGAGTGAGAGAGAGAGTGTGCAAGAGCATCGCCTGCGTCTCCGACAGCAAGGCCACGCAGCGACATAACAAGAAGGTCTGCTTCTCCCTCTGCCTTTGCCTAAATCTCTCTATCTCTGTTTCTGTCACCCACACACAAACACACAGACTTACATCTTTAAAATACAAACACACACACACACAGACACACACACACAGACACACACATACACACCCACACACTCACAAACACAGACACACACACACACACACACCCACACACACACACACACCCACAAACACACACACACACACACACTGACAAACACACACACTTACACACAGACACACATCTCAAAAATACACACACACACACACACATCTCTCTCTCTCTCTCTCTCTCTCTCTCTCTCTCTCTCTCTCTCTCTCTCTCTCTCTCTCTCTCTCTCTCTCTCTCTCTCTCTCTCTCTCTCTATACCAAAGGCGCGCGTAGAGAGCCATACCGGTAGTGCATGTGTCTATGCGCGCCGTTAGTACTGTCCATTGAGTAGAGAGAGAGAGAGAGAGAGAGAGAGAGTATGGGTGTGTTATTTTACCCTATACTAACGGTGCGCGGACGTGCTTGTTGAGGTTAAAAAGGGGTCCGTGCGCGCCTTTAGTAATGTGGATTCTCTCTCTGTCTCTCTCTCTCTCTCTCTCTCTCTCTCTAGTTATATATGCTAAGCTATAGAGAGAGAGAGAGAGAGAGAGAGAGAGAGAGAGAGAGTAAGAGAGAGAGAGAGAGAGAGATTCATAGAAAGAGAGAAGGGGATTGAGACTCTTCTTTTGGTGTACAGTAAGATGGCTAGAACAAAAGCCACTGCAAGGAAGGCAGGCAAGGGTCCAGGATTAGCATCGAAAGCAAGTGGTAGATCTGCAACCCCAAAGAAAAGACTTGGAAAACCAAATAAAATTCTGAAAGGGCCAAGGATGAAGAAGCTCCAAACCTGCATGGGACTTTTCAGAGAAATCAGAAAGGCACAGAAATGTGTAGATTTATGCATACCAAAGCTGCCCTTCCAGAGGATGGTGAGGGCCATATGTGATGAAGCTACCTGGGGCACCAAAAGGTGGAAGGTGGTGGCATTAATGGCTCTACAGGAAGCAGCTGAGGACTTCCTACTGGAGTACTTCAGTGACATGACCATTGTTGCAGCCCATGCCCACAGGGTTACTATAATGGACAAAGATCGTGAGACATTGAAAAGAATAAGGTGGAGGTATGACAAACTACTGGTCCCCAATGTCTGCAAGGATAAGAAAATGAGGGAAATTTTGTTATACCCCCCGGAGCTAGTGCCACAGCTCACAGTTGTAGATGTCACACATGATGTGAATACAAGGGCAAGGGCAGAGACTATTGCTCGCCAAACAGAGGAAATGAGGGAAGCAGAGCTTCAGGAGAAAGCAAAAGTAGTAGTGGAGTCCCAGAAACAAACAGAGTGCAATGTGACCCTGTCTATAGAGGCAATGAATCAAGAAACTCTACTTTCAATGAAGAATGGTTTGCTTGCAGAGATACCATTTGTAGATGGAACCAGAAAGCTAGCTCTGGAAAAGGTGGACATTGATTTATTGCAGAATCCAGATGCTGAGATTTCAGACACAATTATCTATGCTTGTCTTAAGTAAGTGTTACTATCTTGCTAGCTTTGAAAACTCAGATAATAGGTTTGCTAACTCAGGTAGAGTCTCTGCAGCCTGATCAAAAGTCAACTCCCATTGCACACTCACACAGAGGTGTTTCTCCTTGATCCACAAATGTCTGTAATTATTAGACAAAAGAATAGTCCATCTGGGACCTTTGAGAGCTGGTTTCTCCACTGTGCTATGCTGGAAGTTATTGTGATCATCTTCCCATATGAGAACAACCATCACTGGAGTCTCATATGCCTTGATGTTGACCAACCAGCAGTGTGGGTGTTCAATTCAATAAAAGGAACCCACCCTGAAATTAGGCTGTAAGTGTTTTGTGTCAAAAAGTGTTTATTATAGATATCCATGTAAATTTGAAGCCTCATGCTAACATCTTGACATTGCTTTGTGCAGTTGTATAAAGAGGTTGTTGCTTGCCTATGGCAAGCTATGTGGAAGGTATGAACTATACAAGGCCCCAATCAAAGAAGTACCTGTCCCAAATCAAACCGATGGGAATTCTTGCGGCTGGAGATGTCTTCTCCATGCAGAATATGTCCTGCAAAGCTACTTTGCATTAAAACCTTTCATGACTAAGGTACCCATTTGGCAATGCATTCAGTTAGTTTTGGTTTAGTCTATAAAAGAGTTCTCATCATGTGGTCTTTCAATTTTGCAGAGTGCTTTAAAAAACTACACATATGATTATTTGCAAAGATACCGGGTAAGTTTAATACAACACCTGCTTACTATGTCTAGCCCTAGAGAGCTTGAAGATAGCGGCTTGGATGAGCGCACTATTGATCTTACAAAACATGACGTGCCACCACGACAAACCCCTACATCCGATACAGTGGAATCGCATCGGGCCGAGGGTGTCATATCAGCAGAAGATCAAAGAGTCGAGGATGAGGAAAGGACAAATGAGCATATGGAAGCTGCTAAGGTTCAACCGGAGGAGACAATGAAAGAGCCAAGTCAGCCAGTGGAACAGCCAAAAGAGCCTATGGCTGAAACCCAAGATGAGGAAAGCAGGCCTATAGATGAGGCCTATAGATGAGCAAAAGGATATGGATGAGGAAAGCAGGCCTAGGGATGAGCAAAATGATATGGATCAGGGAAGGATGTATGAGGCAAGCCGATCAACCTTGAATCAGGCAGAAAGGGCCATGGGGGAGACCCCTGATGAAGATTTGAATGATGACTATGAAGATAAAGCGGAGGAGAGCAACAACAACATGAACACTACAGAGACCCAGTATGGACCCTTGCTACCTGTAGATACGATTGTTCCGGTAATGTCTATTCAAGTATGGCAAAATATGTTCAGCTTCTAACTACTTATATGTACTTGTCAACTTTTACAGAGGTTGATTATCTTGGACGTCAATGGATTGCTGCTGATGCGGGTGCCTCTCGGTGACAGAGGACCCTTTGAGGATTTGCAAACGTTTCGGATGGGAACTTGTCGAGTCGTGGTTCGTCCAGGAACCAAGGAATTTATTGAGTTTCTTCTTCCCCGCTTCAGAGTTGGCATATGGTCTTCAATGCAAAGGCAAAACTTATCGCCACTAGTTGCAATAGTTTGCAGTGTATGCCAAGCTCACACGTCAGATTTTGCCTTTTTGTATGATCAAAGAAAATGCGTTACCGTTGAGGGCCACTACCACCCTAAAAAACCAGGATTACCTCTTTTGTACAAACCGTTTAGCCAAATCGGTGTACCCTTTGATGCAACTAATACACTACTAATTGATGATACTCCCAAAAAGGGAGAACTAAATCCGCCGGGAACAACTATCTCACCACCTTCTTTCGAGGGGCATTCCTTCGATTTTTACCTTGAAGACATTCTGATTCCATACTTACAGAAATTGTATCTCAGTCCATTGTTCGCGGACGAGTTTGTACTTTCTAATGAATTAAGATGATTCTTCTATCTGTCTTTGTCTTGTCTAACATATATATATATATATATATATATATATATATATATAGAGAGAGAGAGAGAGAGAGATAGAGAGAGATTTGACGTGGTAAAGAAATGTATTTCAAGCACACTTTTTCACAGGGCACAATTGAAAAATGAGATCAATAAACTTCATGTCTTGAAAGTCATTTGTATACACTTGGGTTTACAAGAATATCTGTTACATTGACACTACTTCAACCCGACCATCCAACTCTTTGCACAAAATATCTTTTTCTCTTCGCCGCATCACCTTACGGCCAGCTAAGAAAAAGGAAAAATATGATAGTTCCTTGTCCATTGACTCTTCAATGATGTCATTTCGCAAATGCTGAAGACTGCATAGCTCCCTTATTGTAACCACCAATAGTAGGCCATTCTCTTTATCAATCACTTCCACATCCACAGTAGGATTATCTTCCAAACCTGCAGAAACTTGGTCCATAGGAATGTACTTACCGTTTAGCATTTGTGATCGCATATACCAAAATGAGAGTAATAGTGATTGGCTTGCAATCATGTACTTGACAACTAGAGTATTAAGCGCGACCTCGCACCGTAAACCAATCTCTTCCTTTGCATACCATCCTTTGTCAAGAAGTTTGTCACAGGATGACTGCTGAAATGACTTGCACATGAACATAGTTTTTGTAACTCTGATGTTGTAGCTATGAAATAGCTCTATGAAGAGTGCAACAGGACAAAAGTTTGCAATTCTAACCAGTTTGGTAGGAATAGAGCTACGTAGAGACCTTTGTATATCCTTGTAGAGCTTACTTCGCATTGCCTCCACCATTGTTTCCTCGGGAACTGGCCAGTCCACAGTGTTCCAATCGGTCGGTAGAGGCAGTTTCACCAACATGCCATTCTTATTCCCTGAGCTGAGTTGGTAAAAGTGGTCATAAAAAAAGATTCCCTCATCAGCCAATCTTTTGTTGCTCCTCTCTGAGTACTGTAGAGAACCAATATGGGTATGTACAACATGGAAGAGGCCTATTATGCACTCCACAGGCTCCCATTGCTCATAAGAAGAGGGATAAACATCTGCAATATATATAAGAAGAGTTAAACTAAGAGTATCAATAAGTACAAATGACAAATCTAATGTAATTGAGTTGTGAAGAGTAGAGACATTACTCATAACAAGCGGGAGAAACATTGCAAAATATATAAGAAAAGTTATAATGAGAGTATCAGTAAGTTCACATGTCAAGAGTACTTACAATTGCAACGTGGTTGATGTATATTTGATACATTTCCACCGTTTGCTATCACCTCTGGATGGGTAAACACATGCTGAACAAGAACTTCCTTTACAGATCTTTTGCCGATCTCAACTTTGAAATCCAACACCCTGGCCTTCCATGCTGAGCGGTAAACGTTGATACCACTAGACCTCTTGGGTCTTCTTGGTTGCATGAGGACCCATGAACCTTTGTTTATCCTTTGTCCAACCCATTGGTTGTCTGCACTTATTGAAGCTGGTATTGTAATTGAGGATATGCTACTACTTGGCCTTCTAGGCAAAGTGCCGTTGTTGTTTGTTGGTGTGAGAGACAGTAAACACCTTGAGGCTCTTGGGCGAGAAGACGTGGATGCCATAACTCTCAGAGAAAAGCTTTAGTGGAGGGAGATTCACTTTGAAAGCATTCTAATGGAGGGAAAGTGTTTTAAAATTCCAATATCTTGTGCGGGCTTAATGGTCACCCTCCAGTACGTTAATGACCATGAGAGAATATCAGAAGTGGGACCACACGCAAGCACCTAAAAGCTCGGTAAAAGGAAGGAAATTACTATGCTACAATCCTAGTTTCGTGAAAGTTTTATGCTATTTTCCTATTTTTTGAGTCTTTCCAGGTACTTTCCTACGTAACATAGCCTTCATGCTCATTGGACGCGCTCTATTTTTCTCTCTCTTCATATGGCCCTCCAAATGACCTCCAAAATTTCCTAATGAGGGGTAGTCCTGAGTCTAGTGATTGTTCTTTCTTGGAGCTCGACTCTTTCCCTTAGCTCAATGAGCTCATCTTTAGCCGCCTCCAAGTCGTCTTCCATCTGCTCCCTTGCTTCCTGTGCACTTGTTACTTCTCTTGAAGCCTCGGCTAGCTGGAGTATCAAGCCATCTCTCTCGTTTTCCGCATCGTAGAGTGATGCTTTATGACTTTCAGATTCAGTCATAACATCCTCTAATTTCCTCTACAACTCGGCTTCCCTTTGTTTGGCTGTCTCAATCTCCACTTCCTTTGCCTTGGATCTTTCTTTGATCTTGTTGAGCAGTTCATGCACCATGTGCATGTCTTTTTCATCTTCATCTGTCAACTCTAAAGCTTTTTTGGCCACCACCTCCACTGGCTTCGGCTCTTCTAGTATGTTCTGCTCATCCAGTTTTTCATCACTTTCTTTTGTACTCTTTGTATTTTCCTCTGTCCCTCTCCGATCATCTCGTTTTTGTAGGGTGATCCCATAAACCGCCTCAAGGGCCTCTTCTTCAGTGTACCCTATCGCTACCAGATCCTCATAATCGTTTTTCTTTTGCTGAATTGGATCTATCTCCTCTTCCTTGGTCCCGGCCTCCGGCTTTTCCATACCAGTCGTGTCCATCTCTACTGTGGTCTCTTCCATAATGATTTCCGTCTTCTTCTGGCTGGGTACATCAGTAAAGGAGGGCTGATTGTCCTCAGCCATCTTGGCTTTCCCTTTGTTTGCTTGCCCGTCTTTCTCTTGAGGTTCAGTAGACTCATCTACTTTCTTCTTCCCCTTGTCGTCCTTTTTCAGCTCAGCTTTTAAAAGTTGTACTTCCTCTTCAGTGTATGGCTTGACAGGTTGCTGCTCCAGTATAGCCTCTGACTCCTCATAAGCTCTAATATATTGATCATATTGATCAACATGTGGCCTGGCTGAGCTAGTTCCGACTTTAGTGGGGTCTGGCACCCACTTTTCTTCAAAGTCCCCCTTTAGAGCTCTTTCCGCTCTAAACTGCTCCACCAGTCTTTCCATTCTTGCCGCTTTTTGACTTTTGGTCTGCTTGGGAGCAACCTTCTTCTTTGCTTTCTTCATAAGCAGCTCATCCACATTCTCTTCAGGTTCTGAAACTATTTCTAGTTTCTTGCGTGCTCTTGTGGATGCCCTCTTGGATACTTCAGGCTGTTCTTCCTCCTCATCGGCTTCTCTAAGCCACTCATTCTGGGAGGGAACCTTTGGCCATTAATCTCTGGCTCCAATAGCTTCATAAGCTATTCTTGTCAGAACTTCAGCTCCTCCTATATACTTTGGCTTCTCGTTGTGCATGGCAATTACTTGCTTGTGGATGTGTTGAGCGTAGTTCACCTCTTTTGGCATATCGCTCTTCAATGCCCATGTGATGGTAGTTGCAATGGCATGGGGCGGTGTCGTATACTTTTGCGGTCTTTTACTGCAAATATGGAGAAATTGATTGTACAGTCGGCAAAAGGGTTGCCGCTCTTTGGTCTGCCATATCTCCATAAGTTGCATTCTGTTTCTTGGACCCATAAACCTCTATAGCCTCCCTTCTTTCCCTGACAGAGCTCCCTTTGTTGTTCAACTTCAATGCATCTGCAATGAGCTGTGGAGTGATCTGTACCTCTACTTTCTCTCCATCTATTGCTGTCAATGTGGCTTTCCCATCCTTCTGAATGGAGGTTGCCAACTCATACACTCTTCTTGTATCTACACCTGACGGTCTCGAGGTGAAGAATCTGTGCAAGTCTGCCCTTTCCAGGTACCTGCTGATGTTCTCTGACCTGCTATAATCCACCAATTCTTGTGGGATCATCGGTATATCCACCGCTTGCCCTTGAGGATCTCTGAAAGTCCCCTGGTAGATCTTTATTCCCTCTTGTTCCAGTACTGCTTCCTCCACCCAAGTTTTGGTTGGCTTGAGGGTTTCTGCTGGAATGTCAAAGGGTTCCGCTTCTGCAAGAGCATCTTTGATTGTCGGTCTTTTTCTTTTCGTTGCCGATAACTTGGCGGAATCCATGGATCCTGTAACTCCAATTTCAGAAGTTAGCGTCTTTTTAGTACTGAAAGCCGAAATGAATCTTTTAACTATTCAAATGACCTGAAAATTGAAACATGAGCTATTCAGGGCCTAAGGATGCAGGTAGGTGAAAAAATATGCAAATTGGGCTCAGAATCATGCTGGAGACATCATACGCGTATGATGTCTTTTGTGTCAAAATGACTTCATATTGGTTGTGCTTGTAGCTGATAGTGTATACATGAGTATCATATGCTTGGATTTGAGTTTGGATCCCATTTGGTCAAGTTTTGGCCAGTTTAGTCCAGTTCAGGCTCTTGGCAAAATTTTGAAAGGGAATTGGATTTTATGATCCAAATTGGATAAAACTTGGTGGTTCACCTTCAAATGGCATGTAGATCACTTCTGTTTGGTGGTTGAAGCCCTGAGGTGCCAAAATCACATAGTGAGACATTATACGCATATGATGTCTTTTAGTGTATTTTTGGACCAAATTTCTCTATAAGCTTGGATTTGGCTTTAGATAGGCTTATTCAGTGGATTTATGAAGTTTGTATAGATTTTGGGCTAAAAATGGCTCTGGAGACATCATACGCGTATGATGTCTTTTTCATCAATTTTGCATGGGATTGGTTCTGTGGACTCCCCATGTACTAGTGAAGGACTGTCCCTACTCAAATCTTGGTTTGGACTTGAGTATGTTGAATTTGGGCTAAAATAGGCTTTGGATGAAGGATTTTCCCTCAATTGGGCTAATGGGGTGATCCACTTGACCAAATGGTTCCAAACTTCATATGTAGCATGTATTAGATATATATAATGGATGTATGATGACAAATGAGCAGTTTTGGCTCTGTAAATGCAAATAGACATCATACGCGTATGATGTCTTTTGTGTCAAAATGGTGCTTTTTGGTTCCAGATAGCTTATAGATGTGTTAATCAACAATCCTACAAAGTTTCAATGAGTTTGGAGTTATTTTGACAAAATTAGGACCAAAAATCAATTTTATGGCCTACTTTGCGTCTTTTTGGTTTCCTTGGGTTTTCTAACTCCAATTCTCATGATACTTGGTTCATAGGATGTGATTAACATGTGGAATGAGGCTATGCACTCAAATGTTGAAATGGATGTGAAAATCATGCTGTGAGACATCATACGCGTATGATGTCTTTTCTTGAAATGTTGGTCTTTTTGTGCAAAGAATTCTTTGTGCTAGTGCCCTAAGCCCTGCTAACTAGTTTTCAACTTAAAAAGTCATCAGTTTAGCTAAAAAGCCCCCTTATAGGCATTTCAGTCTCCGAAGTTGTCTTTTTGCCTTGGAGTTGAATTTCTTCAACTTTTCTTCTTAAGAGTTGCATTTCCAGCTCATTGGATATGTTGTGAAGCCACCTATTTGGTTGAACTTGACTTTGGCTCCCCGTTCTCCATCTTTCTCCATTTGGTTGCCCGAAAGCGTCTTTTTCACCATCGGTAAGTGAATCAGCTTTCTTTTGGATTTTGCTTGCAAACATAAGTCATCCATGTATATTTGAAGCTGCTTGTGAAGTTTCATGTCATTTGGTCGTCAATTTTAGCCGTTATGCCAAAATGACGCTTTGTGTGTCCGCAGCCGCGAATCGGTTGTTCCGACCTACTTTTGGTGATCCAAACCTGGAGATACTCTATGGTTGCATTGCCCTCGATGTTGTTAAGCTTCCTGAGAAGTTTTGTGTCGTTTCGATAACTTTTTCCTGTTTGCCTCTTGCAGGCTCTGTTGACCTAGGGTTTTTCAAGTCGTTCTTTCTCAAGCTTTGAGTGTTAGAAACCCATCTTCTATGCTAGGGTAACCCACCTCTAAGTTCTTGCAAGGTTTGGTTAGGCGGTTGTGCCCCTACCTAGCGTTCTTTCCCATTCCCCGTCTGCTCTTGTTTCTTGGTTTTGGTCAGTTTTCGCGACAAAAGTTAACGATAAGCATCAAAAGCTTATGGCAACGAGTCTACCTCTCATGTCTGGTTTCATCTGAGCTCTCGTAGTAGTCGTAGAAGGCGGTAGAAGCTCGGATGCTCCTGTGTGCTCTTTGCTCTCTCCAAGAAGGTAATAGTGGAAATGAGCTTGAAAGTGAAGTGAAAAATACTTAACTTCGAACTTCCCGGATCACTTGTTACCAAATTTGACATGTGCTCCTATCTCGTCGTGAAATGCACTTTAGGATTTGAAATTTCTCAATTTGGACTCCGTTTGACCTGTTTCTGAGAAATCTGTCCACTTTGCCAAAATTCTGTCATTTCAGGCTTTCCGCAACTTTTTCAGAATTGTACCCAATTTTTTACCATGGGTTGCCCTTGTCATTAGGACCATCACCGTCTATTCTTTTCTTTTTTCCGATCTCATTTCACCCGCTTTTTTATTTTTCTTTTACTTTTATTAAGAAAATCATAAAAAATAAAGGAAAATAGCAAATTGAAGCCAAAAAATTCCAAACATACATGATAAATAGCTGGTAACCCTGTGTATATGAATATACACTTATTTGTGATTTCTGGACTTGGATTACCCCTTTTTTTCACTTTTTAGCTCCAAACACACTCTTATTTAATGATATTTACACGTCTAGATACCCAAATTCATCATTTGATCTCTTCTTGTTGCAAAACAAGGTATATAAGAGCATAAATATTATCAATATCCGCAATCAAACATAAAAATTGCAAAATCATGTAAGACACTGCCCTTGTAATATAATTTTTGTTTTTCTTTGTTTTTGGTGCTTGTAGCTGCTTTGTAACTCCTGTATACTTGTATACCTCCCCCCCTCCTAGTCTGAGTCCTCCCGGACGACTATGAAGTGTCTGTGGGCGAAGCATTGTAGTTGTTTTGGTCATAAGTTCCCAATGCAATTGCAGAGCGATGATACAACAGTCTTTCCAATAAAACTGCTCTTTGTTTGATTGAAGGATTGGTGGTCGGGTTTTGGGTTGGTGATACTTCGGTAGTAGAATCAGTCGATGGATTCTTCTTTACCTTGTTGTTCTTTTTCACAATCCAAATCTGCTTCCGCTTTGCTTGTGCTTGCCACAAACTCTTTGTGACCCAAACCTGCTTTGTTCCGTGTGTTGATTTCCTCGCCTTGAAATACCTAGGAGTTTCCATGGATTGTACTGAAGGGAGTTCCTGTTTACAAATCTTTGGGATCCAAATTTGCTTGCTATAGCTTTGTGCCGTCATGAACTTCTTTGGAATCCAGATCTGTTTCACTGTCCTTGATTGTCTGGAATCACTCTGTTGTCTGGTATTGAAGACTCTGTTTTCCACCTTTGTGTTCCCTGGCACAACCTTTTTTGGTCTCCATACCAACTTTGACTCTGTTTTTTTCCAAGGTTGAGCTGTTATATTATTGCTTGTCTTCCTTATCCACTGTTGAGAATTCCTCGTTGAAGAGTAATCCGGTTGTATAGAAACTTTTGGTTGCCATTGCTTCTTCTTTTTCTCTGGTTGTTGTTTATCTTTGTCTTTGGATTCGTCCTTTGGAGTTGGCTCTTCTCCTTTGGTGAACTTAACTGATTGACTTTCACCTTTGTATTTGATAAGCACTGAATTAGAACTCCAGTCAATCATTGCATTGTATTGCTTCTGCCATGGTTGTCCTAGCAATAATGGATGTTGTGTAGCTTGGTCTTCGACCACGTAAAACATATGAGGATACACATAATGGTTAATCTGTATATGTAAAACTGTGCATCCGACAGTTTTGATTGAATTCTCAGAGTAACTCTTTAACTCTTGCTTGGCAGTTTGTAGTTTAGTGTCATTTGTCAATTGTCTATACAAACTGAGTGAAAGTAGGTTAGCTTGAGCTCCTGAATCCAATAGTGCTCTGGCTTTGATTTGGTTGGTTCCTACTTTGCATTCAATGATGGGTTCTTCTTTGTCATTATCCATTTCTGTTATACTGACTGCGTTTATTTGTATTGCTCCTTCATTGCGCTGTTTCTGACGCAGTAGTCTTCTTTTCTCCATTTTTTCCTTCGCCTCGGCTTGCGCTTCCTCCACAATCATTTTCGTTTTCTAGACACGCAGCTTTTCTTGATGTATTTTGAGAAGCATGTCTTGGGTTAGCGGCAAAAGATACTTTTTCACTCTGCATCCACTAATCCAATTGGGCATTTCTTCTCCGTCTAATGTAGCAAGCTTGACGGCTCCACTTGGTGATAGATCTTTAATCACCAGAGGTCCCATCCCTCGCTTTTTAAGCTTCTTAGCATGCTGTTTCAGAGTGTAAACTAGGACATAGTCCCCAACCTTAAACTCTTTAGTCCGCACATGCTTATCAAAAAATTCTTTTTGTCGCCTTTTTTGAGCGTAGATAGAAGCTACTGCTTTTAGGCGAAGCTCATCTAGCTTTTCCAGGTCATCTATTCTATCAGAAAGCTCGTGCCCTGTCCACTCTAGATCCTTAGCCACCCTTAATGTTGAAATCAAGAATTCTATTGGTAAGATAGCATTTAGCCCAAAAACCATGTTATATGGGGTCGTTCCTATTGATGTTTTATATGCTACCCTATATGCCCATAATGTTGAATGCAACTTCTGGTCCCAGTCAGTTCTCGACTCAGATACAATCTTCGTGAGGACTGCGCATACGGTTTTGTTTGTTGCTTCAGCTTGTCCGTTTGCTTGTGGATGATACGGGGCTGATTTCCTATGGATTACCATGAATTCATCTAGAAGGATCTCTATCACTTCATTTATAAAATGTGTGCCTCGATCACTCACAATTTCTATTGGCAATCCATATCGTACAAAGACGTATTCATATAAAAATTGTGCCGTGGTCCTGGCATCTACTTTTTGAGTTGCCTTTGCTTCGACCCACTTTGTTAGATAGTCTGTAGCCACAACGATGTATTGTGCATGAGTCTTATATGCAGGAGGTGAAATGGGTCCGACATAATCAATCCCCCATTTTGCAAAAGCTCTTGCCCCCATCATTGGTCTAAGCGGCATATCATCTCTTTTAAGTGGTACTTTGGTCCGCTGACAGTCATCGCACCGTTTAACGTATTCCTCAACGTCCATATGTAATGTTGGCCACCATATTCCTGCGGCTATGACAAGTTTTGCTGACTTATCATCGGAGAAATGGCCTCCACCTACTCCTCCATGAGCTTGCTCTAGTATTATCACATATTCAGTCTCTGATGCACAAATCCTAAGCTGGTTGTCTTTACCTCTCTTATAGAGTTGATCTCCTATTAAAGTGTAATCTCTAGCTTCTGTCTCTACAGATTTCTGACGAGCTTTTGACGTTCCTTCTGGGAAAGTTCTATTTGTGAGATATTCAACAATATACTGACTCCATTCCGGAGCGATCATTATCTGATATAATGTCGAATACTCTGCTGGCGGTTTTGATGAACATACAATACATACAGTGACATATTCATGTACGCTTTCTTTCATTCCTGGCCAATAGACTCCCAATTGTAACAAATTCCTATATGTGTTCCTTCTTGAACAATGAAATGCACATTCCTGAACATGTGCTTCGCGCAGATATATATTATATTCCTCAAGATTGATGCATAGTCGTAAAACATGATCATTTCCCAATTGATACAACCTTCCTGCAACCAATTGAAGATTCTTGGATTGCTGAATAGCAATATGTTTCTGGTTGTATTCTCTTCTATCGAACTCTCCTCCATAGGTTAATAGGTTAACGACATTTTGAGACCACTTCGGTATCATTTCTATGTTGAACAAGTACGCGTCTGGCATGTCGTCATCTACTCCTATAGGGTCTTCTCCATTCTTCAATCGCGAAAGATGATTAGCTCTAAGATGTGTTTTTCCTTTCTTTACTACTACCGTGAAGTCGAATTCCAGTAAGATAATGAACCATCTCACTATTCTCCCGGTATTGCATGGTTTATTCACTAGGTAGAGCAAGGCTTGGTGATCCGTAAAAAACACAAACTTGTTGGCTAGAAGATAATGCCGAAATTTCTTCACAGTATATATCATTCCTAATCCTTCTCGCTCTGTTGTGGTGTAATTCTTCTCTGCATTGTTGAGTTGTTGACTGGCGTAACAGATAGGAAAATCCATGTTTCCTTCTTCTGGCTGATCCAGAATGCATCCTATTGCATATGCCGAAGCATCTATATGCACATGGAATATCTTCTCCCAATCTGGTGATTTCAAGACTGGAGCAGTAATGAGTGCCTCTTTCAATTTTTTGAACGATTCCTCACACTCCTCTGTCCATTCAAAGTTCACTATTAGCCTGTAAAGTGGTTGGCCTATTATAGCGTACATGTAAATGAATCGTCTATAATATCCGCAATGTCCCATAAAGCTCTGTACTTGTTTCGCATTGGTTGGTCTAGGCATATCCACTATAACTTTTATCTTCTCTAAATCCGTGCATATTCCGTTTTGTGAGACAATATGTGCCAGAATTCTGTCAGGATTGAGACAAATGCAATATGTCCTACATTTCTCAAATACTTTTCTGAGGTGTTCTAGATGCTCATCTCTCAGAAGAGAATGTACACATAAGTCATCCATGTATATTTCTAGAAACAACCTTAAGTATTCTTTGAAAGCATGCGTCATCAGCCTCTGGAAGGTTGCGGGAGCATTGGTTAGACCAAAAGGCATAACCCTATAAGCATAAATTCCCCACTCCGTTGCAAAAGCTGTTTTATGTTGATCTTCCAGTGCTATGGCTAGCTGGTTATATCCTGAAAAACCATCAAGAAAAGAGTATGCTGTTTTCCCTGATACACGCTCTAGAACATGATCAGTTATCGGCAAGGGATAATTGTCCCTGATTGTTGCAGCATTCACTTTCTTTAAGTTGACACACACTCGGAGTTTTCCGTTCTTCTTGGGTACTACCACAATCGGAGATACCCAATCGGTGTGTTCAATCTCGTATATGAATTCAGCTTCCATTAGCTTATCTATCTCTTCTTTGATTCGCTTAGCAAATGTATCATTATATGTGTATGGTCTCTGTCTGCTAGGCTTTGCGTCTTGTTTCAGTGGGATTGTGTGTTGGCATATCGATGGGTCAACTCCCTTTAAGTCCTTATAAGACCATGCAAACACATCCATATACTCTCTGAGAAGACTCAAAAGTCTCTCTTCCTCGCCTGGAGACAAATCTGTGGCTATGTACACCGGTCTAGGTGTCTCACCTGGAGCTGCTAAATCAACTTTTTTTGCATCCTCCGATCCGTCATAAGATTCGTTCTCCCTTCTCTCTCGAATAGGTTGGGTTAATACCACCTTCCTATCCTCTATTGTGAATTTCCTATAGTGAGAGGGAACATCCATGTTTTCCTTGATTTTGGCGTTTTCGTCCTCTCCACTCTCAATTTCTGTCGTCCAAACTTCTTTCAGAGTTTCCTTGAGCTCTCTGTACTTGTTTCTACGTTCTAGCTTGGACTCCGTGTGTTCTCTATTGCGCTTGTTCTTTTCTGATTTTTCAGTTTCAGTTTTCGTTCCATTCCTTTGAACTCGATTTCTTGAGCCTCTTTTGTCTTTTCGTAAGTTCTTTTGATCATTGCCTCTCATTCTTCCAGAAATCTTGTCCTTAACACAATCTTCCGCCTTTACTAGCATTAGGAATTGATTTTTTCCTCTTATTCTAGGCATCGGATTGGTTCTAACCCCCTTTGTTTTTTTCTTTGCTCTATAGCGTTTCTGGCGTTGTTTAGTTTGGTTCGGAAAATCATAAAATCGGACATCCGTTATAGTTTCTTCGTTTCCGCTTGAATTGTCCGTTGACTCGTTGTCTGCTTCATTTCCCCACTCAGGATGATCGGGAATGTCGTTAAACACCTCCTCTTCATCTTCCTTTTCCAGTGTATCGTTCTTTTCAATTTCTTTTTCGAGTACAGTTCTCAACATGAAGTACGGAACCACGTCGTACCCGTCCTTGTCGCAAAATTTTGTTGTGGGACCATCCGGAATTGCACAAACATCTAGGGTTGCTAGAATGTGTGTCCATTCTAATGGTTCAAGTGTGTCCTCTGGAAAGGGTTCTCCTATATAAGTTTCATCTTCGATGGCCCTTTCTAAAACATATTCTTCTCGTTTCAGACTTCCACATTTCGAAGCTCCACACATCCATAACTCCTTGGGTTTACCTAACCAAGCTGGAAATTCGGATCCCGCCAAAGTAGCTGAATCAAACTCCTCCACCGGTGTTCGGTTCACATCTTTGTAGCTATGGTCTTTCAGGTTCACACGTGTAGTGGTTTCCATATTTCTCAGGTATATGTGATCGTAGCCCCAATCCTGGACCATTTTCAACTATCTCATGAATGGTCTTCCCAGTATGATATCATAGTTATTCTCCTTGCCAAAATCGACAATAGCAAAAGTATGTTCGTATTCAATGCCGCAAGAAGTCACTACAACTTTCTCTAATAACCCCATAGGTTTCTCCATGTGTCCATCTGCTAATTGGAGTTTCAACCTAGTCTTCCTTATTGCTGGTTTCCCCCATTTTTTCCAGAGTTCTTTTGTAGCAATGGCTACCCCAGCTCCGTTGTCTAGTATTGCCATCGTCTTCACTCCTTGGAATTCAACTGGTAAGGTTGTATTCCCCTCTTCACCTTCGCAATACTCTCCGACCTTGTTTAAGGGTACAGGCTTAGCATTCTTTTGTGGTTTACTCAGCTCTTGTATACCCTCTTGCAGTCTCGATGTTGGGTCTTTTACCGCAAATTCCTTGTGTGTATTTTCAGGCTTTTGTGCACTGGGAGTCTTTTCAACTACCCGTGAAACAATAGTCTCTTGCTAAATTGGGTTTTCCGTTCCACAATTCATTGTTTCTTTTGGTGGTTCTAATAAGGCTTGTGCAGTCTCGATCATTCTCTGGCACATTTCAAGTCTCTGCTTTTCCAATTCCGCGTTTGGGTATGTCATCCACCTCTGTTCTTGTGTTTGGTTGTTCTTTAACCTAGCTTCGTAAGCTCTCATCAGTGCGTCCAATGGTTCGTGTACTTTGTCGACTAGCACTGATCCCCCTGAGCTTAAGCTCGTTGTTTCTTTGATACTCTTTTGTTTCGTTCTTTCAGGGCTCATCTCTCGTTTCCCGTTTTGACTCTCAAGTTTTTCTAATCTATCTTTAGTTCGCTTTAGTTCCTCAGCTAGAATAGCGTCTTCATGTTCTTTTCTCAACTTCATGCGTGCTTTTCTAGCTTTCCATGTGTTTTTCTGACTCCGCGGTCCTTGACTAACCATTTCAGTCGCTAACTTTCCATTCTCAGGTTCTCTAGTGGTTTTCTTAGCTTGAGCTCTAGTAACAACTTGCATTGGTATCAGAGTTTCATTTTCAGACCCACTGCTGGTAGGAATAGTTTCTAGCATATTCAATGTCGTCTTTTTCACTTTGTTTGGATTCTTTGAACAATCCTCAATGAAGTGAGTAACCCCACACTCAGTGCAATAAGCGTTAATTCTAATGATTTCCGTATGTGGACAAACATTCATCAGATGGTCACCTCCACACTTGTAACAGGGTCCTAGTGCTGGTCTTGGTCCCATTTGATTCGTCCTTTGTGGATAGGATGGTCTTTGTCCTGTTAACCCTCCATGAGCTATGAACATCAATGTTCTTGCGTCCAAATTGTATCTCTCTTCATCAGAAGCACTTGTAACTGTTGGTATTCCAACATTCCCAATCATGCCCCATGGTTCTGGTTGTTTGGGTTCTTCTGGTGGGTAATACACAGTTGGAAACATGTGTGCACCAGATTCTTCATAATAGGCTTGAACAGGCACTAGGGCTTGTTCTTCTTGATTCTCTAAGGTTGGTGCATATCTAATGCCTACTGGTCTTGCTCCTGGTAAAGGTGGTTGTTGTCCCAATACCGGTTGCGGTCTTTCTATCCCCATAGGTCCTGGCACATTTCCCGTTGGGTATCGAGGTACTAGATGTACTTGAGGTGGTGCTAATTGAGCAGGAGGTGCATACTGACGCTCCCTTACATACCCTTTGTTGTAATAGCACTCCTCTGTTGGGTGGTTTGTCCATTTTTGTTCAATAGCACACCATTTCAGTGTTTTTGGCGATAGTTTTTGGTATGGTGCCATCCTTTTTAGAGCATCTTCTATCATTTGCTCTACATTTGGCATGGTTGTTGTTTGAACATTCTTTTTAGTGGTAGTCTCGCTCACTACGGAGGAGGAGCTACTGGATGCGAAATCTGTATCCGCTGACACCTCTCCATAAACCGTACAGTTATCCACTAAGTACAATGCTTCTCTCGTCACTTGCTCGAAACTTGTACAAGCTTTCAAGTGCAAGTCCTTCTTGAGAGTGTCGTTTCTCAGTCCCTCAATAAAGAGAACAGATAGTCTGTCATCTTGTGGTCGTTCACGTACTGGACATCTCTCAATGTATTGTTTGAAGCAAAGTGAAGATTCCTTCACTTTTTCGTGTTCTCTCTGTTTAAAAGCATATATTTGTGAGACCGTATTGTGCTTAATCCCTCGTTTTGAGAATTCCTCAGCAAACTCTCTTATCAAATGGTCAATGTCATGGAATCCCCCTATGTTCAGTGGTTGAAACCATGTCAATGCCGTACCTTCTAGAGTAAGACCAAATCCCTCGTATTGTGTATGGAAATCTGTTATCTGCTCAGCTCTTAAGATTTGCTTAAAGAGTGACACATGTGCATACGGATCTCCTGAACCACCATACTTCTTTGGCATGCACTTGGCTACTTGAGATGGTCTCATACGTCTATGGTCTGCTACCAATCTCATTGCTCCTGTGTCCTGGCTAAAGCTTTCTCTAGCATCATGGACTTCATGGGTTACCCTTGTCGGTTCCCCTGCCCTGAATCTACTACTAGGAGGTAATTGTGATGGTTCCGCTTCGAACCTTGGACCTGGAGTGGTATATGTGGGGATTGGAACTGCACTACCTCGATTCGTATCCATTGACTCTCTGGAATGTAATGATCCCATTGGTCCGGGATTCGAGTACTGAGGTTGACTGAAAGAGTCAGCAGCCTGAGTTCTTTGTCCTCCTGTCGTCATTGGGTTTTGCCCTCCATTTGTTGGTGCTGGTCTTTGTGAGCTAGAAGTAACATAATACTGATGTATTGGTCCCCCAAAGTATGTATATCCTTCTAATTCTTTCTTGCCCATTGTTGAGTATTGCCTCCCATACTTGTCGTAAGCGGCAATTTTCACTTCCGATCCCTCTGTGTAGGTAAAGACATAAAGTCTTTTTTGGTCTGTCAACTCTCCGGTGTAGGGTTCTTCACATCTATAATAGAGATCTTGCTCCCCATTATTATATTTGTATAGCCCCACATAGATGTTATCAGTGTTGATCCTTGTAGTTTCATTCTCTCTTCTTAACCTCGCATCAGGGAAGTTCATTATTGGTGCTTTCTCCTCGAGTTCTTCATCTACTTTGGCTTTGGTGCCCATCAATCCCCACTTGTCCACAATGTTAGGGTTTAGGACTACCAAGTACATGGTACCCTCGTCATCTAGATATCTATCTCCGCTATAGCTCACAGGCACTAAGTCCTTGAACTCACTAGGTCTCTCTTCTATCTTTACACAATAGCGGTCCATTCCATCCTTGTAGATCTTGGCACCTTGCTCATTGTCGTACTAGTATTTTATGAATAATAGCTTCATGGTTGCGGAAGGGTTTGATGATCCTGCTACCATATTTTCTCTGTTGTTTAGGTTCAGGTGTTCCACGTGTTCGGTGAAAATCTCGTAAGATCTCTCCAAAGAAGTATCAGAGACACTTCCTTCAAAGATCGGCTCTAATGGTTGCACCCAACTTTGGTTTACACTTCCCTCGGTTGATATGACACTTGCTGGTTCCCCTTGTTTTGGTTGGTTATTCTGGAGGTTCCTGCCCGATCTCAAATTCATCAATTCCCCTAAAGGACTTTAACTTTTCCGTCTCGGCAATTTGTTTTCCTCAAGTTTTTGTGGTCAGAATTGATCCAAACTGATTGATACTTGGTCAATTGTTTAATCTTGTCAGTTGGACAACTTCTATTTCATCAAGTGAGAATTTTGTTGCAGTTATGCTAAAAAAGACATTATACGCGTATGATGTCTTTTTTCACAGATTTAGACTATTTTGGTTATGCTCACTCTCAGTAGCCCCCTTATGCTCTTTCCACTCACAAAATTCAGTTTGAACTCTGTTTGAGCAAGTTATGGCTAATTTAGGCTTTTCTTGGCAATTTTCCGCTTTTGACTTGTTTTGGGTCAATTGTGATCCAAATGGGATGAAACTTGAAATATAACCTCTAGACAGCTATTACAATGGATCTGTGTTAGCAAAGTATCAAAATATGTCCAAAATTAGGTCAAAGACATCATACGCGTATGATGTCTTTTTCATCAATTTGGGTCAAGACTTGATATTTATGCTTTCTACAGTGTTTGTAACAATCTTGTCAGGTCAGATATCAAAAATAAGCAGTGGATGTGCTAAAAGACATTATACGCGTATGATGTCTTTTGTCCCAGATTTTAACTATTCTTGGTTTTAAGCCTTCTCCAATGTTTATAATTGAGTTTCAAGTGTTTTTGTCAGGTTTGAATGTAAAAACAAGATTTGAATCCAAAATTTCCTATTCTTTGCGTTTCTTGGACTCCGGCTTGTCTTTTTGGGTTTCTTTGAGTGTTAATGCTCTTGTTTTAAGTTGAAATTAGGGTATAACCCCCCTTTTGAACACTCTGGTAAAGTCAAAATTTCTGTTTTGGTCTCTGTTTGGTCATTTAGACATCATACGCGTATGATGTCTAAAGTTGCAGATTTCCATTTTTTTGGCACAGAATCCTTCCTAAAGCTTCCTCTAGTGCTCAGCAACTCCCAGATACACATAAAATTTCTTTGACTTTTGTTTATTGCAAGTTTCACTACTAACTCGACGGTTTAGTGATCTAACATGCAATCAACCATATCAAGCAAATACTCCAATGATTATTAGCTCTAGATCAGGATCAAATGAAGTCCTACCTAAGCTATTCCTAATCATAAAATGGGTTTGGTAATTGTGACTTTAAAGATATCCACTGTCACTCACGGACTAGCAAATTCTTCTTCTATCAACAACTACTCAACACCAACAAAACAACAAACAAATCTAAGCTAAACTAAAAATACTGTCAACACGGAAGACCCAGGAATACCCCACTTCCTAGTATCTCTCGAGATCTTCGGAGTCCACCACTCCTAGATCTTTTCTAACTAAAGTATACAAAGTAGTTTATACGACTCACCTCGTAGGATTAGTCTAAGGTCACCTACTTAGGGCTCTCGTCCCCGGCAGCGGCGCCAAATGTTAAGGCGGTTACGCCGCTAGCGGAAGCTAAATAGCGAGAACTCAACCAACAACAGAATTTGTCAGACGAGGACGGAGCTTGACCCGTAGGCGCATGGAAACAACTAGGTGGGTGTCAAATCACCTACTCGACCTTCTAATGACAATCACTACTAAGGAAATCAAATCTAAGTTCTAAAATACGCAAGTGACTGAAATCCGTACTACGAACGAATGCTATACGAAACAGGATCTAGAATCATTGAATCGATCTCAAACTCAAGGGAAGTCTATACACTAGGTAAGAACAGCACCCTAAAGACTTGAACTGCAAAATCAACCTATAATCGCTCCGTGCGGTAAACGCGTATGAAGACAGGCCGAAAAATACAAGTGATCAAAACTTGACCCCGATGGTACTAATGCGTAGCTCTACTCGTTGTGGTTCTATAGATATGCTGCACGCTCTATTCCGACACACGAGTTGGAAGAAAACTCACACCAAAGCTCGTAGGAACTTACCACACATAGAAGCCGATAGCGCGCACTCTTGGTATCTGTGCGTAGCTTTCGCCATTGCTAACACAATGGCAGTGTCGCTTCTCCAATGGCGGCTCCGTAGCTCACGTAGTATGTAGATAAGACTCTCTCTCTCTCTCTCTCTCTCTCTCTCTCTCTCTCTCTCTCTCTCTCAGACACAGTCACGGCGCTCAAAAACTCACCTTTGATTAATAATCTGAATCCCCTTAGGTTACAAAAACTTTGGCTTATATACCTCAGCCTTGGAGGTGAGAACATCTCTAACTAATTACATCAGCAAGTGAAATTACTTCGGGATTACAAGCTGGAAACTCAATTGAGTCCCGTTACTTAATGAATGGCTCAATTCAAAATCAATGTCGGAAAGACATTTATTACAATCAATGGTTACAAAAATGATGAGTGTGAGCAAAAATGTGGGTGTGATCCTCTGCTGGCTCAACATCCACTACACACAAGTTACTAGGCCATTAAATGTTACAGATCATGTTATGGATAGGCTTATTGTAAAAGAATTATATCTTCATTGTATCTTTTAACAAGTTCATTGTATATTAAGATCTTGGTTCTTATCTTGAATTCTTCTTTCTCTAATTTCTCTTGATGGATATAGTTAAATACACTCTTAGTTCCTATAGCTGGTATTTTATAGAAGTCAATGAGAAAATTTCATATATAACAATCTATTTATATATTTATTTTGTAATTTCATACAACAATCCGCCTTACAAGATTTAAAGGATAACACTAATGTCGTTATTATCTAGCAAAAATAGTTAGGGTACATTACTTGAGTGACACAAAAGTTTAGTAAGATAGAGCTTGTAGTTGTAATTACATGGGCTAGCAGGGTTCAATTTGAGTACAAAAAGAGAAAAAATCTCCTTTTTTTAAAAAAAAAAACTGAGAATTAAGGTGTTCCCAATCTCCCCAAGAGGCATCTTCAATGGGATAACCCTTTCACTGGACCAAAACCTCTTGAATTGTTTGGTAGCTTCCACTCCTTCATGTCTAAAATTTGCTCTAGCTCCATCTGGAATTATTCATGCAGTGTAAAGAATAGTATCTTCATCATTTAAGATGTGAAGAGGATCTACAACATATTCTTTCAGCAAGCTAACATAAAATACATTGTGCACATGCAAGTGAGGGGGTAAAGCGAGTTCGTAAGATTGGTACCCTATCCTTCTCAAAACCTCAAAGGGTTCACAATATCTATATGCTAACTTCTTTTATTTTCCCAATTTGAGTGAACTTCTCTTTGGTTTGACCTTAAGAAAAAATTTATCTCCTACCTTGAAAATCTTGAGAGATCTATGCAAATCAGCATAACTCTTTTGCCTGTCACTTGCTCTCTTAAGTTTCTCCCTTATTATTTTGATTTGACAATCCATTTCTTCAAGGGTATTCTTGGTTGCAGGCACTGGGAGATGTGGGTCGGCCATCCTGAGAGGAATGATACAATCTTGTCCATAAAGAGCTTTAAATGGGGACATTCCCAAGCTTCTATGGCAAGAAGAATTATAGACCAATTCCACTAAGGGTAAATATTTGATCCAAAGATGAGGTTGTTGACTGTAATATGATCTCATTATATCTTCTATGACTTGATTAACTCTTTCAATTTTTCCATTTACCTCTGGATGATAGGCTGAACTTAAGTTTAATTGAGTCCCTAAGGATTGAAACACGACCTTCCAAAACTTGGAGGTAAACATGGCGTCATGATCACCAATTATCCTAGCAATAATTCCATGTAATCTGATAATTGCTTTTACAAAAAATTTAGCAATATCAGCTACAAATGTAGTGGTTTTGATTGGGACAAGGAGAGCTACTTTGGTGAGTTTATCCACCACCATAGAAATTGAATCAAAATTTCCTGCAGTCTTAGGTAACCGTGTTACAAAATTCATAATGATGCACTTCCACTTCATTGCAAGTATATATCTAATGTGGTTATAGCTTTCGAGGGATCTTAACTCTTTCAGCTTTCACCTTCTGGCATATCAAACACTTCTTAACATACTCTAGGGAATCCTTTTTCATCTTAGGCCAATATAAATTTTCTTTAAGGGAAGCAAACATTTTGTGAGAACCTAGGTGAGCTGCAAGAGGAGTTTCATGAGCTTCCTTTAGAATTTGCATCCTTAAGCATTTAGTATGCATAGACGATACCTGAAAAATAAGAGTCCATCTTGAATAGAGCATTCGTCCAAATATCTTTTCTGAATTTGAGCTTGTATTTCTTGAATCAATGGACCAAATTGCTCGTCAATCTAGAGGGCATTTTGTGAATGGACTAGCGAGATGGCAATGGCCATTAGAATGTTGCAATACTAATGAATTTCTAGCCCACTTCTCCTCAGTTCTCCTAACCTAATTCGGATACATAGCAAGAATGGTACAACATTAACCAAGATTAACTATACAGTTCACAAACACATGGATCTAATAAGGCAACATGCACTAATCAAGCATAGAAATAGGTAGTATACACACTAATTAACGCATGCCAAGTCCATGCACAATACTATTCTCTACTTTAAGCACACATGAAAATGCTTATGATAAGTGAATATATAAGAGATTAAAGAGAAATTAAACCACTAATCATGAGAGAAATTAAACCACTAATGATGGATCCATGTTTAACTATGCACACATAAGCAAGTATGAAAATAGGTAGACAAATAGTGGAAAGATATTTCCAAGCATTGCTTAGCTATTACAAAGCCACATGAGCATGGAGAGGCTCAAGGAATCGATAGACATACCCACACACTCTTAAGTTCTCTACCATGTGGACTATCCACAATGTTAAAAATATCTTTTCACACTTTCTAGTGTCTTACATACCTATGATTTTAGTGATGTAGTGCACAAGTGCCCAAGGCCATTAGGACTCCACACAAATTGTATGTATTGCTTAGACCTACTAGCTAGTATCCACATTACAATTTAGTAAGCCCACATCAATTGTACAAGGTTATATTGGAAAAATATGATGGGGGTTTTGCAATAGTGACCTGATTGCTATATTTTTTGTCCAATCCTTGATGCATCCTTGCATTTGAACTTTGTTCTTTGTGTAGAGCCTTGGAGGTATTCTATAAATAGTGATAGAACCATTTATCATTTCCCCGATTTGGCTCTGGTGCTTGTTGTGGGGACTATTGAAAAGTGTATGTGGAGACTTGGGCTTATCTTCATGTTGGTAATTTTCTTGAAGTTTGAGACTTGAGAAGGCCATGTTTGTTGTAGAGCTTTGTTGGTCGACCAAAGGATTGAGTCCTTTTGACATACTGGTCGGGTAGCTAAAAACAAGATGTTTATTATAGCGATATAATGGTGAGTATGATGTTCATAATCTATTATAGATATGTAAAAGAGTAAAAGTATAGAAGTAATTGTAAGCTAAGTTCTAAAAAGATGGATTACCCAAAGAGAAAAACCATGGGCAAAAAGGGCCTTTGGTATATGCACATGGGTGTAGTATCATTAATCACGGGGATGCATTAATCATGGTGTAGTATATGCCTTTGGTATATGCACATGGGTGTAGTATCACTAATCATGGGGATGTGTTAATTGGGTACACAAGAAATGTTACTTACTCTAATAAATTTATATTTACAATATTCAAATAGTAGGTTCCAATAAACTCAAGTGTTGCAAAAAAAAAAATTATGTTTGCATGTTGTAGTCATCCTAGGTGCGTGGAAGAAAACAAAATTTTCTAATACATATTTCAAATGATTGCACATTCTATAATTGTATACAAAAATGCAGGAAGAAAATTTTGGTATGTAAGAGAGATTTTTTACGGGTGCTTCAAAAAGAAGGTGTAACTATAAAATCATTTAACACAGTTTTACAAGTTGGCACCCCTTTAAGTAGGGTTTTTGTGTTGAAGGGCCTATGCTCTCATCTCATGATGCATCGTGCTTGAGTGTAGGACTCTAGCAACTTGCTTCCCTTGAAAATATTTTTTGTTTTTGAGGGGCCTATGCTCTCACTATGCACTATAGGTGAGTGTAGGACTCGATGCCATTCACCAACTAAAACTAATGATGCATGCTCATCTTTACAAGCATGAATGACATGACTTAGATACATGAAACTCTTCTCGGTGGAGAATAAACCTATTAATTACAAGTCACAAAGCTTATTGAGGTTAGAGCATTGGGACTAACACTTTGCTTCCTTATCACTTCATTTGTCTCATTGTCACTATGCTAAAGCATGCTTTTTTCATCTTGGCAACTTGAGTTCGTGGTGGGGAGAGCTCTTACCTTGTGGTAAAGCTTGCATTCTCTCTCCTCTTTGTCTAATAGTGACTTTAGAAGGCTGTATAGCTCCAAGATCCTCATTGTAAATGTCATCCAGATTTAAGCTATTGCTCCGGTTGGAGATGACTTAAAGCTTCTTTTGGCTATTAATTTACCATGTACATATATGAAAACTTATTCATAGGAGTAAATTTGGCTTATTGGTGCTTGTGGCACTTTTGATTTCCATGTCACTATGCCTAAATTTGTTCCTTCTATGGAGCTATTGCGATCTTGTGTTGCATTAAACATTTTGAATAATAGTAAAGTATTTACAAATACTCAAATTATTTGCAAATTTTTGAATAATATTAGTTGTATATCGATAGCTTAGCAAGTGATACAAATTTTATTATTAGAAAGCACTTTTTAATCAATTCTATACACTAAACAATCAAATAATTCTTAGACTACTTAGAAGCAAGAGCATATGTATGTTTTTTCTAAATCTACCATTAAAAGTTAACCCTGTGTACTAAAAGATGCCTTTAATCACTCCATGTGATAGAGACACTTAGTAGGTTAGTCTCGAACATCTAAATATTATAAAAAAACAAAGATAGACTATGATTTTCATCATAATCTATCGCTATTTTATGTATATTAAGCATAGAAAGAGCTCAAGATCATTTCTATTTTTAATAAATGTAGGCTCATTTTAAACACTATACAAAAATTGAGATAGATTACGATGAACCTTTTATCATAATCTATCACTATTATATTTATATATTAAAAATAGAAAGAGTTCAAGGTCTTTTCTATTTTTAATATATGCTTAGAACCAAAAATTTAATCACAACTGTTGATACTTTTAATGTATCAAACGAAGTAATTTTTTCTCAAAAATCAAAATGATTTTTTGTTATTTTTTCTCTACCTTGCACTGCTTGGGGTTGTTGGACGGATACGCCGCGACGGACGCCAGCACAGCGAGAACTCACCTAACAAGTAATGTCAGCTAAGGACGAAGCTCGACCCGCAGGCGCGTGAAAGCAAGCATAAGGTGTCAACCTACACTCGACCGACTCCTAACTAATTCATACAGAGGTCCCTACCAATTGTCTAAGTCACAGTCTTCAAAAGTGCAAAAGAGGAATCTTCCTACAACGCTTGCTAGAGCCGAACACCCATCAAACACTTTTGAAACACCATAGAACTTGAAGGAGACCCTACTAATACCTATAGGCCGCTCTCCCTAAGGTCTATAAACCAAAATCACGACCCAAAACACCCGGTGCAGAAACACGTAGGATGTCTGGCCGAAATTTGCAGGTCCTTGTTTCCAAAATCTGAAGTGCCTAATGTGTAGCTCTACTCAACGTGAATGCGAGGATATGCTGCAATGAAAAATTAGATAACGTATGCTCACCCAAACAACCGATGAAGCTCGTAGAAGGAGCTCCCAACGCCGGACCGTACGCGCGCAATGTTAGTATCGGCTCGTACCTCTAGTTGGGGGCAACACGCTGCACACTTCCACACTCGATTCTGACCACCGTAGCACACATAGCGTCAAGACGAAGCTCACACTCTCTCTCACGTACACAGTACGCTCACTCACAGACTTAAAACTTGTTTAAAATGACAAAAGGTTTTTCATTAAGGTCAAAAGGTGGCATATATACCTTACAACTTCTCAAACCCTAAAGTTCCAAAATCAACCATCTACTCAATCTAACTATCAAAACTGGGATACAATCTCTGGAAACTTCTGTAAGTCCCAATATGTACAATGTGAAAAATCGGGTTTTCCTCAATGAATGAATAATTACAAAAATAATAGTCCACCGAGTAGTTAGATGTCGTGGGGTGTGTCCAGCTTCTAACATCCCCCCCCTCCTTGTTCATGTCGTCCCCGACATGGCCTTGATCCTTTGCTTCATCTTATGGTCTCCCGCATCTTTAGCAGTGATTCGTACCGTGCATGTAGATTTAGCATTGTTGGGCCAAAGATATCTGTATGCATGGTGAAGAACCCCGTGTAGAATGCTTCTTCAAAAGCCTAGAGGTGATAGGATGGTAGAAACATAATTCTTTGATACAATGCATGTATCACCTCCTTGGAAGGCTGACCTGACATATCATAAGCACATCTGTATGTATCCTGGAAGAAGAATATGCTGTCAGTCACCTGGCCTGGCTTGAAGGTCTCGAACACTGCAAGGATGGTTCTGCAGATCTTTCTCATCATAATGCATGTAAGGTCAGGTGAGCCAGTGAACAACTTTATGGAGCCCGTTAGGGTTTTCACCATGTATTGTACACTTATTCTCTCACCTGCCTTCACACCCGGCAGCTTTGGGTAGTTCAGCCAAGTGGGTTGGCTTGTTTGTAAGATTTCTTGTGCTTTCCACGTCCTAACCCTTGGTAGAGGACAGAAGATGAGGTTGTCTCTGATGTGTTTAGGTGCCTCTACCAAGTGTATTAGGTATTGCAGGTACTTGGTAAGCCAAGCCTTCCTCCACTTTGGCTGAGAATCCACTATGAGCTTTACTCCTTCTGGCCTCGAGGTGTCTGCGTTGTAGAGAGGGACCGTTGGCTCTTCTCTGATTCGCCTGTTTATTGTTGCCGCCTCATATTTCAGCAATGGATATGGGAGAGAGGGTTGAAGCCATTCACGCCTGAGATTGCTGGCGTCGATTTTTTGAATTGTCATAGATTTGAAAACCCTCTGTTCCCATTCCAAGGCTTCCTTTGTGCTTTCTCTGAGCTCTGCCTCTATTGCTTTACGCAATTTTTCCTCCTCTTCTTGTGTTAGATCCTGTGGCTTTTGAGAGGATCCTGTTGTGCTTACCTCTGGCATGGGTGTGTCCACAGGTTCTGCCACATTGTCAAGGTCGATGCCCTCATTGGCAGCTGGCCCTAAGCTTTCTGCTTCTGCTTGTTGCCGGCCTTTCAACTCCTCAATTTGCTCGAGGAGTGTCTGCTTTTCCGCTTCGGCTTCGCCGCCCATAGTCACGAGGAGTTCATTGAGTTCTGCGTTTACTTTTTCAGCCTCCTTGAGCTTTATCTTTATGCTCTCCAATTCTTCTTGTAAGGCTTTTTGACTGTCCTCCATTCTGGTTTGCATTGCGATAGAACCTTCAGCCATCATCAACCTCTGCTTCTTCTCGAGAGTCAGCTCCTTCTGGAGTTCTTGCATCTGCTCTTCATATATTTGACTCTCGGAAATGATTTGAGTCGAGCTCGTAGCTCTAACTCTAGCGAGTGATGCTCGCAGCCTCTGGATGGTTTGATCTTTGACTTTTAATTGGTCCTTGAGCTCAAGGACTTCATCCAGGCTTGCTTCTTGTTCTATCTCCACCTTTTCCTTGGCATTCCTCATGGCCTCTACTTCTTTAGTTTCTTCTGCTAGCTAGAGCGTCAAATTATCCCGTTCTTTTTCGGCATCTCGCAATGACTTGCTGAATTGCAGACACTCTTCTTCAGCTGCTTGTAATCTTTTTGTTGCTGCCTCATTTGCTTCTTCCTTTGCTTGGCAGTTTTGTAGAGCTATTGCCAAGCTGGCCTGGAGGTCAGCTTCTCTCTCTTTTTGTCCTTGGCTTTGTGCATGCAGAGTATCCCTCTCTATCTTGGTCTTTTCTTTGGTGGCCTTTAGAGTTATCAATTCTTCGTCTGATGCCACAGATTGTGCTCTTATTCCAGCTAGCATTGTCATCACCACGTCCCAATCATTAGAGGGCGGGTGCAGGTCTACCGTGTCGGTAGCAATTTCCTTTAGCTCAACTAGCCGGATGCCTGACATCTGTTCTTTATGCCCTATCCTTGCCAAGTCGAATGTGACTGTGGCGGCTTCTTCCCTTCTATAGCCTGCAGCTAGCAGGTCCAAAAATGCATAATATGCCTCCTCTAGTTCTTTTTGCTCAGACGCAGGCTTGGCCTCTTCTTTGGGCTCAAGTTCTTGCCTTTGCTCTTGCTCCTCAGCCTGGTGTTCTTCTTGATTGTCCTCAGCCTCCTTATCTTCTGGTGGAGGGCTGCTAGGAGGTGGTGATGGTGGTGGTGATGGTTGTGGGCTGGGTTTAGGGCTATCTGGTAAAGCTGCAGTTTTTCCCTTTAAGTCTCTATCCGCTTTCGTTTTTCTTTCCCTTTCTTGGCTGTCTTGTTCATCTAGCAATGTCTGCCTTATCTGCTCCACTTCTTCCTCGGTGAAAGGGACATGGGGAATGTTTTCCATTGCAGCATCAAGAATCTCAAAATTCTTGATATAGTCTTCAAAGCGGTCCCTCTGCACTCTTCTGGATGATCCGGACATAGACTCAAGAGATGGCTTCCATAATTCTTTTAAATCACCCTTGAGCGCTCTTTCGGCTCGGAAACTCTCCATCAGCCTCTCGAGTCTAGCCGCTTTTTGTGATCTTGTCTCTTTGGCCGGCACTTAAGTAGACTCCTTTTTTCCTTTCTTCTGCTCAGGTTGCTCCTCTGCAGCTGGCTCTAGCCGTCTCTTCAACCTTGTAGCCACCCTTGGTGCTCGTTGTGGCTCGTCTTCTTTGTCTTCCTTTACCCTTAGCCAATCATTCTGAGATGGGGAGTCAGTCCACCTTCCCTTGGCGTGTAGTGCTGCATAAATTACCTTGGTTATCATTTCTCCTGGCACTATGTAGGTTGGATTTTTGTTGCCCATTTTTACCAAGCTGTCATGTATGTATGCCGCATAATTGATTATCTTTGGGGTGCCTTTTGTCATTGCCCAAGTAAACATTGTGGCAATTGCACCTTGCGGCATCCTGTACTTCTGTGGTCTCTTCGTGCACATGTGGAAGTACTGGTTGTACAATTGGCTCATGATCGCCACCTTTGGATTGGCGATGTCTTCAAAGGTGTAATTGGCCTTTTTCTCTTTGTACACCTTGACTTCATCCCTTCTTTTTGTCACACTGTCTCCCTGATTGGAGAGATCTAGTGCATGGGCTACAACCCGCTCCGTGATAATGATCTCTGTATCGGGTCTGCCGTGCAAATCTATCACCTTGGCCACTCCATCCTCTTTTATGCTTGTTACAAACTCCCATACTCTTTTGACGTCCACCCCTGTTGGTATTGCTTCGAAATAGTTATAAAGGTCAATTTTCTCCAAGTAGCCGACCATTTTGCTTCAGAAAAATTCGTTGAGCTCTCTTGGCAGCATTGGCAGCTCTATTACATTGCCTTCATTGTCTTTGAACACCCCCTGGTAGATCTTTAGGTCATTTGACTATAACAGATCTTCCTGTATCCAGGTGCTGGTGGGCTTTAGAGTTCCCTCTGGAATGACAAAAGGGTCCACCTCATCCAGATAATCTTTGATTGTCATTCTCTTCTTCTTTGCCAGTGACTTCGAGGCTGCCATAGATCCTGTTGCACTCAGCAGTCCAAAGTTAGCGTTTTTTTCCATATCAGCTGCTAAACTGAGTTTTACTTATCGAAATGACTTGAAAATTGAAATTATAGCTTAAAAGGAACTTGTGAAGCTGTGCATGTGCTCACAGTGCAAATCTGGCCAAAAAATTCCATCTAGACATCCTACGCGTAGGATGTCTTTTTTTTTAGAATTGGTTCATACTTGACATGCAGGTAGTGTAAGGCTCATGGAACATGGTTATAAGCTTGGATTTGAATTTGGATGACAAAAAGTGGATTTTTGGGCTGATTTAGGCTTTAGGTCACAATTTGGGTAGATTGTCCATCATGGGTAGCAATTGATGTCCAAAGGGGTTGAAAATTGGTATATGGGCTCAATGCATCATGATATTGGCTCCTATGATGTCATTTCTTGCACAGAAGGATAAATTTATGCTGAAGACATCCTACGCGTAGGATGTCTTTTTTCTATGGGTTGTCCTTGGCCTATGGAACATGGCCCTATTCTTGGATTTGAATTTGGATAAGATTTGATTCCTGTAGGACTCTGTGAGGTGTTTTTGGGCCCAAAAAATGTATCTTGAACGTGTTGGGGGTCAAAAGTCATTAGAATGGCTTCAAACTTGACATATGGGCTCTTGCTGATGAGGTAATCACATCTGGAATGATAATGCTTCCCTTCCATGCCAAAAATGTCCATTAGACATCCTACGCGTAGGATATCTAATTCATCATTTTTACTCCCTGACCACACAGATGGTTTGCTGATGTGTATGTGAATGTGTTGTGCAAGTTTCATGAGATTTGGACAAGATTTGGTACGTCAATGGCCCATTATTGCCTCTATGCCTTAACTTTGCGTTTTTCCATTCATATGAGGTCAAATCTGATCCAAATGTGATGAAACTTGGTGTAGGGCTTGCAAATGTCATTCAGAACATGTGCATGACAAAAATTGTTGGGTTTTGTGCCAAAAAGTGCCCTTCAGACATCCTACGCGTAGGATGTCTCCTGATGATTTTTTCGGTGTTAGTGTTCCCAGTGCTTGCCCTTTGCCCCCTTAAGTCCCTTTTGAGCCTAATTTCAACAAAAAAGTCAAATGGATAGAGTATAACTCCCTATGTGGACTTCAGAGCCTCCGAGCCGTTTTCTGACCTTTGGAGTGCTTTTTGGCGATGAAATTTCTCGATGTTGGTCTCCATAGCTTCCCAATCCCTTGGGGATCCTTGCCATATGGTTTTTGTCGACTTTGGCTTCACCGGAGCTCCATTTGTCAATTTGTCGCTCTAGAAGCACCCGTGGTTGCGTTTACATGCCTTTGATGATTTGTGGTGGTCTACCACCATAGGACTTGGTTGTTGATGGTCTAAGAAAGCCGCTCGTGAAGTTTGGTGGCAAACGGACTTGTGGTTTGGCCGCAATTGCATTTTGACGCTTTGTGTGTCTGATGCCGTTTCTGAGGTTTAGTGCCGCTTCGGGTCACTTTTTGGTCATGCGGATCATATGGACTTGTCGAGCATGTCGAGATGCTCCTACCCATAATTTTTGGTAGCATTTGGTCGTCGTTTTGCCGATTTCCCATTTGGTGGCCTCTTGCGGGTTTCTAGGAATTAGGGTTTTTCCCGATGGTCTCCCACTGCCTTTGGCTATCCATGACCGGTCTCCTAGACTAGGGTAAGCTGCTGATGAAGTCTTGTTGCTTTCGGGTTAGCCGTTAGGCCGCCGTCTCTACTTGTTGGTCTCTACCGCTCACTTTGTGTGTGACCTCTACGCTAGTTTTCGCGACATAATGACAAACATGCGCGAAAATCTCAAGGTGGTGAGCCTACCTCTCATGTCTAGAGCTGGTCAGGTAGACGTGCGCGTCGTAGAAGCTGCTGGAAGGTCGATCCGCTCTAGGTGGCAGAAGCTCTCTCCACAAGGTCAATAGTGAGAATGAGCTAAAAATGGGGTGGAAATTTCTTATAATGGAGGTCCCCGAACCATTTCTCATGAAATTTGACATGTGCTCCTATCTTTCTGCGAGATGCAGTTTAGGTTCAAAAATTTCTTGATTTGGACTCCATTTGCCCTGTTTACCAGAAATTTGTCATTTCGGTCAAAACCTAGCCAAAACACGCTTTCCGTTCCAATCTCATAATTGCACCCCCACTGTACCATAGGTTGTCCTTTAGTCACTGGTCATCCCATATTTTTTGTTTTTCATTACGACTGTTTTTCACCTGCTTTTTGTATTTTTGAAGTTTTTCTGCCGAAAATTAGCAAAATTAAAAGGAAAATAGCAAATCAAACCCAGAAAATCCCCAAAATTCATAATAGATCACAAACATCACCGCAACACATTATATACACTCTCATGCAATTTTTATGGCCGGATTTCTCCATTTTACCAATATTTTGCCTGAAAAATGGCTATTTCTACTTATATACACACACCTGGGGGCTTGATTTGGCGTTTGGCCCCCTATACCTATAGCTTCATGCTGTATAAGGGCATATATACTTGGGTTACTCCAGAAAATTCCGCAATCAAACGTCAACGCTTAAAATAGTCGAAAATCATGCCCTTTTTTGTTGTTTCTGTTATTGGTTCCGCATTGAGAATGCCTCCCCCCCTCCTAGCCAGAGTCCTCCTGGATGACAAGGTTTCGCCTCGGAGTATGTGCCGTGCATAGGTTGAAAAAGTTGTGCTAATGCCTAGCCGATTAATGTGGCCCTATTTTATGCATACTCGGTTAATGCATGGAAAAATTAATGTTGTACAAGAGAAGGGAATAAGCAAGATGCTTATTGGCATTCGTCGTCGAGGCTTCCTGCTTTCTTTGCAAGTAGCAGTTGTAATTCTACTGCTCTCTGTTTAATTGTCTTTTTGGCAAGAGGCAATTGCTTTGCCGGCACGGTTGATGGAGTCGTAGCTGTTTCTGAGGATAGAATTGGCTGGGATGTGATAGCTATCGGCCTTATGGCCTTGGCTTTCCATTGGTACTTTGGTGCTGCCAACTTTTGTAGATGGTTTGGCACTTTCTTGTTTGCCACTAGTTTGTCTGTCATCGGCATCCACATATATCTGTTCTCCTTGTTGACCTGCAAATGTCTACTTTCCATTGTTGCTTGTACCGTAGGGATTTCCTTTGGCTTTTGCTTTGGGATCCATATCTGTTTTATGACCTTGGTTTTGGGTTGCACTGTCTGCTTTGTTGGAATCCGGTTGTTACATTGTTTCTTTTCCGCCATGGCATTTCTATCCTTCCGCATCCATACTTGTTTACCTTGTTTTGGTAACCGAGATTTGTGCACTGTGGCCAGTGTGTTCAGCTGTCTGTAATTAGCAGTGTTGGCTTTCACCTGGTTGTTGGTCTTAGGTTGCATGGTTGTCTTTGATGGTATTTGTTCTTTTGTCTTTGTTGCCAGTGATTGCATGGCTTGCAGTTGATCATAATGGTATTTCTGAGCAAAAGCTATCACCTGTTGTTCATGTTCGTGCTGAATTTTGACCGCCTCTGCTTTCCAATCTATCTGGACATTGTATGCTTTTTGCCAAGGTTGCCCTAGCATCATTGGGTGTTGTGTGCTTTCATCTGTCACCACATAGAATTTGTGTAGATAAATATATTGATGTATCTGTACATGCAATATAGTCCATCCTAATGTTTTCAATGGGTGTGATGTGCTACTTTACAGCACTTGGGGAGTAGGATGAAGTTGATCTGTGACTTTGAGCTGTTGGTATAATCCGTAAGAGATCAAATTTTCTTGAGCACCCGAATCAATCAAGGCTATTGATTCAACTTGATTGTTGCCCACTTTGACTATAATTATTGGCTCTACTGTTGCCTCCTCCAAGTTCATCAGTCGAATGGCATTGACTCTCCATGGTGGTTTACTCTGTTGTTGTTGTCACAGAATCCGTCTTTTTGCAATGCGTTCTTGTGCTTCGGCTTGAGCTTCCTCCCCAGGTTCTAAATCGTTAGCTATATAGACCGGCGGAGGCTTTTCACCTAGTTCTGTGAGGTCTATTCTCTTTGCATTTTCAAGCCCATCGTAAGATTCTTGGTTGGTCCTCTCCCTGATTGGTGGTGTCATGATGATTTTTCTATCTTGGATAGTAAATTTTCGATAGTGTGCTGGTACGTTCATGTTGCCCTTTTCTGACTCCCCTTTACCCTCACTATCTTCTTCAGTAGTCCATATCTCTCTCAAAGACCTTTTCAGTTCTTGGTATTTCTGTTTACACTCTAGTTTGTTCCACTCTTGGTCTTTTGTTGTTTCTTTTTTTGATTTTTCAGATTTTTGTGATTTTGTTTCGGTTTTAACTTTTCTTACCTGTTTTATTTCTTCTCGCGTTGTCAAGAAATTTGCGGTCTTGCCAGGAAAGCACCGGGCTTATGGTTGTGAGAGTTTGTGAGAGAACTCAACAAAAACTATATGAAGGAGTTAAACCATAGATGCCATGAAGAATAGGGTTTGGAAAGAAGTGCAATCAAAGAAGACACACTCTTTCTCTCTTGCACTCACACACACAAGAAAGAACACAAAAGAGAGTGTCAAAACAACACAAAGATGAAAACATCAAGGCTATGGTCATATCGTATCATGGGTAGTATGAAAGGGTTAATAGATGAGTTAATGGCATTCAATCTTGGCTGACCAAATAGGCTTCGAATTGTTCTTTGGAATTGTAGTTTTGTGCTTACCATAATATATATATTTTGTCTAGTGATTGGGATTAATTGTGTGTACAAATCCTCTTGGTTCATAGCAAGATAACTACGCTTACATCAAAAGAAAAATTATAGTCTATGAGAGGTAGTATGATGGGATCCGGTGATAGAAGTATTTCATTGAGCCTTTCAGGGCCGAAGAGAAATACTATACGTTGTTGAAAGTGTATTTTACTGCTAATCCATACGTTAATTCTAATAGATCATACAGAGTGAAAGCGATAGAAATGATCCTCATGTGGGTTATTCATCTAGGATAGTATGTGAGAAATGTAGATATGAGAGAAGTGAAGAGATGAGAAGTTTCCCTCCCAAGCCCTATTCTTGCCCGTAGGCAATAAGGATACTGCGGGGAGAGATGTACCTGTAGCAAGGAGAACCTAAAATTTGTAGAGAATATGAATTACTAAGAGTGAGAGAGATAGGTTTGGTTAAGGAGATGAGATTAGATACATATATATATATTTTTTGGATTAGAGATGAAAATGAAAACAACAAGAAATCAAGAAAACATCAATGTAGAACACATCTTACTTGACAAATCCTTCGGCACCATTATTGATGGAGAGAGAAGAAGAGTGGATAATTCCACTTTGATTGATACATCAAGTGCAAGACCTTCTTTGATTAGAGTTGATCTTCCAAGGTTAGCTTGTTGCAAGAATGGCTAGTCTTCTTCTAGGAGAAAGTGTAGGCTTAGGCTTATGTTAATGCCTAAGTACAATTAGGCATTACTACTCACTCCCTCAAGAATTTCTCTCATCAATGGCTTGAATGCTTGAGTGGTTTTCAAGGAAGAAAAGGTCCCCTTTTATAGGTGAAGGGAACCCCCAAGGGTTTACACAAGAAGAGAGGAGCCAGTGTGAACAGGAATTGGAAAAGTTTGAAATGAGCTGTCCCTGCATAACGTGGGCAGACTGGGGTCCAGTATTTTGATAATATCTCCTCGGGTGGAAGCCAGGGCAACACGTAAGGCTGATACGAGGTCAACTGCTAAGTTTCTCTTTGAGAATATTATTACAAGATTTGGTTATCCCTTTGAGATTGTGAGTGACAATGGCACTCATTTTATAAATGGAGTAATAAAAGAACTCACTACCAACTTCATGATAGCTCACCATAAGTCCACACCTTATTATCCACAAGAAAATGGTCAAGCTGAGAGCACCAACAATACCTTAATCTCTCTCTTAATCAAAACGGTGGAAGCTCATCGCGCAAATTGGGATTTAAAGCTAACTTCAGCTTTATGGGCTTATCGTACTGCGTACAAAGTTGCCATTAACTGCACACTGTTTAAGATGGTGTATGGCCAAGAAGCGGTTATGCCATGGGAGTTTATCGATTCTAGTCTTCGAGTAGCTTCTCAAGAAGGTTGGGATGGTAACCCCTTAGTTGAGTGATTATATATCCTTGAAAGGCTAGATGAAGAGAGGCAATTAGCTGTGCAAAATGCACTTGTGGAGAAAGATAGGAGAGGGTAATGGTTTGACCGTCATCTAAAGAACAAAGATATCAATGTTGGTGATAATGTCCTTATGTATGGAGTGCGTAACACAAAAAAAAAAAGTTGAAATATGCGGAAAAAGGACCATATAGAGTATGTGAGATTAGCCCACAAGGAACCATTCGTGTGGAGACTATTGATGGAGTTGAAACCATTGCATTCCTCAATGGGAGAAAATTTAAAAGATACTATGATCCTTTAAGCCAAGAGGAGCTACGTGCCATCCATCAAAAAAAGGCAGCCAAGGCACAAATAGAATTGAAGAAGATACAAGCTCAAGCTGAGGCTAAGGAGCAACAACAACACATAAGACGCCAACGAGAGGCTAACCTTGGAGTTACACATGCATTCCACATTGAAATCAGCGAGGATTGGTTGGAGTCTGACACACCTCTACGATACCCTATTGAGCTAAACATCACCTATGAAAAAGTTCTATATAACACTTTATTGGAGACGGGTGCTAAATATAATTGGCTATCATATGGGGTGTGGTGTCAGTTAGGGAAGCCACCTCTATCTGAAAGTATTATCCAAGTCAAGTGTGTCAACAAGAAAAAAACTGCGGTTTTTGGAATTTGGCACACTTGTGTCAGTTATGACAATGGGGCTGTAGCTCAAGACTTTTTGGTCATGCATGTTGGAACTATGGAGGATAATATAAACCTAGGACGCACGTGGATGATAGCCACCAAATGCACTATTGATTGGAGGACAGGGGGTGTCACAACACAGAAACCAACTCTTAACCCTGCCACTCAAGCCATAGTCCCTGATATATTGCCTCTTAAGGAAATAAAACCCAAAACATTGCATGTCCAAGAAGTTGAACCATATGTCCCCATAGCCCAACTCTCTAGAGCTTCATCTGATGTAGTTTAAATAAAGCTTGAGACACACAAGACCCATCCCAATATAACAAAGAAAACATACAAGTGGGTCCCTAAAGCTTCTTTAGCGACCATAGCTAGTGCTAAAAGACAGGAGCGTGGTAAGAGACATCCCACTCGCCCCAAGAAATGTAAAGAAACGTTGCATTGGATTCCTAAAAAACTATTGGAAGCCCAAGGCTACTATGAAGGAAATGATCAAATCTGGGTGCCAAAACGTAACTTGTGCTCTTACTTATCACCTGGTCCATGTGAGCCCAATCCTGTGGCTCCAAAACGAATTGAAGATCACGAAAAGGAAAAAATCACGGAATTCTAAACACCTGCTCTAGAGCTAGTTTGGGTACCGAAGAACAAACGATTTGTTCCACCTAGCTCAGGAACAGGGAAGTCAAATGAAGCTTCTTGCTCTTCATGTAGTTCCTATACGGAACTAGAAGCTTTGACACAACCTCCACCTACCATTGTACATATCCATACAAACAAGGAAGAGTTTGCATCTCCCATTGTAAGTTCACCACTTACAACAACATTGCAAATAAAATCATGGGAGAGTATCTTACCACCCATGCAACTAGATGAAATGCATAGGGTGGTCGAAAACTATTGGTTAAAGCCTTCACCCATAATAACTTGGAACAATTGGTTTTAAAAGGTGACACAATCATTCCGAAAGGTATGATCTACCCAAGGAAGGGGGGAGTGTTTGCTGACATCCATCATTCACTTGCTTCCCTCTCAACCTTCCTCCCTGACCTCTCAATCTCCAATCCTAGGGAATCTATATATAAAGCTTTATACTCACAAAAACAAGATAAAAAAGTAAACGAGCAAGAGCCACCAAACAATAATGTGGAAACTTACAAGTTCTATACATAACACAAAATCATAAAAACACATTATGCACAAGAACACGACCCTTGTAATATTTGCACTCTAACCATCATCTATCTGTGTGTACAGATATGGCTAGTACGCTAGAGTCATCCACTCCTGTCTTGCATGCGAGGTACCCTCGTTACTTTTCACAGGTGTTTCACATGGTCTTTCCGCTGCTTGCCTGTGAATGGGATTTGGTAGGTACGCTAGCATGTGAGAGGAATTTTGAGGAGTTAGAATGGCTGATACGTCTCTTGACCACAACTGATCCATACATAGTAGAGAGTGTCTCTCCCATTGCACAAGCCTCTCCTTTTGACCAAGATGACTATAAGCGTCTAGTGACCTTCTTAGTAAACATTGGTGCCTCTGATGAAGAAGATTTACATGATTACGCGGATGGTACATATGGTCTCACGGAGGATGACTTTGTTTTTCTCAATGACGAGGATTAGGGGTTTAGCCTTGAGGTTCCCCCCAAATCTCTACAATATCCTATTCCCTTGACTCTCTAGGGGGAGTGCAAATAATTAGGTTAGGGTTCCTTATGTTTTTTAATTGTGTTCAAGAAGTGTTGGTACTAATGGGGGCTTTTCACAAGCCAAGCTCCCATACCCCTCTTCTCTCGTCCCCACCCCATGGAAACCTCCTCTTAGGGAGGGAGTGATAAAAGGCATTGGAAAAGTAAGAAAAAAAATAAAGTATGATTATGTAAATATATGAGAAAGGTAAAATAGGCCACCTCATGCCTGCGGGGCAGCCCATCCCCACCTTGCCTCCTTTTTCTTCACTGATGCCCCGCCGTGTGTCCCTTTTCCTCTCCTCCACTCAAAAGGTCAACCCCCTCTCTCTTCCCCTTGTCCTTTCTCCTTTCTCTCTCCCCTCAAGCTACCCCACCTCTCACCAATAATGCATTCTAACTCACCAATAATGCACCCTAACTCACATGCAACTTATCATATCTTCCAAAATAGTATACCCCACCCCCCCTTTCTCTCTCCTATCATATCCCATGACCCAAATACCCCCCTCTCTCTCTAAAGGGCGCCATGTCTCTTGTCTTGTAGCTAAATAACCTCCCCCACACTCACACACACTCAGTTTCACTGAAAAAGGTGCCCACACACCCATCCCCACCCGATGGTTACCTGATTTTTCTTGTGTTCACACACATCTGCACACAGATTCACCTCTGAACACACTCCCCTCTCTCCCCTCTTGTAATTACTTTATTCTCCATGTCACCTCTCACTTTTTTTCATCAGCCCATCTCTCTCTCTTAGTCTCTCTCTCATGAGACTGCTGTTTTGGCACATATACACACAGCCAAACAAGTGGGACCCACAGTCACATGGCCTATGTAGATAATGATTTCTTCATTTCTAAATTCTAGAATTTCTCCCCCTTCCTCCCCTATATAAAGAGGGGTCACTATCACACTAAAAACACACACAACATCACCAAAGAACACATTATGCACTGTGTGTGCCTAGTGCACACACACACACACCCACACCATCACCATCACCACAATCACCATGCTTGTCTTGAGCATGACCTCTACACCCTTGGCTATGGAAGATGAAGGGCTACTTAATGAAGGATGATGGCCATAACCCTCGTGTGAGTCTTCGCCATCAAATCCCACCTATCCGCCATGTGCTCTACCACTCTCTCCCTTCTCATTCCCCTAACCTATGCTCCCCATTTCATCGCCTTATTCTCTAAATAAAGCTTGAGGTTTTGTGAGTATGTTTTCTTGCAATGTTTTGCCCATGTGAGGTGTGCGGAATCGCCACCTAGTCTTGTGTTTGGAGTGAGCTTGTGTATGTGTGTAGGGTGTGCGGATTCGCCATCCTTTTGTGGTGCCTAAGTACTAAGCCGCTATACCCCCTCCCTCACTCTCTCTCTCTCTCTCTCTCTCTCTCTCTCTCTCTCTCTCTCTCTCTCTCTCACTTGATCTCATTCCCTTTCCTCTTCATCATTAATCCCAAGCATCCATCTCTTTTGGATGAAAACTTTGTTATGGTGGTGTGTTGTTTGCGTCCTAGCCGCTGAAGCTAGGTGGTGCCCCTGTTTGCTTTACCATGACAAGCTCGAGGCACGCCATTCGGTCCCCAGTGTTTTAGAGGCCGTCGGGGGTTCGGGGTTAGCTTTGCTCCCGTCATTTGGTGCTCCCACTGAGGATCTTTTCATGAAACCCTTCAGTTTACAAGACTGAAACCCCTAAACTATTTTGAATGGATGAATGGCTAGCATGATTTGCTAATTGGACGACAGAAGAAGAAGAGCTCCAAGCACAACTAGACGAACTCCGCATCTCCATCGAAGCTCGAGTGCCAAGCATAACGGTAATCGATTTGCAGAGGGAGAGTCAACCAACACGCCAAACCCAGTGGATATACATAGGCCAAGTGCCAAGAAGAAGAAGGAGAAGGTCGAAACCATGTCCGCAACCTACAACCAACCAACAACAACAAAATGGAAGGAGCTCTGCACAATAGAGAATCAACACTATTCTACTTTGAGAATCGGGTAACTCAAGTCATCGAGGTAATTATCACAGTCAGTTTTCAAGTCGCACCTGATGCTGCAGCACAGATAACGGAAGCATTGGCTCACACTCTCACTAGAGAAACTAGGGATCTACTGAGTTTGTTTCAGGAAAGAACACCACCCTCTCCCACAAGCTTGGACAGTGACTAAGCACCTCTAAGCTTCACATGAATCAGTACAACCTACCTCAAGACAGATCACACATACCAACACGTGTACGCTCAATCAAGGTAATACTGGATTTGAAGACTCACTACCAGCACGTCATTGACACCATGCCGGGTGGGGAGCGGTTTTTGGAGGTTCTGGCATCAGATCAACCATTTGTCTTACCTTTGGTACAAGGCAATGTACTGTTTGAAGTTTTAATCTATGTCCTAGTATAAGAGGGTATACACGCCTCCTTGTAAAGAAGAAAAAAACTTTTGCAAGTTAAGTAGTGTGTCTTTCTAGCTCTCTCTCAGTAATCATGGCAAGTGTAGCATTTCCAACATTTAAAGGAAAGAAGGGGGAGGATTTGGTAACAGACTTCCTAGATGACTTTGAAGTAGCATGTGTAGTGAGCAACAAAGATACAGATGAATCCCGGGTTAGAATCTTTAAGCATCTCATGAAGCTAGAAGCTAGATCATGGTACAATGCACTTCCACAAGCAACCAAGGATGACTGGGAACCCTTAAAAACCGCTTTTAAGAGGCGCTTTGGGGGAGGTACCACTTCAGAAAAGTTGTGGGACAAGTTGCGAGACTTGAAGCAGGAGGGTCTTTTAGAATATGCCACCTATGAGTCCAAATTTGTGGATTTGTGGGAACGGTGGGTTGAGTCAATGGCTAGGGGGGAAGCTGCACCCGATTTCCTAAAAAAAGATTGGTTCACGCATGGCTTATGGCCGTTTCTCAAGGAGAAGGTGAAAGGTAGATTCCCGGCTACGTACGAGTTAGCCGTTGAGATTGCTCGCCTTAAAGACAAGAAGCTGCGAATGAAAGCCAAAGAAACCGAGTCAACAGAATTAGGAACATCGCGTCGACCACCAACTACGACAACCACCATTCCACCACCACCACCGGCTCTTGGGGTAAGAGATGACCAACAAGATATGTTGGCCCATATTACTGACCAACTGCAGAGTTTGTCTGTCCACTTAATACAGCAAGGGAGGAGTCAAGAAAGAGATCAAGACCTAGGAAGAGCACGACGACAAAACAGGGAGTATCACTACTACAACTACGGAGAAGATGGTCATGGTATGTACTACTGTCCCAAACCACAACAAAACTATAATAGAGAAGGTAGGAGGAACCAATTGTCACCCCTTAGAGAAAGAACACCCCCACCCCAAGCACCAGCCCCACCAACACAAATTCTACGTCCGCCACAATCACCACTTACAATCATCTTACGCCCACCACCAATTGGTACCCGCACACCAAGTATCATTGGTCTTGTAGAAGATGTCAAGATGAGTGTAACGGAAGAAGGATCAAGTAAGAAGTCTATTCAAAGAACTGAAGCAGTGGAACAAGAGGTTAAAGAATCAAAAGATGCTACCCAGGTGGGGGAGGTAAGCCAAGAAAATTGTGTTACAAATGTGAGTACATCTTTAACCTTGAATGAAATAGGCACCAAAGAGATCAATCGACAACATTGGGCAGTAAGGGTAAGAATGTGTAAAGTGTTGATTAGGTCTCATCAGAGTAAGAGGAATGCAAAGGGCATGAAAGATACAAGAGAAGAGGAAGACCAGCCTGCTAGCAAGGCTTTGCAGAAGGTGGGCAACATATCAAGCAAAGGGGAGGGCTTTGAAAACGGAAGCCTGTGCACCAGCATGGACCCAGGACAGTGTAGCAAGCTAAAGGAATCTTGCATCAAGGTAGTTTCACTAGAGGACCATAACGAAGAGGTAAGTATGACTGAAGGTTTGGAGTTGGATATTGCGCCAGAGGCTTGGCAGCCGAGCAAGACTTTATTGTGTAGTGTTATAGACTTAGAGATGGGTAATGCCTCTAGTCTACTGAAGGGTGTTATAAACTTGGAGATGGGTAATGCCTCCAGTTTATGTGAGGGTGTTCAGAGTAAGTTTGATGATCAATATGCTGCCAACCTTTTAAGGATGTTCCAAACTCCTTCACAACACAACATTGTGTTTGCATGGGATGCATCAGACCTATGGCTATGGCTAGCTGCTCTAACATATAGAGATAAGATCAGCATGGAGATAAGAGCAAAGGAGCCATGGATAGACAAAAGCCTAATAGAATGCAAGAATGAACACCTCATTCGCAATTTGGTACAATTTTTTACAAATAGTGCATCCTCTCTTTGGAGAAAGGTAAGTGGATTACGCTTAAATTTAAGCCGCAAGGTAGGTGGCTTGCTATTAGCATCAGTAAAGGAAGCTGACATGTTTGAGCACACCCAAAAGAAGCATGATATGCTCGCAGTTTTTTCTAGTCATGGTAGTAATCAGGATTCTGAAGACAACTTGAGCTCACCACACCAACAAGGCGTCCATATATGGTGGATTCTTGGTACACTCTTGGGAATCATAATTTTCAGTTCTGTCTTTGCAGGAGCCAAGATGCTCATTTCCCCTCTCGCTAATGGTGGTTACAAATTTGATCCAATTTGGCATGCAAATTTTATTGTTCGGACACTACAAACAATGATCCTATTTCTCACTTGGGATCCAGGAAGACATTGGCACAAAGTTCTAGAAGCCATGGGCTTCCCCTTTAATCAACCGACACTATTCCAAGGAACAAGTTATCACTCGGACCTGTTACAGTTTCATGAATATCCCAGAAATCTCACCAATGGCCAAATGGAATGGCTAGTTCAAAAGGCAACTCGATATCGGATCCTATAGCTAAGCGGAAGAAGAAACAGAGCTAGAGACATGAATGCCTCTAGCCAAAAGGGGAGGGCTAATGATGGGGGCATTTCACAAGCCAAGCTCCCATACCCCTCTTCTCTCGTCCCCACCCCATGGAAACCTCCTCTTAGGGAGGGAGTGATAAAAGGCATTGGAAAAGTAAGAAAAAAAATAAAGTATGATTATGTAAATATATGAGAAAGGTAAAATAGGCCACCTCATGCCTGCGGGGCAGCCCATCCCCACCTTGCCTCCTTTTTCTTCACTGATGCCCCGCCGTGTGTCCCTTTTCCTCTCCTCCACTCAAAAGGTCAACCCCCTCTCTCTTCCCCTTGTCCTTTCTCCTTTCTCTCTCCCCTCAAGCTACCCCACCTCTCACCAATAATGCATTCTAACTCACCAATAATGCACCCTAACTCACATGCAACTTATCATATCTTCCAAAATAGTATACCCCACCCCCCCTTTCTCTCTCCTATCATATCCCATGACCCAAATACCCCCCTCTCTCTCTAAAGGGCGCCATGTCTCTTGTCTTGTAGCTAAATAACCTCCCCCACACTCACACACACTCAGTTTCACTGAAAAAGGTGCCCACACACCCATCCCCACCCGATGGTTACCTGATTTTTCTTGTGTTCACACACATCTGCACACAGATTCACCTCTGAACACACTCCCCTCTCTCCCCTCTTGTAATTACTTTATTCTCCATGTCACCTCTCACTTTTTTTCATCAGCCCATCTCTCTCTCTTAGTCTCTCTCTCATGAGACTGCTATTTTGGCACATATACACACAGCCAGACAAGTGGGGCCCACAGTCACATGGCCTATGTAGATAATGATTTCTTCATTTCTAAATTCTAGAATTTCTCCCCCTTCCTCCCCTATATAAAGAGGGGTCACTATCACACTAAAAACACACACAACATCACCAAAGAACACACTATGCACTGTGTGTGCCTAGTGCACACACACACACACACCCACACCATCACCATCACCGCAATCACCATGCTTGTCTTGAGCATGACCTCTACACCCTTGGCTATGGAAGATGAAGGGCAACTAAATGAAGGATGATGGCCATAACCCTCGTGCGAGTCTTCGCCATCAAATCCCACCTATCCGCCATGTGCTCTACCACTCTCTCCCTTCTCATTCCCCTAACCTATGCTCCCCATTTCATCGCCTTATTCTCTAAATAAAGCTTGAGGTTTTGTGAGTATGTTTTCTTGCAATGTTTTGCCCATGTGAGGTGTGCGAAATCGCCACTTAGTCTTGTGTTTGGAATGAGCTTGTGTATGTGTGAAGGGTGTGCGGATTCGCCATCCTTTTGTGGTGCCTAAGTACTAAGCCGCTATACCCCTCCCTCACTCTCTCTCTCTCTCTCTCTCTCTCTCTCTCTCTCACTTGATCTCATTCCCTTTCCACTTCATCATTAATCCCAAGCATCCATCTCTCTTGGATGAAAACTTTGTTATGGTGGTGTGTTGTTTGCGTCCTAGCCGCTGAAGCTAGGTGGTGCCCCTGTTTGCTTTACCATGACAGGCTCGAGGCGCGCCATTCGGTCCCCGGTGTTTTAGAGGCCATCGGGGGTTCGGGGTTAGCTTTGCTCCCGTCAGTACCTTTTCCCACTGATGTGCCTCTGGAAGGTGGATGTTTGGTGGTGACTATTGTGCAGTTTGTGACTATATAAGGATGCCTTTGAAGGACAAGGACAATGGATGTTTACATGTTACAACGGATGCTCTCCATTATATCAGGTGTACTACTTTCTTTTATCTATGCTTCCACATTTACATGTTTGCATCTTGTCATTTGAATTCGAACAATGCATAAAATTTATGAAGTGTGACATTGCTAATTTAGATGCTATAATTTTTCAAACTTCTTGTACCTTGTTCTTCTCTTTGAGTTTGGTCTATTAGTTGACTTTAAGTAGGTATCACGACCTTAGGGTAAACTAGGCCACTTAATTGCTGACTTTAATTTATAAATAGTCTATCAATTGTAGTAAGTTTAGTAATGTTTTAGGCTATGAGGATATAGTTCTCTCTAGTTTATTCCACCTAAGTGTGACTTGTATTATGGAAGCCCATGTGTTAAGCTGGTATTTGAGACCTCGAGTCTCTCGGCTAGTTTATGCTCAAGCTGGTAATTGAGACCTTGAGTCTCCCAGCTACTGGTATTTGAGACCTCGAGTCCCCCAGCTACTTGTAGCAACTATGACAACAACAAAAAAGAAAACAAAGAAAAAAAAAACAAATAGCATAAACTTCCTTGTATTTTATGTGGATCACATTTAAATGGTATAAGTGACAAGACCACTAGTCCTTAGCCCTTGACGAGCATTCCTAGGGTTAACTACTCTTTAGTTGACATTGTTTAATTAACGTTGATCAATCTAGTACTTACTTTAGCCCTAGCTCTTGTGTACTTCTCTTAGAGTCGACCTAATAGACCCTAAATCAATTGCATTTTCTTCAGGTACTACGCTTGTTCTAGTTGGCAACGTTACAATTCATGAATTTGTTTTTGCATTTTCTAGAATATCATGTACGCATCTCACTTATTGCACACATGTACATGCTACCTTTGAGCTTTCACAACGTTGTTTTTCTTCTGACACAGCTACTTCTATCGTGGATCCCGATGCTGCACTGTTATATTTTGAGGACGGAATCTACATCAGGAAGAAGGGGGGCATGTTAACCGACAAGTTAGACATTTGAGTCAGCATGGGGCGAATAGGAGGCTTGGGGAGTGCCCAATGCCACCTATCGCTTGGTGTTGACCTTGGGGTTAAAGACATTACAAGAGGCAGTAGAGTCAATACTAGGCAAATAGGAGGCTTGGGGAGTGCCCAACACCACCTATCGCTTGGTGTTGACCTTGGTGACGAAAACATGACAAGGTAGCAGTGAAGTCAACACCAAGCGAATATGACGCTTGGGGTTTTGAGTCATGGGCCGGGCTTGTCGGTCCAATGGAAAAAGGGTAAGAGTGATCGCCGATGAGAGGTGCACTCTAATAGGAACAATCAAGGGTTAGTTGGCTAAGTATGGGCACCCAAGTGTGAATGGAGCGAGCTCATATAAAAGTCACCTAAACCTAAAAAACACTTATTCTCTCATTTGTGCAATTGAAGAGTGCTCTTGCTCCATCTTCATCTTCTTCTTCTTCATCTCCTTGTGTGTGTGTGTATGTGTGTGTGAGAGAGAGAGAGTGTGTGTGTGTGCGATCAAGCATTGCGATAACGGCACGGCAGCGGCGACGCGGTTGAGCGCGGCACGGCGGTAGCTCTTTCTTCTTCTCGGAGAGGAATCCTCCACGAAGGCGAATGTAGAGCGGTGAGTGACACACCCTTGCTCTTTTGAGCTGGCTAGATTAGTCTAGTTGTGTGCTTGGAGCCATTTGTGGCTCGCACACAGTGTATCGGCAAGTCTCTTGCATTGACACGTGCAACAGACGTACACACTGAGGGGTATTTTGGGTTAGTTTAAAGGTTCTATTGGCAAGTCATTCTTTGATTGCATAGAGTGAGCTTGTGTCTTATTTGAATTCTTAGTGTGGAGAGATCTCTTGGATTAGTCAATGTGGATGCATATGGGATTTCAATGATGGAGGCATTAGAGAGCTCCACTTTAGCTTTTTCCTTCTCTTTGTACGTGGTCTTGGTAACGCTAGGGGGTTGCTAGTATCATAGCTTGTGGCCTTGAGGGTGTTGCATTTGGCTTTGTCTTGACATGTTCCACAAACAATGCTTTTATTTATAGGTTTGTCTTGCCCAAAGGAGATTAAAAAATCATTTTAATTCCTCTTGCATTGTGCCGTCTGTTGTCAATCAAGAACTATGTCTTCAAGCATGAGCCATCACTTTGAAATCCACCTTCCTTGATTGCTTTTGGATCTACCACACTTGAGTGATAGAGAGAGAGAGAGAGAGAGAGAGAGAGAGAGAGAGTCCTTGCAATTGACCATGCATCATGACCTTGCACCATGACTTTCACATCTTCCATATTGCAGAACTGCCATAGCCTTGCATAGGTAAGGGGGGAGAGAGAGAGAGAGAGAGAGAGAGAGAGAGAGAGAGAGAGAGAGAGAGGGCACCAAGAGAGACAGAGAGAGTCCATCCTCCACGCTTGCTTTCCCCCTCCTCCATAGTTGCCCCCTCTCCCCTGAGCTTTGATACCAATCTAAGACAAGAGGGGACTGGAACATGCAATTTTCCACCCAACCTCGCTACATATAGGCTCTTATCCATCCAAACATAGCACCCATTGACTGTATATCCGTCCTGGCCCATGGCCTGGCCGGTCTTACCCTAGACATAACATTACTCCCCCCTTGAAGAAGTATTTTTCTCCTCAAAAACAAAAGTAGTGTTACCTTTATAAGAACACTAATGTTTTCGGTAGTGACATCCTTCATGGATTGAACTATCCATTTGGCCAAAACATGGTTCAGCAAGAGGTTCAATGAAATCAAGAAGAGCATCTTGATTTTCCACATTGTTGTCCCTTTGCAACCGACCTCTTTCCACCAACATAGAGTATAGACTCCATTTAGAACTCACTTGAGTATGCTAAACGAGTTAGCATAATTAAGATGTATCTAAAAGAGTACCTCTTTTCACTTTCCATGAAAGTAACCGACTGACGTAATTTATCAACAAAGTATAAGTCATTGACTTAATATCATTCTTCATAAAGAAACAACCCCAACATAATCAGTGTTTAAGGTTGGGAACCTAATTTAAACATGAGGAAGCTAAACTTAGTTGCAACCTGCATTGTCTCATGGTAAGCAAACTCCAAGTAGAGAGATAATCTTTTTAATTGGGTTTCTTTGTGCCAACGTATGCACTTAGCATATCCTTTAGCACAAGTTTAACACATGTCAACTGATTATCCTCTCTTGATAACTGATAGTATTGAGGTGTGTTTCCCACTGTTTACAGACAGTCCTCCAAAATGATTGGTAAACAAGGATCAAAATTCCTTGCAATATTGCTAATTAATCAATATTTTCTTAGGAGCAACCATCCTGGTTAACTGTAATGAGTTGCTCTCAAGCACCCAAACTGAGCCATGACCTCTATTGGTGACCCATTGGTGATTGATACATCTACAATTCATCTCACAGAAATAGTGCATATAGAGTGCGAAATGCTTTAGAAGCTATTAATGTCATGAATGTGCGTGCTGATCCAAATCAGCCTTTGCTAAACCTTAGCATCCATAACACCCGGTGTGCATGTTTTTAGCAAAAAAGAGATCCAAACCTACATATTCATAACCATACTTGCCAGTGCTTATGGCTAATGTTATGCTCACAGCTCATGAGAAAAGAACTAAATACTTTCTATGTAAAAACCATGCCAACATATTTGGACCATAATAGAATGTGAAAATCCATCACATCTAGGTACCAAATGAGCTAGTCTATTAACTGAACATAACTTTACTACGTGTATAAACAACCATCCGTTAAAGTTGTTTAACAATACTTGGAACCTTAACAAGTATTACTAAGTATCCAAAAAAAATTGGCCACTGAAATTGTTCCTAATACAATGTGCTCAAAATGGTCAAGTGAATGGACCAGTACCTAGGGACTTATTTGCAACACATAGATCAAATGATGGGTGCAAGTGTCTGTCCCAGAGACTTATATTCTTTGCATGTAGAATATGTCTCAAATAAGGATGTTTGAAGATAGAACATCCTTCAAGTACGAGAGGTACTTGTGTGTGGAGGTAACTATAAACACTCTGCGACATGAGTGAGAGGGACCCTCGTTATCCTTGCTCCACACTGGCTAAACCGAACTCCATGAGTTCCTATTCCTTGATGCTACGCTTGTGACAACATGTGCCAAACAAAATTCTACCATGTATGTCCCTAACTATATAGCGCAAAAATGTATCTAGAACACTACATCCAAAAATTCTTTGCTCCTACATGACCTTGTCATGTCTCTAAAGAGCAAAATGGATGAAAATGGTCAAAATGGATACAATGTGCTCAAAATGGTCTAGTGAGAGGATTTGACCAGCATCTAAGGACTTAGTTGCAACACATAATTCAAATGATGGGCGTAACTGTCAGTCCCAGAGACTTATATTCTCCGCATGTGAAATATTTCTCAAATAAGGATGTCTGAAGGAAGAACATCCTTCAAGTACAAGAGGTACTTGTGTGTGGAGGTAACTATAAACACTCTGCGACATGAGTGAGAGGGACCCTCGTTATCCTTGCTCCACACTGGCTAAACCAAACTCCATGAGTTTCTAGTCCATGTTTCTACGCTTGTGACAACATGTGCCAAACAAAACTATACCATGTAGGTCCTTAACTATATAATGCAGAAATGTATCTAGGACACTACATCCAAAAATTATTTGCTCCTACATGACCTTGTCATATCTCTAAAGAGAAAACTGGATGAAAGCAATGAAGCTTATACATCCTAATTGAAAATATCAATGAAATAATGTTTTAAAATAAAATCAAATCAAATCGGATGTGTACCTATATGTTGAACATAGTGTTTACTTACCCGTAGTCAAATGCACATGACCAAATCTCCAACCTGAAAAATCCTAGTAACACTAATTGAAAGGTTAATGAAAATCAAGTAGTATTGTGTTGGTAACCGTGGGTGTTGTCTTTGCAATCCAAACCCCTTGGTTAAAAACCCCTTGGTTAGACTCTACATGAGAACATCTCAAACTAGTAGCCAACAGTGATTGAAGTCAACTTTGGAAGTTGAACTTGTCCACTATCCCTTAGCAATTTAAGGACTTCTCTCCTTGAAAGTACAAGGGTGAAGGTTGCAAGAATTGACCATCAACAATTATTGAAAGATTTAATAATCACGAGTTGGGTCTTACCCCAAAATTGTGCTCCTAGTGTTGGGGGTCCCATCGTTGCATAGCTCCAATGACCAACAAAATTATCAATCCAGAGGGATGAGCTACCTGTTGTAATAGCATAATGATGAGGCTGATGTTTATTTATGAAAAGTATATACAAGGGAAGTAGAATGATGAGGTTCTAAATTAGGGTCTAATACCTGGATGACCAAAGGGAAAAACCGAGTGGGAAAAAAGTGCCTTTGGGATACGCGCGTTATTGGGGTACTTCTTAGCATTGGAAATATTAATAAAGTACTCAAGGAATTATTTGTTGATAGATATGGAATTTAAAAAGGCAGCAAATATGAAAGGGTAGCATGATGGAACATTGGTTTGCCTATTGTAGTCCACTCAAGGTGCATAGGTGGAAGCTAAAAAAGAGTGTCTAATGCATATGTCCAATGATGGGACATCCTTTTTATGCATACACAAAAATTCATGGGAAACAATATGCTGTGCAAGAAAGATTTTGAGGGGTTCTTCAGAAAGATGGTGTAGCTATAAAAGCATATGACATGGCTTTGCAAGCTGGCACCCCTTTAAGAATGGTTTTTGTTGACGAGGATATGTGCTCTCATCTTACTGTGCATTGTGCGTGAGTGTTGAACTCTACGACACTCCACCAATTGTAAGTTAATAGACTTTGACTCTTATGCTCATCTCATCCAGCATGAGCGACATGACATCGATATGCTCAACTCTTCCAGCTTGAGCATAAGCCTAAGAACTACGACTCTTAGGCCTTTGTTGGCTGTCGACATATGGCTTTTGACTAGGAGCATTGGAATACTTAGGAATCCAAATCTTTTGAGGACCTTTGTAACTCCTTTGTTGACTTTGTTTCGCTCTAGGTCTTGTTGAGTTCTTGAGATCTTCATGCAAGTCTAGTGTAGTTGCAGTTGGCTTGTGCTTGATAGGTAGCCAAATCTTTGTATAACCTATGTAGAATCCTTGTCCAAGAGGAGCATCCTTTGAGATCCATCTTTGACATGTATCTTCTTATGAGTTGTGGTAGACTTCAGCATCTTTTGATGTTGTTCTGTTGTATACATGCTTCTTAGGTATCCTAGGATATTGTCGAGGTTGATACCTAATGGGCCTTGTTTCTTGGGAGGTTCTTGATTTTACTTCATATGCTCTAACCTGCGGTTTTGACACCCATATCTGTCTGTTACCTCTATAGTACTCCCATTCTTTTAAGCTCCATTGTGATGCTATCCATCCCATGTATTTGTCTTTCTGTGTTGATTTCTCGTCCTTAATCCAAACTGGATCATTGACTTTGACTAAACTTCTCGGAACAAACACTTTCTTCACCTTCCTTTGATTTCTTGAGTACTTTGACTGAAATATCTTTGCTTTTCTGGGTGTCTCCTTAGAGGTTTTATTTGGGTCAACAATTGACTTTAAGTTTTGAAAGCCTAACTCCCTAGAATTATTTAATCCCCAAGGGTTCTTTGATGTAGAGGTATATGATGTCACACCTTCTTTGCTAATCGGTGGAGGGTCCACTTTGGCCTTACCTTTGTCTGCAAGATTTATCTTCAATTCTTGTGATTTTTGCAACTTCGAATCTAGCATTATCGGTACATGTAAATGTTGTTGGCTACCTCTTGGAAAAGAGAGTATTAGCATTGTATCTTCTTTGTAGGCCTTATGTTGGTCTAACCACTGATGTCCAAGCATTACATCTACAATCATTTCCTTTGAAGGCTTTACCTGAAATTTTACGTGCTCTTCATAATTTTGGATGCTAAGGGTAGTAACCATTTCTTTTAAACTTGTAGCTTTACCCATGATTTCTCTATTACCTAGCTTTCCCTAAGAATCTCTAGAATGCTCTGGATGTTGTCTGCAACCATATTGCACTTTGCTTCATTATCCAGTAGAGCATTGCATCTAGCACTTGCTCCTTTTGTACTGCTGAGAACTACGGCTATTCTCATTGGAGGTTCTATTAAATATTTATGTCCTGCTTTTGCCATGGTCTCATCTTGATCTAACTATGTCTCTATGGAGAGTGGCTTGAGACCCTGTTTTCCAATCTGACTTGCATCGGCTATTTCAGTTGGCAATGAGTGATTGATGTTTGGACTTCCTATTGCTTCCTGGTTGTCTACAACCTTGGTCTTCTTTATCTCTGGCTTTGGTGGCATTCTTTGCTCAATAGCTTTCGTGATTGCTATTGCCTGATTTTCTTTAAGCTCTTTTGAAGTTCTGTTCGATGGAGATGAATCATCTTTAATAAGGCCTCCTTTAATATCAGTCTCCATTTTAACTGTGCTTGAGGACTTCGTACTATCGTCTGCGGGTGACCAGTCTTGGTCTTTCATTCTTTGTTTTCTTTGATGACTGCATCTTTATTGAACTTTGTATCTCTAGCATCTTTTGAGCCAATGGCATTCCCAATATGATGTTATCTGGTACATCCTTTGCTGGGATCACATGAAATTGAGCTATGATGATCTATGAACTTACTTCAATGGTGGTGGAGATGATCCCCAGCATTCTGCTTGTTTGTCTCCAGATATGCTCACAAATTCAGGAGCATCTTCGAGTTGTGGTTGGCCACATCTTTTCCAAGTGCAAAAAGACACGAGGTTCTTGTCTAACTGAAAATCTAGCTTTACTTCTCTTGAAAGCTTTTCTTCGTTTTCACCAACAATGTTGTACTTGATTGTCTCATGTCTGAATCGACTGCTTTTGTTGTGGCAACGTCCTTTGGTTGAGATTTATCTGTATTTTCTTTGCTTTGATCACCTTCTTCAATCAATGTTAGCTCCATTGGCTGTAATATTGCACTTTTTATTTGCAACTAATGAGCATTATCCACCTGCATCTGAGTAACCTTTGATCTTAGAAGATCCACTGTACTTTCTGGCATAATCTATCTCTTCGGAGGAGATTTTGGTGGTGACCTTTGTGTATCCTTATGGACTTTAGCTTTCATTGATTTTGACTTTTTGTCACTTGTTTTGGCAGCTTGAGGCTTTGCATCATCTTTAGATAGTCTTTGACTTCACTCGTACCATCCATAGGGGTTTGTACAAGGTTTTGATCTTGCTGATATTCATTATCATGTGCATCTTGATATGCATATGTGAGCTTGATCACATGTAACTGTTTGAAAACTATCGGATTTGTTGGCTTTTGACTCTAAGTTGTGGAGATCAACTGAAACTTTTGTCCCTGATAATCTTCATAAAGGCTTTTATCTGTAGACTCTGATGGAATCTGGTCAATTGGAAATTTCCAACAACCATATGATCTTTCAATGGTTTCTGCCTTGAAGGGATCTGTTGGCTAGAGGCTCTAGGGCTTCTAACTCATGTAGCTCCCCCCTTCCTAGGGTGATCACTATAGCCTGCTTCATTATAAGAGTTCAAAATTGTTTGGCTACGGTTTATTGTCACCTTTTGGGACTGTGAAGGTACGCTTTGGGTAGCATTGTTGATGTTTGGCATCTGTAAACCTTCTACATAGTTTCCTATGTAACTCTGTGAAACATGACAAATTATTCCCCAAGTCAAGTTGTAGATAGCATTATCTTTGACCTGATGTTGTCTATCCCATGGATCTCCTATGATATGAGCTTCCATGGTTTTAGGACCCAAGGCATCATAGATGCTAGATTCTCGTCTACATCTACGATTGTTTTGGTCAAAGTATATGCTCGTTTGGTCACAACATCGAAGCATGATTTCCGATGGAGGAGAATTTGGCTCCGAACAGATTTTTGGGTCCACCCGGGTAATATGCTTCAGCTCTAGAGAGGATGGGCTATAATAGATTCTTTCCTCTAAAATGAACCATCCTTTTTTATCTTTCACTAGACACACTTCTATGAGTTGATATGTGGGTCATTCAAAAACTGGTTGATCCTTTTTGTACAGTTGCCCTTTTTGGTCCACATAGTGTGCATATGAATTATGTGAACCATACAAAGCTAACATCATTCTGTTTGATGTGTCCCTTAGACTCCTGAATGATTGCACACTTATGGCAGTGGATGCAAAATCATTTGCAAATCTAGCAGTCTTTTCAACTTTCGGTGGTATTTGGACATCTTGACCAAATTCATGCAAGAATTTGTTGTTCAAAGAATCAATTTTAAGCTTTTCAGATGCATGTGCATCTTCATGCCGATTTTGAATTTGTAATGTTTTTACTGGTGCTTCTAATGGTAATGCAGAATCATCTGATTGCATTAAAAGTGACGAGTTAAATGCACTTACATCGAGATTCACATTTCCAATTTTCTCTGTGCCTTGCTTGTTGGCAGTTGATATGTCCCTGTTGTCTGGGTTTCTTGGACAATCTTCAAAAAAATGTCCACCTTTTCGTCCACAATCTGTGTAGTATGCCATGACTGGTGGTATTTTAACTGGCTTTGTCATGTCAAGCTCTTGCTGAGGAGCTTCTCCTTCTATGCTTGTCAAGTTGTCGACATCTTCTTTCAAAACACTGAGCATCAAGTTGTAGATTGCTCCATCTTGACCTTTGTATCGTATTTGGCTTGGTTTTCCAATTAGACTGGCTTCTATTGGTTGATCTGTTGGATCTTGCAATTTTGGCTCTTGACTATAGATTTGACCAGTGTAATCCATGTACAATGACCCTAATTGCATATACACCAACTGTATGTTTTGCTGGCTTCTGCAAATTTCTAGATAAACACTTGGGTTGATTTTTTGCACTTCATCTTTGAGCTTGCAATACCTTGCTCCACTGAAGTCTGTGAACATCTTGGAGTTCTCTGAATCTAGCTTTACTCTGATCAATAGGATTTTGGCTCCTGTGCTGCTTTTATTGCTCATCAAGTATCTATGGCCTTCTGAATCTGCATATAAGACTTTATCTCCATTGTAGCCATATAGCTGTAAAATCTGCTCTTGTGCAGTTGTGCAAATGTTTCCATTGCTACGTGCTTGCTCGGTTGTACTTGAACTCTCGGCTCGATTTGAGTCCATGTTGGTTTGTTCTACCAAAACTGTTTCCTATCAGATTTTGGTATAGATTAGCAAAATTTCTCTTGCTCGTACTAGCCTAATCTGCAATCACATGTGAGTTGTGCCCTTGTTCGTTCGACGGGAAGCTAATTTTTAGTGCAATTACTTGCGCTTGCCAATTTCTAGCGTGCCAAATTTTGAAATTGCTTGCCGCTCAAATGGCTTTGAGTTGGTCATTTTCTCGCTTTTCTCGGTTGATCTGATTTGCTTTTGCACAGTCTGATTTCTTGGCTTTGCTTTGTACGACTTGCTCGCTTTTGTGTTGCTTACTCGGTGTGTGAATTTTTCGGCGTTGCTTTTTGCTTTTCAGCCTCGTTCTGGCTTTCTCTAACTCTTTCTACAATTTTGTTTTCATTTTTCTAAATTTTTTGTGAATTTTTGAATTTTCTAAAATTTTAGTAATTTTATGAATTTTTTTGGGAAGGTTTTGATTTTTTTATAATTTTTTTGGTAATTTTCTAAATTTTTTGTGATTTGTTTCAAGGTTTTATCATTTTTACAATTTTTTGGAAATTTTTTCGATCAATTTTGGATTTTAAAATTAATTGTTTGTGACATTTATGAATTTTTTACAAATTTTTGTCAATTTTCTGTGGAATTTTTGATTTTTTGTTTTTTGTGTTGTTTTTAAAAGATTTTCTATGTGTTTTCTATTTTTTTTATTTTTTGTGAATTTTTTACTCTCTTTTTTAATTGTTTTTTATATAAGTTTTTTATTTTTCTATTTTTGTATGATTTTCTAATCCTTTTTTAAAAATTTTATTGGATTTTTTGATTTTTTATTATTTTTCATGATTTTGATATTATTAATTTTTTTTAATTTCTTTTTTGTGAATTTTTATTTGATTTTTCTATTTATTTATTTTTTGTAATTTTTAAAACTCTTTTTTATTTTTGTGATTTTTTATCTTTTTCTATTTTTTTGTAATTATTACATATATATATATATGTATAAAAACCTACCTTGACTTACCCCTTGCGAGCTGACTTGGCGGCTGTTGCGCGCTGCCGTGTGTAGGAGGAGAGAGAGGGATTGCGTTAGGCGGGGACCAGCGTGCAGGTCAGTGGTGCAGCGTCGAAAGGCAGTTATAGAGAGAGAGAGAGAGAGAGAGAGAGAGAGAGAGAGAGAGAGAGAGAGAGAGAGAGAGAGAGAGAGAGAGAGAGCGCATTGTGTTGCTGACGTGGCGGTTGCAACCGACGGCCTGGCAGGCGCTGACGGTGCTGCAGAAGAAGACAGAGGGAGAGCGGGAGGCAGCGTGAGCGGGGTCTAGGCGTGGTGGTCGGCGTGCAGTACGGGACACTGATGTTGCAGATTCTCGCAGGGATGGTGCTGCAGAAGAGAGAGCAAATGTTTTTGAACGTGTGTGTGTGTGTGTGTGTGTGTGAATGCGCACACGTTGGGGGGTTCAAGAGTGAGTGTGAGTGTGTGTGTGTGTGTGTGTGTGTGTGTGTGTGTGTGTGTGTGTGTGTGTGAGTAAGACAAAAGGGAGAGAAAGGGGGTTTTGCGCGCGTGCAGGCGGGGGCTGTGAGCGGGCAATAGAGAGGAGAGAAAGTACGAGAGTAGAGAGGAGAGAGAGTACGAGAGTAGAGAGAGAGTGTGAGGAGGAGTGTGTGTGTTTGAATTAAACAAAAAAAGGGAAGAGTACACGCACATGACAGTAGGGCAGCAGGTGCAGTACAAGACAAAGGACGCCTACAAAAAGGGTAGTGTGTGGGGAGGAGAGATAAAGTTAGAGGGAGAGTGTGGGTGTGGGGTATGTTCTCGTGGAACGAGACGAAAGTGGTCGACAAAAAAGAAGAAGATTTTTTTAACGTCGTAGGAAACTGTCCCAAGAGACCGTAAAGATCTATCCGCAAAGGGATTTTATGTGCCGCAAGGCACGGGCATCGAGTTCAAAACCGGCGTTTTTTTATTGTTGTTTTTAAGTATTATTATTTTCAAATTTCCAAAAATGCCAAAAATAGGTCGAAAATTAGCCAAAAATGCAAAAATTCACCCAAAAATCGTCAGAAAAATTTTAAAAAAATCCCAAAAAATTATAGAAACCTTAGAAAATCAACGACATTCACAACGAAACATTTTCAACACGCAAAAACACACCAAAAATAGCAAATTTATCAAAAATGTAATTTACGACACAATCATCAACCTGGCCTCCGAAAATAGCAAAACGCTCAAAACTTGACCACGGAGGGCATAAATGCGAACAAAAAGATTCCGTAAATACGCACACACAAAATAGATCGTAAAGATCGCAAAATATCAAATTTATATGGAATTAACCAAAAACTAGCAAAAAATTACCAAAAATTTGCAAAAAACATCCGAAAAATACCCCAAAAATTTCTACATATTCTCCACACCTTGGGGATTAGTGTAGCCAAATAAAAATGAAAAAATCACATCAATTCAATAGCCAAACAATTTCATTTATAAATTCAAGACTAGGTAATTAACCGACAAAATCAACAACAAAATTAGGTCAAAAATTGACGCAATTCGAGTGTGTAAATCTCTGTTTTGAGCACAAAAAATGCAACAATTAACCATTACACACATCCAATATGCAATCAAAATATGAATCAATCATGCAAATTTAACACTTTTTAGGCACACACACACTAATAATTGGCAGTTTTTACCAATATTTAGGTGCGCACACAAAAGGGCAAATTCTGTCAAAATTGCAATGTCACTTCACAAATCATTAGTTGGGCATGAGCTCAACACAATTGAAAAATCATTAAGCACACGTTGATTTTTAGGTGCACAAACATGGGCAAAATAGTGCACACACACCTAAAATTAGGCATACACACACTCAATTAAAATGCACACATACTTGATTTTCGTGCAGACACACTTGAAATTGACCATCCAATCATGAAATTAACTCCATTAGGCACCCAATTAACAACGTACATTCACCAATTAGCAATTGAAACTTGTCAATTTCAAGCGCCACCAAAATTTAAAAATTTTGGCATTACAACGACATGAAAACGAACAATCATAAAATTTTCAATCCAACATAGCATTGCATCAACATTACATTGCATCATGGTGGGATCTCTACACAGTTCTACACATCCTTAGATTCTAGGGAGTTGAGAATACCACCTTAATTACCTTTCCATTGAAGATCAATTGAATGGTCGAATGCTCCAATCCTTCATAGCAAATTAGTAAGTTAGCAAAAATTAGTCAAATTAGCAAGGGGTTAGTGTGAAATTAGAGTGTGTAAACACAATTGGCAAGATACAGTGACACATTAGGGAATTATGAACACATCGCTTCATGCACACACATCCAAAATCCACAAAAACATAAACACACAAGTGAAATTAGTAGTGAAATTAGTGAGGGAACGCATTCGATTATGCCACAATTACACTAGCGTAGGCCATTGTCCTGACAGCGGTGCCAAATGTTGGGGGTCCCATCATTGCATAGCTCCAATGACCAACAAAATTATCAATCCGGAGGGATGAGCTACCCAGGTAGGGCATGGAAACACTCACACGATTAGTGAGATAATTATGGCAACAAAAATGGTTAACTCTATGAAGTGAGCTTCTCAGCCCATGGAGGAGCTAAGCCACAATGAAGAAAAATCTCCACATCCACTTCTCTTCACCTCAAATCAACCCAATCACAAACACTACGATTGCAAGACGCACACAACACTAATGCTATCATGCGACACACTAATTGCAAACACACACATAGATCTATTGAGCACCATACTCCAATCAAACCTACATGCACACACAAGCAAAAGAGGGCAATCACACAAGATTAGAGAGGGATTAACCACTAATTAGTTAAGGTCTAGCTAATCTAAGCATCATATGCAATCATAAGAAGCATGAGAGAGGCATAGTGAAAGAGAATGAATCATTGATTAGTGTTAATCAAGTCTCATGAGCAAGGAGAAGCTCAAGGACTCCATAGCAACACACCTCAAGAGCTCTCACCAAAGAGTGCTCTCAACAAATGAGCTTGAGAACCCTAATTTCTTCTACACACTACTTTGTATACCTAGGGTAAAAATATGCAATGTGCGAACGCTCAAGGCCTTTAGGGCTCCACCACTTACTGAATCTGCTACCTAGACACACTAACTGACATGTTCTTTACAGCTTGGAGCTCCCATTGAGCACGTAGCACATTAAAATATTACAATGGCTTGAAATAAATTGGGAATTTACAATATGTGACCATTTTGGGAAAACATGAAAAATGTGTAACTCCAATCTTTACTTCTTCTTCATGTTGATCTTCGATGTGCATTCGTACGTCTTCGGTCTTTAGCAGCGTCACCCCTTTGGGAGCTTAGTTTATATTGCTCCTTAATTTCTCCCTTAACTACCTTTATCCGGCTCCCACCAGCCCTCTTTCTCTATTTTTTTCTCTTCATTTGGTCCAGCTTCCACCTTGCCCTTTGTCCTAGCTTGCACTTGCTCGGTCTTTGCTCTTGCTTTGAAGTGGGCCCCTTGCCCTCTTGCACTCGGTCCACGTGGAGGCCTTCCTCGGGCTCTTTCTCCTCCCTTTTCTTGGGATTCCCCCCCCCCCCCCCTTGACCATCGTGGGACACCCGTCTTTGCTCACCTTTGACCGCCCGGCATTTCTCCCTCTCTGGCTCACTTCCCTCCTACAGGAACCTCCCCTTTGCATTAGACCTTCTAGCTTGCCTGGCTCTTCCTTGATCCCTGTGGGATGCACCCCTCCTCCCGCAAGGGGGAGGCAATAGCAATATCGCTATTTCCCTCCCTTATTGCCCTCTCTGTCTCAAAAAACTTGGAGCCCAATTGGGCTACAGGACCCTCCGCTCCGGGCGGCCACGTCATCAATCAGCCACACACGCACGCGCACCGTTGACGCCACCTCCATCCTTCCAAAAGCCGCCGGCATTTACGCCTTGCGCCGCCAGGCACACGCTCACGCAACGCCCCAACAAGATCCGCCATAGCTCGCAGCTCCAAGGAGCTCTCGCCCCATATATGTCCAAGAGAGGCGCACACCTCAGCCTTTATACCCTTATACCCCATACCGCAACCTCCCATGTGGAAATTTTGTAGTGCCACATGGCGAGCAAGGGCCGTCCTCCCCTCCTAGGCCCTTGATTTTCCAAGTTCTTTCCCCCAAACCATGTATTTAAGAAAATTTTGGTGTCTCCCTTCCGCGGCTGTCATGTCTTGCCTGATGATCGGAACCTCGTGCCGCCGAGCCGTGTTGGATCCTCATCAAGTCGGCCCCTGGCCATGCAAACCTCACCATATTCTGGCTCCTCTGAACTCGCTATCCAAGGCCACAAAAATCAAAGAAATTATCTACAAATTTTCCACCGCCAAATGCCCCCAACTTTATCCTGTTGTATCTCGCTAACCAAGTATTCGATTGACGCGCCGTCGATTCCTGCCAACTCCATATGAAGCATACTATCACCAAGAACCTTGACAAGGTCGAAACGATGCAAGATGGTGCATCCTCCAATGCGGGCAAGTGGGCTCAAACCTACCCCCTGGAAAATCTTCAACTGGTCATAACTTGCTAACCAGAGCTCCGATTCGCAATCCGAGAAAACAAGCACGCTCCATAATTTGAGCTCTACACATGCATCCACTAACATCAGCTTGGGCCACCTGTCCCCGGCTGCCATGCCCATCGGGGATCTGCTACACACTCTATCTTTGAACTGCAATATCTTGAGCACCGGAGCTCCGTTTGACGAGCCGTCAGGACCAGCTTCTAGAGCACATCAAACACTACACTCTAGGACACTGAGTTGGCATTTTGGATACCTTCATCTGCTATCCTAGTTGAGTCAACTTAGAGCTTCCTTGGCCTAAAAATCCGCTTCAGACATACTTTTCCGCTATCCTTTGGCTGCCAAGGTCCTTGGAACCTACCCTAGCCTTCTGCACTGCACCTGGCTGCTGCCTCTGCCTAGCATAGATCACCTCCCCCCAGCTTAGACCAACTTTGGCTGCACCAACGTTTGAAGCTAAATTTTTTAACTCTACTGCTCGCATGCCTTGCATGCTAGTGCATGTGACCTTGCTTGAACCCGCTTGCAAAAATTTCCAATTGTTGTCATTGCCGACTTCTTTCTTTTTGCGTGGCCATTGCATGCTGCCCTATCGGGTTTTCATAGCCCTCCCATACCCCTTTGCTTTAGCCGAGCTTGGCCCCCTTGGTGCTCATCCCGGGTGGGAACGACCCTTGGCCAATATAAAGAGCCACTTAGGGATTCTAGTGTGAAACTGTTTGAACAAGCCTATGGCAAGCAATAGACGACAAGGAAGATCTATGCAGGGAGGCAACGGCACTTGAAGTTGATGTCGAGGGGAGACGTGCTTCAAACGATAAATTCCCTACAGGGTGGTGCGCACACACCAAGTCAATTTGCAAGCGGTTTTGTTGTGCTCGCTTGGTTCTACCCTTCCTTGCAAGTGGCCAATCATGTAGATGTTCTTTGTTCCATCATCAAGCCCCACCTAAGGCTGGATTCTCATCGGCATAGCAGCTTGAGGATGCGAGAGAGAGAGTGTTGAGCCAGCAGAGGATCACACCCACATTTTTGCTCACACTCATCATTTTGTAACCATTGATTGTAATAAATGTCTTTCCGACATTAATTTTGATTTGAGCCATTCATGAAGTAACGGGACTCAATTGAGTTTCTAGCTTGTAATCCCGAAGTAATTTCACTTGCTGATGTAATTAGTTAAAGATGTTCTCACCTCCAAGGCTGAGGTATATAAGCCAAAGTTTTTGTAACCTAAAGGATTCAGATTATTAATCAAAGTGGGTTTTTGAGCGTCGTGACTGTGTCTGAGAGAGAGTGAGAGAGAGAGAGTCTTATCTACTTGCTACGCGAGCTACGGAGCCGCCATTGGAGAAGCGACACCGCCATTGTGTTAGCAACGGCGAGAGCTACGCACAGATACCAAGAGTGCGCGCTATCGGCTTCTATGTGTGGTAAGTTCCTACGAGCTTCGGTGTGAGTTTTCTTCCAACTCGTGTGTCGGAATGGAGCGTGCAACATATCTATAGAACCACAACGAGAAGAGCTACACATTAGTACCATCGGGGTCAAGTTTCGATCACCTATATTTTTCGACCTGTCTTCATACGCGTTTACCGCACGGAGTGGTTATAGGTTGATTTTGCAGTTCAAGTCTTTAGGGTGTTGTTCTTACCTAGTGTATAGACTTCCCCTTGAGTTTGAGATCGATTCAATGATTCTAGATCTTGTTTCGTATAGCATTCGTTCGTAGTACGGATTTCAATCACTTGCGTATTTTAGAACTTAGATTTGATTTCCTTAGTAGTGATTGTCATTAGAAGGTCGAGTAGGTGATTTGACACCCACCTAGTTGTTTCCATGCGCCTGCGGGTCAAGCTCCGTCCTCGTCTGACAAATTCTGTTGTTGGTTGAGTTCTTGCTATTTAGCTTCCGCTAGCGACGTAACCGCCTTAACATTTGGCGCCGCTGCCGGGAACGAGAGCCCTAAGTAGGTGACCTTAGACTAATCCTACGAGGTGAGTCGTATAAACTACTTTGTATACTTTAGTTAGAAAAGATCTAGGAGTGGTGGACTCCGAAGATCTCGAGAGATACTAGGAAGTGGGGTATTCTTGGGTCTTCCGTGTTGACAGTATTTTTAGTTTAGCTTAGATTTGTTTGTTGTTTTGTTGGTGTTGAGTAGTTGTTGATAGAAGAAGAATTTGCTAGTCCGTGAGTGACAGTGGATCTCTTTAAAATCAAAATTACCAAACCCATTTTATGATTAGGAATAGCTTAGGTAGGACTTCATTTGATCCTGATCTAGAGCTAGTAATCATTGGAGTATTTGCTTGATATGGTTGATTGCATGTTAGATCACTAAACCGTCGAGTTAGTAGTGAAACTTGCAATAAACAAAAGTCAGAGAAATTTTCTGTGTATCTTGGAGCTATTGAGCACTTGAGAAACCTTTGGGAAGGATTCTGTGCCAATAAACTGGAAATCTGCAACTTTAGACATCATACGCGTATGATGTCTAAATGACCAAACAGAGACCAAAACAGAAATTTTGACTTTACCAGAGTGTTCAAAAGGGGGGTTATACCCTAATTTCAACTTAAAACAAGAGCATTAACACTCAAAGAAACCCAAAAAGACAAGCAGGAGTCCAAGAAACGCAAAGAATAGGAAATTTTGGATTCAGATCTTGTTTTTACATTCAAACCTAACAAAAACACTTGAAACTCAATTATAAACATTGGAGAAGGCTTAAAACCAAAAATAGTCAAAATCTGGGACAAAAGACGTCATACGCGTATAATGTCTTTTAGCACATCCATTGCTTATTTTTGATATCTGACCTGACAAAATTGTTACAAACACTGTAGAAAGCATAAATATCAAGTCTTGACCCAAATTGATGAAAAAGACATCATACACGTATGATGTCTTTCACCTAATTTTGGACATATTTTGATACTTTGCCAACACAGATCCATTGTAATAGCTGTCTAGAGGTTATATTTCAAGTTTCATCCCATTTGGATCACAATTGACCCAAAACAAGTCAAAAGCGGAAAATTGCCAAGAAAAGCCTAAACTAGCCATAACTTGCTCAAACAGAGTTCAAACTGAATTTTGTGAGTGGACAGAGCATAAGGGGGCTACTGAGAGTGAGCATAACCAAAATAGTCCAAATCTGTGAAAAAGACATCATATGCGTATAATGTCTTTTTCAGCATAACTGCAACAAAATTCTCACTTGATGAAACAGAAGTTGTCCAACTGACAAGATTAAACAATTGACCAAGTATCAATCAGTTTGGATCAATTCCGACCACAAAAACTTGGGAAAACAAATTGTCGAGACGGAAAAGTTAAAGTCCTTTAGGGGAATTGATGAATTTGAGATCGGGCAGGAATCTCCAGAATAACCAACCAAAACAAGGGGAACAAGCAAGTGTCATATTAACCGAGGGAAGTGTAAACCAAAGTTGGGTGCAACCATTAGAGCCGATCTTTGAAGGAAGTGTTTCTGATACTTCTTTGGAGAGATCTTACGAGATTTTCACCGAACACTTGGAACACTTGAACCTGAACAACAGAGAAAATATGGCAGCAGGATCATCAAACCCTTCCGCCACAATGAAGCTATTGTTTATAAATTACCAGTACGACAATGAGCAAGGTGCCAAGATCTACAAAGATGGAATGGACCGCTATTGTGTAAAGATAGAAGAGAGACCTAGTGAGTTCAAGGACTTAGTGCCTGTGAGCTATAGCGGAGATAGATATCTAGATGACGAGGGGACCATGTACTTGGTAGTCCTAAACCCTAACATTGTGGACAAGTGGGGATTGATGGGCACCAAAGCCAAAGTAGATGAAGAACTTGAGAAGAAAGCACCAATAATGAACTTCCCTGATGCGAGGTTAAGAAGAGAGAATGAAACTACAAGGATCAACACTGATAACATCTATGTGGGGCTATACAAATATAATAATGGGGAGCAAGATCTCTATTATAGATGTGAAGAACCCTACACTGGAGAGTTGATAGACCAAAAAAGACTTTATGTCTTTACCTACACAGAGGGATCGGAAGTGAAAATTGCCGCTTACGACAAGTATGGGAGGCAATACTCAACAATGGGCAAGAAAGAATTAGAAGGATATACATACTTTGGGGGACCACTACATCAGTATTATGTTACTTCTAGCTCACAAAGATCAGCACCAACAAATGGAGTGCAAAACCCAATGACGACAGGAGGACAAAGAACTCAGGCTGCTGACTCTTTCAGTCAACCTCAGTACTCGAAGCCCGGACCAATGGGATCATTACATTCCAGAGATTCAATGGATACGAATCGAGGTAGTGCAATTCCAATCCCCACGTATACCACTCCAGGTCCAAGGTTCGAAGCGGAACCATCACATTTACCTCCTAGTAGTAGATTCAGGGCAGGGGAACTGACAAGGGTAACCCATGAAGTCCATGATGCTAGAGAAAGCTTTAGCCGGGACACAGGAGCAATGAGATTGGTAGCAGACCATAGACGTATGAGACCATCTCAAGTAGCCAAGTGTATGCCAAAGAAGTATGGTGGTTCAAGAGATCCGTATGCACATGTGTCACTCTTTAAGCAAGTCTTAAGAGCTGAGCAGATAACCGATTTCCATACACAATACGAGGGATTTGGTCTTACTCTAGAAGGTACGGCATTGACATGGTTTCAACCACTGAACATAGGGGGATTCCATGACATTGACCATTTGCTAAGAGAGTTTGCTGAGGAATTCTCAAAACGAGGGATTAAGCACAATACGGTCTCACAAATATATGCTTTTAAACAGAGAGAATACGAAAAAGTGAAGGAAGCTTCACTTCGTTTCAAACAATACATTGAGAGATGTCCAGTACGTGAACGACCACAAGATGACAGACTATCTGTTCTCTTTATTGAGGGATTGAGAAATGACACTCTCAAGAAGGACTTGCACTTGAAAGCTTGTACAAGTTTCGAGCAAGTAACGAGAGAAGCATTGTACTTAGTGGATAACTGTATGGTTTATGGAGAGGTGTCAGCGGATACAGATTTTGCATCCAGTAGCTCTTCCTCCGTAGCGAGCGAGACTACCACTAAAAAGAATGTTCAAACAACAACCATGCCAAATGTAGAGCAAATGATAGAAGAGGCTCTAAAAAGGATGGCACCATACCAAAAACCATTGCCAAAAACACTGAAATGGTGTGCTATTGAACAAAAATGGACAAACCATCCAACAGAGGAGTGCTATTACAACAAAGGGTATGTAAGGGAGCGTCAATATGCACCTCCTGCTCAATTAGCACCACCTCAGGTACATCCACTACCTCGATACCCAACGAGAAATGTACCAGGACCTATGGGGATGGAAAGGCAACCGGTATTGGGACAACAACTGCCTTTACCAGGAGCAAGACCAGTGGGCATTAGATATGCACCAACCTTAGAGAATCAGGAAGAACAAGCCTTAGTGCCTGTTCAAGCCTATCATGAAGAATCTGGTGCACACATGTCTCCAACTCTGTATTACCCACCAGAAGAACCCAAACAACCAGAACCATGGGGCATGATTGGGAATGTTGGAATACCAACAGTTACAAGTGCTTCTGATGAAGAGAGATACAATTTGGACGCAAGAACATTGATGTTCATAGCTCATGGAGGGTTAACAGGACAAAGACCATCCTATCCACAAAGGACGAATCAAATGGGACCAAGACCAGCACTAGGACCCTGTTACAAGTGTGGAGATGACCATCTGATGAGTGTTTGACCACATACGGAAATCATTAGAATTAACGCTTATTGCACTGAGTGTGGGGTTACTCACTTCATTGAGGATTGTTCAAAGAATCCAAACAAAGTGCAAAAGACGACATTGAATATGCTAGAAACTATTCCTACCAGCAGTGGGTCTGAAAATGAAACTCTGATACCAATGAAGACGCTATTCTAGCTGAGGAACTAAAGCGAACTAAAGATAGATTAGAAAAACTTGAGAGTCAAAACGGGAAACGAGAGATGAGCCCGGAAAGAACGAAACAAAAGAGTATCAAAGAAACAACGAGCTTAAGCTCAGGGGGATCAGTGCTAGTTGACAAAGTATACGAACCATTGGACGCACTGATGAGAGCTTACGAAGCTAGGTTAAAGAACAACCAAACACAAGAACAGAGGTGGATGACATACCCAAACGTGGAATTGGAAAAGCAGAGACTTGAAATGTGCCAGAGAATGATCAAGACTGCACAAGCCTTATTAGAACCACCAAGAGAAACAATGAATTGTGGAACGGAAAACCCAATTCAGCAAGAGACTATCATATCACGGGTAGCTGAACAGACTCACAGTGCACAAAAGTCTGAAGATACACACAAGGATGACCGCATAGTATTGAACACAACCGATCAGGAGATAGAGAGTTTTCATCCGGTCATACAGAGGATTTACGGAAGAGACGAGGATTACAATGAATTTTGGAAACAAGTGAGAGAGGCAAACTTTGCAAACGAGCTAAGTTGCCAAGCTAATCAGACAAATTGGGAAAAGGACATCAGGAATCCTCCCATAGTGGAATTTGAGGCAGGATCTCAAGTGGACTTGGATCTGCAATCTGACTGGGGAGATGGGGGCTCTGTTAGAACAATGGAAAGCAAACCTCATTCACTAAATACCTTACCTTCATACTTAGGAGAGTATGAAGCAAAATCCGAGATTAGAGCACTTCCCTCACGAAGAATCTCATCAGAAAAAGTCATGGACTCGCAAGGATTGATAGAGATCTTGTCAACACCAGTGACATGCACTATCACTCTAGCTGAGCTTTTGAGGCTAAGACCACATATGTGGACCACTATAGGAAAATGCTTGGAGAAATTTGGGATAAAAGACCCAACATCGAGACTGCAAGAGGGTATACAAGCGCTGAGCAAACCACAAAAGAACGCTAAGCCTGTACCCTTAAACAAAGTCGGAGAGTATTGCGAAGGTGAAGAGGGGAATACAACCTTACCAGTTGAATTCCAAGGAGTGAACAGGATGGCAATACTAGACAGCGGAGCTGGGGTAGCCATTGCTACAAAAGAAATCTGGAAAAAAATGGGGGAAACCAGCAATAAGGAAGACTAGGTTGAAACTCCAATTAGCAGATGGACACATGGAGAAACCTATGGGGTTATTAGAGAAAGTCGTAGTGACTTCTTGCGGCATTGAATACGAACATACTTTTGCTATTGTCGATTTTGGCAAGGAGAATAACTATGATATCATACTGGGAAGACCATTCATGAGACAATTGAAAATGGTCCAGGATTGGGGCTACGATCACATATACCTGAGAAATATGGAAACCACTACACGTGTGAACCTGAGAGACCATAGCTACAAAGATGTGAACCGAACACCGGTAGAGGAGTTTGATTCAGCTACTTTGGCGGGATCCGAATTTCCAGCTTGGTTAGGTAAGCCCAAGGAGTTATGGATGTGTGGAGCCTCGAAATGTGGAAGTCTGAGGCGAGAAGAATATGTTTTAGAAAGGGCTATCGAAGATGAAACTTATAAAGGAGAACCCTTTCCAGAGGACACGCTTGAACCATTAGAATGGACACACATTCTAGCAACCCTAGATGTTTGTGCAATTTCGGATGGTCCCACAACAAAATTTTGAGACAAGGACGGGTACGACGTGGTTCCGTACTTCATGCTGAGAACTACACTCGAAAAAGAAACTGAAAAGAACGATACACTGGAAAAGGAAGATGAAGAAGAGGTGTTTCACGACATTCCCGATCATCCAGAGTGGGGAAATGAAGCAGACAAAGAGTCAACGGACAATTCAAGCGGAAACGAAGAAACTATAACGGATGTCAGATTTTATGATTTTCCGAACCAAACTAAACAACGCCAGAAACGCTATAGAGCAAAGAGAAAAACAAAGGGGGTTAGAACCAATCCGATGCCTAGAATAAGAGGAAAAAATCAATTCCTAATGCTAGTAAAGGCGGAAGATTGTGTTAAGGACAAGATTTCTGGAAGAATGAGAGGCAATGATCAAAAGAGCTTACGAAAAGACAAAAGAAGCTCAAGAAATCAAGTTCAAAGGAATGAAACGAAAACTGAAACAGAAAAATTAGAAAAGAACAAGCGCAATAGAGAACACACGGAGTCCAAGTTAGAACGTAGAAACAAGTACAGAGAGCTCAAGAAAACTCTGAAAGAAGTTTGGACGACAGAAATTGAGAGTGGAGAGGACGAAAACGCCAAAATCAAGGAAAACATGGATGTTTACTCTCACTACAGGAAATTCACAATTGAGGATAGGAAGGTGGTATTAACCCAACCTACTCGAGAGAGAAGGGAGAACGAATCTTATGACGGACCGGAGGATGCAAAAAAAGTGGATTTAGCAGCTCCAGGTGAGACACCTAGACCGGTGTACATAGCCACAGATTTGTCTCCAAGCGAGGAAGAGAGACTTTTGAGTCTTCTCAGAGAGTACAGGGATGTGTTTGCATGGTCTTATAAGGACTTAAAGGGAGTTGACCCATAGATATACCAACACACAATCCCACTAAAACAAGATACAAAGCCTAGCAGACAGAGACCATACACATATAATGATACGTTTGCTAAGCGAATCAAAGAAGAGATAGATAAGCTAATGGAAGCTGAATTCATATACGAGATTGAACACACCGATTGGGTATCTCCAATTGTGGTGGTACCAAAGAAGAACGGAAAACTCCGAGTGTGTGTCAACTTAAAGAAAGTGAATGCTGCAACAATCAGGGACAATTATCCCCTGCCGATAACTGATCATGTTCTAGAGCGTGTATCAGGGAAAACAGCATACTCCTTTCTTGATGGTTTTTCAGGATATAACCAGCTAGCCATAGCACCGACAGATCAACATAAAACAGCTTTTGCAATGGAGTGGGAAATTTATGCTTATCGGGTTATGCCTTTTGGTCTAACCAATGCTCCTGCAACCTTCCAGAGGCTGATGACGCATGTGTTGGAATTAGGGTTGCAGAGAAACACACACAGCTTGGAGAAGACGAAGGAAGCTCAAGGCACACAATAGAGAGTGTGTTACTTAGTGTGCAATGAAAAGATAGATAGCCCTAGAGTGATGGGCGTATATACAATGCACAGGGGAAAAAACCTCCTAAAGAGGGAAAAAATGCCCCGGCGGTCCTAGTGTGTTCACACACATCACTACCACATGTATATGGTAACAAATCCCCCTTGGAGTGATGCGGGGAACGAGAGCTGGCACATGAGTAAAGGGAAGTGCCAAGCCCTGAGGACAGGATCAGTCCACAAAGGGGAGTAAGCCCAAAGCTTTGTGGAAAGCTTCAAGCTTCTCACGAGACAATGCCTTTGTGAAAAGATCTGCAAGGTTGTCCTGTGTTGGCACATAAGCCAAGCTGATCTCTCCTGCTGAGAGCCTCTCCCTGACATAGTGGTAATGCGCCTCAATGTGCTTTGTGCGAGCATGAAAAACTGGGTTCCTCGCAACTGCCAATGCGCTTTGACTGTCAGTGTAGATAGTGTTGGCAGTGTCCTGTCCAACACCCAAGTCAGCCATAAGGCGTCTGAGCCATACACACTCAACCGTAGCTGTGAAGACTGCCCTATACTCAGCCTCACAACTCGAAGTGGCCACAGTAGGTTGCTTCTTGCTCAACCATGATATACATGAACTGCCAAGCATGAAACAAAAACCACTTGTGGACACTCGCGTGTCAAAACAACCAGCCCAATCTGAGTCCGAAAAAGCATGTAAGTCTGGCGGCAATGATCCCCCCTTGGGATAAAACAAGCCAAGATGTAAAGTGCCACTAAGGTAGTGGAAAATCCTCTTGACAGCCTGCCAATGCTTAGACCCTGGGCTATGCATAAATCTGCTGACCTGCGAGACTGCAAACTGAATATCTGGCCTCGTGTTGCATACATAAATGAGGCAGCCAACAGCAGTTTGGTAAAGAGTGACATCAGCAGGATCGCCAGCATCATGTAGACTCAACTTCAAACCTGATTCCATGGGAGTGGCAATAGGTTTGCAATCCTCAAGTCCAAACTTACATAGCAATGTCTCTATGTAACTTTTCTGACACAAGGCAATGCCACCATCACACTGCTTAAACTGTATACCCAAGTAATGATGCAACAACCCCAAATCTTTCATCTTGAAAGTAGCATTCAAATCAGCCTTAAATTCAGCAATATGTCTCTCATTTGGTCCAGTGATCAGCAAATCATCAACATAAAGAACCACAATGAGAAATACATCATCCTCACGCTTTACATACAATGTGCTTTCTGTTGGACTGTTACGAAAGCCTCGTTTAACCAAATGAGTGTCAGCTTTCTCATACCAAGCACGAGGAGATTGCTTCAACCCATACAAAGCTTTCTTACATTTGCACACTTTGTCCTCTTGTCCTTTTATGACAAAACCGCGAGGCTGCGTTACATAAACTTCCTCAAATATGTCACCATTCAAGAAAGCAGTAACAATGTCTGATTGATGTACATCCCAACCAAAATGAGCTGCCAATGCACATAGAAAACGCACAGTAGTCATACGACAAGTGGGAGCAAAAGTCTCTTCATAATCTATGCCTTTTTGTTGTGCATAACCCTTTGCAACAAGTCGAGCCTTATGGCGATCGATCTCACCATCCGGCTTGCGTTTCAACTTGTAAACCCACTTCGTACCAATGGCCTTTTTGCCAGGAGGCAAATCACATAAAGTCCATGTGTCATTCTCTATAAGTGCATCATATTCTGATTTCATGGCAGCAATCCAATTTTCTGAATTCTGTGCTTCATCAAAAGACAGAGGCTCCTCAACATCATGTAAACTAGACACAACCAAAGCATAACAATCTGATGCATAAGATGCATGGCGAGAGCCTGAACGAGTACGACTAGATAAAGGTGCATCCAATTTACTGTCACGCAAAGTGTGCACCAGCCATTTTGGCATACCTCTAGCCTGCTCATTTTCAGCCCTTTCCTCATCAAGTACATCATGTACATCTGCATCAGTAATAGGCTGTTCTAAAACATTTTCAGAAACCCCCATAGGCTGTACATTTGCCTCATTGGAACTTACATTCGTATTTCCACCACTGAAAAGAGGCAACAAAGTGTCATAAATGTCCTGTGAGCTTACATTACTGTCTCTAGTACATGACAGCAAGGGCTGAACAGAGTCTTCCACAAACACTACATCTCGTGAAACCAGAATACGTTTTGTTTGCGGATGATACAACCTGTAACCATTGCTTTCAGCACTATAACCAACAAAAATACATTTGACAGCCTTATCATCCAATTTTCTGCGCTGCACTTGTGGCACCAAAGCATATGCCAAACAGCCAAAAACACGCATGTGCTCAATAGAAGGTTTTCTATCATGCCATGCTTCATATGGAGTAATAGACTGCAAAGCTTTCGTAGGACACCTGTTAAGTACATAAGTGGCACACATGATGGCCTCAAGCCAAAAAGAATGCGGCAAAGCTTGACTTTTGACCATACATCGTGCCATTTCCGTTAGTGACCTGTTTTTCCTCTCAGCAACACCATTTTGCTGAGGTGTATAAGGCACTGTACATTGGTGTTTTATTCCACGACTAGCCAGAAATGCATTAAATTCATGAGACATATACTCCCCCCCTCGATCGGAACGGAGGGTGCCCATGGTACATTTTGAGACATTTTCAGCCATAGCCAAAAATTGTTTGAAGCACATAAAAACTTCGGACTTCGCTTTAAGCGGAAATACCCATGCATGCCTGGAGTAATCATCAATGAAAGTCACGAAGTACAGGTAATTGCCCAAGGACGGAGTTTGCATGGACCCACAAACATCACTATGCACAAGCTACAACCTGCATGTGGCCCTAACTGAACCATCCTTTGGAAACTTAGAACGCTGCATTTTACCCAGAATACAGCCTTCACAAACATGTTTGACAGGTGCTTCAAGAGGCGGCAAAGAAGCAACCATATCAGATTTCTGCAAACGCAGCAAACTGGCAAAATTCAGATGACCAAAACGTGCATGGCAAAGTTTTGCATCTGAAATAGCCCTTGAATCTGCAACAGCATTTGCAAAATTTTGTCCACACTTGTCATACAAAGTGAGCTTATACAGCCCACGGCACAAAAGCCCAGATGCAACAATTTCATCACCAAAACTGAGATCATGAATTGTACATCTGTCATCCACAAATTTGACTACAAGTCCAAGTCTAGCAAGTGCGGATACAGACAAGAGATTCTTCTTGATCCCAGGTACATAAAGTGCATCAACAAGTGTGAAGGAACTGCCATTAGCAGCAGTGAGCACAATCTTTCCAACTCCCTGAACTGGATAAGAGGCGTTGTTGGCACAAGTGACTGAATTCCCATGAGGGACAGACTCGAGAGAGGTAAACAATTCACGATGTGAGGTAATGTGCTTTGTAGCACCACTGTCGAAATACCACACATGTGAATCTGCAGCAACTGACAAGCATGCATCATGGACAGCAGGATTGTAAGTGCACTCTGCGCTAAAAGCCCATTCTGCATCAACATCAGCATCACAATCTCCTTTCACAGAAGACTCAACAATGGCTGCATTTGTAGTGGAACCAGCATTTGCAGTGGAAACACCCTCTTTCTTCTTAGCCTCTTTGGCCTTCAACTTAGGACACGACTTGATCAAGTGATCATTGGCTTTACAATAATGGCAACGCATCTTCTTTTTGCCCTTATCACCAGAATTGCCAGACGAAGTGCTGCCAGCAGAAGCATTAGGAACATAATTTTTGCCACTCGCAGCAGAACCATAAGAAGTGGCTGCATTACTGTTACCACCCTTTCTTTGAGAAGCAATAAAAGCCTGTTCAACTGCATGCTGCCTAGTCCTGTTTTTTCTAGAAAGTGACTCTTGCAACAGCAATGTGCATAATGCATCAAACTTGACAACTTCAGGATTTCCTTGGGTCATCAGTCTCCAAGTACTAGCAAAAGTCTGGTAGGAATCTGGTAAGGCATCAAGAACAGTCTGCACAAGGGAACTGTCCGAAATGACTTCACCTGCAGAAATGAGTTGCTCATTGATATCCTTGACACTAGCAAGGAAAGTGTCCATATCATCTTCCTCATGCATAATCTTCGACTCTAGCTCTTTACGCAGCAAAGCAATTTTAGCCTCATTGCGGCTTGCATAAAGACCTGCTAGAATATCCCAAGCCTGTTTTGCAGATTTTGTTGAACGGATGTGAGGAATAATGGTGCGCTTCACAGACAACGCAATCAATGCATGAGCCTGCGCATCCTTAACATCCCAACGAGCTTGTTCTGTCGTAGGCAAAACAACTCTAACAGCTGCAATCCTTGCAGCAAGACCTGCAACATCCTCAACATCGCCTACATCTTCAGAACCAGGACGTACATCAATGCCCTGCACAATGTTCCAGACACCTTTTGACACAAGAACATGTTGCATCATATAAGCCCACATAGGGTAGTTGTCCCCATCCAACCTGTCCTTAGCAGCAAACATCTTGAACACATCTGTGTTGTTGTTGTCAGCCATGGTAAATGCTGCACCTGATGTGAAAACTGCTCGAAAATAGGAGAAATGGAGCGGGAACAACTTGTGCTATATAGCACAAACCGTAGAAGACTATAAGGCACCTGTTATGCAGAAAACGGCACTGACAGAAAATCTGCACAAAATGACGAAATAGCGTGTGCAGTACTGCCCGTAGTGGAAACGGAGGCCGAAATGAGCTCACTGAAATCGGAGAAAGTGAGCAGGCGTGTGCTGGAGCAGCTGGCGACTAAGCCCGGGAGGACGTGACCTGCTCTGATACCAATTGTTGGAATTAGGGTTGCAGAGAAACACACACAGCTTGGAGAAGACGAAGGAAGCTCAAGGCACACAATAGAGAGTGTGTTACTTAGTGTGCAATGAAAAGATAGATAGCCCTAGAGTGATGGGCGTATATACAATGCACAGGGGAAAAAACCTCCTAAAGAGGGAAAAAATGCCCCGGCGGTCCTAGTGTGTTCACACACATCACTACCACATGTATATGGTAACAGCATGCTTTCAAAGAATACTTAAGGTTGTTTCTAGAAATATACATGGATGACTTATGTGTACATTCTCTTCTGAGAGATGAGCATCTAGAACACCTAAGAAAAGTATTTGAGAAATGTAGGACATATCGCATTTGTCTCAATCCTGAGAAATGTGTGTTTATGGTCCGACAGGGCAGAATTCTGGGACATATTGTCTCACAAAACGGAATATCCACGGATTTAGAGAAGATAAAAGTTATAGTGGATATGCCTAGACCAACAAATGTGAAACAAGTACAGAGCTTTATGGGACATTGCGGATATTATAGACGATTCATTTACATGTACGCTATAATAGGCCAACCACTTTACAGGCTAATACTGAACTTTGAATGGACAGAGGAGTGTCAGGAATCATTCAAGAAATTGAAAGAGGCACTCATTACTGCTCCAGTCTTGAAATCACCAGATTGGGAGAAGATATTCCATGTGCATATAGATGCTTCGGCATATGCAATAGGATGCATTCTGGCTCAGCCAGAAGAAGGAAACATGGATATTCCTATCTGTTACGCCAGGCGACAGCTCAACAATGCAGAGAAGAATTACACCACAACAGAGCGAGAAGGATTAGGAATGATATATGCTGTGAAGAAATTTCGGCATTATCTTCTAGCCAACAAGTTTGTGTTTTTTACGGATCACCAAGCCTTGCTCTACCTAGTGAATAAACCATGCAATACCGGGAGAATAGTGAGATGGTTCATTATCTTACTGGAATTCAACTTCACGGTACTAGTAAAGAAAGGAAAAACACATCTTAGAGTTGATCATCTTTCGCGATTGACGAATGGAGAAGACCCTATAGGAGTAGATGACGACATGACAGACGCGTACTTGTTCAACATAGAAATGATACCGAAGTGGTCTCAAAATGTCGTTAGCTTATTAACCTATGGAGGAGAGTTTGATAGAAGAGAATACAACCAGAAACATATTGCTATTCAGCAATCCAAGAATCTTCAATTGGTTGCAGGAAGGTTGTATCAATTGGAAAATGATCATGTTTTAAGACTATGCATCAATCCTGAGGAATATAATATATATCTGCGCAAAGCACATGTTCAGGAATGTGCATTTCATTGTTCAAGAAGGAACACATATAGGAATTTCTTACAATTGGGAGTCTATTGGCCAGGAATGAAATAAAGCGTACATGAATATGTCACTATATGTATTGTATGTTCATAAAACCGCCAGCAGAGTATTCGACATTATATCAGATAATGATAGCTCCAGAATGGAGTCAGTATATTGTTGAATATCTCACAAATAGAACTTTCCCAAAAGGAACGTCAAAAGCTTGTCAGAAATCTGTAGAGACAGAAGCTAGAGATTACGCTTTAATAGGAGATCAACTCTATAAGAGAGGTAAAGACAACCAGCTTAGGATTTGCGCATCAGAGTCTGAGTATGTGATAATCCTGGAGCAAGCTCATGGAGGAGTAGGTGGAGGCCATTTCTCAGGTGATAAGACAGCAAAACTTGTCTTAGCTGCAGGAATATGGTGGCCAACATTACATATGGACGCTGAGGAATACGTTAAACGGTGTGATGACTGTCAGCGGACCAAAGTACCACTTAAAAGAGATGATATGCCGCGTAGACCAATGATGGGGGCAAGAGCTTTTGCAAAATGGGAGATTGATTATGTCGGACCCATTTCACCTCCTGCATATAAGACTCATGCACAATACATCGTTGTGGCTACAGACTATCTAACAAAGTGGGTCGAAGCAAAGGCAACTCAAAAAGCAGATGCCAGGACCACGGCACAATTTCTATATGAATACGTCTTTGTACGATATCGATTGCCAATAGAAATTGTGAGTGATCGAGGCACACATTTTATAAATGAAGTAATAGAGATCCTTCTAGATGAATTCATGGTAATCCATAGGAAATCAGCCCCGTATCATCCACAAGCAAACGGACAAGCTGAAGCAACAAACAAAACCATATGCACGGTCCTTACGAAGATTGTATCTGAGTCGAGAACTGACTGGGACCAGAAGTTGCATTCAACATTATGGGCATATAGGGTAGCATATAAAACATCAATAGGAACGACCCCATATAACATGGTTTTTGGGCTAAATGCTATCTTACCAATAGAATTCTTGATTTCAACCTTAAGGGTGGCTAAGGATCTAGAGTGGACAGGGCACGAGCTTTCTGATAGAATAGATGACCTGGAAAAGCTAGACGAGCTTCGCCTAAAAGCAGTAGCTTCTATCTACGCTCAAAAAAGGCGACAAAAGGAATTTTTTGAGAAGCATGTGCGGACTAAAGAGTTTAAGGTTGGGGACTATGTCCTAGTTTACACTCTGAAACAGCATGCTAAGAAGCTTAAAAAGCAAGGGATGGGACCTCAGAGTCTGGTGATTAAAGATCTATCACCAAGTGGAGCCGTCAAGCTTGCTACATTAGACGGAGAAGAAATGCCCAATTGGATTAGTGGATGCAGGGTGAAAAAGTATCTTTTGCCGCTAACCCAAGACATGCTTCTCAAAATACATCAAGAAAAGCTGCGTGTCCAGAAAAAGAAAAAGATTGTGGAGGAAGCGCAAGCCGAGGCGAAGGAAAGAATGGAGAAAAGAAGACTACTACGTCAAAAACAGCGCAATGACGGAGAAATACGAATAAACGCAGTCAGTATAACAGAAATGGATAATGACAAAGAAGAACCCATCATTGAATGCAAAGTAGGAACCACCAAATCAAAGCCAGCGCACTATTGGATTCAGGAGCTCAAACTAACCTACTTTCACTAAGTTTGTACAAACAATTGACAAATGACACTAAATTACAAACTACCAAGCAAGAGTTAAAGAGTTACTCTGAGAATTCAATCAAAACTGTCGGATGCACAGTTTTACATATACAGATTAACCAGTATGTGTATCCTCATATGTTTTACGTGGTTGAAGACCAAGCTACACAACATCCATTATTGCTAGGACAACCATGGCAGAAGCAATACAATGCAATGATTGACTGGAGTTCTAAATCAGTGCTTATCAAATACGAAGGTGAAAGTCAATCAGTTAAGTTCACCAAAGGATCAGAGACAACTCCAAAGGAAGAATCCAAGAACAAAGGTAAACAACAACCAGAGAAAAAGAAGAAGAAATGGCAACCAAAAATTTATATACAACTGGATTGCTCTTCGATGAGGAACTCTCAACATTGGATAAGGGAGACAAGTAATAATATAACAGCTCAACCTTGGAAAAAAACGGAGTCAAAGTTGGTATGGAGACCAAAAAAGGTTGTACCAGAGAACACAAAGGTGGAAAACAGAGTCTTCAATACCAGACAACAGAGTGATTCCAGACAATCAAGGACAGTAAAACAGATCTGGATTCCAAAGAAGTTCATGACGGCACAAAGCTATAGCAAGCAAATTTGGATCCCAAGGATTTGTAAACAGGAACTCCCTTCAGTACAATCCACGGAAACTCCTAGGTATTTCCAGGCGAGGAAATCAACACAAAGAACAAAGCAGGTTTCGGTCGCAAAGAGTTTGTGGCAAGCACAAGCGAAGCGGAAGCAGATTTGGATTGTGAAAAAGAACAACAAGGTAAAGAAGAATCCATCTACTGATTCTACTACCGAAGTGCCAAAACCAACCCAAAACCCAACCACCAATCCTTCAATCAAACAAAGAGCAGCTTTGTTGGAAAGACTGTTGTTTCATCGCTCTACAATTGCATTGGGAACTTATGACCAAAACAACTACAATGCTTCGCCCACAGACACTTCATAGTCGTCCAGGAGGACTCAGACTAGGAGGGGGGGGGGTATACAGGTATACAGGAGCTACAAAGCAGCTACAAGCGACAAAAACAAAGAAAAAACAAAAAAATTATATTACAAGGGCAGTGTGTTACATGATTTTGCAATTTTTATGTTTGATTGCGGATATTGATAATATTTATGCCCTTATATACCTTGTTTGGCAACAAGAAGAGATCAAATGATGAATTTGGGTCTCTAGGCGTGTAAATATCATTAAATAAGAGTGTTTTTGGAGCTAAAAAGTGGAAAAAAGTGGTAATCCAAGTCCAAAAATCACAAATAAGTGTATATTCATATATGCAGGGTTACCAGCTATTTATTGTGTATGTTTGGAATTTTTTGGCTTCAATTTTTATGATTTTCTTGATAAAAGTAAAAGAAAAATAAAAAAGCAGGTGAAACGAGATCAGAAAAAAGAAAAAAATAGATGGTGATGATCCTAATGACAAGGGCAACCCATGGTAAAAATTGAGTACAATTCGAGAAAAGTTGCGAAAAGCCCGAAATGACAGAATTTTGGCAAAGTGGACAGATTTCTCAGAAACAGGTCAAACGGAGTCCAAATTGAGAAATTTCAAATCCTAAAGAGTATTTCACGACGAGATAGGAGCACATGTCAAATTTGGTAACAAGTGATCCGGGAAGTCCGAAGTTAAGTATTTTTCACATCACTTTCAAGCTCATTTCCACTATTACCTTCTTGGAGAGAGCAAAGAGCACACAGGAGCATCCAACCTTCTACAGCCTTCTACGACTGCTACGAGAGCTCAGAGGACACCAGACATGAGAGGTAGACTCGTTGCCATAAGCTTTTGATGCTTATCAATAACTTTTGTCGCGAAAACTGACCAAAACCAAGAAACAAGAGCAGACGGGGAATGCGGTAGAATGCTAGGTAGTGGCACAACCGCCTAACCAAACCTTGCAAGAACTTATAGGTGGGTTACCCTAGTATAGAAGATGGGTTTCTAACACTCAAAGCTCGATTAAAAAGACGCTTTCGGGCAACCAAAAGGAGAAAGATGGAGAACGGGGAGCCAAAGTCAAGTTCAACCAAATAGATGGCTTCACAACATATCCAATGAGCTGGATATGCAACTCTCGAGAAGAAAAGTTGAAGAAATTCAACTCCAAGGCAAAAAGACGACTTCGGAGACTGAAATGCCTATAAGGGGGCTTTTTAGCTAAACTGATGACTTTTTAAGTTGAAAACTAGTTAGCAGGGCTTAGGGCACTAGCACAAAGCATTCTTTGCACAAAAAGACCAACATTTCAAGAAAAGACATCATACGCGTATGATGTCTCACAGCATGAATTTCACATCCATTTCAACATTTGAGTGCATAACCTCATTCCACATGTTAATCACATCCTATGAACCAAATATCATGAGAATTGGAGTTAGAAAACCCAAGGAAAACCAAAAAGACGCAAAGTAGGCCATAAAATTGATTTTTGGTCCTAATTTTGTCAAAATAACTCCAAACTCATTGAAACTTTGTAGGATTGTTGATTAACACATCTACAAGCTATCCGGAACCAAAAAGCACCATTTTGACACAAAAGACATCATACGCATATGATGTCTATTTGCACTTACAGAGCCAAAACTGCTCATTTGTCATCATACATCCATTATATATATCTAATACATGCTACATATGAAATTTGGAACCATTTGGTCAAGAGGATCACCCCATTAGCCCAATTGAGGGAAAATCCTTCACCTAAAGCCTATTTTTGGCCCAAATCCAACATACTCAAGTCCAAACCAAGATTTGAGTAGGGACAGTCCTTCACTAGTACATGGGGAGTCCACAGAACCAATTCCATGCAAAATTGATGAAAAAGACATCATACGCGTATGATGTCTCCAGAGCCATTTTTAGCCCAAAATCTATCCAAACTTCATAAATCCACTGAATAAGCCTATCTAAAGCCACATCCAAGCTTATAGAGAAATTTGATCCAAAAATACACTAAAAGACATCATACACGTATAATGTCTCACTATGTGATTTTGGCACCTCAGGGCTTCAACCACCAAACAGAAGTGATCTGCATGCTATTTGAAAGTGAACCACCAAGTTTTATCCAATTTGGATCATAAAATCCAAATCCCTTTCAAAATTTTGCCAAGAGCTGGAACTGGACTAAACTAGCCAAAACTTGACCAAATGGGATCCAAACTCAAATCCAAGCATATGATACTCATGTATACACTATCAGCTACAAGCACAACCAATATGAAGTCATTTTGACACAAAAGACATCATACGCGTATGATGTCTCCAGCATGATTTTGAGCCCATTTTGCATATTTTCTCACCTACCTTGCATCCTTAGGCCCTGAATAGCTCATGTTTCAATTTTCAAGTCATTTGAATAGTTAAAAGCTTCATTTCGGCTTTCAGTACTAAAAAGACGCTAACTTCTGAAATTGGAGTTACAGGATCCATGGATTTCGCCAAGTCATCGGCAACGAAGAGAAAAAGACCGACAATTAAAGATGCTCTTGCATAAGCGGAACCCTTTGACATTACAGAAGAAACCCTCAAGCCAACCAAAACTTGGGTGGGGGAAGCAGTATTGGAGAAAGAGGGAATAAAGATCTACCAGGGGACTTTCAGAGATCCTCAAGGGCAAGCGGTGGATGTATCGATGATCCCACAGGAATTGGTAGATTATAGCAGGTCAGAAGACATCAGCAGGTACCTGGAAAGGGCAGACTTGCACAGTTTCTTCACCTCGAAACCATCAGGTGTGGATACATGAAGAGTGTACGAGTTGGCAACATCCATTCAGAAGGATGGAAAAGCCACATTGACAGCCCTGGATGGAGAGAAAGTAGAAGTACAGATCACTCCACAGCTCATTGCAGACGCATTGAAGCTGCACAACAAAGGGAGCTCGGTCAGGGAAAGAAGGGAGGCCATAGAGGTCTATGAGCCCAAGAAGCAAAATGCAACCTATGGAGATATGGCGGACCCAAGAGCAGCAACCCTTTGCCAACTGTACAACCAATTTCTTCATGTTTGCAGTAAAAGACCGCAAAAGTATACGAAACCACCCCATGCCATTGCGACCACCATCACATGGGCATTAAAGAGCAATATGCCAAAAGAGGTGAATTACGCTCAACACATCCACGAGCAAGTAATTGCCATGCACAACGAGAAGCCAAAGTACATAGGAGGAGCGGAAATTCTGACAAGAATAGCTTATGAAGCTATTGGAGCTAGAGATCAGTGGCCAAAGGTTCCCTCCCAGAATGAGTGGCTTAGAGAAGCCGACGAGGAGGAAGAACAGCCCGAAGTATCCAAGAGGGCATCCACAAGAGCACGCCGGAAACTAGAAGTAGTTTCAGAACCTGCAGAGGATGTGGACGAGCCGCTTAAGAAGAAAGTAAAGAAGAAGGTTGCTCCCAAGCAAACCAAAAGTCAGAAAGCGGCAAGAATGGAAAGACTAGTGGAGCAGTTTAGAGCGGAAAGACCTCTAAAGGGTGACTTTGAAGAAAAGTGGGTGCCATACCCCACTAAAGTCGGAACTAGCTCAGCCAGGCCACATATTGATCAATACGATCAATATATTAAAGCTTATGAGGAGTTAGAGGCTATTCTGGAGCAGCAACCTGTCGAGCCATACACTGAAGAGGAGGTACAGCAATTAAAAGCTGAGCTGAAAAAAGACGACAAGGGGAAAAGGAAAGTAGATGAGTCTACTAAGCCTCAAGAGAAAGATGAGCAAACCGACAAAGGGAAAGCCAAGGAAGCTGAGGATAGATATCCCTCTATGACTGATATACCAATCCCTAAGAAGACGGAAAAAATTGTGGAGGAGACCACAGTAGAGGTGGACACAGATGATTTGGAAAAGCCAGAGGCCGAGACCAAAGAAAAGAAGATAGATCCAGTTCAGCAAAAGAGAAATGATTATGAGGATCTGGTAGAGATAGGATACACCGAAGAAGAGGCCCTTGAGGCAGTTTATGGGATCACCCTACAAAAACAAGATGAACGGAGAGGAACGGAGAAAAAAACAAAGAGTAAAAAAGAAAGTGAAGAGAAACTGGACGAACCGAAAGTAATAGAAGAGCCAAAGCCAGTGGAGGTGGTGGCAGAAAGAGCTTTAGAGTTGACAGATGATGATGAAAAAGACATGCACATGGTGCATGAACTGCTGAGCAAGATAAAAGAAAGGTCCAAGGCAAAGGAAGTAGAGATTGAGACAGCCAAACAAAGGGAAGCGGAGTTGCAGAGAAAATTAGAGAATGCTATGACTGAATCTGAAAGTCATAAAGCATCACTCTATGACGCAGAAAGCGAGAGAGACGGCTTGATACTCCAGCTATCCGAGGCTTCAAGAGAAGTAACAGGTGCACAGGAAGCAAGGGAGCGAATAGAGGATGAGTTGGAGGTGGCCAAGGATGAGCTCATTGAGCTAAGGGAGAGAGTCGAGCTCCAAGAAAGAACAATCACTAGACTCAGGACTACCCCTAGAGCTAGCAGAGCAGGAACCGAACAAGAGGGAGTTATCATACCAGCTTTGGAAGACCAGGTCCTAAGCTTACAAAGAGAGCTGAGATTAGAGCAAGTGCAAAGGTTGCACATTGCGGAGGGATCATTGGCCGCAGAGGAGAGGCTCACATTAGAAAATCAAACACTACGGACAGAGAATGAGGCCCTCCTCAAACAGCTCCAAGATCTACAAGAGCAACAAAGAAGAGAGACAGAGACACCACAAGAAGAATCAGGTGGAGCAGCCATAGAGCTACCAGAAACTGGAGAGGCAACCACAATTGAAGATCCAGCCCAGCCTACCTCATCTACTTGGTGGAGGCACCAAAGGAGATTCGGGAGGATGCAACCTTCTGCCCGGTGCCAAGAGTCAGAAACTGGAAAGAGCATGGCAGGATTGCAGAAAAGAAGCCAAATTGGCTTAATTATCCCAGGATTCCAGGACCAAAGGCAGGAGAGAGAATAGGTAAAGCCTACATGGTGAAAACCCTAACGGGCACCATCAAGCTCTTTACTGGCTCTCCTGACCTTTCGTGTCAGATGCTCAAGAAAATCTGCAGGACTCTCTTAGCTTGCATTGAAGTGTTCGCGCTAGATAAAGCCACGACCTCGAGTCTACTATCGACGGCCGACACAGTGACTGATATGATGTACGATCTTTCATTGCAGCCTTCTCCAAAAGTGTTACACCTCCTATACCAAAGGATTATGTTTTTGCCTAGCTTCCACATGCAAACATTCGAAGAAGCTTTCTACACCGGCTTTTTCACCCACGAAAGCAAAATATTCAGCCCAACCTTGACCATCGGCAACCTACGATACGAATCACATTTACAGATGCAAGACGACAGGACTTTATTGACCAAGCATAAAAGTCATGTCAGGGACGACATGAACGCGGAGGGGGGGAGTGTTGAGCCAGCAGAGGATCACACCCACATTTTTGCTCACACTCATCATTTTGTAACCATTGATTGTAATAAATGTCTTTCCGACATTAATTTTGATTTGAGCCATTCATTAAGTAACGGGACTCAATTAAGTTTCCAGCTTGTAATCCCGAAGTAATTTCACTTGCTGATGTAATTAGTTAGAGATGTTCTCACCTCCAAGGCTGAGGTATATAAGCCAAAGTTTTTGTAACCTAAAGGATTCAGATTATTAATCAAAGTGGGTTTTTGAGCGCCGTGACTGTGTCTGAGAGAGAGTGAGAGAGAGAGAGAGTCTTCTCTACTTGCTACGCGAGCTACGAAGCCGCCATTGGAGAAGCGACACCGCCATTGTGTTAGCAACGGCGAGAGCTACGCACAGATACCAAGAGTGCGCGCTATCGGCTTCTATGTGTGGTAAGTTCCTACGAGCTTCGGTGTGAGTTTTCTTCCAACTCGTGTGTCGGAATGGAGCGTGCAGCATATCTATAGAACCACAACGAGAAGAGCTACACATTAGTACCATTGGGGTCAAGTTTCGATCACCTGTATTTTTCGGCCTGTCTTCATACGCGTTTACCGCATGGAGTGGTTATAGGTTGATTTTGCAGTTCAAGTCTTTAGGGTGTTGTTCTTACCTAGTGTATAGACTTCCCCTTGAGTTTGAGATCGATTCAATGATTCTAGATCTTGTTTCGTATAGCATTCGTTCGTAGTACGGATTTCAGTCACTTGCGTATTTTAGAACTTAGATTTGATTTCCTTAGTAGTGATTGTCATTAGAAGGTCGAGTAGGTGATTTGACACCCACCTAGTTGTTTCCATGTGCCTGCGGGTCAAGCTCCGTCCTCGTCTGACAAATTCTGTTGTTGGTTGAGTTCTCGCTATTTAGCTTCCGCTAGCAGCGTAACCGCCTTAACAGAGAGAGAGAGAGAGAGAGAGAGAGAGAGAGAGAGAGAGAGAGAGAGAGAGAAAGTCCATCCTCCATGTTTTCTTTCCCCCTCCTCCATAGCTGCCCCCTCTCCCCTTAGCTTTGATACCAATCTAAGACCATAGGGGACTTGAACCTACTAATCTCCACCCAACCTCGCTATATATATATATATATATATATATATATATATATATATATATATATATATATATATATATATATATATATATATGCTCCTAGCCGTCCAAACACAACACCCCTTGACCACATGTCCGTCCAGGTCCTTGGCCAGCCCAGTCTTACCCTAGGCATGACATTACTCCTCCCTTCTTGGAGAAGCGTTTTGGTCCTCAAAAAAAAAAGTGGTGTTATATTTATAAGAACACCAATGTTTTTGGTTGTGGCATCCTTCATGGATCTAGAGAGAGAGAGAGAGAGAGAGAGAGAGAGCGACAGAGAGAGAGAGAGAGTCCCTGCAATTGATCGTGCATCATGACCTTACACCATGACTTTCAGATCTTCCATACTGCAGAACTGCCATAGCCTTGTGGAGGTAGAGAGAGAGAGAGAGAGAGAGAGAGAGAGAGAGAGAGAGAGAGAGAGAGCCAAGATAAAGAGATTCCATCCTCCACACTTGCTTTCCTCCTCCTCCATAGATGTCCCCTCTCCTGTGAGCTTTGATACCAATCTAGGACCAGAGGGGACTGGAACATGCAGTTCTCCACCCAGCCTCACTTTATATAGGCTCCTAGCCATCCAAACATAGCACCCCTTGACCGCATGTCTGTCTTGGCCCTTGGTCAACCCGATCTTACCCTAGGCATGACAACACTCCCCCTTGGAGAAGCGTTTTGGTTCTTAAAAAACAAGAGTGGTGTTATCTTTATAAAGAACACTAATGTTTTAGGCAATGGCATCCTTCATGGATCCAGCTTTCCATTTGGTTGGAACATGGTTCAACAGGAGGTTCAATGAATTCAAGAAGAGAATCTTGATTTTCCACATTTTTGTCCCTTTGCAACTTGCCTATATCCACCAGCACAGCGTGTAGACTCCATTTAGAACTCACTTGAGTATGCGAAACCAGTTATCATAACTGAGATGTATCTAAACGAGTACCTCTTTTCATTTTCCATGAAAGTAAATGACTGATGTAATTCATCAGCAAAGTATAACTCCTTGACTTAATATGATTCTTCATCAATAAACAACCCCACCATAACCGGTGTTCAAGGTTGAGAACCTGATTTAAACATGAAGAAGCTAAACTTAGTCGCAACTTGCGTTGTCTCATGGTAAGCAAACTCCAAGTAGAGAGATATTCTTTCTATTTAGGTTGCTTGGTGCCAACGTATGCACTTAGCATATCCTTTAGCACAAGATTAACACTTGTTCATTGATTATCCTCTCTAGATAACTAACAATACTGAGGTGTGTTTCCTTACCGTTTACAAACAATCCTCCAAGATGATTGGCAAACAAGGATCACAATTCCTTGCAATATTGTTGATTAATCCTTTTTTTTGGGGGAACAACCATCTTGGTTGACTGTAGTGAGTTGAACTTCAAGCACCCAAATCGAGCCATGACCTCTATTGGTGATTGATAGATCTACAATTCATCTCATAAAAATAGTGCACATAGAGTGCAAAATGCTTTAGAAGCTAATAATGTCATCAATGTGCATGGTGCTCCAAATCAGCCTTTGCTAAACACTAGGGCCCATAACACCTAGTGTGCATGCATTTAGCAAAAAACAAATCCAAACCTACATATCCATAACCGTACTTGCCAATGCTTATGGCTAATGTTATGCTCACGGCTCACGAGAAAAGAACTAAATACTTTCTACGTGAAAACCATGCCAATATATTCGGACCATAATAGAATATGAAAAGGACTTAGTCGCAACACATAATTCAAATGATGGGCACAGGTGTTTGTCCCAGAGACTCATATTCTCCACATATGAAATATGTCTGAAATAAGGATGTCTAAAGGAAGAACATCCTTGAAGTATGAGAGATACTTGTGTGTGGAGGTAATTATAAACACTCTACGACATGAATGAGAGGGACCCTCCTTATCCTTGCTCAATGCTGGCTACAACACAACTCCATGAGTTCCTAGACCATGTTGCTTTGCTTGTGACAACATGTGTCAAACAAAACTCTACCATGTAGGTCCTTAACTATATAATCCAGAAATGTATCTAGGACACTACATCCCAAAATTCTTTGCTCCTACTACATGACCTTGTCATTTCTCTAAAGAGCAAAGGGATGAAACTACTGAAGCTTATACATCCTAATTGAAAAAATCAATGAAAGCATGTTTTAAAATAAAATAAAACCAAATTGGATGTGTAACTAGAGGTTGAACATATTGTTCACTTACCCATAGTCAAATGCACATGACCAAATCTCCTACCTGAAAAAACCTAGTAACACTAATTGAAAGGTTAGTGAAAATCAAGTCGTATTGTGTTGGTAACCCTGGGTGTTTCCTTTGCAATCCAAACCCCTTGGTTAAAAATCCCTTGGTTAGACTCTATATGAGAACAACTCAAACTAGTAGCCAACGGTGATTGAAGTCAACTTTGGAAGTTGAACTTGTCCACTACCCCTTGGCAGTTTGAGGACTTCTCTCCTTGAAAGTACAAGCGTGAAGGTTGCAAGAATTGACCATCAACAATGTTAGCAGCAAGCTAACACGGATACCATTTTTTGGAGTTCTCATTTTAAAACACTTATTATTTTGATAAATCGAGAATATTGTAACTTCTATTTTCTAGAATAAGCTCTGTAATTAATGAGCCGGGGCTACAAGCTTCCAGATTGTATCAACCAGTCATTACCCATCTTTGGTAGAACTCCCAGATTATTAGTTTTGACCACCAAAAACCTTGGCTAAGGTATAAAGCCAATTTTTATAAGTTATTTTCAAGTTTTGGATAATGAAATACACAGTGTGAGCTAACGATGCTCACTCCTCTCCTTCTCGCGCTTTCTACTCTCTCCCCGGTTGTCAAATTGCAGTTGCATTTGTTGCATTGCAACCGCAAGTAAGAGCTCTATGCATTGACGTGAGAAGTTCACAGTAATTTGTAGCTTTTGGCATCGCCGACCCGTGGCCTAATTTCATCATAACTAGGAATTTACACTTTCAAATTAAAAACTAAGCATAGGTGGGGTATTGGGGCATCATTGCTAAGCATTTAGATGCATTCTGGGTTGAAAACGACTAGGTCAAAAATCCACTACTGTTAATAATCGCGATTTTGGAACTTGACCTAAAGTGGGATTCGAAACCATAAGCATATGTGCTTAGGTCTTATAACCATGTCCTAGAAGTTTCGTTACGTTTGGATGTCATTTGATGTTGTAATGGATGTGATTTGTTTGTCGATGAGCGATTGGCTTTTGGTGATTTCAGTCACTCAAGTGTAGCTTGGGTTAGATGCGAGTTATTAGTTGTTTCCGAGAGATTGACAACCTCTTGTATCCTCTATGCACTAGGCGAGTCAGCTTCGTCCCATGGATTGACAATTTAATCGTGGTTCTCGCTAATACTGCAATGAGATAGGATGGTGAGGTTAGACATGCGTCCCACATTTGGCGCCACTGCCGGGGATCGAAGAGACCTAAACTAAGAAAAAACACGAGCGTCTTGTGAAGTAATCCTTTAACTTCCTGTAGGATCACCTAGAGTTCAAAACTTTCTTTTAGAAATCGCATAACTTAAGATTGTCATCTTTTGCTGTGTAGAGGTAGCTTGGAAGTAATCGTACTCTTGCTGAGTGTCTTTAGGATTGTAGGATTGTAGAAATAGATTAGGACTTTGAGGATGATTGTAGACGAGACAAGTCTTAAGATCAATGCTTAGAAAACCATAAAAGACAAGAAAACGAGTGTTTGTGGACACTTTCCACAACCCCATTGCATGAGAATATAGGAGTAGGGTAAGTAGGATCCGAGGTGGATTTCAGAACATTGCTCTCTCTCAAAGAATCAAGTGTGAGTTGTCATTGGAAGTTGCAGAATTTCAGGTCTACGGCTAGAAATAGCATGAAAAGACTTCAAACCATTCAATCCGACTAGAGAGTAAGCTTAAAAGTTGTATGAACCAGTTGGTAAGCTCAAGGACATTTCGAGGTAAAAATTTCAAGAGTAGGCCAAAACTCAAATTATTTACTTTTTCTTGACATTTTGGGCCAAATTAAGTTTTGAATTGATTCATAGGCTTAAAATAGCTCATGTAAGGACTGTCTTTGAAAAAATTACAAAAAAGTGTTCATTTCAAGGCTGAAGTTAATAATCGCGATTATTAACTTTTAACTCAGATTTGACCAAGGTTCATACCATTGACTCATTGCATGTGTACAAACAACTTTTGTAAAGGCCCAAAAGATTTGGATCACCAAATTGGTAAAAAACTGGGTAAAAAACTAAAGTTTGTACTGACTTTTTGAATCTTGAGTGTAAATTGGGGAGAAAATTTTCCAAACTTGTTGAAAGTTGATTCATAGGCTTATATTGATGTGATAAAAATGTGTACATACTCATTTGACCAAAAAGATGTAAAAAGTTGCTAGTAGTAAATAATTGCGATTATTTACATTTGCTACATTTTCAACTTTTTTTACTAAGTCAGCATACCACTAGTTTTACCATGTTGTAATATACCCACAAACCAAATTTGGTCAGATCTAGATCCGTGGATTGAAAATTGTGACCAAATTTGCAAAGTTAGTCTGCGGACAGAAAATTGATGACCATTTGACCAAAAATTGTCCAAACATGATGAAACTTTGCTAGAACCTTAACTTGAGGTGCTTAACAGATCTGTGTCAAAGTTGGGACAAAAATTTACCAAAATTTAGCAAAAGTGAATAATCACGATTATTTACATCTGCTTCAAAATTTGATAATTTTGCAAATGTAAGTATACCACAAGGTCAAGCATATCAAGTAGACCCCACAAATCAATTTTGGTGAAATCTGGATCACAAAAGTGAAACTTAAGCCAGATTTTTGAAATCAGAGTCTGCGGACACAAAACAGTTGATAAACTTGAACAGATTTTGTCCAAACTTGTTGAAACTTGTCCACGGACTTTAACAGGTGGTATACTTGCCAAACCAAGCCAAAAAGTGCAAAAAACTAGCAAAAGTAACTAATCACGATTATTTACTACTAGTACCCAGAGACATCCGTTTTGACTTTTGAACTTGTAAAGTGTTAGACCAGCATAATACAAAGCCACCGGGTAATTTTGGGTTCAATCGGATCCGAATTGGTACACGTTCACTCAGTTTCCAAGTTGCAAATTAAACCATTGAATTTTTGCTAAAGTCGAATCTGAAAGTCAATTGCTGGCTCCCATAGCTCGATTTGAAGTGATACACATAGAACAATCACGAGAGTTAGAAAAAACTCCACTGTCTTTATAGAAGAATAGCTAACTTGATCAAACTTGTACAGGAATCAGGTTGCAGACAAGGAATCAATAGTTTGCAAAAAGTTGCAATCGAATCAAGTGGAAATTGACGGCAAGTCAATCCAAAGGTAAGTACTCTAACCAGGGCTTCATAAGTGTATATGAACCTCAGATCTGGTCGTGTACTAGGAAATCAGGGCATACTTAGAGAAACCTCCAATAGAGTATCCATCGAAAAAAGCGTGAATCAAGGCAATTTCTTGCACACAATTCTAGAAGAAGTCTCAACACTTTTTCAGATTCAATATCCGGAATGTCTTCTTACTCGACTCACTCGAAAACCGGAATGATAATGCGCTATAAGCATATACTCTCTTTTTATAAGACTAACTTCCATGGAGCTCAGGTTTACCTGGACCCTAACGAGGAGTATGCTATTCGCATTGATGACCATGGTATTGATTTCGAAGAAGACATTAGGGCAAACAAACAAGGAAAAATGTACATGGACAGAAACGAAACTCAGTATGTACAAGTCAAAAACCCTGATGTGATAGACAAATGGGGGTTAGAAGTAAACACCATCATCCTAGACATGTCAGCAAAAGAAGGACCACCAACTTTAGAATTTGCAGGATACGATCAAGTAGATTTGAAGCCTTTGAAACGGCGTAGTACGGATAATCCTAGGATCGGAGTCTAGGGAGGATAGAAACGTAAAAGATCTCATGTGGACTTCACATGCCAAATCGGGATAACTAACGGCCATGAAGATCATCTATATCTTCAAGATCAAAGATGAGGGATCAACAGACCTATCAACCTACCTTTAGGGATTGTTATAACAACAACTTTGTTATGATGACTCCTGAGGAGGTAGAACAAACCAAATACCAAGGGTATTCCATAAGGGATTGGATATTGGGACAAGGACCAGAAACAATTCCAAGAGATGAACACTGTGTGAGATCATCTGAGAGTAATGTTAAGAAACAGAAACCACCTCATCACGTAGAAAACCGGGTAACACTAAGGCCACTCCAAGGCTACATGAGTCATTATTTCCAACAGAGATTGGTTTGAAGGACTCGGAACATGACCAACTGCCAAGAGACTGGGAGTTGAACCAAACAGACGCGTCAGACCAGCTGGTTTTCAAAAATAGATCAAAAAATACAGTGGATTAGGGGATCCATACGACCACTTAGCAAGCTTTAAGCAAATGCTAAGAGCAGAACGTATATTCAATTTCCATACTCAATTCGAGGGGTTTGGAATGACATTAGAAGGAAAAGCATTAACATGGTTCCAAAACATTTCACCAAGGTCAATCATGGACTTGAACACTTTAGCTCAAGGATTTGTAGCTGCTTGTTCCAAAATGGGGATCAAACATAATAGGTAGCTCAAATCTACAGATTTAAACAGAAACATGGTGAGTCTGTTAGGGATTATGCAACGCAAATGAAGCAATACATTGCCAGATGCCCAGAGCTAGAGATACCTGCAGAAGAATGGCTGGTATCATTGTTTCTAGAGGGACTGCTAAACAAAGAACTTCATGCTATACTCTATAGCAAGAAGCATACAATCTTAGAAGCGTGTGTGTCGACTTAGGAGACAATTGTGATATTTTCAACGAAGAAGATGTCCCTAAGGATAACCAAAGTGAGAAAACAAGCATCCACAAAACCAGCACAAGTGGGAACAGCTGCTGTAGCACCACTTTCATCCATAGAAGACATGCTTAAAAGGATGAATGACATGATGAACAACATGCAAAAAGCACCAATGAGGGGACCAGGACAAGGGATACCTCAACAAGGACAACCAATTAGGCCACAAAAATGGTGTGCAATTGAGGGTAAATGGACCAACCATGAGACCAATGAGTGCTATTTCATACCAAAGTATGATGGGAATGTTCAGTACGTGTGCATGAGGCCACAAGGACAACCCATGTACAGATATCAACCTAATATGGCCCAAGCTCAAAGATCACAATGGGTATGGAAAGACCTCAACCTATGTTGGGTCAACAACCTCCGTACCCAAGACATAATGCAGTGCATGTAAAGTACATGCACTTCGAAGGAGTCATAGATGAACAAGCATTAGTGCATGTTACACCCTATGCGGAGCCTAGTCCATCTACAGTAATGGTAGAGAATGGTATAATTCACATCCACCACCAATGGAAGAAACCGCGACTTATGCTCCACCCGAGCTCGCAGCAATGTATTATGTAGCTAATCAAGGTGTTAGACATCCCATGGTAAGACCCATGATTAAGCCAAGAACGGGAAATTGTCACAACTGTGGTGTAGATGATCATTGGAAAAATGAATGTCCAGAGCCTGACAAAAACCTCAAACCAGTTGAAGCCTATTGCATACAATGTTGCAAAAAGGGACGACGCTTTTCAGAAGATTGTGCTAAAAATCCTTTAAGTAAGGGTAAAGCAGTAGTAAATGTAGTCCAAGTGATACCTAGTAGCTCGTCAGAGAGTGAACCGATTATTCCAATCAAGGTTATCACTAGAGCCTAGGCCAAGAAAAAGAAACACAACTCCTATGATGATTCAGAAAATACAAAAGTTTCCTCTCAAAGGATCAAAAGAAGCAGAAGCAAAAGATATGAGATGAGAAAACAAAAACAACGGGTTGAAATCAAGGAGAAAGCAAAAAAGCTATTCCAGGAAAAGTTGAAAGAAACTGGAAGTGAAATCAAGGAAACCACCGTGAAATCTGGAGGATCCATTCTGGTTGATAAAATTTTTGAGCCTATTAATGCAGCCTTGAAAGCCTACCAAGCAGGACTTAAAGCACGCCAAAACATGGAAAACAAATGAAAGAACTATCCTTATCCATACGTGGAAGCAGCTAAACTTGAAGCTTATCAAAATTTGGTAAGAATCACGCAAGAAATGCTTGAAAAACAAAAACCCAAGCTTGAAAGTATCGCAAAACCTGAGGAGCTTGTGGTAAGATACACTAAAGAAAAACCCGATGTGGTGGCAGAACCCCACCTTGAAACAAAAGAACCATAACTTATAGTGCAGAACAGCGAAGATGCCTTAGACGGAATTCCATTCGTAGAGGAAGACTGGCCAGGACACTTATGGGAAAAAGTTAGAGAGATCAATGATGGGAGCCTAACTCTAAAGTCGGCACCTATAGAGAAAGTTTGGTTGGATAATCTACCTACTGATATGAACATGGATGTCCAATCCTTGTACGCGGATTGCAGATCTGAAGCTTCAGGAATGTCGAAACCATTGACCTTGAAAACATTACCCTCTTACTTGGGAGATAACGAAGATGAATCCATAGTGTGTAAGACCACTCAAGTAAAAAGAGATGAACAGACCCTAGAAGTAAACAACATTCATTCAACCATGTCTACACCCATCCAATGCACTCTTACCTTGGGAGAACTGTTAAAACTCAAACCATACTTATGGAATGATCTACAGAAAACCCTAGAGAAGGTGGGTATAACGGGGCTAATCTCAAAAAAATTGGGAAAATTTTAAAAATGAAATGGACAACAAAGAGATTCGATATGTTCCAATGAACAAAGTTGGAGAATATTACGAAGGGAAAGAAGGAAACACCACCCTTCCAATGAAATATAATGACATTGAAACCATGGCAATACTGGATAGTGGAGCAAGCATAGCCATAGCCACAAAAGCAGTATGGGAATCCTGGGGACAACCAGCCATTAGATAAACTCGAATGAAATTGCAATTGGATGATGGACACATTGAGAGACCATTAGGGCTGCTTGAAAAGGTGATAGTCAATTCCTGTGGAATTGAATATCAACACACTTTTGCCATAGTAGACTTTGGAAAAAAATTCAATTATGAAATCATATTGGGAAGACCTTTCATGCGACGGGTACAACTTATCCAAGATTGGGAAAACGATTATCTGTGCTTGAAGCAAGTGGGATCTATAACAAGAGTAAATCTAAAAGATCACACTTATAGAGATATCTTGAAAACACCCATATAAGATTTTGATTTAGTCTCTTTGGCTGAAACTAAGCTTCCATCGTGGTTAAACAAAGACACTCCTATTTGGATGTGTGGAGCTTCAAAAAATGGGAGTTTAAAATGAGAAGAATGTATTATAGAAAGGGATTGCACAAATGAAGCCTATGTACCTGAACCCTTTCTAGAGCATTTGTTTGATCCATTCAAGTGGACTCAAATTTTAGCGACCATGGATGTATCTGTGAATATGTCTATGCCTACTCAATTTTGCAATGAGGATGGCTACAATGACATAATTCCCATCCAAATGATTTCAACCCTCAACATTGAAGACGAAGATAAGGAACCCAAGGACTTGATGAAAGCTCAACAAGTCTTTTCAGACCTCTGCTACGATGCAACAGATGAAATAGATGAATACTCAGGTACCTCAAAAGGTTCAGGGTCAAAAAAAGAACATGTGAGAGCTAATCTACTCTTGAAAGAAGGTGAGGAAAATTTTTTTGACTTTCCCAACCACAAATCAAGAAGACAAAAATGATATAGACGAAAAAGAGACACCAGAAACGTGAAAACATGACCTATGCCATCAATCTCTAGTAGAACACAATTCCTAATGCAGATAGAGGCAAATGATTGTATTAAGGACAAAATCACTGGCAGATACCCTGCAAACAAAAATCCAGAAATGTCTAAAACATTGAGAAAATCAAGGAAGGATACTCAAGCAAACCAACAGGATAAGAAGCCAATCATGACACGAGTTGAGCGAAAAAAGAAATATCAAGAGTTGAAAAAAGCTCTAAAGGAGATATATACGACCGAAATAGAAACCACGGAAGAGGATGGTAAAGATGTAATGAGTGTTCCATCCCATTACAAAAACTATAATCTCCAAGATCAAAAAATCATAGTCAAACAACTTGTTAGGGAACTACGAAAACAGGGCAAGTCCTACGAAGGGGCTGAAAACACTAAAAAGATAGACCTGGCTGAACCAAGATAAGAGCGTAGACCTGCTTACATTGCAAACGACCTAACAGAAGAAGAAGAAGAGATTTTGCTAAGCTTTCTAAAAGAATACCGAGATATCTTCGCTTGATCTTACAAGGATCTCAAGGGTGTTGATCGGTCAACATACCATACCCATGAGAGATGATGCGAAACCAAGTAGACAAAGGCCATACATGTATAATGAAACATTTGCCAAAAAGATAAAAGAAGATATTGAAAAAAAACTAAAGGAAGCCAAATTTATTTACGAAATTGAACACACAGATAGGGTGTCTCCAATTGTGGTAGTACCCAAGAAGAATGGAAAACTACGAGTGTGCGTTAATCTCAAAAAAGTGAATGCAGCTACCATTAGAGACAACTTTCCTCTTCCAATCACTGAGCATGTTTTAGAACGAGTTGCAGGAAAAGAGGCTTACAGCTTCTTAGATGGCTTTTCGGGATACAATCAACTTTTGGTTGACCCAAAAGATCAGCATAAAACTGCTTTGGCAACAGAATGGGGTATATTTGCCTATCGGGTTATGCCGTTTGGGTTAACTAATGCTCCAATCACATTTCAAAGGTTGATGAGCCATGCTTTTAAAGAATATCTTAGGAAATTCTTAGAAGTATATATCGATGATCTATGCGTACATTCATCAATCCGGGCTGATCATTTTGAACACCTCAAAAAGGTATTCAAAAAATGTAGACTTTATAGGATTTGCTTAAATCCTGAAAAGTGCACATTCATGGGTAGACAAGGAAAATTTCTTGGACATAGCTACTAATATTGAAAATATTCATGTCATTGCTGATTTGCCTAGACCAACAACAATCAAGGGGGTACAAGCCTTCATGGGGCATTGTGGATATTACAGACGGTTCATCTACATGTACACTATAATTGCAAAACCCATGTATAGCTTGATTACACATTTTGAGTGGACCGAGGCATGTGAAGAATCCTTCATGAAGCTTAAGCAAGCTCTCACCTCAGCTCCAATAGAGAAAACACCAGATTGGAGTAAGATATTCCACATACATGTAGATGCTTCCAATTTTGCTATTGGTTGTATACTAGCTCAACCAAGAGACAAGAGAATTGACTTTCCTATTTCTTATGCTAGCCGACAGTTGAACATGGCGGAAAAGAATTACACCACCACCGAAAGGGAAGGATTAGGAATGATCTATGCCGTTAAAAAGTATAGACATTACCTATTAGCCAACAAGTTTGTGCTCTTTGTGGACCACCAAGCTTTGTTGTACTTAGTCAACAAGCCAGGTAGCACAGAAAGAATAGTGAGATGGTTCATCATTCTTCTGAAATTTGATTCGTTGTGGTTGTAAAAAAGGGCACTACACATCAACGAGCAGATCATTTGTCAAGGATTGTTTCAGGAGAATCACCTAAAGGGGTAGACGATGATCTACCAGATGCCTATTTATTCTCCGTGGAAATGATACCTTGATGGTCGAAAAACATGGTGTCATTGATGACAATAGCTCAAGTGGATTCACAAATACCACTTTCTATTACGATCGGATTAATCGAGCAATCGGCTATGTATCAATTACTATACATAGCTGGTAGGCTATACAAAAGAAATCGAGATGAAATATTGCTCTTATGCATTAATCCCGAAGAAAAAAAACAGTACCTAAGTCAAGCATATGTTACCATAGTAGGACTTCACTTTGCGGAAGAACAAACTATGCAACAAATCTTAAGACTTGGAGTATTTTGGCCGACTGAGGAGTGATGTTCGATCTTTTGTAAAGGATTGTCCTCAATGTCAAAAACAAACATCCATACCTCATGTAACATTGTTTCAAATGTCACATGTTACTAAGTGGAGTAACTATCTGTTTACTTACTTATCAAGCCGAACATTTCCTGAAGATATGAGTAAACGTCGTCAAAGAGCAATTGAAACTAAAGCAAGAGACTATGCTCTTATTGGGATCCAATTGTATCGGAGAGGTAAAGATCAACATTTGCGTCTTTGTGAAAAATAAGACGAGTATATTCCGATTATAGAACAAGAACATGTTGGATTAGCTGGAGGTCACTTTTCTAGTGAGACTACCACAAGAGCAATCTTGATGGCAGGCATATGGTGGCCAACACTTTTTGCAGATGCCAAAGAATATGTTCGAAGGTGTGATGCTTGTCAATGAGCAAAAATGCCAACACGTGTAGATAGCATGCCCTTAAGACCAATGATGGGGGCTAGAGCTTTTGCAAAATGGGGTATAGATTTTGTTGGGCCAATACAGCCACCTGCTTATAGAACCCAAGTTCAATATATCATTGTAGCTACGGACTATTGACCAAGTGGTCCGAGGTTAAAGCAACTCAAAAGAATGATGCCAGAACCACTGTTGATGAGTATGTATTCACGAGATATGGACTGCCAATAGAAACTGTCAGTGATCGGGGAACTCATTTCCTCAATAAGGTAATCGAGTATTTGCTTAATGAGTTTATGGTCATCTATAACAAATCAGCTTCCTATCACCCACAAGCAAACGGACAAGCTGAGCATACGAACAAAATTCTTAGCTCGGTGCTGACTAAAGTGGTTATTTCAGGAAGGACAGACTGGGAAATGAATCTCCATGGGCTTATCGAATTTCATTTAAACAGCTTTAAATGCTACACCCTTTAACCTTGTTTATGGTCTTGATGCCATACTGCCAATAGAATTTCTATTACCGATATTAAGGGTAGCACGGAATCTTGAGTGGACTGGACATGAATTGTCAGAAAGACTTGAAGATTTGGAAAAGCTAGATGAGCAAAGGCTAACTGTTGTAGCTCACATCTATGCACAAAAGCGGAAACAAAAACATTTTCTTGATTCCCACTTAATCACAAAAATCTTCAAGAAAGGGGACTCAGTTTTAGTCTATTCCCTTAAGCAACACATTCCCAAGTTTAAGAAAAAGGAAAACGGACCGTTTATCATTGAAGATGTATCTCCAAGTGGAGCCGTAAAATTGTCCACCTTAGATGGTGAACCAATGGCTAATTGGATTAGTGGATGTCGTTTAAAGAAATACAATTTGCCGCTAACCAATGAATTGCTAGAAAGGATGCATGCAGCCAAGCAAAGGAATATTAAACGACAGCAGGTTATTGTGGAATCCCAAGAGGAAGCTCAGCTTCGAATAGTCAAACGGAAAGCTGCTCTCAGGAATCAACAGATACCGATTACCATCAACACTCTGGAAATAGATGACCGACAATGGGAATCACCTAAAGATGCAGTTTCAACAGATGATGACTGGTTAGACAGAATGGACCTACGCATCAAAGTACAGCTCGAGAATCATGGCACCAATGCTTTGGTCGACACAGGAGCTAGAGTAAATGCAGTCAGTTATTCCATGTACAAGAAGGCAACAAGTCAAGCATTAAGCAACAATCAAAGGATGCAACAAAAACCCAACCCCAACATTGAGAGTAGTCAACTTGAACGTGATAGTACATGGATGTTCATGTCCTCATTAGTTTGTATACTTACCAAATGAGCACATAAATGAGAAGATGATTCTTGGAATTCCCTAGATGAGGACATACAAAGTAGTACCAGATTAGGATACAAATCAGCTAAAGCTATCACCTAAAGGCGGGCAACTCATTGTTCCAGTTGCATCGAGCAAGGAGGAATGGAAAGAAAGCAATTAGCAGACCAAACCACGAAGTTTTTTTTAATAAAGATGTCAAAAATTAATAATAAATAGCAAGAAAGCTCATATGGAAAAACAGAAGACATGATGGTGATCAAAAAGACAAGACAGACAAGCACAAAAAATTTCAATGAAATCAGAAGATGGAAGCGGGAAGCCTAAATTAGGCGGCCAGGTCTACTTTTGCAAAATTCTTGCAGAATGAGCTACAGGAATCCGATCAAGGAAATTTTTGAGTCTAACATAGATTTCATGGCCTAGTAGGACTAACGCAGGAATCTTGGGAAAATTGGTTCGGGAAGTCCTGGTATAGATATCCCCAAGGTAGGCTAAAACCACCTCATTTCCACGTGTGGCCTTTGCAGAGAGAGCTTTTCGACCTCTTTCGCACGTCTTTTCCGTAGTCTACAGTTGCCCGTTTTGAGCGCCGTCTCACACGAGACATGAGGGATAAGTTCTTTACTCGTCAATGATCCATTTTGTACGGTCGGTAGCTAGTCTAAACCCCTAGAAAAAACCCTAGAAATCGAGCAGTGCACGAAGACCTATGACCAAAAACTGACTGTAGCGGCCTATCAGCTCGACCAAATCATATGGGATTTGAAATGTAGCATTCCCTAACAAAATAGAACCTTTCTATATCATCAATTGACCATTCGGCACGGGTCGAGGGGGTCCCCAGTAGAAAAGCTAGGTTTTTGGCAAATACCAGAATTCCGATCTGACTCCACAGACATCTTGCCTACGAGGTTCATATACAATGTATATGATTGGTTTAGTGAAATCAATCAAGCAAAGCCCTCGACAAGCAGAAAATGGCTCGAAGGCTACAAAGCGTCAAATTCGACATACGGGGTCAAACTAACTCCAAATGAGCCAGAATCGGATGAGTTGTTTCACAACTATGTTGCGGACAAGTCCAAAGCCTCAAAATTGACTGACCAACTCAACAGGCAATGTAGTCACAGAAATCGGTGATTTCAAAGTCGACAAAGCACAAAGTGATGCCGACAAGACCAAACTTGACCAAATTCAATTTAGGACTTGTTTTAGGTGTATAGGATGTGTTTAGGTCAAAATTTGTAAGTTTTGCAAAAACATTGTGACAGCTATAAATAATCACGATTATTTACTCTTTCACTATTTTTGTTTGGAAATTGTATCATCACCTCACCTATCATGTGTACACACCATTACATGTCAAAAATCAAGTATGAATCAAAATGAACACCTATAACTTGGAAAATTGCTAGAAAACGCAAAGAAGCCTTTGCAAGTCAATTTTTGGGTTATGAACAACATTTCTTGATCCAAATCACCTCATATCTCATACATAGAGTCTATACAATGCCTAGAACCAATTTGTACCAAAAAATGTTGATTTTGGTAGAAATGTTAATAATCGCGATTATTTACTTTTTAGCCAAAATGGGAGAATTTTGATATTTTACCATCATACATCCAAAGTACATGATGTGTTAAGCCCACTAGCCAAGTTTGAACCAATTTGGAGCTCAAAATCTCAAATTCCCATTATATCTACTGTTTCAGAGACCTAAAGCCAAAATCTGGTACCATTTTCACCCTATGCATCCAAATGAGCCCATATTTCACTCAGAGTATGTATTTGGTATAAAATTCAAGCCTATGATGCCAAGTTTGCAAAATGTTGAAAAAAATACTCAGCCGTAAATAATCATGATTATTTACTTTAGTTGCAAAATTTTGTTTGGACTTTACAATTTTGTTCCTTGCATGTTTTTATGCATCTATGCTTGTTCAAAAATTGATTTGAAAAAAATTGAACCAAAATTGTCAGCATTTCAGACTCAAGGATATTTCAGAGAAAAATCCGACAAATCTGCTAACTTTAACACTCTATTCAATGAACAGGAGCCATGCAAACAGTAGAGAGGGCCAAGAAGAAGCTTAACCAGAAAGAAAAGTTGCAGGAGTTGCCCACATACCAATTGGATCCAAATTCAGTCAAAGCCGCCAAGGCAACCTATCTTTCAAAAGAATAGCTAGAAGAGCATCACACCACAGTGTTCACTGGCATATTCAAGAGTGAGGAGGGACATCAGGTAGAGTTGTAACTCCTACCGAAAGAAGTGTATGATGTCGCCGCGAAGCCTAAGACCAAAGAAGCCAACCGCAGGCTAGGACTCAGATATTTCTATGAACAAGAGCCGTGCGCTGTGGATTTTCAGAAAGCTTACGAGCTTTTATCCACAATTAAAGAAGATGGAACTGCCCAGATTTCTGACCCGCAGGGAAATAAACTTGAAGTGGTAATAACCAAGGAAATAGTGGTAGAAGCACTTAGACTGCCCACAGAAGAATTGATGATGAGGATAAAGGACAGAAAAAAGGCGAGTACTTTCCCCAAATAAACCGCCGCAGCCACCTTTGCAGACCTAATTCACAAGCAGGGGGAAGAGCCAGCCAGGTTATACCACCAACACTTCCACTTCCTTGCTAAAAGGCCACCAAGGTATACCACGCCAAATCATGCAATTGCCACCACTTTCACGCAACTCCTCAAGTCAACAACCAGGCAACCGGTGGACCACGCACAATATGTCTTGACCACTCTGAAAGGCACAAAGAAAGAAGGAAAGATCACTTACCTGGGTGTACCAGAGGTATTGACAAGGATTGCATACCATGCCATCGGCATGGCCGACAACCTACCACCTGTCCAAGACCAAAACACTTGGATACTGGCAGCTCAACCATCTCCTCGAGCTACAATATCGGCCAAGAGATCTTACAAATCTGATGAAGAGTCAACTGAAAGCTCGCCAGAAAGACACAGCAGTGAAAGCTCAGATAATGAGGAAAAGAGAGTACGAAGAGAGGATATGAAGAGAAAAGCCGTGGCTGCACACCAAGAAGAACCCGTGCAAAAGCAAGCCCGGTTTGAAAGAGAAAAACATGCATACCAATGCAGCCGACAAGCACAAGGAAGGACCCGGAAAAATGGGTGCCTAGTGGGCCTAAGGGACCAAGGACAAAGTATCACACCAGGAAAGAGGCTGAAGATCCAACAAAATCCTTGGAAAAAATGTAAGGAGAAGCGAAGTCCTTTCTCGCATTTTTTTGAAAAGAAAAATATAGATAGCTATGATTGGTGGTCTCTCTCTCTCTCTCTCTCTCTCTCTCTCTCTCTCTCTACCATCAGATAGATCTTTGAGATCTCATTGGATGTTTCTATAACATTTCAAATTCTCCTTTTATCAAAACATGTGTGTGTGTGCGTGTGTGTGTGTGAGAGAGAGAGAGAGAGGTGAAACAAAAATAACTTTATTCTTACCCATGTTGTGAGATATATCTTTTGGAATTGTTCCGATGATATTAAAAATTTTATTCTTGTTTATCTTCTCTCTCTCTCTCTCTCTCTCTCTCTCTCTCTCTCTCTCTCTCTCTCTCTCTCTCTCTCTCTCTCCTCCTCCTCCCCATAGATATTCACTTTTGTTGAAGGCTTGTCTTGTAACTTTTAAAGTCACTTTAGATTATTCCTACACGCGAGCATTTTGTTATGTCTTCCTCTCTCTTGCATCATTTGTTGGACTTTGCATTTCAACATATTAAATACGGCATTTAACAATTGTCTTCCCCCCCTCCCCCCCCCCCTCTCTCTCTCTCTCTCTCTCTCTCTCTCTCTCTCTCTCTCTCTCTCTCTCTCTCTCTCGTTGATTTTAGGTTGGCACCCTTGCTGCCAAAATTTAATGAATTTATAAATTTTTAAGCATGGCCCACATGTTAACTCTTAAAAATAATCATGCATGTCTTCGAAGCGAGACAACCCCAAGTCGACGTTAGGCGAGCTTTTTTCTTTTTCTCAAGCTCTTTAAAGAAATACATACTTCCAAAATTTTCTAAAACATGTCAATATTGGTCTTGAAAAAAGTCCCTTAAAAAGATAAAACCAAATATATCTTCAAAAATCGCTAAAATTTTTCTTTTTTTGTTATAGCTTCAAAAAGTAAATTCGCATTAAGTAACAAAGCTGCACTAAAGTTACCCCCTTTTTGTTATGTGCAACCAAACTTCAATATTTATTTTATGTGGAATAGAAAGTCTCTTTACTTTACATTTGAAAAGGCTTGTCACTTCTTACATTCTCAAAAGGCTGTTCTTACAATTTTACCCATTACTTTTGCATTTTAGATTAGATGTTTTGTAAGGTGTTTTTTGAAATGAACCAAGGAGTGACACGTGGACACCCTCTCCTTCCTTGAAACTTTTAAGTTACATTATAAAGAGTATAGAAGATATAGTTCCCAACGGTGTACCTCAAACTAAGTCCTTCTCAACCGAGATAATAGATCCCTCTCCCACTTACCCTATTGTAATGAATAGGTCCAACCTTTCAAGGACAACTTAAGGACCTCTCTTCTTAAGCAAGAAAAGAGAATAGCGTAATTAGGAGAATTAGAGTGAGCATTTTCATGAGACTACTTTGAGAACATAGAGGGTGAACTTAATTAGCAGTGGCAACATAACCATTATACCTAATTAACTTGGCATGAAGAATACTTTTGCAAGAAAGGGAATTAGAGAACATGACAATAGTTGAGGACCGGATTTATATGGAGCCGGTGCCCCCTCCAATAGTCTTTTGTGTTATAGATTCTCCCATCAAGAGAGAGTTGGTACAATACAATCTTTGTGTTCCTTGTGACCTGGGTGATGCAATGAAGATGGAAAGCTTCATGCATCACGAGCTTAACTTGAACTTTGTAAAATCATTAACCATCTCCGGCCTCAGTCCCAAGGCCTCAAACACCTACAAAGATGGAGAGAGCTAGCAGGGAAGAGGAAGAAGAAGCATTCATAGGAGAAATAAATAGTTCCTCACTTATCATCATTCTTCTTGCTTAGCATAGTAATGAAGATGAACAAGATGTCAAGATTAAGCATTGAAGCGTGGCTCTTGGTTGGATTTGCATTCCATAGCCAAGAGTGTTGGTGTAAACTCTCAACTTCTCAACAAGCTTGGAGAAGGAGATGGAGCTCTTGCACTTTGCACTTCACACAATGAGTGTGTGTGTGTGTGTGTGTGTGTGTGTGTGTGTGTGTGTGTGTGTGTGTGTGTGTTGGGGAGGGGGAGAATATAACCCCCAAGATAGCCCCCTCCTTGCTTTGGTCGACCCCCTCTTCTAGCTCATGGTGGAAGCTCATTGGACCCCTTTAAGCCTAGCCAATCACATGGAGAGTGCATATTAAGCAAGCATGCTAGCCTTGGGACAAGTGTTCCCTTTCCCCTTTGAGAGAGAGAGAACTTGGTAAATACATAATCAATTAAATAAATTAGCTAATTATCATTGGACCCCTTGAGAGGCCAACCAATAGGCTTTAGGCATACCAGGAGGGCAACATGAAGAGGAACTTGACATGTGTCCCTGTTGCTTCATTAGGCAAGGCTTGACTTGGTGTGAGGGTGTGTGTGATCTCTCTCGCTCCTACAATGAGGGCTCGCCTCCCCTTGAGTATGGATTTTTTTGACTTTTTGGAACACCTTGAACCCCTTAAGCACCTTAGTCATTAAGCACCTCAAGCACCTTAGTTAGCAAGCACGACAAGCACCTCAAGCTTGGGCCGGGTTCCCACCTCAAGCATAGCCCTAGCTTGCCTGAGGTCAAAGGACTTTTAACACTAACCTTTGGAGGTCTTTAATAAAGATAACCCTAAGGTCTTTAAGCTCCATTTGGTAGCCTTGCTCTTTGAAATACCTTCTCTCATTTGGACCCCTTTAACCTTGGCCCCATGTTGAGATAGATCCATAAGCACATGTCTATATTCTAACCCTTGTTCTCATTTATTCTCCCACATTAAATGATCAATTTAATATGAGAAAATAATTTGAGTTGGTTAGATATTAGATTTTATGACAAGAAATGTTGGCTATGTTCCATCTCATAGGGGATGCCAAGCTTTAGTGGAAACAACACACCAAAGATAACCGGGTAGCTCAAACACTCAAAATTGGGAAGACATTAAGTCTGATGTCCAAGGACGTTATCTTCCAGCTAACACGAATCTCTTGAGATGAATGAATTCTTCAATTTGCGTCAATTTCATCTTACGATGGAAGAATACTACTCCAAATTTGTACTCCTAGGCGATATGCTCCACCAATGACCGCAGATCAACAAATAGCCCATTTCTACCAATGGCTAAATGCTCCCTTAAATACTCTTCTAGAAGCCATGAGGCCTGTAACTCTTTTAAGAGCTTAACCCTTAGCTAAAGAGATGTCAAACTCTCAAAGTGGACGAAATGAAAATATAAGGAATGCTGCAAGGAGAGGACGACCTATGATGTGGAACCAAAGGCCAGTTCACCCAGTCCACCAAACTCATCCGAGAGTTGCAACTTCAACAATTGGAGGTTGAAATGCAAATCTTAGATGCTTTGAATGCAACGAGCCAGGACATTTCAAGAATATATGTCCCACGCAACAAATATACCTAATTGAACGACAGGGAGAGGTCAAATAATAAATCACGGAGGAAGAAACAGAGGACAAGGTCAAGGATGCGAAATGCCTGCCAAATTCAATGTTATCATAGGAGAGCCAACATTAGGAGAAGAACAAGAGGAAAGAGCAACTCTACATACTGCAATTGATAACCCAAGAGCAAGACAACGATATACTGTCATTCAAACACCTGTAAATCACCAAGGTCAAAAATTTGAGCTTCTTATTGATTGTGGCAATACTCATTCTTTCTTATCAAACTAAATGTTTAAGGAGGTTAGGACTTAATCAACACCCTGCAAGAAAGATGAGAGTTGAATTAGCTAACGGAAAAGAGGTGTTATCTCAGTACACTGTGGGAAAAATAGATTTCAAGCTGGGAGAATACTCTACTTCTGCTACTTTTTGAACCTTATACGAATCTATGACGAAATTCTTGGAAAGGATTGGTTAGCCAGTCACATTATGCCCAAGAAAGTGTTTCCTTTGTGGACAACCAAGGTCAGGAAGTCACTATTCAAGGCCAAAATGGATGACCAAAGCTTAACTGGTTAAGGCTAATCATCTTTTGAAAGGGTTATGCAAGGGACAACATATTTTTGTAGTCAACCTAAACAAAGTAGAAAAACCTTCTTTCAACCCTGACCCAATGTGCTAGAAGAATTTTCAAATGTTTTCCCCACATAACTTTCTGAAGGACCACCGCCTAGGGAGGTAGACCATGAAATCAAAATTGTTTCAGGTAGTGAACCAGTCTCAAGGGCGTCGTACAAGATGTCACTTCTAGAGGCTATAGAACTCAAGGAACAGCTCAAGCAACTGATTGTCCGACCTAGTACGTCTCCATGGGGTGCACTTGTTCTTTTCCAAAAGAAAAAGGTTGGATCTCTTCGACTTTGCATAGATTATAGGGGCTTAAATCGGGTTACCATCAAGAATAAATATCTAATTCATATTGATGAGATGTTGGAAAGACTACAAGGAGCCAAAATGTTCACAAAGTTCAATCTTTGATCTAGCTATCATCAAATCCAAATCGAAGAGGCTGATATCTCCAAAACACCTTTCAACACTTGCTATGGTCATTACGAGTTTACAGTGATGGCTTTTGGACTTACGAATGATCCTGCAACTTTCAATCGTCTAATGCACGATATCTTTAAAGAATTCTTGGACAATTTTTTCCTAGTATTCTTTGACGATATCTTAATTAATTCTAGATCAGAGGAAGAGCATGAAGGACACGTTCAAAAGTATTAGAACTTTTACGCCAAAATAAGTTATATGCAAAGAAGAGCAAATGTACCTTCTTCACTCATAAGGTCTGTTACTTAGGGTTTATCATTTCACCTAGAGGAGTCTCTGTCGACCCTGAAAACGTCAAGGATATTGTGGAATGGGCTCAACCCACTTCACAAACCAAAGTCAGAAGGTTCTTAGGTATCACAGGGTGGTACATGATCTTTGTAAAGGACTATGCTCTTAAAGCTACACCGGTAACCGACTTGCCAAAGAAAAGAGCTACGATACTTTGGCAAGAACAACATGAACCTTGCTTAAACAACTTAAGGAGTATCTTGCTTCAGAACCTCTTCTAAAACTTTTAGAATTTACCCAAGAATTTGAAGTGGTCACAGATACCAGTAACCTTGCATTAGGAGGAGTCCTTACTCAAGAAGGAAGGCATGTAGCTTACACTTCTCGAAAGCTTAGTATTCATGAAGTGAATTATGCTACACATGATTTTGAAGTGCTAGCATTTATTCACACTCTCAAGCTATGGAGACATTACCTATTGGGATGCATATTCCATTTGGTAACCGATCACAAGAGCCTTAAGTGGATTTTTACCCAGCCTAACCTTAACATGAGACAGAGGAGATGGATAGCGCTCATGCACAAATATGATTTTGATAATAAATTTAGACCAAGTAAGGATAATGTCATGGAAGATGCCATAAGCCGTAAAGATTTTTTGGGGGCAATTTTTGTGGCTAACAACCCTATTTTAGACCCGAATACTGTTGTCAAAGATGCAAACTACAAGATGCTTGCTAGTATCCTACGTGAAGAGAGGGTATCCTACGTGAAGAGAGGGTATCATCAAATTAGCCTAAACCTCTACATTATTCCTTGGAAGATGGGCAACTTTACAATAGGAATCGACTATGCATACCTAAATATTGCGCTCTAAGGAATGCTATCCTATATGAAGCACACAATGGCCCAACTTTAGGACATCCAGGTTATGCCAAAACCCCCAATGAAGTTTGCAAAAGGCACTATTGGCAAGGTATAAAGGGCGATGTCCTTCGCTATGTCAAAAAGTGTTTGTCTTGTCAAAAGATTAATTCGGAGAGACTAAAGATGCCAGGTAAACTACGTCCTTTAGATATTCCCCAAATGAAATGGGAATGTATTAGCATGGACTTTATCACGAAATTTACTTATGTTCAAGCTGGCTATGATTCAATCATGGTCATAGTCAACTTGCTTACTAAGGTGGCTCACTTAATCCAAGCCAAGACAACCTTTACAACTTCATATATTTCTTGTCTCTTTGTGAAGGATATTTTTAGAATCCATGGTCTACCCAAGAGGATTGTCAGCGATCGTGATGCCAAGTTTACTTCAAAGCTTTGGGTATCATTGTTTCAAGCTATTGGAACTTGGTTATGTTTTAGTACTACTTATCATCCTTAAACTGATGGCCAAACTGAAAGAGTTAATCAAGTAATTGAAGACATCCTTAAAGCCTATTGCAATAGAGAACCTTGCAAGTGGATTCAATACCTACCCTTAGTAGAGTATGCATACAATTCCTCTACTCATAGAAGTATTGGAATCACACCTTTTAATGCTCTTTATGGTCAATAATATGTATCACCTCTTAACTTTTCTGACCCCACTATAAGGGTAGAAGCCTCAAAGCAAATGCTTGAAGAAATGGAAGCTCAAACCAAGGCTATTCAAATGGATATTCAAGCAGCTCAAGATCGACAAAATAAGTACGTAGACTTGAAGAGATCTGATCGGATTTTCAAGGAAGGTGACAAAATTTTCTTACAGTGATGGAGAAAAAGACATCGTCTGCACACTCACACACCCTGGAACCTTAACACAACACAAGGAATTTTACTTAAATTCCTCACCACACACAGCACCACTCAAGAGCTCAATGAAAATCCTTCCCACAATCCCTATTCAAACTCAAAACACCTCGACTTACAAGCCCTTGCCTTTCCACCGACACTACAAGGTGAGTCGAGTCGATCAACACTTGAAATCACGCTCGATGGTGACCAAAATATACAAGAAAAACCATCAAAAACTTGAAAACTCCAACCACAAAAGGCCTCTCTCAAACCATTGCAAAACCTTCACCAAACTCCACTCTATTGGACTCTTTGGAGTAGCCCTAACCGTAATGGCACCGATACAGAGTCACATACAGTCTTGCAAAAGCCACACCTTCTTCCCTCAATTTCTCGCACACACACATCCATGGAAACCTCATAACTTCCATAGAATCTCCCAAGTGAAAAATTGAAGAGAAAAAGTGCTCATTCACTCCTCCACACACTCAAAAACAGGACGCAAATGCACAAGACTACACCAGACCACCTATAGAAACCCTACTTCCTCCCACACACATAGGTGAAAGTGCTGATTCTTGGCTTCAATATTACTCCCTCATCCTGGAAACTCATGAAACCGTGAGTGATGTGGCAATTTAAAGCCTTTTCACACCATTTTTTGACATTTTTAGCCCTAGTTTTGGCCAATTTTGACCTTGAACGGGCATTTTTCGCGGGAAAATACCAAACGGACTCCCAAATCCACCAAATTTTGTAGGCTTGGTCCTTGATACCCAAAAATCATCTCCACATGCTCACATACCATTTTTTACCACTTCTAGGAATGGGACCCCCCTGTATTGCATGTCCGTCTTAGCCCTTGGCCTGCCCAGTCTTACCCTAGGCCTGGCATGTAGTAAGTGCCATCTTGTGAAACCATCTCCCAAATATTCCAAGCTAGGTCCTATCATCAATCCACAACAAGGTAAATAGAAATCCTCTACAATGCCACGAATAAGGATTGCAATTGTGCTAAACTATGCAAGAAAAGCAAGCATGTGATGCATAGCTCTACTTAATCAAGGATCAAACAGCAATACAATCTCATACCAGATTTGGAGCATACTTGGAAAAACCTTGCTTTGAACAAAAACCTACACAATGGTGGCTAGTGCTAAATCTGGTGTGAAAAGCTTGGAATCATGGTGCCTACACTCAACTTGGTTATGCCATTTCCCTCTTGAATAACAAGTCTTAAGCTAAATTCTCGCCGGATAGATCTTTGAAGTCTCTTGGGATAGTTTCCTACGACATTAAAATCCTCTTCTTCTTGGGTGTGTGTGTGGGTGTGTGTTAATAAAAAGAGGAAAATAGTATAACCTTTCTATCACCCAAGTGTGGTAGATTCGTTATGCCATTTCCCTCTTGAATAACAAGTCTTGAGTTCAAACTCTCGTCAAATAGATCTTTCAGGTCTCTTGGGATAGTTTCCCACGATGTTAAAATCCTCTTCTTCTTCTTCTTCTTCTTCTTCTTCTTCTTCTTCTTCTTCTTCTCTCTCTCTCTCTCTCTCTCTCTCTCTCTCTCTCTCTCTCTCTCTCTCTCTCTCTCTCTCTCTCTCTCTCTCTCTCTCTCTCTCTCTCTCTCTCTCTCTCTCTCTCTCTCTCTCTCTCTCTCTCTCTCTCTCTCTCTCTCGTCCTCAAGCTGATGTGCCAGCGAGAATCCAATCTTAGGTGTGGCTTGATAGTGGAACAAAAAACATCTATATGATCGGCCGCTTGCAAGGAACGGTAGAGCCCAAGTCAACTACAACAAAACCGTCTACAAGTGGGCTTGGTGTGTGTGCACCGCCTTGTAGGACATTTTTTGTTTCAAGCATGTTTCCCCTCGGCATCAGCTTCAAGTGCCATAGCCTCCCTTGCATAGATCTTCACTATCATATGATGCTTGCCATAGCGTTGTTCAAAAAAATTCACATTAGAAGCCATAAGTGGCTCTTTACATTGGCTAAGGGTCGTTCCCACCCGGGATGGCACCCAAGGGGGCCAAGCTCGGGCAAAGCAAAGGGGTATTGGAGGGCTATTAAAACCCGATAGGGCAGCATGCAATGGTCGTGCAAAAAGGAAGAAGTCCGCAACGACAATAGTTGGAAATTTTTGCAAGCGGGTTCAAGAAAGGTCACATGCACTAGCATGCAAGACATGCGAGTAGTAGAGTACAAAAATTTAGCTTCAAACTTGGGTGCAAGAGTTTTGCACCGGATTTGACCCAAAGTAGGGAAGGTGAATTAAAATCGATCGTAGATCTCTCTCTTGGAAACCGTCTATGAGCCGAGAACCAAAAACTCGCTCTCACGTCAATTGAGGATTGGGATCGACAAGGCAAGGCCTATTGCTCCTAAAGCAAAATTTAACAGTTTTCTTCTTGATTGAAATTTGTTTGATTATCACGACAAGGCAAAGTTGGCACGAGCACTTCATGAGTACACAATTGATTTTACTTTGTTGAGGATGTGCTCGATAGCTATGGCATGCAATAGATATGTGTGCACATTAGACCCTCAAAGCACAAGCACGGCTTGTGACAATTATTGTAAGCACCAAAATATTGTTGATTACATTGTTAGCAAACACCCGATGATTGGTTTGAAGATTAGACTCAGGCACGCCTTGAGTACAAAATACCTTGACAAGAGTGCCAATTTATGTTTCTAAATATGGTGTACTATTTGACATGGTCAATTAGATGTCATTGTTCGACAAGGTCAAATTAAAATTGCCATGATACTTGTATCACGGTAGGAGCATATGTTGGCTATCATGGCACAATAGCATGTCTATAAAGCAAGGCTTTTTGGTTTGGGCATATTGCATAACGGCTTCCAAAGTTTGGAATATGCTATCAACATACAAACTTGGAGGACTTTGCAATGTGTCTGTTGCTGATGTTTTACTAGGTGTCAGTCCGACACAAACCAACAGGGCTGGTATATATGACAGCTCTGAATCTAGCAAAAGATATCAATAAGACCCAGATTCCAACACAAACAACAGCATTAGGCTGAAATTCACTCTCAAAAAGAGATTTTTCCTCATAATTTCAAGAGAAAATTGGCCACAGCGGGTGACAAGGTCAGATAGTATAAAGTTCTTCTTGTTTTTCTATGTTTAAACCTTTAATTTGGAAATGGTTGCTTATCATTCAAAGCAACGTGCTTTGACAGAAGTCACGAGTAGCAAGGCTTCTAACCCGTGCCTAGGTATTGCCCACTGACTTGGGATCAAGGGCATTGGCACACAAGTTCGAGGATTTGGCAATATAGGGATATAAGCTCACATTTTATGTTTGGCAACGTTGAATGGTGATGTATCCATGCCAGTCCAGATTGTGCAAGGTACTTATGGTATTGGCTCACTCTTTTGAAATTGTCACTCTAGCCAAGAGCTTATCATTTTCTTTTCTGCTTTGCATGCATGGCGTGTCAATACGGTGGAATTAATTCCACTTCATCATTGTTTATGCTTTCGCTATAACACCAACTATTCTATCACGGACACAATCAGTTATTGAATGTTTAAAATCATTTAATTAAACGAACTTCATTCACGGGCAAAGCGCCACAAGTAAGTCAATCTGTACACGTAGACTATTGTACGCTTATATGATAACCTATGAGACAAACATCGTATGCACAAAAGCATACATAGGGAGCACACACCATAGTAGAATACTTTTCCTCAACCCAACATTCTCTCTCTCTCTCTCTCTCTCTCTCTCTCTCTCTCTCTCTCTCTCTCTCTCTCTCTCTCTCTCTCTCTCTCTCTCTCTCTCTCTCTCTCTCTCTCTCTCTCTCTCTCTCTCTCTCTCTCTCTCTCTCTCTCTCTCTCTCTCTCTCTCTCTCGTCCTCAAGCTGATGTGCCAGCGAGAATCCAATCTTAGGTGTGGCTTGATAGTGGAACAAAAAACATCTATATGATCAGCCGTTTGCAAGGAACGGTAGAGCCCAAGTCAACTACAACAAAACCGTCTACAAGTGGGCTTGGTGTGTGTGCACCGCCTTGTAGGACATTTTTTGTTTCAAGCATGTTTCCCCTCGGCATCAGCTTCAAGTGCCATAGCCTCCCTTGCATAGATCTTCACTATCATATGATGCTTGCCATAGCGTTGTTCAAAAAAATTCACATTAGAAGCCCTAAGTGGCTCTTTACATTGGCTAAGGGTCGTTCCCACCCGGGATGGCACCCAAGGGGGCCAAGCTCGGGCAAAGCAAAGGGGTATTGGAGGGCTATGAAAACCGGATAGGGCAGCATGCAATGGTCGTGCAAAAAGGAAGAAGTCCGCAACGACAATAGTTGGAAATTTTTGCAAGCGGGTTCAAGAAAGGTCACATGCACTAGCATGCAAGACATGCGAGTAGTAGAGTACAAAAATTTAGCTTCAAACTTGGGTGCAAGAGTTTTGCACCGGATTTGACCCAAAGTAGGGAAGGAGAATTAAAATCGATCGTAGATCTCTCTCTTGGAAACCGTCTATGAGCCGAGAACCAAAAACTCGCTCTCACGTCAATTGAGGATTGGGATCGACAAGGCAAGGCCTATTGCTCCTAAAGCAAAATTTAACAGTTTTCTTCTTGATTGAAATTTGTTTGATTATCACGACAAGGCAAAGTTGGCACGAGCACTTCATGAGTACACAATTGATTTTACTTTGTTGAGGATGTGCTCGATAGCTATGGCATGCAATAGATATGTGTGCACATTAGACCCTCAAAGCACAAGCACGGCTTGTGACAATTATCGTAAGCACCAAAATATTGTTGATTACATTGTTAGCAAACACCCGATGATTGGTTTGAAGATTAGACTCAGGCACGCCTTGAGTACAAAATACCTTGACAAGAGTGCCAATTTATGTTTCTAAATATGGTGTACTATTTGACATGGTCAATTAGATGTCATTGTTCGACAAGGTCAAATTAAAATTGCCATGATACTTGTATCACGGTAGGAGCATATGTTGGCTATCATGGCACAATAGCATGTCTATAAAGCAAGGCTTTTTGGTTTGGGCATATTGCATAACGGCTTCCAAAGTTTGGAATATGCTATCAACATACAAACTTGGAGGACTTTGCAATGTGTCTGTTGCTGAAGTTTTACTAGGTGTCAGTCCGACACAAACCAACAGGGCTGGTATATATGACAGCTCTGAATCTAGCAAAAGATATCAATAAGACCCAGATTCCAACACAAACAACAGCATTAGGCTGAAATTCACTCTCAAAAAGAGATTTTTCCTCATAATTTCAAGAGAAAATTGGCCACAGCGGGTGACAAGGTCAGATAGTATAAAGTTCTTCTTGTTTTTCTATGTTTAAACCTTTAATTTGGAAATGGTTGCTTATCATTCAAAGCAACGTGCTTTGACAGAAGTCACGAGTAGCAAGGCTTCTAACCCGTGCCTAGGTATTGCCCACTGACTTGGGATCAAGGGCATTGGCACACAAGTTCGAGGATTTGGCAATATAGGGATATAAGCTCACATTTTATGTTTGGCAACGTTGAATGGTGATGTATCCATGCCAGTCCAGATTGTGCAAGGTACTTATGGTATTGGCTCACTCTTTTGAAATTGTCACTCTAGCCAAGAGCTTATCATTTTCTTTTCTGCTTTGCATGCATGGCGTGTCAATACGGTGGAATTAATTCCACTTCATCATTGTTTATGCTTTCGCTATAACACCAACTATTCTATCACGGACACAATCAGTTATTGAATGTTTAAAATCATTTAATTAAACGAACTTCATTCACGGGCAAAGCGCCACAAGTAAGTCAATCTGTACACGTAGACTATTGTACGCTTATATGATAACCTATGAGACAAACATCGTATGCACAAAAGCATACATAGGGAGCACACACCATAGTAGAATACTTTTCCTCAACCCAACATTCTCTCTCTCTCTCTCTCTCTCTCTCTCTCTCTCTCTCTCTCTCTCTCTCTCTCTCTCTCTCTCTCTCTCTCTCTCTCTCTCTCTCTCTCTCTCTCTCTCTCTCTCTCTCTCTCTCTCTCTCTCTCTCTCTCTCTCTCTCTCTCTCGTCCTCAAGCTGATGTGCCAGCGAGAATCCAATCTTAGGTGTGGCTTGATAGTGGAACAAAAAACATCTATATGATCGGCCGCTTGCAAGGAACGGTAGAGCCCAAGTCAACTACAACAAAACCGTCTACAAGTGGGCTTGGTGTGTGTGCACCGCCTTGTAGGACATTTTTTGTTTCAAGCAGGTTTCCCCTCGGCATCAGCTTCAAGTGCCATAGCCTCCCTTGCATAGATCTTCACTATCATATGATGCTTGCCATAGCCTTGTTCAAAAAAATTCACATTAGAAGCCCTAAGTGGCTCTTTACATTGGCTAAGGGTCGTTCCCACCCGGGATGGCACCCAAGGGGGCCAAGCTCGGGCAAAGCAAAGGGGTATTGGAGGGCTATGAAAACCTGATAGGGCAGCATGCAATGGTCGTGCAAAAAGGAAGAAGTCCGCAACGACAATAGTTGGAAATTTTTGCAAGCGGGTTCAAGAAAGGTCACATGCACTAGCATGCAAGACATGCGAGTAGTAGAGTACAAAAATTTAGCTTCAAACTTGGGTGCAAGAGTTTTGCACCGGATTTGACCCAAAGTAGGGAAGGTGAATTAAAATCGATCGTAGATCTCTCTCTTGGAAACCGTCTATGAGCCGAGAACCAAAAACTCGCTCTCACGTCAATTGAGGATTGGGATCGACAAGGCAAGGCCTATTGCTCCTAGAGCAAAATTTAACAGTTTCCTTCTTGATTGAAATTTGTTTGATTATCACGACAAGGCAAAGTTGGCACGAGCACTTCATGAGTACACAATTGATTTTACTTTGTTGAGGATGTGCTCGATAGCTATGGCATGCAATAGATATGTGTGCACATTAGACCCTCAAAGCACAAGCACGGCTTGTGACAATTATCGTAAGCACCAAAATATTGTTGATTACATTGTTAGCAAACACCCGATGATTGGTTTGAAGATTAGACTCAGGCACGCCTTGAGTACAAAATAACTTGACAAGAGTGCCAATTTATGTTTCTAAATACGGTGTACTATTGGACATGGTCAATTAGATGTCATTGTTCGACAAGGTCAAATTAAAATTGCCATGATACTTGTATCACGGTAGGAGCATATGTTGGCTATCATGGCACAATAGCATGTCTATAAAGCAAGGCTTTTTGGTTTGGGCATATTGCATAACGGCTTCCAAAGTTTGGAATATGCTATCAACATACAAACTTGGAGGACTTTGCAATGTGTCTGTTGCTGATGTTTTACTAGGTGTCAGTCCGACACAAACCAACAGGGCTGGTATATATGACAGCTCTCAATCTAGAAAAAGATATCAATAAGACCCAGATTCCAACACAAACAACAGCATTAGGCTGAAATTCATTCTCAAAAAGAGATTTTTCCTCATAATTTCAAGAGAAAATTGGCCACAGCGGGTGACAAGGTCAGATAGTATAAAGTTCTTCTTGTTTTTCTATGTTTAAACCTTTAATTTGGAAATGGTTGCTTATCATTCAAAGCAACGTGCTTTGACAGAAGTCACGAGTAGCAAGGCTTCTAACCCGTGCCTAGGTATTGCCCACTGACTTGGGATCAAGGGCATTGACACACAAGTTCGAGGATTTGGCAATATAGGGATATAAGCTCACATTTTATGTTTGGCAACGTTGAATGGTGATGTATCCATGCGAGTCCAGATTGTGCAAGGTACTTATGGTATTGGCTCACTCTTTTGAAATTGTCACTCTAGCCAAGAGCTTATCATTTTCTTTTCTGCTTTGCATGCATGGCGTGTCAATACGGTGGAATTAATTCTACTTCATCATTGTTTATGCTTTCGCTATAACACCAACTATTCTATCACGGACACAATCAGTTATTGAATGTTTAAAATCATTTAATTAAACGAACTTCATTCACGGGCAAAGCGCCACAAGTAAGTCAATCTATACACGTAGACTATTGTACGCTTATATGATAACCTATGAGACAAACATCGTATGCACAAAAGCATACATAGGGAGCACACACCATAGTAGAATACTTTTCCTCAACCCAACTCTCTCTCTCTCTCTCTCTCTCTCTCTCTCTCTCTCTCTCTCTCTCTCTCTCTCTCTCTCTCTCTCTCTCTCTCTCTCTCTCTCTCTCTCTCTCTCTCTCTCTCTCTCTCTCTCTCTCTCTCTCTCTCTCTCTCTCTCTCTCTCCCCTAATTCTCTGCAAGAAGAGTGAAATTAGGCATGATTTTACTGAAATCTTTCTAAGTCGGTCTGGTAAAAGTCAGGACTTAGAGCCATCTGTTTTAGGAGGCCTACGATCGATCTGTTTTTTAACGGATGAGAGCCATCTATTTGTAATCCAACAATGATTTCTATCAAGATTGAATAGATCTACCCAGCTAGAGTCCCATTGATTTCTATCAAGATTGAATACACCTACCCAGCTAAATTCCCATTGATTCTAATGGACAAGCAAGAGTCTTGCCATTAGTGATTTTTTGGGTGTCATTTTAGCAATACATACTTCTAGTGCAAAGATCAATTTGAGTTTCTGAAAGTCTTAAACTCGTAAAGGCTTATCTATACCAAGGTGTATAGACAAAGCAAGCATTTCAGACAGCACGTCTATCCTCAAAAAACCCAAGTAATGGAATTTTAGGTCTAGAAAAGATTCGGTTGCGAATACAATTCTAACTTCGGCGGATCACCTACTGTGTCTATGGCACTGAGAGTGTCTATAGGAGCATAGTTTTGGTGTAAGACCCAACTCGTGATTATTAAATCACTCAATAACTATTGATGGTCAAGTCTTGGAACCTTCACGCTTGTACTTTCAAGAGAAGAAGTCCAAAAGCTGCCAAGGGGTAGTGGACAAGTTCAACTTGTAAAGTTGACTTCAATCACTGTTGGCTACTAGTTTGAGTTGTTCTCATATAGAGTCTAACCAAGGGGTTTCTAACTAAAGGGTTTGGATTGCAAAGGTAACACCCAGGATTACCAAGACAATACTACTTGATTTTCATTAACCTTTCAATTAGTGTTACTAGGCTTTTTTAGGTAGGAGATTTGGTCATGTGCATTTGACTACGGGTAAGTGAACACTATGTTCAACCTCTAAGTACACATCGGATTTGGTTTTATTTTAATTTAAAACATGCTTTTATTGAAATTTTCAAGTAGGATGTATAAGCTTCATTGGTTTCATCCAATTTGCTCTTTAGAGACACATGACAAGGTCGTGTAGGAGCAAAGCATTTCAGAATGTAGTGTCCTAAATCATTTCTATATTATACATGGTAGAGTTTTGTTTGGCACATGTTGTCATCACAAGCAGAGCAACATAGTCTAGGAACTCATGAGTTCAGTTTAGCGAGTCTGGAGCAAGGATAACGAGGGTCCCTCTCACTCAGTGTTTATAGTTATCTCCACACACAAGTACCTCTTGTACTAGAAGGATGTTCTTCCTTCACACATCCTTATTTGAGACATATTCCACATGTGGAGAATATGAGTCTCTAGGACTAACGTTGGTGCCATCATTTGAATTATGTGCTACGACTAAGTCCCTAGGTGCCGCATTTTGAGCACATTGTATCAGGAACAATTTAAGTGGCCATAAATTTTCAAGTACTTAGTAAGACGTTACAAGTATTGTTAAACAACTTTAACGAATGGTTGTTTATACACGTAGTAAACTTATGTTCAGTTAATGAACTAGCTCATTTGGTACCTAAATGTGATGGATTTTCACATTGTATTATGGCCCATATATGTTGACATGGTTTTCACGTAGAAAGTATTTAGTTCCTTTCTCGTCAGTCGTGAGCATAACATTAGCCATAAGCACTAGCAAGTACGGTTATGGATATGCAGGTTCAGATCTGTTTTTTGTTAGAAGCATGCATACTAGGTGTTATGGGCGCTAGTTTTTAGCAAAGGCTGATTTGGAGCGGCATGCACATTCATGACATTAATAGCTTCTAAAGTATTTCGCACTCTATGTACACTATTTCTATGAGATTAATTATAGATGTATCAAACATCAATAGAGGTCATGGCTCGGTTTGGGTGCTTGAAGATCAACTGACTACAGATAACCAAGATGGTTGTTCTTTAAAAAATATTGATTAATCAACAATAATGCAAGGAATTGTGATCCCTATTTACCAATTATTTTGGAGGACTGTCTCTAAACGGTGGGAAACACATCTCAGTATTGTCAGTTATCTAGAGAGGATAATCAGTTGACAAGTGTTATTCTTGAGCTAAAGGATATGCTAAGTGCGTAAGTTGGCACAAAGCAACCCAATTAGAAATATTATCTCTCTACTTGGAGTTTTCTTACCATGAGACAACGCATGTTGTGCGACTGAGTTTAGCTTCTTCATGTTTAAATTACGTTCTCAACCTTGAACACCGAATATGGTGGGGTTGTTTATTGATGAAGAATGATATTTACTCAATGACTTATACTTTGTTGATGAATTACGTCGGTAAGGTACTTTCATGGAAAGTGAAAAGAGGTACTCTTTTAGATACATCTCAGTTATGATAACTCGTTTTTCATACTCAAGTGAGTTCTAAATGGCGTCTATACACTATGCTGGTGGATATAGGCCAGTTGCAAAGGGACAACAATGTGAAAAATCAAGATGCTCTTTTTGATTTCATTGAACCTCCTACTAAACCATGTTTCGTCGAAATGGACAGTTGGATCCATGAAGGATGCCACTGCCAAAAACATTAGTGTTCTTATAAAGATAACACCATTTTAGTTTTCGAGAACAAAAACGCTTCTCCAAGGGGGGAGTAATGGCATGCCTAAGGTAAGACCAAGCTGGCCAAGGGCCAAGACGGACAAGCGGTCAAGGGGTGCTATGTTTGAACATCTAAGAGCCTATATAAAACGAGGATGGGTGGAGAATTACATGCTCCACTCCCTCTGGTCTTAGACTTATGGGTGGAGGAATACGCCTGGTTACTTCATGATAGTGATTGGCTCACAACATAGTATCATTTCAATTTTTGGATCCCTTACTATGCTACATGGAATGAATCTAATGCAGAGATACATATAAAGGTCGACCGTCTACGTCAATGTCCTCTAAAGGACACCTTCTATTATCTGTATGCATATTGGCAAAGTTACATATCTTAAGGGAGATTGAATTTGTCATAAAATCTAATATCTAACCAACCCAAATGATTTTCTCATATTAAATTGATCATTTAATGTGGGAGAATAAACAGGAACAAGGATTAGAATATAGAGATGTGCTTTATGGATCTATCTCAACACGGGGCCAAGGTTAAAGGGGCCCAAATGAGAGATAGTATGTCAAAGAGCAAGGCTAGCTAGTGGAGCTTAAAGACCTTAGGGTTAGCTTCATTAAAGACCTCCAATAGTTAGTGTCAAAATCCCTTTGACCTTAGGCAAGCTAGGGTTGTGCTTGAGGCGGGAACCAGGCCCAAGCTTGAGGTGCTTGTCGTGCTTGCTGACTAAGGTGCTTGAGGTGCTTAATGACTAAGGTGCTAAGGTGATCCATGACTAAGGTGCTTAAGGGATTCAAGGTGTTCCCAAAAGTCAACAAGATCCCTACTCGGGGGGGGGGGGGGGGGGGGAGCGCTCATTGTAGGAGCATGAGAGAGAACACACACACCCTCACACAAGGAAAGCTTGGTCTAAAGAAGCAACAAGGACACTTGTCAAGCTCCTCTCCATGTTGCCCTCATGGTGTGCCTAAAGCCTATTGGTTTGCCTCTCAAGGGGTCCAATGATAATTCAGCTAATTTGATTAATTGTTTATGCATTTATCAAGTCTCCTCTCTCAAATGGGAAAGGGAGACACTTGTACCAAGGCTAGCATGATTTCTTGATTAAACTAAAGCATGTGATTGGCTAATCTTGTAGGGTTCCAATCAAATTCTCTCATGAGCTAGAAGGGGGGGTCGACCAAGGAAGCTAGGGGCTAGCTTGGGGGGTATACTCTCCCCCCCCCCCCCCCCCCCCCCCCCCCCCCCCCCCACACACACACACACACACACTCATTGTGTGAAGTGCAAAGTACAAGAGCTCCATCTCCTTCTCCAAGCTTGTTGAGAATTTGAGAGCCTACACCAACACTCTTTGGCTATGGAATGAAAATCCAACCATGAGCCATGCTTCAATGCTTAAGCTTGCCATCTTCTCCATCTTCATTACTATGTTATTCTGTATGCTAAGCAAGAGGAGTGATAATAAGTAAGGATTCTTTCTTTCTCCTATGAATGTTTCTTCTTCCTCTTCCCTACCCTCATTCCCCGCTATCTCTCTCCCCCTTCGAAGTTGTTCGAGGCCTTGGGACTGAGGCTGGGGATGGTTAATGCTTTTACAAAGGATTATGTTATGCTTGTGATGCATGAAGTTTTTCATCTTCATTGCATCAGCTAGGCCACAAGGAACACAAAGATTGTATTGTACCAAGTATCTCTTTATGGGAGAATCTATAATACAAAAGCCTATTGGGGGGAAGGGGGCAACTCCACATAAATCCGGTCCTCAACTTTTGTCATGTTCTTTAATTCTCTCTCTTGCAAAAGTATTGTTCATGCCAAGTTAATTAAGTATAATGGTTATGTTGCTACCGCTAATTAAGTTCACCCTCTATGCTCTCAAAGTAGTCTCATAAAAATGCTCACTCTAGTTCTCTTAATTCCGCTATTCTCAAAGTTCATACGCCATTTTCATTACATTGATATCAGAGCTATTGGTTTCTCTTTTCTTACTTAAGAAGAGAGGTCCTTAAGTTGTCCATGAAAGGTTGGACATGCTCATTGCAATAGGGTACGTGGGACAGGGATCTATTATCTTGATTGAAAAGGACTTAGTTCCAAGTACACCATTGGGAACTATAGTCTTAATAATGGAGTCGTTCGGGGCTTGCCTTTGGCTTCACCATTACTTAGCTACTAGCAAGCTCAACAGGAACCATAATCAATTGAGCAATGTTAGACCCTTTCCACTAGTCTTTGCAATCAACAATGTCTAAACCACGGGTGTGGCTACTTGAAAACTAGTTTTCAAAGATAAAGAAGAGTAGCGACTAAGGTTTTTGAGGGTACCCAAGGCACAAAGTAATCTATACCTAAGTTTAATTAGCATGGTTGACAATAACCAAGAGAGTAGAATGAACATTGATAAGTTTGATTTTGCACATGAAGGTGCTAATGATGATGCCCCCATGTTTATTAATTATCTTGTTACTAGGTTGCAACAAGCTATGGGCAACCCTGCTTTGCAAGCCGAAGTTACTCAACAACTTCGTGCTTATGGGATTTCGCTTCCTCTCCAAGAGGAGAGAGAACTTAGGAGGCCTCTTGATGAGACTCCCAAAATAAGACTCTCTCCCATAAGAAAGAAAGAATCCAAAGAACGAGAAAGAAGTGAATCCCAAAATAAGACTCTCTCCCATAAGAAAGAAAGAATCCAAAGAACGAGAAAGAAGTGAATCCCTAAGTTCCTCTAAATATGTGGCCTCACCTATGATGGTACCTTTGGTGCTACCGACAAAGTATTGGCCTTCATGCAACAATTTTATGCGGCCTTTGGAGACAAGGGCTTCACGGAGTCCTCCAAGCTATATCATGTAGCTATGCACTTCCAGAAATATGCCCGTCAATGGTGGGCTAGCCTTCGTGGCAACGACGAGGCCCCAAAGACATGGAAAACTCTACGAGTTTCCAATCATGAAGCAATTCCTTGCAAGCGATGCAAAGGACAAAGTGCTTACCGAACAGCGAAGTTTAAACGCTGCTCTCCAACGAGTCTATCCACAAATATGTGGAAAAGTTTTGGGATTTAAATCTCAAGGCTACCGTCTTTCAAAAGACAGACTTTGCCAAGGAAAAGCAACAATTCTGTGTGGGATTACCTAAAGAAATGGTATAGTATGTCAACTCTCAACGGTCTGGTTCTATCACCAAAGTAATCCACCACACTATGGTTGCTTCGCGCATCAATTTCCAACAAGGGGCTAGAAGGAATGCCAAGCCCATGGAAAGCAAAGACAAAAGTGATGCAAAGGGGAAAAACAATGCCCAAAATTCTTCCCAAGGCAATTCCAACAACAAAAATAGCAATTGGTCCAAGGAGAAGGGAGTTTACAAAGGTAAAAATAAACTCTCTCCTGAAGGGCTAGAAGCTTTTTGTAAGGACCACAAATGCTTCAAGTATGGGAATCAAGGACATGGCTACCGTTCTTGCCCCAAAAGAAATGCCCACAACGAGACTCCTAGAGCTTCCATGATAGAAGCTCCAAAAGAGGATGCTCGTTGCAAAGGATCACCTCTCTCCTATGCTTGGGGAAAGGTAAGGAAGCATGATGCCTTCATCATGTTTAACCCTGGCTCTACTCACAACTTCATATCAGCAGAGTTGGCCACTAAGTTGGGCATTCAAGCTTTCAAGATGGGAGATATTGTAAATGCCGATGGAGCTTTCAAAGGACAGCAATCCTCCATTACTCCCTTGATTGGGAAGTTGAGGCTTCATGTCCAAAACAACGTCGACAAAGAAGACTTTTTTATCTCTCCTCTCCAACATGAGGATGTTATCCTAGGGACACCATTGTTCAACCGCATGACTGCCAACATGAAGTTCCCTGCAAGGAGAATCTACTTCACCTATACAGGGAAAAGAGCATGTATATAGATGCTAGTGAGTCCGATTGTACTATACCACTTGTAAATTCACCTGCTTTTGATAAGTCAATAAAAAGCTCATTTTTGCGTACATGATTTTTGTCAAAGAGTCTCTAAATGATGCTAATGTTTTAATAAAGCAAAGTGTTAGGAATCAAGAAGAATATTTTTCTAAATGGATTCCAAGATGTGTTTATCAGGACTTACCTCCAAAACAAGCGGATGATGAGATGATGAACATCGAATTGAGCTCCTACCAGGAAGCTCACCACCTAACAAGCCTCCTTATTCAGTTTCCCAAGCTCAACAAGAGGAGATCATGAGGCAAGTACAAGAATTGCTAGACAAAGGGATGGTGAGGCCTAGCTCCTCTCCCTTTTGTTCTCCAGTCCTTTTAGTGCAAAAGAAAGATGGTAAATATCGCATGTATGTGGACTATCGAGCACTAAACCATATCACTATCAAAAACAGATTTCTTGTAGTCAGGTAGAAGATCCATTTGATAAGCTACAAGGTTTGACCTACTTCAGTAGGATTGACCTTAAAAAGTGGTTGTCATCAAATAAGGATAGTGAATGAAGATATCAGAAAGACCACGTTGTGTATAACATTTGGTCTTTGTGAATATCTAGTCATGCCTTTTGGCTTGACTAATGCACCAGAAACATTCAGTCATTTGATGGAGAAAATATTTAGACCCTACCGCAAGTTCACTGGAGTGTTCTTTGATGATATCATCATCTACTCCAAGTCTTTGGAGGAGCACAAGCAACATCTCCAAGTAATTTTTCAAGCTTTGAGGGAGAACAAGCTTTTTATCAATCAAAAGAAGAACAAATTTTTCCTTCAAGAGTTTCAATACTGAGTTTCACTGGAGTGTTCTTTGATGATATCATCATCTACTCCAAGTATTTGGAGGAGCACAAGCAACATCTCCAAGTAATTTTTCAAGCTTTGAGGGAGAACAAGCTTTTTATCAATCAAAAGAAGAGCAAATTTTTCCTTCAAGAGTTTCAATACTAAGGTCATATTATCTCTCAAGGTGGTATCCATATGGATCCATCAAAGTTGGAGGTAATAAAAGCATGGACTAATCCAAGGACTCTACATGAGCTAAGAAGCTTCCTTGGTATGTGTGCATACTATAGACGCTTGATAGCAAAATTCTCTCATATAGCAGGACCATTACATGACTTAACAAAGAAGAACATTAAGTACTCATGGACTGTTAAAAAGAAAAATGCTTTTGACAAGCTCAAAGAGAATCCTACCTCCCAACCAATCCTTATGCTTATGGATCTCTCAAAGCCATTTGAGGTCCAATGTGATGCTTGTGGAGATTGCCTTGGAGCAGTCTTTCTTCAAGAAGGGCATGCCATAGCATATGAGAGCCGAAGGCTCAATGCCGATGAATGGGTCTTGGGCATATACAAAAAAGAGCTTTTAGTTGTACTACATGTCCTAGACACATGGAAGCACTATCTATTGGGGACTCCATTTATTTTGCAAACCGACCACCACAGTCTCAAGTACTTCATGACACAAACCAAGCTTTTTGACACACAAATGAGGTGGGCAAGTTTTCTTTCGCAATTTTATTTTCATATTGCTGGTAAGCATAATCAAGTGACCGATGCACTTTCACGAAAACCAAGAGTCAATGCGGTGTCTATAGCAACTCACAATGATCTATCTTTTATGATAGATCAGTACACTATTGACCCTGACATTAAAGACATAATGTCAGCCCTTGCCTTAGGGAAGAAAGAGGAACCATTCACCTTGTAGGATGGTTATCTTCTCCATGGAAACCATCTATGTGTTACTCACCTCCCTTCGTGAGAAAGTTATGTATGAATCCCATGCTCCTTCCTACACTGGGCATAGAGACATCCAGCCTACTCTATGAGGAGTAGAAACATACTTCTATTGGCCTACCATGAAAGTAGACATACAAGAGTATGTTTCAAAATGTGTGGTATGCCAAAGGACCAAGTATAAAAGAAGGAAGCAACGTGGATTACTGCAGCCATTGCCAATCCCTAATTCACCATGGAAGTGTATATCCATGGATTTTATCTTTGGATTACCCAAGTATATCCATGGGAATACGGGAATATGGACAATAGTGGACAGGTTTAGCAAGCAAGCACACTTTAGTCCTGTCAAAAAGAGTATTAAGGCACACCAAATGGCAACCCTCTTCATATCTCAAATTTCCAAACGCCATGGATTGCCAACATCCATCGTGTCAGATAGAGATCCTAGAATGACCAGTAATTTCTGGAAAGGTCTCTTTGAAAATCTAGGTACAATATTGAATTTCTCTTCGGCCTATCACCCACAAACAGATGGCCAAAGTGGGATAGGCATTCTTACAATTCTCGATCTACTAAAGACTTATGTTACAGAAGTAAATCAACACTCACAATGGGAGATGTACTTACCCCTTCTAGAGTATGCGTACAATAGTATTGTCCATACTACTAAGGAAAGGCACCTTTTGAGATTATAGAGGGAAGACCTAAAAGTCCCTTGGTACTTAAAGTACATGGGAAGATCTTCGCTTCTGATGAGTATATCCCTGACCTACAAGAATCTTTCCAAAAGATTAAGGAGGCTATATCCATCTCTCAACAAAGACAAAAGTTTGTTGCTGATAAGCACATAAGGGCCTTAATATTTAAAGAAAAAGATTGGGTCTTGCTCAAGTTTCCCAAGACTCGTTTGAGGAAAACAATGGGCAAAAATCCTACAGGCCATCAAAAGTATTATGCTAAACTAACAAAAAGATATTGTGGTCCTTTTCAAATATTGAATCCAATCAATGACATGGCTTATCAACTCAAGTTGCCCAACCATTGGCTCATACACATTGTTTTTCATGTGAGCTTACTTAAGCCCTACAAATGAGAGCCACCAAGTAAACCAATTATTGAAGACCCCCAGAAATCGAAGACCAAGAAGAGGTGCTACAACCCAAATCTATCCTTTGGCATGAGGACAAGGTACTACGACATGGTAAGATAATCCGATAATATCTTATTAAGTTCACAAATTATCCTTTTGAAGATGCTAGATGAATGCAACGAATACAGCTTAAGAATAGTATGAACCTTGTCAATGTTGTAATAGAGTAAGCAAATGTAAATGTTTCTTTTAAATGATCAATTTTTTTGTCTTATAAGACTAATTCTCCTTTTATTGTGCACAAATTTAAGTAGCATGCATGCTTATAATCATGTTTGTGATGACGACGTCTCTCAAACATCAAGTAGAATTTGTCACTCTACTTTGGGACAATGAAATGGACTCAAGAGCAGACATGCTTGCAGTAGCTAAGTCTCCCAAGCCCCGAATGGATTAGTCATCCATCTTGGAATGATGTCGTAGGGTAAAAAGGGATCCTCCACCCGCTAGGAAACATCGACTAATCACTAAGGCTTTATCTCTTCTACCTCATAGTCGAGGACGACTATGATTTCAAGAGAGAGCTAATGTCATAAAATCTAATATCTAACTAACCCAAATTATTTTCTCATATTAAATTGATTATTTAATGTGGGAGAATAAACGGGAACAAGGGTTAAAATATAGACATGCTCCTTTATGGATCTATCTCAACACGGGGCCAAGGTTAAAGGGACCCAAATGAGAAATGGTATGTCAAAGAGCAAGGCTAGCTAATGGAGCTTAAAGACCTTAGGGTTAGCTTCATTAAAGACCTCAAATAGTGTTAAAAGTTCTTTGACTTTAGACAAGCTAGGGTTGTGCTTGAGGTATGAACCCGGCCCAAGCTTAAGGTGCTTGTCATGCTTGCTGACTAAGGTTCTTGAGGTGCTTGTTGTGCTTGCTGACTAAGGTGCTTGAGATGCTTAATGGCTAAGGTGCTAAGGTGCTCCATGACTAAGGTGCTTAAGGGGTTCAAGGTGTTCCCAAAAGTCAACAAGATCCCTACTCGAGGGGGTGGGGGGGGGAGGGGGGGTGAGCCCTCATTGTAGGAGCATGAGAGAGAACACAAACACCCTCACACAAGGCAAGCTTGGTCTAAAGAAGCAACAAGGACACTTGTCAAGTTCCTCTCGATGTTGCCCTTATGGTGTGCCTAAAGCCTATTGGTTTGCCTCTCAAGGGGTCCAATGATAATTCAGCTAATTTGATCAATTGTTTATGCATTTATCAAGTCTCCTCTCTCAAATGGGAAAGGGAGACACTTGTACCAAGTCTAGCATGGTTGCTTGATTAAACTAAAGCATGTGATTGGCTAATCTTGTAGGGTTCCAATCAAATTCTCTCAAGAGCTAGCAGGGGGGGTCGACTAAGGAAGATAGGAGCTAGCTTGGGGGGTATACTCTCCCCCTTCCCCCCCCCCCCCCCCCCCACACACACACACACTCATTGTGTGAAGTGCAAAGTGCAAGAGCTCCATCTCCTTCTCCAAGCTTGTTGAAAAGTTGAGAGCCTACACCAACACTCTTGGCTATGGAATGCAAATCCAACCAAGAGCCATGCTTCAATGCTTAAGCTTTCCATCTTCTCCATCTTCATTACTATGCTATTATGTATGCTAAGTAAGATGAGTGATAATAAGTGAGGAATTGTTTTTTTCTCCCATGAATGTTTCTTCTTGGTCTTCCCTACCCTCATTCCCCACTAGCTCTCTCCACCTTCGAAGGTATTTGAGGCCTTGGCAGTGAGGCTGGGGATGGTTAATGCTTACAAAGGATTATGTTATGCTTGTGATGCATGAAGTTTTTCATCTTCATTGCATCACCTAGGCCACAAGGAACACAAAGATTGTATTGTACCAAGTCTCTCTTTATGGAAGAATCTATAATACAAAAGCCTATCAGAGGGGGGACCGGTTCCACATAAATTTGGTCCTCAACTGTTGTCATGTTCTTTCTCTATCTTACAAGAGTATTATTCATGCCAAGTTAATTAAGTCTAATGGTTATGTTGCTACCTCTAATTAAGTTCACCCTCTATGCTCTCAAAATAGTCTCATAAAAATGCTCACTCTAGTTCTGTTCATTCCACTATTCTCAAAGTTCATAGGCCATTTTCATTACATTGGTATCAGAGTTGTTGGCTTCTCTTTACTTACTTAAGAAGAGAGGTCCTTAAGTTTTCCAAGAGAGGTCGGACCTGTTCATTTCAATAGGGTAATTGGGATAGGGATCTATTATCTTGGTTGAAAAGGACTTAGTTCGAGATACCCAGTTAGGAACTGTAGTCTTAATAATCGAGTCTCTCAGGCTTGCCTTTGGCTTAATCATTATTTAGCTACTAGCAAGCTCAACAGGAACCATAATCAATTGAGCAAGATCATCTCCACTAGTTTTTGCAATCAACAATGTCTAAACCACGGGTGTGGCTACCTGAGAACTAATTTTCAAAGGTAAAGAAGAGTAGCTACTAAGGGTTTTCAGGGTACCCAACGCACAAAGTAATCTATACCTAAGTTTGATTAGCATGGTTGATAATAACCAAGAGAGTATAATGAACATTTATAACTTTGATTTTGCACATGAAGGTGCTAATGATGATGCCCCCATGTTTATTAATTATCTTGTTACTAGGTTGCAACAAGCTATGGACAACCCTACTTTGCAAGCCGAAGTTACTCAACAACTTTGTGCTTTTATGGGATTTCCCTTCCTCTGCAAGAGGAGAGAGAGCTTAGGATGTGTTTATCAATGATATCCCTATGTACTTACCTCCAAAACAAGGGGATGATGGGATGATGACCATCAAAATGAGCTCCTACCATGAAGCTCACCGCGTAACAAGCCTCCTTATCGAGTTTCCCAAGCATGAGACAAGAGGAGATCATGAGGCAAGTACAATAATTTCTAGACAAAGCGATAGTGAGACCTTGTTTTAGGGCAAAACTACTCCCCTGTTCATGCTCACAAGCACGACACAGACAAAACACGTAGGCAATCTCGTAGCTTGTCAGGCTGAGACCAATCTACACATACGCACTTTTATGATGCATCAATCACTAACCCTGGTAGAATGCAACCCACTCTATCCCTAAACGCTCACAACACCGTTTACATTTCCAATGAACTCGGAATCGCATCAAACTTACTAGGCACCATCCTCTCACTAGGATATACTTACCTATAAGTCTAATCTCACCAGATTTGAACCCTAGTTATCTCGAATACAGTCGCGATAGACTAACAGGTCATAATCCAAAAGTGAGCGAAACTTTAGTTTATGAGTATCTATGTGTAGCTAATCCCTTTCTCATTCCATAAAGCACTTGATTGTTGAAAACAGACACTGTTTGTGCTACTTACAAGCAAAACAAGCTCGAGGAAGGATCGATCGCGAACAGCTCAAAAATGTGAATGCGTGGCGTGGGCGCGTAGCTCTCGGAGAGACTACCGCGATGGTGTAGTCACGTCGTGAATCCGGTGAGGGAGAAGCGCATAGCGAAGAGGATAAGACACTCTCTCTCTCTCTCTCTCTCTCTCTCTCTCTCTCTCTCTCTCTCTCTCTCTCTCTCTCTCTCTCTCTCTCTCTCTCTCTCTCTCTCTCTCTCTCTCTCGTACGACACAGGATTAATGTTCAAAATAATGTTTTTTTTAAAATGGTTCTAAGGTGACTTTTATACTTTAGTCACCTTAGCTCAAAAATGTACATGGGGTTCTCTTACTCATTATTACAAAGTGGGAACAAATCTGAGTCCTGACTAACTGATTAATCTTTACATAACCCAGACGAATGGATCAAAATGATAAGACGTCTTTGACATAAAATGGGAATTTGATATGCTTTACAAGATGGGCTCATTACAACAGTTGGACAAATGGGGCTCCAACACTCCCCCCTTCCTAATTCATGTCTACCACGACATGATCGTCATTGTCTTCAGTGTCGTTGTCGTCCTTCTTTGTTGATTTGATGTAGAAACGTATCATATCGCATAGACTCGCTTGCCATTAATGGGCCAAAAATTTTGGACTTGTACATGAAGAAGCCTGTATAAAATGCTTCTTCGAAGGTTTGGAGATGGTAGCTTGGCAGAAACATTAGCCGTCTGAAATAGGCATACAATACTGGCTCTGTAGGTGGCCCACTTAGATCGTATGACAGCTCTGAGATGCTTCTTTTGGTATTCATATACTCTGAAGTCCAGCTTTCTGAGAAGACTTTGAGACATGCCAAAAAGGTTCGAGCTATTTTACATAGCATCTTGCAGGATAGGTCGGGAGAGCCTGTGAATTCTGCAATGGCGCCCTGAAGGGTTTTCACCATGTAAGAACCGGATATTCTCTCTCCCTCTGCAGGCCCTGGCAATACTGGATAATTTAACCATGTCGGATTTCTGCTTTGTAGTGCTTTATGTTGGCTGTAGGTGTATGTTCGGGGAGTTGGGCAAAAAGTTCTGTCATTCCTCAGCTCAGGCGGTGCGTTGACTAAATGGATCAGGTTATTAGGATGATCCAAGAGCCATTGACGCCTCCACTTTGGCTGGCTGTCTACTATTCTGTTTTGTTGTTCCCGATCCTGTAATTCGCCTTCAAACACTAGCACTTGTTCTTCTTTTGCGAGCTGCCGTTGATGTGTTAGAGTTTCGTATTTCAGTAGAGCATAGGGTAACATAGGGGCATTCCATTCCTCCCGTAGCTCTGCTGCTGTTTTGCTTGATCTGGAGAGCCCTTGTAGCATCTCCTTTTCTAGTTGCATTGCCTTGTACCATATCATCTCTGATTGTTTTTACATTTGCTCGGCCAGCCTCTTCTCTTCCAATCTCGTGATTGAATCTTCGTCTATTTCTTGGTCTTTGGAGCCAATTTGATCAGTCTGTGTATATGGGGCCTCCTGATCATCTGATTCTTCCTCGTAGTCATCTTGACCCCCATATACTTTGGCGAGTCTAGCCAAATCTGTGGCTGCTTGCTCCAGGTGCACTCGTACCTGTCCTTGGTGTTGCCTTGCAGTTTGAAGAGTTGCGATTTGCGCAGCCATTGTTCTACTATTGATTTGAAGAGCTTGAAATTCCATCTCTTTTTGAGTTGCAGACTCCTCTAACTGTTTTAACCTGATATGCAAGTTTTCATTTTCTTCCCTGAGTGATTTGGAAACAATGCTTTCCATTTCACTGTCAGGAGCTGGTCCTTGTTGCTGTTCACTTTGTAAGTCTGAAATTTGCCTTTGTAGTTGATCCTCTGCTCTAAGCGCACTTTCGGCTATCATTAAGCGTTGCTTTCTTTCCAATTCCAACTCCCTCTTCAGTGCAGCCACTTCTTCTTGTGGGTGGACTACCGGTGTTGTTGGTAGGGACATTTTTTGTTTCTTAGCTCGCTCGATTTCCCTTGCTTGTATATCTGTTACTGCCCTCAAATCTTTGACTTCAATTTATAAGTCATCGATGACGACTTGCAAACTTTTGAATGTCTCCAGTGCATCTTGCTTTTCTTTTTCCAACTTATGGATGTGTTCATCTCTGTCACTGACATCTTCAAGGAATACGTTGATCGTATCTTCACAAATGGCATTGAAATCTTCAAACTCCTGTAAATTGTCTTTGAGGAGATTTACCGTGCTTTTGAGCCCCAAGATCTCAGCATCTCTGATGCTGATCAATTTTATAGTGTCATCTCTTTGCTCCTGTAGTCTCATAACTTCTTGATGGGTTTTTTCTAACTTCGTTTTGTTGGACCTGTTCTGATCAGCTAGCCATTGACTGTGCAGTCTTGTTCGGTTTAGTATTGTCTCCATTGACTGCAAATCTTCATCTATAGTAGCTTCCAGCTCAATTTCTTGAGAGAAGGAAGCTTTATCTTTTGTCTGATCCACCTCCTTTTGCTTGCCTTTATCAATTTGTGATATGGTTCTAGTGTTTGGGTGACCATCTGTTCTTTCTTCTTCTTCTTCTTCACCCGGTGGTGTATGAACTCTCTCATCACGATGTGAGCTTTCCGAATGCGAAGGAGAGTCAGCAGGTGGGGTAGATTGCCTCTCACTTGTCTCTGGCCTTGGAGATGGTGGTGGTGTTTCCTGATCTCGTGAAGTTGGCCTCAACTGATCTCTCAAAGTTTGGAGATCCTCCTCTTCTAGTAGCAACTCTGGTTCGTCCCTAGCATTTCTTTCTTGGATATACCTCTCGAACCAGTCCAACTCAAAAGCTGGGTTGTTTTTATTCTTCGTTCTCAGTGTGTAAGTGCTACTAGAAGGTTTCCAAGTGGCACCTACATCGCCTCGTAGAGATCTCTCTAGAGAAAATCCTTCTAGCATCCTTTCCATTTTTGCTATCTTCTGCAACCTGGTGTTGTTTTCCATTTCCGCTTCTTTAGTCGGACATCTTCCTCTTCAGTTCTTCTTTCTTTCTTCCATCTTTTCTTGTGTACTTCTTGTTACTCTTTCCAGCCTGCGTCCTCCAATGGTGTTAATAGAGGCCGGTACTTTCCTTTGTGATCTGTCTTCGATATTTTCTCTTAACACCAGCCAGTCGGTTTGATGGGGAGCAGGTGGCAGTTGATCTACCGCGCCTATGGCTTGGTATATGATTCTGGTGAGGACTTCTCCTCCTACAATGTAATTTGGCTTGTCATGCCTTAGCTTTGTCACTTCTTCAAACAGATATGATGCGTGATCTATATAGAACTCATGGGTCATTCCCATAGCCCATGTCAGTGTGGTTGAGATGCTCCCGTGTGGTGTAGTGTATCTTAGCGGTCTTTTGCTGTAGCTCAACAAACACTGACTGTAGATCTGTGTCAGTTCTCTTACTTCCAGGTTTGCTATGAGTTTGAAAGAAGGTAGTTTGGACTTTTGCAAGTAGACTGTGAGGTTTTTCCTTCTTTCTCTCATGTTGGCTCCTTGATCAGACAATTTCAATGCCTCCTTGATGATTTCTTTGGTGATCTGGATCTCCATCACTTCATTATCCATGCCTACCACTCTGCAAGTTCCATCTTCTTCGATAGTCTCAATCAAGTGTTGTACCCTCTTGAAATCTATCCCTACTGGTGGTAGTGATACAAAGTTCCACAAGCCAACTTTTTTGAGCCATGACCTTTGCAGTGATCTTTTCAAGTAATTTTCTGCCTCCTTGGGGATCATCATTGTATCCACTAAGTTTCTTTTGTCATCCACATATGAACCTTGATAGATCTAAAAGGCTACTGCCTATTGCACATCTGCAGGTATCCAGGTGGCCGTTGGCTTTAGTGAATTGGGTAGAAGTGCATATGGTATTGCACCTTCCGTTGCCAGGTTCTTGCCTTTTCTTTTTCCCGGAGAAGCATCCATGGATCGTGTATTCACAATTAACAGTTAATGTACAAACATAGTACTTCCCTTCTAAATTGATTACCACTTACTCATGCATCTAGATGAGCCTTCTTAGTCCCAAGATGAGTTAAGGTAAAATGTTAGCAGATAGACAAGCTCTTCCCTTGTGCGACTCTAACGGCTTCAAATTAATGTTGTTGGTGAAGGAAAACAAGTCCAAATGCTCTGAAATTTTGTGTGGTGTATGTTCACAGGGCATGTAAGGTCACTCTATGATCCAAAATTCAAAATCGGTTCATTTGCAGCTTTTGCTCAGTCTATCGTGATAGACTAGCCATTTTTTTACAGGGGTCCTATTTTGCAGTTGTGCCTCCACCAATTGGTTTCTCATACCTTGCACATGATCTGATCCCATTTTCACCTCAAATGAATGTCAAGTGACCCCCTTTTGGATCAACTCCCATTTTTCCAGATTCCTTCCAAGGAGATGTTGGTCTATCTCCTTCATTTTGTGTTGTTTTGGGCTCAAACTTAGTGGGTAGTCTTCTTGCATCATGCTGAATCCAACTGTTAATTCAAAATTTTGGTTAGATGGCCTAGTATCCCTCTGCTTAGTCTATCGCGATAGACTGGTAATTAGTGTCAATTTGTCATTTTTTGGCTCTGTGATCATCTGTCTGCCTTCTCCAAGTTGATGTAAGGTTTCTTGACCTCTCACATGTGAATTTTAACTGTCTGCCCTCGAGATGTCCTGTTCTGACTCTGAGTTGTCGTCATGTCTTTCTCGGCTTGCCATACGAGTCCATCCTGTCACCAAATTTGGCGTACTGCCTTCATGTGCTTCCCCAAGTCTATCTTGTTCAAATTTTGAAAAGTCTTTCCCCCAATTATTGGTGTAGCAAGTCTATCGCGATAGACTAGGTTATTTGGCCAAAAGAGATCCCTCTTGCACTTTGATTTGATAATGGTGGTTAATATTCCTTGTTAGCACCCCTCATGAAGCCAAAATCTAAATTTTACTTGTCTAATTGTAAATTCAAGTCTATCGCGATAGACTAGCACTTAGTCATTTTTACCTTTTTTTTTTTAAAAAAAATGTTAATTGACCACAATTGTGTTAATAGGCTCTCCTAGACACACCCATCAAGTTTTAATTAATTTAGAAGAGTGTACTCCCTGTTTGCACACTTAGCTGGTCTTGGAGTCGAAGTAGACCACTTAGGTGATGGTCGCCGTTCCTTTTGGTCATTGTATGACTCCAACTGTCTTTTATTTCCTTTTGACCTTCCATCCAAGCAGTCAGTTGTTGTTTTGGTGTTTACAACACCAAAAACGACCATTTGGACATCTTTCTGGCCTGTTGCTGGCATTTTCCCTAGTGGAAGAGCTCTTTTCCTGAGTGGACAAATTCCATCTCGTAGTTGACCTCTTTTTGGATGTACCTTGTTAAATTTGGTGTCATTTTGTCACTTGGTCGGCCCCTTAGAGTATCGCGACGATTTGTGCAGTTTTCGTCAGATAGGGACTTTAGGCTCCGTTTTGACGAACTTTTTCATGGTCTAACCTTTCAGAAGGTTTGTCGAGGTTATTGGCTTGCTGTCTATGAGTTTTGGCTCATTTTCGATCACCTTGGTTCAATTGCACTTTTGCAGGTCCTGTGAAATTAGGGTTTTCTGAGCGGCTTCCTTCGCGATTTCCGAGGTCATAGGCTTGATCGCTAAGCTATAGGCATTGTGCCTTTCAATTTTGGTTCCATTTGGTGGCCTCTAGGTCTCCCTAACAACCGGTCTACCGTATGTGTGCACAGGTTGTGATTGTGATGCCGGCGAGGTTTTGCGACTAACTGAAGTAAACAACACTTAGAGTCAGTGTTGACGAGCGTACCTCTCATGTCTGATGTCGATCTGGTGACCATCCGCGATGGATGAGCTTCTGGAAGTCTCAACTGCTGTAGGGAGATCTCTCTCTCTCACAATGGAAAATGACTCAAATGAGAGATTTCTAGCCTAGCCTCTCTATATGTAATCAAGACTCCGACACAAAATTTTCCCATCTTCTACCTGTGGCCAAAACTTTTTGCGAGATGTGGTTTGCTCGCAAATTTCCTGATTTGGACCTCGGTTGCTCCTGTTCTACCATTTTTGTAGATTTCTCTTGTTGGAGGTCCCTTCATGACGGTGGTCATTTTGCCCTGTAACCTTTGCAGTCCCTATTTTTTCTGTGTCTTCTTTACCTTGCTCCAATCAGGCGTCTCTTCTTTTGTGTTTCCATCTGGATTACAGATTTTTTTATATAACTTTTGCTAGAAAATGGCTAAAATAAAGCAAAGAAATCCCAAAATAACCCGAAAATAGCAATTCTAACCTATAAAAATACAAATGAAAAGCAAAACACTTTGTAGCTCACTTTTCTCTCGTCTATGTACATTCTCACTCATAATCGTCAACCTTGGCCTATTTTTTGCTGTTTTTAGACATTTTTTGGATTTGACTCTCTATATAGTCTATACACATCCCTAGGAGCTCATGTATGATGATTTGGTCCCCAATTCTGATTAATTATGAGGGCATATTCTTTTTCCCAAAATCGCACAATAAAACGCAAAAATGGTTGAAAAATTGCTCACAAACATTGCCCTCTAATATATGACATGAGTCTGCATTTGGAATGCCTCCCCCCCTCCTAGTTGGAGTCCTCCCGGACGACAGGGTATCGTCAAGGGTATGTGTTGTGCATGGGTGTGAACTCGTGCTAATGCAGGCCTTGTAATATAGCCCTATATGCATGTGCAGTCAATGCATGTAGAAAGAATTTATGCGGTGTAAGAGGAAGGTATAAGCGATTCGCTTATTGGCATTTGTCGTTGAGGTTTCCTGTGGTAGCTTGAGTTGGCTGGCAGATTTTCTTTGCAAGGAGTAGTTGTAAATATGCCGCTCTTTGTTTGATTGTTTTCCACTGGTTTTGAATTGACGTATGTGGATCCTTTGAAGCTGATATTGTCATATATTTTGTTTCATTTTCTAGTGGAACATTCTTTCTTTCTCCTTTGATGACTTGGGTCTTATAGATCCTTGTAGTTTTTGTTGTTGATTCTGTTTGTTTCCTCGTGCTGGTTGAATGATGTGGCTTGACATTGACAGTTGTAGATAATTGCTCGATGGTCATCTTTGGCCTCCCTTCTTGTGTTGCTGGCCCGTTTTGAATTGGTAATTTTGGCCGCCATACCAATATAGTCCGTTGCGTAATCGACTTATTGACTTTGGTTCTTTGAATTTTTGCTGGCTTTTGGTGTTTTGTCTGTTCTTTTGCCCCATTTTTTATAGGAATTAGGCTGTCCTGCCTTATCCAAACTTTGTATTTCCTCTTTTGATGTAATTGTGCCTCGGCCAGATCTGTACGCCGTACCCAAACTTGCCTGGTTCCCTGCATGGTTGTTGATTTTTGATAAGACGTTGCTGGACTTGTAAACTCTGTTTGTTGTTGGGCATATCCTTGCGGTTGTATTGACTCCTGTTTCCTCCTTGACATGTATTGGTTATATTTTAAGAAGGGTTCTTAAAAGTTTTCATTTCGGAACAGTGCTTCATTAGTATCCAAATCAATGAATACCCTGTTATCTTTCATCCATGACACTGCTAAAATACATGGCGTTGCTGATCTACTTGGTGGCAGTACATGGAATTTTGTAGTGTACTGGTGTGCCTGCACTGTGATTGGTATTATAATAGACCCCAACGTGGTCACCTCATCACCCGATGCTACTTTCAACCGGTGTGTCTCTGGGATCGTCCTCATTGGTCCAAGTTTCTGAAAGAGCTCAAAGCTGATGACGCTCATTTTTGCTCCAGTGTCAAGCAATGTATAGATTTCAACTTGTTTTGTGCCTGCATAAGCTTTTATGTAAGGACTACACCACGTATCTTCCAAGAGTCGTCAATGATGCTATCATCCTGAGCCCTAAAGTCTGTCATGGTCTTTTCTAATTCTTCGCTTTGTATATCCGCTTCGATTGTTTGGGATGTCGAAAGAGGATATTCGTCAGTCATCATTGGGGTGACCATGTTTATTGTCGTTAGAAACTGCTTTCGTTCAGCAATCCGTTCCTTGGCTTCTTGTTGAGCCTGGTCCTGGATTCTTTGCTGTTCCTGTCTATAGGCTTTTCCATAATGCAATTGAAACGACATTTCCGGTGTTAAAGGTAGATGATATTTTTTTAAACGACACCCACTAATCCAGTTCGGCATTTCTTTTCCATCTAGTGTCGACAATTTTACTGCTCCGCTGGACGATATTTCTTGGATCAAATAAGGCCCCATTCCCCTTTTCTTTAGCTTTTTGGCATGCTATTTAAGGGTGTATACTAAGACACAGTCGTCCGTTTTAAAGTCCTTGTTCTTGACATGTTTGTCAAAAAACTCTTTCTGTTGTTTTTTTTTTGCATATATGGCTGCTACAGCATTGAGTCGTAACTCATCTAATTTTTCAAGGTCCTCTAACCGTTCTGAAAGTTCATGCCCCGTCCAGTCCAATTTTTTGGCTACCCTTAGTGTGGGGATCAAAAAGTCAATAGGTAATATTGCATTTAACCCATATACCATATTAAATGGTGTAGCATTGAGTGTTGTTTTATATGCAACTCGATAAGCCCACAATGCCGAATAGAGCATTTGATCCCAATCTGTTCTTGTTTCACTAATTAGTTTCGTAAGAACTGTGCACAATATTTTGTTGGTCGCTTCCGCTTGGCCATTGGCTTGTGGATGATAGGGTGCAGATTTGCGATGAATTACCATAAACTCATTTAAGAGATGTTGGATAACTTCATTTACAAAGTGTGTCCCTCTATCACTCACCAGCTCGATTGGAAGGCCATAACGTGTAAACACGTATTCATATAAGAATTGTGTCGTGGTTCTAGCGTCTGCTTTCGTTATGGCTTTTGCTTCCACCCATTTGGTCATGTAATACGTGGCTACTATGATATATTGTGCTTGTGAACGATACGCTGGTGGAGTGATAGGACCAACAAAGTCCAATCCCCATTTAGCGGAATGCTCGAGCACTCATCATTGGTCTTAAAGGCATTTCGTCTCTTTTAACTGGTACCTTAGTGCGTTGACATTCATCACACCTTTTCACGAATTCTGTTGCATCTTGAATCATGGTCGGCCACCATATACCTGCAACCATAATGATTTTCACGGTTCTCTCTGCTGAAAAATGACCTCCTGCTATGCCTGCATGAGCTTGTTCCAATAATGGAAAGTAATCGTTTTCATGAGGAACTAACCTTAGCTGGTCATCAGTTCCTCTTTTATACAATTGGTCACTAATGAGGGTATACCTATTCGCTTCGATTTGTAAAGCCTTTTGTCTGGCTTTTAACCAGTCTCCTGGAAGCTCCTTATTAGTCAAATATTCCACAATAGCATGACTCCATGCGGGTGCTACTGTCACTTGGTATAATGTGGCATAATCCACAGTAGTATTGGATGTGCAAAAGTCTCATTTCTTGATGTAATTAGCTACATCGCCTACCATTCCTGGCCAATACACTCCAAATCTTCTTAATTGTTCATACATCATTTGATTTCCTCTATGGAATCCCCCTGTTTGTGTATGAGCCTCCTCTAGATACGCTTCGTACTCCTCTGGTCCTATACACAACCTTAGTATCCCATCGCTTCCATGATGATATAATCTTCCCGCATGCATTCGTGCTTGTCTAACGTCTTCCACCGTGTTTTTGTCGTCAAGATTCATTCCATATGTCAGCAACGGAATAATTTGCTCTGTCCATTTCGGTACCATCTCTATATTAAACAGCTATGCATCTGGGAGATCATCATCTACCCCAGTAGCTTTTTCGCCATGTAGTAATCGAGAAAGGTGGTTTTCCCTTTCTTAACTACTACCGTAAAATCAAACTCCAACAACACAATGAACCATCTTACAATTCGTCCCGTGTTACAAGGTTTGTTTACTAAGTACAAGAGTGCCTGATGATCCACAAAGAATGTGAATTTGTTCGCGAGCAAGTAATGCCGAAATTTCTTTACCGCATATATCATACCCAATCCTTCTCTTTCAGTGGTAGTATAATTCTTTTATGCACTGTTGAGTTGTCTACTAGCATAACTGATTGGAAAATCCGTATTACCCTCCCCTGGTTGTGCTAATATACAACCTATTGCAAATGCCGAAGCATCTACATGTACATGGAAGATCTTTGACCAATCTGGTGCTTTTAGAATTGGTGCAGATACCAGTGCATCCTTTAGTTTCTGGAATGACTCCTCACATTCATTGGTCCAAATGAAGAGCGTGATTAGACTGTACAAGGGTTTTGCTATTACAACGTACATGTAGATAAAACGTCGGTAGTATCCACAATGTACCATAAATGATTGTACCTCTCGTACACTGTTTGGTCTTGGCAATTCTATGATCACCTTTACCTTGTCTTCATCAGTGGTAATTCCATTAGCCGACACTATGTGGCCTAAGATTTTACCTTGTCGTACCATGAATACACATTTTTCTGGGTTGAGGCAAATCCTATACGTTCTGCATTTTTCGAATACCTTTCTAAGATTATCTATATGGTCTTCTCTCAATAGAGAATAGACACACAAGTCATCCATGTAAATATCCAAGAATATTCGCAAGTATTCTTTAAAAGCGTGTGTCATTAATCTCTAAAATGTGGCTGGAGCATTGGTCAAGCCAAATGGCATTACCCTAAAAGCATATATGCCCCATTTTGTTGTAAACGTTGTTTTGTATTGATCTTCTAGTTTGACCCCCAATTGGTTATAACCAGAGAATCCATCCATAAAGCTATAGGCTTGCTTGCCTTCTGCTACTCGTTCCAGGACGTGTTCAGTTATAGGAAGAGAGTAGTCGTCCCTTATTGTTGCTGCGTTTACCTTCTTGAGATTCACACACACTCGTAATTTCCCGTTTTTCTTGGGTACCACCACTATCGGTGACACCCAGTCCCTGTGCTCTATCTCATAAATAAATTCAGCCTCCATAAGTTTGTCTATCTCTTCTTTTATCCTTTTGGCGAATGTCTCATTATACGTGTATGGACGTTGTTTGCTTGTCTTTGCATCAGACTTCAGAGGGATTGAATGTTCACAAATGTTAGGATCCAACCCCTTCAAATCTTTGTACGACCATGCAAATACATCTCGAAACTCCTTAAGTGTTTTGATCAATAAGTCCTCTTCTTCCCGACCTAGATCTGTGGCAATGTAAGCAGGTCAAGGACTTTCTCCTGGCTCTGCTAAGTTTATTTTCTTGGCGTTCTCTGGTCCATCGTAGGACTCGTTTGATTTAGGCTCCCTCATTGGTTGTTGAACCACCAATCTTCTTTCCTGAATGGTGTACTTACAATAGTGAGGAGGTACATCTATCTTTTTACTCCCATCACTAGCGTTCGTTCCATCGCTACTTTCCATTTCAGTTGTCCATACATTTTTAATTTTTTGTTTCAACTCATTGTATCTCGTTTTCCGTTCAATTTTCGTCATAATTGGACTACCAGAGACATTCAGTTTTTCTGTTGCAACTCTTTTTTTTGCTTTGCTGGTTTTCTTAGGTTTCAACAGTCTGGACTTAAATCCTGAGCCTTCAACAACCTTAAGAAATCTTCCTGACACTTTATCCTTAGCACAATCAACAGCATGAATGTTCATAAGGAAATGTGTCTCACCCCTAAACTCTGGCATGGGTCTCAGCCTAGTTGGTAGACTGCTATGGTGTCGTTTATTCTTGTATCTTTTTTGGCGTCTCTCACTTTGGTTTGGGAAGTTGTAGAAGACATCATTGTCTTGATCTTGATTGTCGTCTTCCTCCGTATTTTCCGACTTCTCGTCATCCGCATTATCCTTGTTTTCACTTTGATCAGAAGAATCATAAAATTCTTCTCCCTCGTGCTTGATTTCTTTAGTGGGGATGTCCACATAGCCCACTATCTTAATCTCAAGTTTCGTTTCTGTTTTATTGATCCTCATATTCTCAGTATCTCCATCGTTCTCGTCCTCCTCCACAATTTTGCTCAACATGTAGTATGGAATGATATCGTAGCCATTCTCATCACAAAATTTGGTGGGAGTGACTTCATTGACGCATACATCCAATGTAGCCAAAATTTGAGACCATTCTAGGGGTTCGAGCTTCTCTTCATGAAAAGGTTCTCGTATATATGCATCGTCTTCCAAGACCCTCTCTAGTGTCTTTTCATTGTGGTCAAATTCACTACATTGAAATGCCCCGCACATCTATATCTCCTTTTTCTTATAAAGCCACGCTGGGACTTCTGATCCACTAATGGTGGCTGAGTCAAATTCTTCCACAAGGGTTCTCGTGACATCATGGTAGCTATGATTTTCATGTTTACTCGTGTAGTAGTTTCAGCATGTCTTAGATACAAATAATCATACCCCCAGTCCTGCACCATTTTGAGTTGCCTCATGAACGGCCTACCAAGGATAATTTCATAGTTGTTCTTCTTGCCAAAATCTACTATGGCAAAGGTATGTTTGTACTCTATGCCACAAGAAGATACCACAATTGCCTCAAGCAATCCTATAGGCCTTTCTATGTGCCCATCCGCCAGTTGCAATTTCATTCTAGTTGTTCGTATTGCTGGTTTTTCCCATTTTTCCCATAGCATTTTGGTCGCTATGGCAATGTCAGTTCCACTATCAAGTATTGCCTTAGTCTCTATGCCGTTATATTCAACTGGTAGGGTTGTGTTGCCATCTTCACCCTCACAATACTCTCCTACCTTGTTGAGTGGCACTGGTCTAGTGTTAACTTTCTTCGGTTCTGTGTCATTGAGCTCGGTTTTGAAGAACTTAAGAGGCGTCCTTATACCAAATTTTTCAAGACATTTGCCCACTTCTGTCCACATGCTTGGCCTAATTTTTAACAATTCTGCCAATGTCATTGTACACTTGACCGGAGTGGTCAACAAGTCTGTCATGATTTTAGTGTCCAATTGATTTGACCCGCCTATTCTTTGAGAAGGTACTCTTCGAATTTCTGACCTTGCCTCATAGTCCCCCATATATGATGGCAAAGTTCTGAGTGATGTTGGTCTACTATCTTCGGATGCAACTGAACCATTATCCCCTTGAAATGAGTTAACATCTAAATCCCATGGAGGCTTATTCAAGTTCAACTCCGAGAAAGGCGCCGACTCAATTGTTTTTGTCTCATATTTTTCTTGAGCTTTTCGCATTGTTTCCCATAGTTCTTCAGGCCAATTTTCTTCCACAATAGGGGTATATGGTGGAAAATCTTTCAGTGATTCATCAGTGCTATTAGGCACGTCTCTTGCATCCTCTACATCCGACAAGGATTTAAAGTTTTCTATCTTGTCGGGTATCCTTTGTTCGGTTTTGTGAGGTGTTTCATTGTTTGGTGGTTTGATTACTCTATCTCCCACTTCCATAGGTGGAGGCTCCAGTAAAGCTTGTGCAGGTTCAATCAGCTGTTTGCACATCTCTAGTCTCTGTTTTTCTATCTCTGGATATGGATATGTCATCCACCTTTGCTCTAGAGTCTGTCTGTTCTTCAATCTTGCTTCATATGCTTGCAAGATTGCATCTAAGGGTTCATTGATCTTATCTACCAATATCGACCCTCCTGAGCTTGCACTTCTTGGTCCCTCCATTGATTTTAGAGAGTCGGACTCTCTTTGCTGTTTAAGTTGCTCTCGAGCTATCGTTAGCTCAGCTTCTACATCTTTTTGTTTTTGTTCACGTCTAGCTTTCATTTTCGTTCTTCGTTCTTTGCAAGGATTATCACGACTGACATTAGACTTGTCAGTCTTGATTTCTTCCTGATTTTCATCGTTACTCTTGGGCTGATTGTCATTTCTCCTTGCTTGGGCTCTCGTCAAGACTTTAAGAGGAATCGGAGTTTCGTTTTCTGACCCTCCACTGGAAGGGAACGCTCCCAACATATTCAAGGTAGTTTTTGCTCCTTTGCTCGGGTTTTTAGGGCAATCAGGGATCAAGTGAGTAATTCCACACTCGGTGCAATATGCGTTGACCCTAATGATTTCGTCATGAGGGCAATCTCTCAGCCAATGGTCTCCACCACACTTGTAGCATGGTCCTTTAGGCTGTTGAGGTGCTCCTCGAGCTCCTCTTTGTTGGTGTGCAATTCTTTGCCCGCTCATGCCTCCGTTGGCTATGAACAATAGTGTTCTTTCATCCAAGTTATATCTTCCTTCCCCCGCTGCCTGTGCAGCAGTTGGTGGTCTTGTATTTCCTATCATGCTCCATGGTTCTGGTGTAGAGGGTTCTTCCGGTGGATAATAGACAGAGTTCGCCGCATATCCATTGGGCTCGTCGTAGTATACATGCATAGGTACCAAAGCCTTCTCATCCGACTCACTTACTGTGGGTGTGTATCTTATGCCGACTGGTCGTAATCCTGGTAGGGGTGCTTGTTGTCCCTACACTGGTTGTGGTCTTTCTACACCTACAGGTCCTGGTAGGTTGCTTGTCTGATATCTAGGCATCGGTGGGACTTGAGGGGATGTCGCCTGAGCTTGCGGAGCATATGGTCGTTCTCTCACATATCCTTTGTTATAATAACACTCCTCCGTCCCATGGTTTGTCCATTTTTGTTCAATTGCACACCATTTTGGTTGTTTAGCTTGTGGTTCGGAATACAAGTTAATCTTTTTAAGCACTTCCTCTATAAGCTGCTCTTGGCTTACCGCTACTTCTCCTTTTGGTGTTGTCTTAGCAGAATTGCTTTCGCTTTGTTGCGAGGAAGAATCATCGTCAAGATCCTTGAACTCACCCTCTTTGTAGACCGCACAATTGTCCACAAGGTATAGAGCTTCCTTGGTTAAATCATTCAACGTCGTGCTCCTTTTCATATGTAAGTCCTTCTGAAGATCTGCATTCCTTAGTCCTTGGATAAATATAAGCATAAGTCTGGACTGAGTTGGCAGTTCTTCCACGAGGTAGAACTTAACATATCTTTTTAATCGGAGGGCTGCCTTTCGCACAGACTCTCCATCTTTCTGTTTGAATTTATGGATTTGTGAGACTGTATTATGAGCTATTCCCCTTTGTGAGAATTCCTTGATAAACTCGTCAAACACTTCCTCCATAGACTCAAAGTCTCTTCGCTCCACTGAGTCAAACCATGTAGCAGCATCATCCTCTAAGGTTAAACCAAATCCTGCAAATTGGGTAGGAAAGTCTAACACCTCTTCAGCTCTAATTACACGCACAAAGGCTGCTACATGATCTCTCGGATTCTTGCTTCCCATATATTTCTTGTTTACCCATTTTTGCACTTGAGAAGGTCTAATTCTACGATGGTCTACAAATCTCATCATGGGATCTCCCCGTCCTAGCCGATATACCTCCTCTAGTCTTCTGTAGTGGCCAGGTTCCTCTCCCAATGGTGCTCCTAAGCCATAATTTCTAACAGTTCTCGCGAGAGATGGTTCATCTCTCTGAACTCGTTCTCGGGGTGGTCTTCCAGGCTCAGTTGACCCCTGAGTCTTTGGCTTACTCTCTCCTTGATATTGTGCATAGAGTGGTGGTTCTTGTAAATCCCTTAGCCCTCATGCGGTTAGATAACCCTCTCGGGTTCGGTCTTGTTCTAATGTAGCACTCTGTCGAAGCCATGTCTGCAATGATGGCTGAGTAGCTGGATGGTCCTTGTAATTGGACATCGGCTATCAGGTAGAATGTGAGGTAGCGTCATACTCTTCTGAAAAGGGATTTGTCGACTTGCTAGGGGTGTAGGTGGCTCTTGGTACTTCGTCGGGGCCATAGGTCGATGCTCCCAGAATTGTTGCCTTTTCAACCTCCTCTGGGAGAATACGTTTGTATTCTCGCCTGTATCTGTCAACAAAAACAATATCCTTCCCCATAGCAGTTTCATAAGAAAATAAGTAAAGAACCTTGTCTTTGCTTAATTCGTTTGTATTGAAAGTAAGAGACTATTCCCTCGCTTTCATGCTTGTAAATCCCTACATTCTCATTATAGGTTGGGACCCTGGTTGTTTTCTTATCATACATAGCAAGTGCTCCCGGTCGATCAATGTTAGGAGGCGGTTCTTGGGTTTCTGAAACCATTTTCCTTTTTGCCACGTTATCCCCATATCTGTTGTAATCCTCAGGGTTACTCACTATCAGATAGTGGTTCCCCTTTTCGTCTCGAAATCTGTCTCCATCATCATAGACTCGAATTATCTCTAGTCTCTGAGCCAGTCTCTCTTCAATACAAATACACTTGTGTCCCCGATAGTCAGAATAAACTAAGGCTCCCCTCGAGTTAGTTCCTTCCAAGAAGATTATAGTGAACTTGGTTTCGTTTAAAGGATGTAAAGAGGTGCTCCCCCCTGGCATTAGTCCTTCACCGTTGAAACCTCCTGGGTGTTGACGCCCCATCACGAAGAAGGACTTTTCCGACGAAGTGTCAGTATCACTACCCTCTTCAATGATCGGTGCTAATGGGTCTAGTCTCATCTAAGTTACACTCTCTTCGGTGGACGTGGTGCTTACTTGACTTTTCACACTTTTAGCTCTCGACTTAACAAAGGCTCCTGACCTTAAATACATAAGAATGAAAGTTGGGTTGCAAACTTAAATCTTACCTGGACTCCTTCTTGTGCGGCTTTGTGATGATCTCCTTCTGGGATCTACACAAGGATGGTTAGTCTGTTCACAAGGGTTTTCCCTGAATTACCAAAAAATCTTTCAAGTATGTACAACAACCACTTAGTCGGCCTTCTGGTGGTCCAATTTCAAATATGAGATGATGGCTGGGATCTATATGGAGAGCATGTCCTAGCAGTATAGTCACAAATTGCAAAAAATGTCTGAATCACAACTTTCTTAGTCTATCGCGATAGACTGACAATTTGCTCAGCACAAGTCAATTCAAAATTGTGACTTCACCCTTGAGTTCCAGTTACCCTCTATAGCCTATCCCTCAAGTTTTATGAAGTTTGGACACTTGGGTTGGGTTTTGGTCCCTTTTTAGTATTTTAGTCAGAGCCTGATTCTCTATCTGGGCCTTAAATTGATTTTCAGTGGTCTAAATGCCTTGAAATTTGGTGTGTGTGCTGTATAGACTCTGATAAATCTCTCCCTAGGGGAAATTTGAAAGAAAAGGTCCTTAGCAGCAGTTTCCTTAGTCTATCGCGATAGACTGGGGAAGTTCTCCATTATTGGCATTTTTCTCAATTTATCTCCACAGCTGGTTCAACCTCTCCTTGTGTAGTGCATTGACAAATTTTGGCACTGTTTGGACATTTGGCCAAAGCCTTCTTGCCCTTGTCTCTGAATTCAGACTCTAAAACACCAGTTTTGAAGTTGTGGTCAAGATGGTGTTCAGTTTCACTCAATTTTTGTGAGTACCCTTGTATTGATGTGTTAAACCTGTGGTAAAAAGGTTTTTTCCTTGTTGTTAGTCAATCACCACCTTCCTCGATCTATTGCGATAGACTAGGCAGAGAGCAATGGGGATTTAATTTTTTTCTGTTTTTGCATAGTTGTGTTCCCTGTGCCCATATAAGTCTATCCCCCAAGTTTTATGAAGTTTGGACTTATTTTGACCTTGGACTCAAGCACTTCACAAATTTCACTTTTCTCTGGCAATTCACAACTCAATTGCACTTGAAGTGATGCAAATTTGATGACACTTCATCTTAAACTTGTGAACATCAGTCGTACCTCATGACACAGTCAGTTTACCCTAGGCTAATGGTTATATCTCTTTTGGACTTGTTAGGGTCACTTAGTGTTTTCTTATGAGAATCATCTGTTTCTTTTTGTTTGTTTTGGTAGCAATTTTTATGTTTTTCTTGAGTGTTGGATCATAAATTTCAATGTCTACTCTTTTCACCCCCTTCAAGGGTATATGGTGTGGGTTTTGCTTTCAAGGCAAGCAAACAGCCTTATTGTTTCTTCTTTTTGTTTGTTTGTGCGTTTTTACAACGTTTTTCTACTCTATTTCTACACAAGTATAACAAGCACTCAAAACCAAAAACCATAACTCCACATTATCCTACTTAACTAAATCTAACTAGTCGCAGACCCTCGGCAAGACACAGGCTTCCCAGCTATCCACTAGACCTCAGGATACTCTATCCTGGATCTTGTTCTAAAAGTTTAAGCTCTCTCTAGTCAAGACTAAAGTAAGCTAACCATCACACGAGTGACGTAGATCTCCCTACTTAAGGTCTTCGGTCCCCGGCAGCGGCGCCAATGTTTTAGGGCAAAACTACTCCCCTGTTCATGCTCACAAGCACGACACAGACAACATACTTATCATCCGATGACACGACTAACCCGTAGGTGCACGTAGGCAATCTCGTTAGCTTGTCAGGCTGAGACCAATCTACACATACGCACTTTTATGATGCATCAATCACTAACCCTGGTAGAATGCAACCCACTCTATCCCTAAACGCTCACAACACCGTTTACACTTCCAATGAACTCGGAATCGCATCAAACTTACTAGGCACCATCCTCTCACTAGGATATACTTACCTAGAAGTCTAATCTCACCAGATTTGAACCCTAGTTATCTCGAATACAATCGCGATAGACTAACAGGTCATAATCCAAAAGTGGGCGAAACTTTAGTTTATGAGTATCTATGTGTAGCTAATCCCTTTCTCATTCCATAAAGCACTTGATTGTTGAAAACAGACACTGTTTGTGCTACTTACAAGCAAAACAAGCTCGAGGAAGGATCGATCGCGAACAGCTCAAAAATGTGAATGCGTGGCATGGGCGCGTAGCTCTCGGAGAGACTACCGCGATGGTGTAGTCACGTCGTGAATCCGGTGAGGGAGAAGCGCATAGCGAAGAGGATAAGACACTCTCTCTCTCTCTCTCTCTCTCTCTCTCTCTCTCTCTCTCTCTCTCTCTCTCTAACTCGTACGACACAGGATTAATGTTCAAAATAATGTTTTTTTTAAACTGGTTCTAAGGTGACTTTTATACTTTAGTCACCTTAGCTCAAAAATGTACATGGGGTTCTCTTACTCATTATTACAAAGTGGGAACAAATCTGAGTCCTGACTAACTGATTAATCTTTACATAACCCAGACGAATGGATCAAAATGATAAGACGTCTTTGACATAAAATGGGAATTTGATATGCTTTACAAGATGGGCTCATTACAACATTTGGACAAATGGGGCTCCAACAAACCTAGATCCTCTCCCTTTTGTTCTCCAATCCTTTTAGTGCAAAAGAAAGGTGGTACATACCGCATGTGTGTGGACTATCGAGCGCTAAACCATATCACTATCAAAAACAGATTTCTCGTAGTCAGGTAGAATATCCGTTTGATAAGCTACAAGGTTTGACCTACTTCAGTAGGATTGACCTTAAAAGTGGTTGTCATCAAATAAGGATAGTGAATGAAGACATCATAAAGACCACGTTGTGTACAACATTTGGTCTTTATGAATATCTAGTCATGCCTTTTGGCTTGACTAATGCACTGGCCACATTCAGTCATTTGATGGAGAAAATATTTAGACCCTACCGCAAGTTCACTGGAGTGTTCTTTGATGATATCATCATCTACTCCAAGTCTTTGGAAGAGCACAAGCAACATCTCCAAGTAATTTTTCAAGCTTTGAGGGAGAACAAGCTTTTTATCAATCAAAAGAAGAGTGATTTTTTCCTTCAAGAGATTCGATGCTTAGGTCAAGATGGTATCCGTATGGATCCATCAAAGTTGGAGGTAATAAAAGCATGGCCTAATCCAAGGAATCTACATGAGCTAAGAATCTTTATTGGTATGCGTGCATACTATAGACGCTTGATAGAAAAATTATCTCAAATAGTAGGACCATTACATGACTTAACAAAGAAGAACGTTAAGTACTCATGGACTGCTAAAGAGCAACATGCTTTTGACAAGCTCAAAGAGAATCTTACCTCCGAACCAGTTCTTATGCTTCCGGATCTCTCAAAGTCATTTGAGGTCCAATGTGATGCTTCTGGAGAAAGAGGGAAGCAACCTCGATTACTCCATCCATTGCCAATCCCTAATTCACCCTGGGGGAGTATATCCATGGATTTTATTTTTGGATTACCCAAGTCTGTCCATGGAAATACTAAAATATAGACAATAATCAATAGGTTTAGCAAGCAAGCACACTTTATTCCTTTCAAAAAGAGTATTAAGGCACACCAAATGAAAACCCTCTTCATATCTCAAATTTTCAAACACCATGGATTGCCAACATCCATCGTGTTAGATAGAGATCCTAGAATGACCAGTAATTTCTAGAAAGGTCTCTGTGAAAATCTAGGTACAAGATTGAGCTTCTCTTTGGCCTATCACCCACAAACGGATGGCCAAAGTGAGATAGCCAATCTTATGATTCTCGATCTATTAAAAACTTATGTTACAAAAGTAGATCAACGCTCACAATGGGAGAAGTACTTACCCCTTCTAGAGTATGCGTACAATAATATTGTCCATGTTACTAAGGGAAAGTGTAACATTTAATGGCCTAGTAACTTGTGTGTAGCAGAAAATAACTTAACATAGTGAGCATTTCATTAAGAGCAAGTTCCTAATGAGCATAGAAGAGTACTTGGTTGGAGATAGCAACATTAGCATAACACCTAATTAGTTTGGCATAACAATACTTGAAAGAGGGAGAGAAATAGAACAATTGACAACTATTGAGGACCAGATTTACATGGACCGGTCCCCCCTCCATTAGGCATTTGTATTATAGCTTCTCCCATTAAGAGAGACTTTGTACATTACAATTCTTTACATGGACCGGTCCCCCCTCCATTAGGCATTTGTATTATAGCTTCTCCCATTAAGAGAGACTTTGTACATTACAATTCTTTGTGTTCCTTGGTAAAAACTCATTGGTGCAATGAAGATGGAAGCTTCATGTACCAAACTTACACGTGATAACACGTAACATCAATTCCCTCGCAGTCTCAGACCCAAGACCTCACACACCTTCGAAGATGGTGAGAGCTAGTAGGGTATGAGACTAGATGGAAGTATGTCTCCTCACATAATCACTCATAAAAGCTTAGCATGGGTTTGTAGTTAGCATGGTAGAGGAGATGAGCATGCATTGGAGCTTGGCTCTTGGTTGGATTTGCATCACAAAGCCAAGAGTTGTTGGTATAGGCCTCCCTTCTCACAAATCTTCTAATTCTGAGTCCAGTTGTCTGGGAATCCTCCCTTAGAAAGAAACTGATATACCTCATACAATTCTGGATCAGTTGATTTTGCAGTTGTTAATTGGAATAGTTATGCATCCACACTGGCTCGTCTCTTAAAGACGCCTCAGAGTAGCCATCCATACTCCTGGACAGGAAATCAACACCACAATGGTTTTTTCCGGGCTTCTGGAAAATACCAAATTCAAATTCCATCAGGAACATCATCCATCGTATCAGTCTGCCTTGAATAATGACTTTATTAATCAGAAATAATAAGGCCTGATGATCCACATAAAAATGAAATAGCTTGCCCAACAAATAATGTCTGAATTTAGTAGCACTGAAAACCATCCCTAAGGCTTCTCTTTCAGTAGTTGCATACCCTTGTCCAGTCTGACTGAACCTGTCAACTGGCAAAGTATACTGGATAATCAGTTCTTCCTTCTAGCTGAGCCAGTATTGCTCCCATTGCCAGTCCTGAAGCATCGACGTGTACATGAAAAATGACATCCCAATTTGGTTGTCAAAGGACCGGCTTATTGATAATAGCATTCTTTAAATTCTGAAAACTCTCCTCACATTCAGCAATCCAACTGAACTTGCTCATCTTCTTTGTAAGTTCATACAAAGGTAATGCCTGAGAAGCAAACTTGTGCACAAATTGTCTATAAAAATTGATATATCCCAAGAAAGAGCTTAACTCTGACACATTTCGAGGCGCCTTAGCTTGATCATTGCAAAATAAAAGCCATCAACATTAATTTCACTCTCTCTACTATTGTCATCCATTCTAACTAAGTTTTAGGTTTAAATTTTTACTTGTACTTTGGCACTTCAAGCCCTAGTTGCTACTCCTCTTTAGTTTCAAAGATAAGCACTCAAGCATCTATACCCATGGCTCAAAATATCATTAATTGCAAGGAATAGAAGAGAGGGTTTATCATAGCCCAGTCAACACCGGTTTTTGTCAAGCTTATAATAGCTCAATAATGGTTAAGTCGTAGGCAAGCCCCTTGGGACTCCATAATTAAGACCATAGCTGTCGACGGTGATACCTCGTTAACTGCACCAAGCAGGCACACCTCAAGGATAATAAATTCCTATTCTACTTACCCTCATGCAATTAATAATACCAACCATTTGTAGCAAGCTTGAGGTCCTCTCTTCTTGAGCAAGAAAAGAGAAACCGATAGCTCTAATACCAATGTAGCATTTAATGGCCTAGTAACTTGTGTGTAGCGGAAAATAACTTAACATAGTGAGCATTTCATTAAGAGCAAGTTCCTAATGAGCATAGAAGAGTGCTTGGTTGGAGATAACAACATTAGCATAACACCTAATTAGTTTGGCATAACAATACTTGAAAGAGGGAGAGAGATAGAACAATTGACAACTATTGAGGACCGGATTTACATGGACCGGTCCCCCCTCCATTAGGCATTTGTATTATAGCTTCTCCCATTAAGAGAGACTTTGTACAATACAATTCTCTGTGTTCCTTGGTAAAAACTCATTGGTGCAATGAAGACGGAAGCTTCATGCACCAAACTTACACGTGATAACACGTAACATGAATTCCCTTGCGGTCTCAGACCCAAGACCTCACACACCTTTGAAGATGGTGAGAGCTAGCAGGGTATGAGACTAGATGTAGAGGAAGAAAAAGTATTCTTACGAGAAAGAAGTATGTCTCCTCACATAATCACTCATAAAATCTTAGCATAGCTTAGTAATTAGCATGGTAGAGGAGCGTGCATTGGAGCTTGGATCTTGGTTGGATTTGCATCACAAAGCCAAGAGTTGTTGGTGTAGGCCTCCCTTCTCACAAGCTTGGAGTAGATGATGAGCTTTCCATTGAAGCTTGGAGAAGGAGATGGAGTTCTTACTCCACACATGAGTTGTGCGAGTGTGTGTCCAGTTGTGTTAGGCAAAATTGAGGCTTCTCTCTCTTCTTGGGCGACCCCTTCTCCAATTTACTCTTGCTGGCATCCTATTGGCCCTTGAAAAGCTTAGCCAACAGCATTTGAGAAAGATTTTTACTCATGTTGGCTCCCTATTGGCCCTTGAAAAGCTTAGCCAATAGCATTTGAGATGCCAAGTCACGAGCCTTGTGACAAGTGTCCACCCTTTTCCCCTTTTGTAAAAGCTTACATAATTAATTTAATTATCTAAATTCTTATTGGACCTTGTAGTTTTCTGGCCAATAGGAGTTAAGCAAATTTGTGGGCTGCTTATTTCTCATTGGACCTTTTGAATGTCCAATAGTCTTTTTGGCAGATTAATTCTCACTGGTTCTTTTATCAATCAAAGGGCGGTGGTAATGCGTGTGCTAGTCTCCACCCAACTGTGCTATCTTATAGCCTCTCCCTAGCGTACACACTGTCCGACCGTGCCGGTGGCCTTGCCCGTAGGACCCATGTCCTTACATTTACCCCCCCTTGGAGAATCGTTTTCGTCCTCGAAAACGAATGTAGGAAAACGTTTCCTAAGTGCGGAGACATTCTCCCATGTAGAACCTTCTTCAGGTCTATCTAGCCATTTTACCAACACCTGTCGTTTGACATGATGTCTGGTGCGAAGCTCATGAGAATCCAAAATCTTTTTGGGCTCATGAGGGATGCTTGGCGGTTCGATAAGGTCAACTAGCACACCTATGTCAATGACATTATCATTCTGTTCCTAGCTGTTTTCGTAAACGGCTAACATGAAAAACAGAACGAACTCGTGAGTGCTTTGGAAGAGCTAACTTATATGCCACTTGACCTATACGTTTGAGAATGGTAAACGGTCCACAATAGCATGGTGAAAGTTTAGCAACTTTTCCCATCTTCAGACTTTCTGAATGCTCCGGAACTTTGAGGAAAACCTTGTCTCCTTCTTTGAAAGTAGCAAGACGATGATGTTCATATGCGTACTTCTTATACCAATCTTGAGCTTGCTTAACATTTTGTCAAGCAACTCGAAGCATGTCAAAATGGTCTTGGAGAAAATCCTTTGCTTGTTGTATCTTCTCCTTATCCAACCCCACCGTAACGGGTGATCTAGGTTGAAATCCATACAAAAGCATAAATGGACTAAACCCTGTAGTCACATGCTTTGAACTATTATAAGCAAATTCCAATATATGTATAAGTAGTCTCATCTAGCTTTACAGCCCTTCAAGTCCGTTTGAGTAGTAAACCATTTGATACTCTCATGGTCAAAAACTACTTCAAACTTGGCACCATATAAATAGTGTCGCCACTTTCGTAAAGTGTGAATTATGGCATAGAGCTCTCTCTCATAGACAAAACAATTCTGTTGAGCTCTATCTAGCTTTTTACTTTCAAAGGCTAGAGGTCTTCCCTCCTAGAGAAGTACCGCACCAATTGCTTTATCACTAGCATCAGTCTCTACCACAAACGGCTTAAGTGGGTCGACGATTGCTAGGATGGGAGCAGTGGCTATAGCTACCTTGAGTTGTTCGAAACTGCGTTTTTGGGCTTCTTCCCAAGAAAAAGTCTTACCTTTTGCAAAAAGTTGATCAGTCATAGGAACAACAATTTTGGCATAATCACGAATATATTATCGATAAAATCCAGCCATGCCTAAAAATATTTGAAGCTCCTCAACCGTGTTGGGATGTGGCCATCGAAGAATGGCAGCGACCTTGGTAGTGTCCATTTTGATGCCAGAATAAGAAATCAACATGACCAAGGTAATGTATCTTTGTTTTAAAGAAATTGCACTTGCTTTGCTTATCATACAGCACGTGAGCTCGTAGCTGTTCGAACACTAATCATAAGTGTTCTGTATTCATCTTCAGTCTTATTGTAAATGAGAATGTCATCAAGGAAAACCACAACAAATTCTCCAAGATATAATAAACCAACGAACAATCCTTCCCGTATTGCAAGGTTTGTTGACTAGGTACAATAGTGCTTGGTGGCCTACAAAGAAAAAAAACTTGTTCGCACGAAGATAGTGTCTAGACTTTTTGACGGCATATATCATTCCTAGGCCTTCTCTTTTCGTAGTGGTATAATTCTTCTCTACGTTGTTTAGCTGCCTACTAGAGTAACAAATGGGAAAATCCATTTTTTTCTCTCCAGGTCAAGCTAATATGCATCCTACAACATAGACTGATGCATCCACATGGACATGGAAGATTTTGTTCCAGTCAGGGTTTGCATAGGGACGTAAGACACTATCCATGAGTGTCATAAATGCAGCTGGATCATTAGGTTAGGCCAAAAGGCATAACCAAAAAATCAAAATGCCCGAACCGTGTTCTAAAGGCAGTTTTGGAGATATCTTGCAATAGGATACGCACATGGTGGTATCCTGAATTAAGATCTATCTTTGTATAGTATCTCTATCTTTGTATAGTATCTTGCCCCGTGGAGTTGATCAAACAACTCATCCACTCAAGGTAGAGGATACTTGTTCTTGATGGTTATCGCATTTAATCCGTGATAATCTATGCACATGCACATAGTACCATCTTTCTTTTTTACCAATAGAATTGGTGATGCCCAAGGCGAAGTGCTAGGTCTAATGAAACCACGAGTGAGGTAGTCAGTCAACTGACTCTCAACCTCCTTGGCTTCTTTAGCACTCATACGATAAGGTGGTTTACTCACCGGTTTAGTGCCTAGCAAGACATCTATGCCATGCTGCACATCACGTGTAGGGCATAAACCCGGTGGTAAATCATTCGAGAACACATCACTATACTCCGCGAGTAAGTGAGTCAGCTTTTGCCGTGCAAAAGGAGAAAGTAAACTAGAGTTATGTTGGGATGGAAAATCTTGTAATTCCTGTAATGTTTGTTTTACAACAGTTGCTCATTGCTCTATAGAATTAAAATTGAGAGCACTTTGCTCGTTAGATTTGTTAATACTTTGTTTATCAGTAGAATTCATTGCACTTTGCATACCATTACTAGAATTCACTGCACTTTGCTCTTGAGAATTCACAAGACTTGGAGACAAGCAGTAACACAAAAATACTTCATCTATTAAATCTGCTTTCTGCAAAATAGAAAGCTCGGTTGTACATATAAGAGGTGCATAAGGTATATTTTTCTCACCAAGAAAAAGCACATGTTTACCATTGGCCATGAAGGATAAGGAGTTGTGTTCATAACTAGTGTGCAATGTGTTTCCTAAACCATGCAGCCACTCCCATCCTAAAACTACATCAGCACGGTCCATGTTCATAACTTAGAAGTCAAGGGTTATCATATGATCTTGAACAATAAGCTCAACCCCTTGAATTACCGTGTCCCATACTTCTTTTATCATTCCGAGACGTTTGCTCCACCACATACTTGTGAGAGGCAGGGAGTCAGTGTAAGCTTCAATTTCTTAACTAGCTTATAGTTCAAGAAGTTATGAGTTGCACTATCATGCACTAAAATACGAACACATTGTCTGTTAATAGCACTATGCATGCGAATCAAATCATGGGGGCCAAAGGTGGGTTGCCACATTGAAGCAGACACACAACACTTGTGCTTTTCTTCCATACGAAGAACCTTTACAACGCAATATTTAGGAGATGAATCTAATGTGAGGCGTTGCACCGTGTGCATGTCCTTTTCTTTGCCTTGGAAAAGAAGACAATATTTCTTGTTATGTTGGTCCGAAAGACATCTAAAACACAAATTGTGTTTCTTCGCACGCTCAAAATCGGTAGTGCTGAGAGACCCACGTGGAGTATCTCGTGAGTGCTTAGGCTTCTTAGCCTCTTGTGGGCATGGAGAGGTAGATTGTCTCTTATTCCTCTTGGAATGTGTGGGATATCTACCTCGCCATTGGCTCTTAGCAAAAGTATTATTAGAGTAAAGAACATTTTCTTTCCTCTCTTGGTCATCATCATATCTTTGGACATGACTGATGGCTTCTTCCAAAGTTTTTGGATGTTGGGTCTTGACATAAAGACGATAGTCTTTGTCAAGACTCCTATTAAAACCCCGTATCTTTTGAAATTCATCTAGACCTTCTAGTTTTAATATGATTTTTCGATACTTTGAAAGGTACTATGTGAGAGAGAGACCAGACATGCGGCATGCATCCCATGCTAACCAATTCTTATCTTCTTCATTGGAGTCAAAAAACTCTTTGGAGAAAGAAGCTTGAAACGCAGCCCAAGATGGAGGACGGGTATCTATTGGAAATGTCATCCACCACTTATAGGCCTTGCCTTTAAGAGAGATACTTGTTTCCACTGCTGTCTTTATATCCGAGGTGTGTCTCAATCTATGAATATCACTCCATTTGTGTAAGAACGTATTGACCGCATCCTTGTTGCGATCACGCTCTTCCCCGCGAAACTTAGGAATGGTGATATTCTTAAGTAATACATTGCTACCTTCTGCATCTTCTGCAGCACTTGTCTCTTGGACTCCTTGAGTCGTGCGAGCTTGGTTCTCTTGAACCGTGCCACTTATGGCTCCTTGAGTTGTCTGTGAATTCATAAATTTCACAAGTAACTTTGTAAGATTGGTAACATTTGCATTGAGTGCAGAGAGGTTTCTTTCAAGTACGCTTTGGCGATGTTCCAAAGTCTTGAAAGAAGCCATATCTACAAGCCCATGATCTCCTAGATCGTCATCATCATGCATATTAGTGTCAGCAGCACCCGTGGTGTCCTGATTTTGATCTACGTGCTCAAAATCAAACGTGTGTGTAGGTGGGATATCCTCACTGGCCATGGTAAACACACACTAATGCAAAGAGAAAAAAAAAAAACGTCAACTTGTACCTTGTGAAATTGAAGTCTTTGTGTTTTGTATGCTCCGCGATTTGCGTTGCATGTGAACCTCGCCTTGCGAGAATTGGAGTGCTTCACCTGTCGTTCATCATAAGAACACCTTTGTTGGTTCTTCACAAAAACTCGTCGTTTTTTTGAAGGCTTCTCTTCACTTTGAAGGTACCTCCGTGAGGAAAAAAGATTTTTTGGAGGAAAACTTGCCTTCCTTCAAAAAGTGAAAAGGAAGGGTGAAGCTACTTCCTTGAAGTTTGAAGCTTTCCCTTTCCTTCTAGTTTTCCTTTCAACACAAGTATGCTATCTTTCCTTGTTATACACAACAAGGGTTAATAGTTTGATGGTAAAGTGTTGGTCTCTTACTCTCATGGGGAGAGTTCAACTCTCCTTCGTGCAAGGGTTAAGTGGGCCTTCCTATGCACGTAGCCAATGCCGTCAACGAAAGCCTTTGGAGCCTCGATGTCGTAGAGTTGTCGGTCGTGGTTGCCTTGGTCGCCCACCTTAGAGTCGTGCGGTGTGGAGGGCGGTAGATGGGGCGATCGCGGTCGATTGTTGTTGACTGTCCACGTGTTGCGCATGAGAAAGCATGCCTGTCTTCTTTTGCTGCAGAACGAAGACGTCGATGTCTGCGGAACGTGGGAGAGAAGCAGCACGTCGCATGCACATGCAACCTGCTTTTCCTCTTCTCCTAAAATAGCTTTGATACCAGTTAAAGGAATGCGTGTGCTAGTCTCCACCCAATCGTGCGTACACACTGTCCGGTCGTGCTGGTGGCCTTCTCGTAGGACCCATGTCCTTACAATCAAGCATTTCTAAAATAAGAAATTGAATTTACACTACCTCAATCCTCATTGGTCCACCTCTTTGTCCATCCAATAGATTCATGCAAAATTGGAGGTTTTGTTTCATGCTTTACGAGTGTCCTATTTGCTTTTAGGTATAAAGGTAAGCTTGTGTGTGTGTGTTCTGTCTCATCCCAGCTCGCCCACTCTCTTGTCTTCTTGCTGTAGCCACTTTGTTGACTTTTGCATTCAGCACTTTAGTCACTAAGAGCAGTTTCCATAGCCTAGGACTTTTAGAGTAAAAATTTGGAACTTTAGCCTTTGGAAGTCTTTATGGAGTTAAACCTAAGGGTCTTTTAAACTCCACTAGTGCACTTTGCTCTTTAGCAGACCAGGATCCCTATTTCCCCTCCTTTGGATCCCCTGCTGAGACCGGTCTAACAGCCTTTCCAATATCTAGCCTTTGCCCCCCTTGGTATCTCCCCATATTAAATGATCAATTTAATATGAGAAAATCATTTGGGAAAGTAGATATTAGGTTTAATGACAGAAAGGCATCTTTTGAGATCATAGAGGGAAGACCTAAAAGTCCCTTACTACTTAAAGTACATGGGAAGATCTTCGCTTTTGACGAGTTTAGCCGTGACCTACAAGGATCTTTCCAAAAGATTAAGGAGGCTATATCCATCTCTCAACAAAGACAAAAGACTGTTGCTGATAAGTACATAAGGGCCTTAACATTTAAAGAAAATGATTGGGTCTTTGGTCTTACTCAAGTTTCCCAAGGCTCAATTGAGGCAAACAAAGGGCAAAACTCCTACGAACCATCAAAAGTATTATGCTAAACAAACAAAAAGATACTATGGTCCTTTTCAAACCTTGAAGCCAATCAATGACATGGCTTATCAACTCAAGTTGCCCAACCATTGGCTCATACACAATGCTTTTCATGTGAGCCTACTTAAGCCCTACAAACAAGAGCCACCAAGTGAACCAATTATTGAAGACCCCCCAAAAATCGAAGACCAAGAAGAGGTGCTACAACCCAAAGCTATCCTTTGGCATGAGGACAAGGTACTACGACATGGTAAGATTATCCGACGATATCTTATTAAGTTCACAAATTATCCTTTTGAAGATGCTAGATGAATGCAAGGAATATAGCTTAAGAATAGTATGAACTTTGTCAATGTTGTAATAGAGTAAGCAAATGTAAATGTTTCTTTTAAGTGATCAATGTTTTTGTCTTATAAGACTAATTCTCTTTTTATTGTGCACGAATTTAAGTAGTATGCATGCCTATAATCATGTTTGTGATGACGACGTCTCTCAAACATCAAGTAGAATTTGTCGCTCTACTTTGGGACAATGAAATGGGCTCATGAGCATACATGCTTGCGGTAGCTAAGTCTCCCAAGTCCCAAATGGATTAGTCATCCATCTTGGAATGATGTCGTAGGGTAAAAAGGGATCCTCTACCCGCTAAGAAACATCGACTAATGACTAAGGCTTTGTCTCTTCTACCTCATAGTCGAGGACGACTATGATTTCAAGAGAGAGGTAATGTCATAAAATCTAATATCTAACTAACCCAAATGATTTTCTCGTATTTAATGTGGGAGAATAAACGGGGACAAGGGTTAAAATATAGACATGCTCCTTTATGGATCTATCTCAACACGGGGCCAAGGTTAAAGGGACCCAAATGAGATATGGTCTGTCAAAGAGCAAGGCTAGCTAATGGAGCTTAAAGACCTTAGGGTTAGCTTCATTAAAGACCTCCAATAGTTAGTGTTAAAAGTCTTTGACTTTAGGCAAGCTAGGGCTATGCTTGAGGTGGGAACCCGGCCCAAACTTGAGGTGCTTGTCATGCTTGCTGACTAAGATGCTTGAGGTGCTTGCAGACTAAGATGCTTGAGATGCTTAATGACTAAGGTGCTAAGATGACTAAGGTGCTTAAAGGGCCAGGTTCAAGGTGTTCCCAAAAGTCAACAAGATCGCTACTCGGGGGGGGGGGGAGCCCTCATTGTAGGAGCATGAGAGAGAACACACACACCCTCACACAAGGCAAGCTTGGTCTAAAGAAGCAACAAGGACACTTGTCAAGTTCCTCTCCATGTTGCCCTCACGGTGTGCCTAAAGCCTATTGATTGGCCTCTCAAGGGGTCCAATGATAATTTAGCTAATTTGATTAATTGTTTATGTATTTATCAAGTCCTCTCTCTCAAAGGTGAAAGTGAGACACTTGTCCCAAGGTTAGCATGGTTGCTTGATTTAACTAAAGCATGTGATTGGCTAAGCTTGTAGGGGTCCAATCAAATTCTCTCATGAGCTAGAAGGGGGGGTCGACCAAGGAAGCTAGGGGCTAGCTTTGGGGGTATACTCCCCCCCCCCCCCCCCCCCCCCCCCCCCCACACACACACACACACACACACTCATTGTGTGAATTGTAAAGTGCAAGAGCTCCATCTCCTTCTTCAACCTTGCTGAAAAGTTGAGAGCCTACACCAACACTCTTGGCTATGGAATGCAAATCCAACCAAGAGCCATGCTTCAATGCTTAAGCTTGGCATCTTCTCCGTCTTCATGCTATTATGTATGCTAAGCAAGAGGAGTGATGAACTATTTCTTTCTCCTATGAATGTTTCTTGTTCCTCTTCCCTACCTTCATTCCCCGCTAGCTCTCTCCACCTTTTGAAGGTGTTTGAGACCTTGGGACTGAGGTTGGGGATGGTTAATGATTTTACAAAAGATTATGTTATGCTTGTGATGCATGCAGTTTCCCATCTTCATTGCATCATCTAGGTCACAAGGAACACAAAGATTGTATTGTACCAAGTCTGTCTTTATGGGAGAATCTATAATACAAAAGTCTATTGGAGGGAGGACCGGATCCACATTAATCTGGTCCTCAACTGTTATTTTCTTTAATTCTCTCTCTTGCAAAAGTATGGTTCATGCCAAGTTAATTAAGTCTAATGGTTATGTTGCTACCGCTAATTAAGTTCACCCTTTATGCTCTCAAAGTAGTCTCATAAAAACGCTCACTCTAATTCTGTTAATTCCAATATTCTCAAAGTTCATAGGCCATTTTCATTACTCTTCCACAAAGTACATCCTCAAGAAATCATTTACTTGACAACATTTATAAAAAGACATTGCAACTATGAAGAGTTCACACTCGAAACAGCCGTCAACTTCATTTACGAGTAACAAAATCTTGTATTATGTGCACTTCCCCTTCCCCTTCCCCATTTTCACTTTCTGTGATGAGAAAAAGTGAGATAAACCATGTGTTAGACAAACATTCCTTCTCTTCCTTTCTATTGAATTTCACTACCTTGTCTACCATCCACATTCCTTCCATTTCTGCTCAATATCGTTAAAATTTATCCCCTCTAGCTTCCCACCCGCACTGGCACGGCAGCGACTTCCTTCTGCCTTCCCCTTCCACCCAACATTTCCACAACAGCTATTTGCGCTCACTAAAATTTGTTGCCTCTTCCAAACCTTACCAATCAAGGCTATACCAGTTTTTAAATTACCACAAATTTCAGGGGCCGAACAGAGTAATAGATTTGCTCCGTGCCTCCAGCGTCCATTGCTTATGGAGCGTATGGCTTAAGTTGGCTCATTCTGCGTTTGCTCGCGCGGGTAGACTTCGACATTTGTATCTGTGGTTGTCTGCCTCTGTGTGTGCGCGCGCGCGATTGTGTTTTGTGGGTTATTTTTGGGTGGGTCAGGAGGGTTAGGGTTATATTCGCGTTCGCGTGTGTTGGGCTAGGGTTGTTGTTTGTGCTGCATTGGTCTCGGCCCACATCGCAATTTCAAGATGAGGAAGGAGGATACGGTGAAGCTGATTAGTGCGGAGGGTTTCGAGTTTGTGATTGACAGATCGGCTGCCCTTGTCTCCAATACTCTCAAGAATATGCTTACTTCTACAGGTTTTTTTTCTCACAATCCCTACATTACTTTACTTTCCCCACAGAGAGAGCTTCAAACGAAAACTTGCTGATCTGAGTCGCAGTACATGACGTGGTGGTACTGTCAGTCCATCCGAAGTTGTGAAACATGATGTAGTAAGGTGGCTGTTCCCATATTTTGGCTACCGAAAGAGAACAATGGGTTGGATTGTTCGCGTCTTGTACCGGATTCAGAAGAAAGATTCGTTTTATATGCATTCATTTTGTGTTTAAGGGTGTTCTAGGCTATTCACCAAGTTAAGGAACTTTCAGATTGCGTGAATGAGAGTAATTCTAGCCTCTCATAATTCGTGGTATGTCTGTAGGTGGATTTACTGAAAGGGAGTTTGGTGAAGTGCGGTTCCCTGAAATTAGCACCCGCATTCTGGAGAAAGTGTGCCAGTACTTTTACTGGTCCTTACAGTATTCGAGGTACTCCTCACCGTCTGCTTGGATTTGGTAATATGTAGAACGCTGCCTTGAAATTTGTGGATATGGAGTATTAGACTTTTGTCTCTTTGTTCTACTCATGTTTACTTTGAAGGATTTTTATGGTTTTTTCTTGGATTTGGTGAAGTGATTTTTAAAGTTTTGTGCTGTAACCAGTTTATAGAGTTTCTAACTCTGTAATGTATTTACTTATATGGTGTGGAAGGTGCTGGGTGACCTTAATTCTTTGCATTACTGTTCGCCTTTCTAAGGATATCATGTTGAAGTCCTTTGATTTTTTGTTCATGGAAGTTTTTTTATTGTTTCCCCTATTTTGCTTGTTCCTGTCTTTTGTCAAATGTGTTTGGATGGTTTCCTTCTCTTTCTTTCCTTTTTGGAAGCAAAGAAGGTGTAGTTGAATTCTACTTGTTTTTGGATGAAATTGACTCTTTGTCTACTTATTTGTGATGAGATGGTAGCAAAATCTTGTTGCTCTGGTTGATGTACCATGGTATTTTTCAGGAATACAGATCTCAGGATTCTGCTTATTTATATTCATGTTGAAATCCGTTGATTTTTGTGTTCATGAAAGTTTTTTTATCGTTTACTATATTTAGTGTTCCCATCTTTTGTCAAATATGTTTAGGTGCTTTCCTTCTCCTTCTTCCCTCTTTGGAAGCAGAGAAGGTGTAGTTGATTTTCACTTGTTTCTGGATGAAATTGACTCTTCGTCTACTTATTTGTGATGAGATGGTAGCAAATTTCTGTTCTTTGTTGCTCTAGTTGATGTATTACGGTAGTTTCTGAGGACTAGAGATCCTGGGATTATGCTTATCTTTTCTAGTGAGGTCTCTTGTGCTATTTTTGCTTCTATGCTCTATTTCCAAAGCATGCGGGCATATTTGAATTGAACTTTTTCCTTTTCCTAATACTTGGTTTTTTGTACTTTTGTCTATTGTAACTATTTGATACTTTGCCTGATGTGCTGCAGCTCTAGGATTGAAGTCTTGTTTTGTTCACCCTGTCTTTCTCCCTTAGTGCAGTGCTTTTGAACATCATAGCATCAAACTTTTAACACATGTAATGCTCACAGTAATCGAAGTACTTCTATGGGATTCATGTCAAAATTTTGCCAATGGCTTGATTTATATTGTTGTCAATTACTGTATTTTGTACCTACAAATGATTGTACTAAAGTGTCATCAGCCTTGGTGTAATACGGATTGGAGCCTTGTTTGCACCATAATAGTGCTTCTCGATGTGTTGTGCTTACATTGAATGCCTTCCGGAGGAAAATCATTTTGGGGCAGCGGCCAGACAACCGTAGGGTTCTTTCCACAGAGAGAAGGAACTCATATTTTGCAAACTTCAAAGTGTCCATTAGTGTTTCTATCTCTTATGTCGTACAAATCGTATATATGTGAGTTCTTATGTTCATGCTAGTTGTATTGGTGATACTATTCTCTTGGTTGTGTTGTGCTTCTGAATCAACTTTTATTAGCTGCTGCACAACTTTTTGAATTGGAGCCTGGTTTGCAACATAACAGTGCTCCTTGATGTGTTGTGCTCACAATGAATGTTTTCAAGGTGAATATCATCTGGGAGCAGCGGCCAGACAACCGTAGGGTTCTTTCCACGGAGAGTTGGGATTCATTACTTTCTCTCTACTATCAGGGAACTCATATTTGGCAAACCGCAAAGCGGGCCATTCGTGTTTGTGTAGTTTTTTGTATCATGTGCTTGGGCATCTGTTCGCAAGCCCAAATTTTTTCTATCAAGGTTTTTTTTTGGGATTTGAGAGGATGTGCTTAAGTTTTCTTCCCATGCATCCAATATGAAACGCATTGTCTTGGTTGCTTAGATCGTCAAAATCGTTCAGGTGTGTTGAGCTTTAGGCTGATAGGATATGTGTAAGCATGGAGTTGCGAAGGTGTAAGTGATGCAAGAGACTAGGTTAGAACGAGAAATAGTCATGCATGGTTGGCTATGTCGAAGCATTTTATTTTTCAAGAGAATAGGATACTATTGGTAGATTAACTTGGACTACTACTGTGAGGGTAAGGGTTTCTGCATCCATGTCATAGACGCAACAAATCATTGTGTTCGTTTGGCCAGTCATAGACTCTCTCTCTCTAGAAGGTGGTCCATGGCAATCTCTTCGCCAAAGCAAGAATCCTTTATGCTGTGCATTGATTTTAAGGTTCTCTTTTCTCTCTCTTGAGAATGTCGATTTTCTCTCTTAACCTGAATTTTGGATCTCTCTCTAGAATTTGCTAATTTTCTCTCTTTAAACACAGAGGGTCTCTTTTTCTAGACTGATTTTATAAATAGACGATTAAAAAAAGATTTTTTTGTGTATTTTAATGGGACAAAAAGCTGGCGCTTGTAAAAACCTGTCCAAGCTTTCTTTTTTTCTGGGTCGCCTCCTAAAAGAGAAGCGAGGGGGGGGACTGATTTTCGATGCCTTGCTTTTTGTTAGCTTTATTCCAGCACGCCTGCCTTCAAGGCGTGTAAAAGCAGCTCTTGCCTCTATACCGTGCACATACACAAATTCTGTAGATTGAGACTTTATTTGTTGGTTTTCTTCCCATGATTTTTGGGACCCTCTTTTTGAAATCACAAATGCCCGGACATTGCATGGCAAATGTGAAATGGCTCTTGGCCAAGAGTTCCACCCGCAGGAGTCGAGGCCAGGCAAATACTAGATGCTTGGGTTAATTGTCACTGAAATCTGACCGGTAGAGAAGTGGCTACGTTCACTTAAAGTCTTTTAGGCCCCTCGACAAGACTTCACAAGTTGGAGGGGTTTAGGAATGAAACCAAATGGGGGCAAATTGGTTACTCTTCAGCTCGAGAGGCTCGAGAAGGCACGAGAAGCACTTGACCAACTTGTTAGGTCCCCAAGTGGATTTGGGGTTGATTTGAGTGTCATTGTGAGCACGTGAGCGTGTGTGAGTAGTGGGTGCAAGTTCATACCTTTAATGGAAAGCTTGCCTTCTCCTTTGTCTTATTTAGCACAATGATTTTTCTCTTGTGCACACCTCTTCCTTTTGAATACATAATCGTGATGCCCAACTGCTATGTACAGTCGTCGGATTCTATGCTCATTTGCCAAGGCAAGAGTCTCCCGCACATGTGTCGAGTTAACTAATTGCTAATTTAAGTAGGTACATGCGCTAACGATAAATCAAAGAGCAACCAACCCTACAAGTGTGGGAGCATGAGGGCTACTCATAGGAGCGATCGACATGTGAATCAAAGCAATTTTTTTTTTTTATAGCTCGCTAATTTTTTTTTACAGGTTTAGGGTTTTGGTCAATTTTGATGCCTAAATCACCGTAACAAGGAACAGGCGGAAAACGTTCCATAACGGCGTTCCAAGCAAGGCCAACCGGGGAAACGGCTACGGGAACGGGCCGGCGTTCTGGTTCCGGAACGTACCATCAGAACGGTGTTCCAGCCGGCCGGAACGGGCCAGAACGGACGGGCGGCAGATTTTGAAATTTGAATTTGGGCGGGCAGTTTTTAAATCTCAAAAATAGGCGGCAGTTTTGGGAGCGCCCATTTTTGGGATGGTTCACACTAGAGGTGTGTGTGTGGGGGGTCTTCACTCTTTTCTCCTATAAAAGCTAATCCACACCCCTCACAATTTCATAGCCCTCACTCTCCCGCATTGCTACTTGAGTCTTGAAGCCACACTCTCGAGTCTCACCCTCCCTCTCAAGCTTGAAGCTTGAAGCCACTCTCACACCCTCTCTCAAGCTTGAAGCTTCAAGCCACTTTCACCCTCTCTCTCAAGCTCGAAGCCACAAGCTCTCAAGCTTGAAGCTTCATCCCTCTCGCAACTTGCAAGCTCCATTCCAATTTCCTTCATTGCATCCCTCTCTCAAGCTCCATCCCTCCATCCCTCTCTCGAGTTTCAAGCCTCAAGTCTCAAGTCTCAAGCGCCATCAATATGGCACAAGCTTCCGCATCAAATGAAGGTCCCTCGGTTGGTAAGAGAGGAAAGAAGGATGAGCCTTCATGGTGGGGATGAGGTGCACTCCGAAGTCTTGGGCAAAGAAAGCGGTGCAAGATCATGGACGTGCAAACTATGTAGCTTTCAACGCAAATCCGGAACAAGCAAGGTTTGAGCACATCTCCTTCACATAGTGGGGGAGCAAGTGAAGCATTGCAGTAATGTGATGGCTGAGAAGAAGAAGGAGCTTGAGATCAAGGATGCCATCATAAGAGCCAAAGCAAATGATGGATCCAAGCGGAAAGCCATTGACCCCAATCACTTGTTTTTTCCTTCTTCTACCACTCATTCGCACGCTTCCGTTGGAGGTAGTAGTGCGGCGGTTTAATCATCATTTCAAACGATCACTCCCTCTTATCCCACCCATCGTCAACGAACTCTAGATGCGTCATGGGATCCAAGAAAGAAAGAGGATGTGGATGTCACCGTTGCCCGCTTTTTTATTCACGATCATATCCCTTTCGTAAAGGCTCGGTAAGTTCCAAGTTCTCAATGCTCTTTCATATCATGACCATAACTAGTATGTTTGTTTTCCAATTTACATTGTCTTCACTTTTGACCTTTGTGACATGTACATTGTATAGGTCGGACTACTTCAAGGCAATGTGCACAAGGATTGGGGATTACGGGCCACGCTACGTGCCACCCACTTTAGAGGCCCTCCGTACTACTCTTCTTGATAGAGAGAAGGCCGTTGTGGAGATGACAGCCGTAAACATGAAGCGACAATGGGCCAAGTATGGAGTAACTCATTGCAGATGGATGGAGCGACACCAAGAGAAGATCCATTCATGGGCTTGTGGCTTATTGCAAGGGAGAGATGTACTTTGCCCACTCACATGACACCACAGAAACAGGGAAATCCGCCGATGTGCTTGCAGGAGAGTGGGCGTTTGCCATAGAGATCATTGGCCCAGAGGTGGTGTTGCAGCTTGTCACGGATGGGGAGGCATTAAACAGGGCAACCGACGCCATTTTGGAGGACATGTATCCCCGCGTCAAAGTGTCATTTTGTATGGCACATTGTCTCAACAACCTTTTAAAGGATATAGGACGCCTACCTTGGATTGAGCCTTTCATTACAAGTGCGTCCAAGCTAGTGTCCTTCATCAACAATCACAATCTCCTTCGTGCTGCATTCTTGAAGCGGTCAGGGGGCAAGGTTCTCTTGAAGTATTGTGAGACCCACTTTGCCTACAACTATCTAATGGTTCATCGCCTATGCGAATGTGAGTGCAGTGCGGGAGACCCTCGTCAGTACGGAGTACACTTCCTCATCCTACGCAGGTTTAGTCGCAGGGATCTTATGTGCAAGCAAGTCAGAGGATCCCCAATTTTGGGAGTCACTGAAGACTATAGACCAAATGGTACAGCCGGTACTCCACTTGCTTCGAGTAGTTGATGGCATGCAACCTTGCATTGGCAAGGTTTATGAGGCCATGGATCGCATGGTGGAGGCCCTCCAAACACTTGAGCCAGATGCAGATAGGTTTAAGGAGATTAGCCTGCATTGTCAGAGCAGATGGGACGCGTATGCTTCCCCTTTCCATGGTGCGGCTTTCGTGTTGGATCTTGAGTTTCAAGGTGCAGGACATGAGCATGATGGGGAGGTGACGATTGACCAAGCAATGGAAGGAGATCTTGACCATGTTTCACCTTGATTGAGAAGAGCGCTGCAAAATCAAGGATCAACTTGCTATGTACAGTGATATGCGAGGATCATTTGGGCTTGCCGATGCCCAAGTTGATCGCACCAAGATCTCCTCAGTTTTGTGGTGGCAGGACTGGCTCAGATAGGCTAGAGTTGCAGCGACTAGCTATCTGCATTCTCAGCCACGTGGTTAGCTCCTCTTCTTGGAGCAATTGTGGAGTGTTTACATCCACGTTGCATTCAAGAAGAGAAACCGACTTGCAGTGGAGAAAGCAAATGATCTTGTATTTGTGAGTGCAAACTTGCGTATGCTTTGCAAGTCGGCATCCAAAGGATCAGATCCCTTTCTACAGTGGGAGATGGAGGCATAGGCGGAGATACTTAGGGAGGGTGGATCTACAGAGGTTTTACATGAAGTGGATGATGCGGACGAGCCTGTTGGGGATGAGGATTGGGATGACATTCATGATCTCCATGACACACTACAGATTGACAGGCTGACTCTTCTACCACTGGTCCTTGAGCCTTGGCCCTTGGGCCTTGACATGTTTCCATTATGGCATTTTGGGATGTATGTATTGAGCTCTTGAGTCCCTAGTGGCTAGTCTTTACTCTTGAGCCTCGACTCTTATCGTTTCTCAGTGCTTACCTTTTTGTAGCACCTTGGCTGGCCTTATAAGCCACACTTGAATTTATAGTCATAGTCTTTTAAGTTTTTACTCCGTCTTTCTGTCTATTGAGCTCTTCAATCTTTGCACTTCTTAGGTAATGTTATTTGTGATGCGCTTAGTATGTTGTGAGGTGTCTACAACCCCGATAAATTGAATTTACGTCCGCAACCACTAACGCGCACAAGTGACATGTTGAAACTTGAAACATGCTTGAACATGATTCTAATTGTCCCAAGTAGGTGTTAGAAGCTTGGCTTATAGTTGTTTCTTAACTTATAGGTTGTTTTGAGGCTAATTTCAGCGTTTTGGTGTGGACCGTTTCGGCGTTCCTGTTCCGGTCCCCGTCTATACGTTCTGGAGCCCCCTGTTTCCGTTCCCCGTTCCCATTCCAAGTAACTTTGGCCTAAATGTCTGGGGAGCTTCACGGAAGCTATGGAATCATCGAACAGGTGTTTTGGTGCAATTTAGAGGCCAAAAACAGAGAATTATGAAGTTACTTTGTGTCATAGAGTATAGGTAAAGTTAGATAACATAGTTTTGGGTGAAAGCTAATGTTCACCGCCCTTCAGTGAGGCTATAAGCCGGTTTCATGGTTTCGTTGCTTGGATAGCATCACTTTTTCCTCAAGAAGTGAGCCTTAGTTTGTTTTGGGTGAAGACACAAAGTACATGAACTTGGAATTCATTATGGGTAACAGGATGGATGACACCAAAGAAGAGGGTTCTTCTCACAGGATAGACATGCTATTCCTACAGTGCATGAGGTTGGTGAAAGTTCACGGCCACCATTGTTTGTACCTTTTATTGATGTGAATGCGTCACAAGTTCAAAGGATAATGATTGGTTAACTAGATGAGGATGTGTTTAGGACACAATTGGTAGTTGTTGTGAAGGTGTTTAGCCAGCTGATGCAAAATCCGAGGTTTATGGAGTTTCTACAAGTTCCACCAATGTCACAACAGGTAAGGCTAACATTCTTATCGAGTAGAGCTTGTTGAGGCTCATTGGTAGCTTCCAAATGTGTCCCAACAAGAGAGAGAGCATTCTCATGTTGTGGAGTTCCCGAAGGCTCCAAGGAAAACCCTTTTTGTCCTCGCCACGCCAATTCCTCAAGATATACTAGGTCAGCTAGTCACTTTTCAACGTCCAAATGTTAGTCTAAATGGATAGGGAAGTACTTTCCAGGCTATGCATTAGGTATTTCCACCACCTATGGTACAACTTGTGAATTTTGGAGGCGGATATGTGTTTCAAAGCATGGATGGTTATGCGCTTGGAAATCAATAGTATACGCCAGGAACAGTGTTTGGGGTTATGCAAGGCATGATGCCAAACCCCATGTATGGTATTGTTGGCTTACAACCAGGGTTGCCAGGGTTTCGGTTTGGGGTGCCACAAGGCAATTTTGGTATCGCTTGATTTTCCAATCAACAAACAAATACCAAAATGTTAATGGCCAAGGAATACAAATGGTTCCAACCAATGTATCCATGTTGCAGACACTTCCTCATGACAATTTGATTGTGCTTGACAAGCTAGAACCATACAAAGAAGGTGCAGATGTAAAATTCAACACTTTCAGTGGTTTTGATGACAAGATAAAGGCTCTTACCTTCCTCCAACAATTTGATATTGTATATGCAAGGGGGAGTTTTACAGAGGCTTTGAAGATTTGGAAAGCTGCCACTGTCTTAGAAGGAAATGCGCGTCAATAGTTGTCACGTGAGTCTATTGGCAGACCGTGCATGTCTAGACACTTACAGGTGGTTGCACACAGCCTGATCATCAGATTACAGTCAATACCCATCAGGAGCATTTTACAGTGCATAGAACCCATTTTCCCTATTTTAGCCATTTTTCACTTATTATTATTAAGTGACTTTGTTGGGAAACTTGGTAGAGCAATTTGTCTAAGGAAATATATAAGAAAGCTAGCGCTATAACTTTCTGGCAGAAGAGGTAGCTGGGAACCAAGTTCTGGCAGTGCACCTTCTCAGCAAGACCGACAGGAGGACTAAGCGTTTTTCAGCCATCAAGATCAGCCTAGCGTTTTCAGCAACTACAGATCAGCCCCAGCTTTTTGCAGGTTGCAGATCAGCCTGACATTAGCAGATTCCCTAACGTTTTTGCAGCAGATACCCCCTCAAGCCTCTCATTTTTGGAACAGTAGATCAGCCCTGGCGTTTGCAGTTTCTTGGCGACAGAACCCACTTTTGCATCAGCGTTTTCAGTAGTCAGACGTCGTACCGCAGCCCCCAAACCTCGCAGATCTCACCTTCCTGCAGCAGATCCTCGTCGCACGGTCAGAGCAGCCAGAGTTTGCAGATTCAGCAGATTCAGCCTGCTATTCGCAGATTTCAGCATCTGCGTTTTCAGTACTTCGTCGTCGTGTCGTCGTCATCGTCATCGACACAGAGTCAGAATTCAGCAGATACAAGATTTGCAGATTTCAGCCCTAGCGTTTTCAGTTTTCAGCCCGTCTCGTCGTCGTCATCATCGTCGGCAAGTCCATTGCATCTAGACCATTGTACGAGATTTGTGCAATCAATAGCATAGACCTCTCTCGCCATAGAGAGTAGGGCCCTTGGAGGAGGGTTTGACAACATTCTGGTGTTGTATTTTTCTGTCTCTATCTCTCAGTCTCAGCACCTTCATTCACAGTGTTTAGCACTTTGTTTGTGATCATATGCACTCTCTCACTAAAGGAAGGGAAGGCTCTCTGTCACCAGCGTGTGACTACTATCTATCCTTTTTGTTGATTTCTTTCTTATTATCTATTTACTTTCACTTTTTGGAAACACCCCTCGGGAAATCTAACTGCCCTGCATTGCATAGCTAGTGTGGAACTGTCCAGAGGGAGTCCGGGCCTGAGGGCAAGAGAGCACTAAGGTTGGACAAGGACTATGGTTAGCCAAGTGGGGTCATTGACTAGCCAAAGTGGAATCCTTTGCTACAGAGGCTACATTTCAGTTTTGGATGTGGCCACAGTGTACAAAGAGGGTCGGATGACCTAGAAAGATACAATGGCAGCATCTCCTAAAATTTAGGGAACTGCTATTTTGGGACCTGAAAATGTCTTCGCGTCATTACGTGCAGTTTGACATGGGGATCATTTTGTTACTCTGTGGCCAAGTCAACAGAGGCTGCAGGTGAGATATTTTTAGACCCGAGGGTCTAAAGCGGGAAAATGCACAAATGAGTGACACTTGGCACTCTGAGGCCAGTTTACTACTTATAGAGAAGGCAAAAACGTGATTTATAGTTGGGAGGCTCATTTTGCAAGTCTCTGTCACAGGTTAAGAGCTATGGAGTGCTTGCTTTCCCTCTTATGCACAGTGCGGTGCCAGGAGTGATGCCCTGCACGCTACGCACTGCCCTCTCTCTCCCCTTTGGCAGTATGTTATGCCCCTCTAGTGGGCTCTTCATTTGACCAATGTACAGTTGTGTGGGTTCATGCGCGATTGCCGAGGCAAGAGCCTCTTGCACAGGTACTGGATTAGCTAGCGGCTAATCCCCCCGCAGGTACAGGTGAATTCGGAGAGGTTTCACGCCAGAAATCTCGTCCAATTCAAAGGGCAAGTAGCCCTACAGGTGCGGGAGCTCGAGGACTTGCTAGGGATGCGACCGGCACGCGAAACGGAGCCCGAAACAGTGAATTACAGCCTGCTGTGTATTTTTGCAGGTTTAGGGTTTTGGCCCTAAACGGACCCTAATACCCCCAGGAGGTTCGGGGACGCAAGGGGACCGCTGTACAGGCGATCTGGAGCATTTTCAGGGCTGAAAACAGAGAATTCAGCGTGCTGCAGATTCTCGCCAGGTTTTGCAAAGTGCCCGTATGCGTCGGGAAAGTCGGTCAATGCGTGGGAATACTGACCGTGAAGGGTTCTAGTACAGTTATGCTGCCGAAATCGGGCTGGAACAGTGGAAATTCAGCCGAGTTTGTGCGGGGCAGCTTGTAGGAACCACAGCGTTTATTCCCTCTTTTGAACAATAAAGAAATACCGAAAGGGGCGCCTAAGTTAGGGGCCAATCTGGTGTCTGTCTACTCATACAGGTGCAATCTAGCAGCCTGTATCCCTCTCCCCTTTGTTGTGTCTTGAAAGTACAGGTAAAATAGACGACTAATAATGGGTGAAAGCTAAATCAAGGTTTAAAGTAAAGTCTACCGCCCTTTTTGGATCAAACAGGCCGGTTTCATGGTTCCATCGACGGGATTAAATCACTTTTTCCCATAGAAGTGAGCCTTGGTCAGTTTTGGGCTTGAAGACACAGGGGATCGTAGACCAGACACAGGGAATTGTAATTATGGCTTACAGACCAGATGATGTGACTGAAGAGGTTTCCTCTTCACAGGGTCAACAGACACATGAAGTGGGTGAGTCCTCAAGACCACCACAGACTGATGATGATATATTCAGGACCCAGTTGGCTACTGCTGTGGCTATGTTCACACAAGTAATGCAGAACCCAAGGTTTTTAGCCTTTCTGCAACCTCCTGTTCCGTCTCAGCAAGTTGGGTCACTGGATCATATTCAAAAGCCTGTTAAGGCTCGAGCACAGGTGATTCATACCGCACAGTCAATGGAAACACCTGTACACTTGACGGAGAACATGCAGTCTCCACAACGTATGCCTAAGGTGCAAGAACAGGTGGCTGAGATGCCAGTTTTTCAAGCTGTACCAATTCAGCCCGCCACCTTTCAGCAGCCTATAGCTGGTTCTAATGGGCAGGGAAGCAACTTACAGGCTATGCAACAGGTCTTCCCACCACCTTCAGTACACCCTGGCTATTTTGGAGGTGGATCGGTATTTCAGAGCATGGCTGGTCATGCACCTGGAAATCAGTTTTATACGCCAGGAACAGTGTTTGCGGGTGCTCAAACGATGATGCCTAACCCCATGTACAGTGTCATGGGTATGCAACCAGGGTTTCAAAGCACTCAGGGACAATTTGGGATGCCACAAGCAAATTTTGGTATGGCTGGAATTACAAATCAGCAGCCAAATATGGCATTTCCAGGTCAAGTTAATAGCGGCCAAGGAACACAAATGAACCCTAATAGTGTTCCCATGTTTCAGTCACTTCCATATGACAATTTAACGCCGCTGGAGAGGCCAACTCCGTACAAAGAAGGTGGCAAAGGAGTGTCATTCACGACCTTTACAGGGTTTGATGACAGGAAGAAGGCTCTTTCATTCCTCCAACAGTTTGATAAGGCCTATGCAGGGGGAAACTTTACAGAGGCTTCAAAGGTCCGCAAGGCAGCCACTTTCTTGACAGGGAATGCGGGACAATGGTGGACAACTTTATTGCTTCAAGGGCAAGCTCCGTCCACATGGATTTACTTCAAGCAGATTTTTGCAGCAGCATGGTTATCTGATGATTTCGAAGCAGATGTCATGACAGAATGGCACCAGCTTAATGCTGCCACTTGCAGAAATCTGGATGATTACAATCGGAAGTTTTGGAAAGCTCTACTTCCAGTAACTTCCTATAGGTTTGTGCCATTGACAGAACAGATTGAAAAATACTGTTGTGGCCTACCTAAAGGATTGAGAAAGTACTGTACGAAGACAAAAGTCACTACTTTGACACAGCTCATCGAGATAGCAAACACTGGCAATGGTTTGCTCAAGGGAGAAGATTGTGAATTTAACACTGGCGTCAAGGCAGGATCAGGCAAGAAAAATTCAGCCAAGAAGCACGTTCCCAATGAGGCTCCTAAAGGGACTCAGGAGTCAGCCAACGCAGGGAAAGACAAAGCTACGGCTGAATCAGAAAAAGGACCAGCAAAGAAATGGAAAAGACGTTTTCCTCGCAAGTCAGAAGAGCAAAAGAAGGTCCTGAGGACAGAGAACAAATGCTTTATATGTGAGCAGCCTGGCCACATTGCTTACAACTGTCCTACAAAGAAAAGGCCAGCTGATTCTGAAGACAAGGAAGACAAGAAAGGAAAGAAGCCCATGGCTGGTCTAGTGCCAGATATGGTGGGCGACAAGCCAAATTCAGATGCAAGTGAGCTTTGCAGAGCATGGGGAAAGGTTAGGGATCAAACAGTGCTTATCTTCTTTGATCCAGGTGCCAAAGCCAACTTCATTTCCCCAGAATTGGCTTCAAAGTTGGGAATCAGACCTGAAGAGATGGGGTATACAGCAGAGGCAGGTTTGGCATGTCCTGGCCATACAGAGGCTGTGACACCCATCATCGGAAAGTTGCGTCTACATATCCAGTCCTATGTAGATGCTGAAGAATTTTACATCATGCCACTGGACGGATGTGATGTGTTGTTAGGTATTCCTTGGTTATTTCGTGTACAGGGAATCATGGATGCCTACAACAAAAAGATCACTGTACAGAGCAGGGGAAAGACTCACATTCTGGATGTAAAGCTTAAAGGGGAGTCTATTCCTACTGTATCAGCTTCTGTTATTACTTCTGTAATGAAAAAGCATCTTTCTGCGTACTTGGTTTTTGCACGTGAAGTGTCAGATTGTGATGAATCAAATTTATCTGTGCTAGATAAAGAAAGGTCAATGTTTTTACAACAGTATAGTGACTGTTTTTCCGATTCATTACCGTCTCAATTACCGCCAGAGAGACCCGAGGACCATGCGATAGATTTGGTGCCAGGCTGTAGCCCACCAAATAAGCCTCCGTACAGGGTTAGTGCGGCTCAGCAGAAAGAGATAATGGGCCAAGTACAGGAGCTGTTAGAAAAAGGGCTGATTCAGCCCAGTTCATCTCCATTCTGTTCTCCAGTGTTGTTGGTGCAGAAAAAGGATGGCTCATGGCGTATGTGCATCGACTACCGTGCACTGAACAAGAATACCATCAAGAATAGGTTCCCTATACCTAGAATTGATGATATTATGGACAAATTAGAAGGAGCAGCTATGTTTAGCAGGATAGATCTAAAGAGTGGGTATCATCAGATCCGCATTAGATCAGAGGATGTGCACAAGACTGCTTTTAGAACAACGTTTGGCCTTTACGAATTTTTAGTGATGCCCTTTGGTCTCACAAATGCTCCTGCTACGTTCAATAGGATGATGGACAGAATTTTCCGTCCACACCAGCAGTTTGTTGGTACATTCTTTGATGACATGATAGTCTACTCAAAGAATGAAGAGGAGCATAGGCATCACTTGGCCATTGTGTTCAAAGAGCTACGCAGTCATAGGTTGCTCATCAATGCAAAGAAAAGTGAGTTTTTTCTGGAAGAGATTCACTTTCTGGGACACATTGTCTCAAAGGATGGTGTCAGAATGGATCCTGCAAAAGTCGAAGCGATCAAGTCATGGCCAAATTTGAAGACGGTGCATGATGTCCGAAGCTTTTTGGGACTATGCTCCTATTACAGAAGGTTTATTCGAAATTTCGCTGAGATTGCTTCACCTTTACATGCTCTTCAAAAGAAGGCAGTCACCTTCAGATGGACACAGAAAGAGATTTCAGCTTTTAATCTCTTAAAGGAAAAGATGACTTCAGATCCAGTCATTGTGTTGCCGGATCTTAGGAAGTCATTTGTGGTCCAGTGTGATGCCTGCGGTAGTAGCATTGGTGCAGTGCTAATGCAAGATGGCAGGGTAGTAGCCTATGAGAGCAGAATTTTGCAAGGGCCAGAGATGACCATGCAGGTCTATGAGAAAGAGTTACTGGCTGTGATTCATGCGCTCTTAAGTTGGAAACACTACCTGCTAGGTGCAGACTTTGTTGTCCAAACGGACCATCAGACCTTGCGATACTTCTTGACACAGACAAAGTTATCTGAAAAGCATATGCGATGGGCAAATATCTTGTCCATGTTCCATTTTCAGATTGTGCATGTGGAAGGCAAGAAGAACGTTGTGGCTGATGCCTTGTCAAGGAAGCCACAAATTTCAGCTGTGTCGATTCCTTATCATCATGAACTTGATGATATGAGAGAACAGTATGCAAATGATGAAGATTTTGCAAGGGTCTTCGAGCAACTAATGGATGGACAACGTCATGAACACTATCTTCTTAAAGACGGGTTCATGATGATGCATGGCAGATTGTGTGTCACAAAGCCATTGCGACGCAAAGTTATGGAAGAGAGTCATGTCCCACCGTATGCAGGGCATCGTGGTATCGATGCTACAGTTAAAGCGGTTGAGACATTCTTCTATTGGCCTACATTGAGAAGGGATGTGGATGCCTTTGTGCGAGAATGCCTAATATGCCAAAAGGTCAAGTTTGACAGGCAAAAGGCACCAGGGTTATTGCAACCACTACCTATTCCAGATAAACCATGGGAAAGTATTGCTATGGATTTTATCTTTGATCTTCCAAGAACGCAGACAGGAAATGATGGTATTTGGACGATTATTTGCAGATTCAGCAAACAGGCTCATTTTATTCCTGTCAGGAAGAAGATAAAGCCAGATCAGATGGCACGCTTGTTTATGAGCAATATTTTCAAGTATCATGGCATGCCACAGTCGATTGTTAGCGACCGTGATCCACGCATGACAAGTTTGTTCTGGAGAGGTTTGTTTGAGAATATGGGCACCACGCTCAAATTCTCTTCGTCATTTCATCCTCAAACAGATGGGCAGTCAGAAGAGGCAAATTCTACTGTCCTAGATCTGCTGAAGTGCTATGTGTCAGAGCATAAAGGAAAGTGGGAGCAGTATTTGCCATTGGTGGAGTATGCATACAATAATACAGTGCATTCATCAACTGGCAAGGCACCTTTTGAGATAGTTGAAGGTGGCAAGAAAGTTCCTCCCATACTGCATACAAAGGACAAGATATTTGAAGCAGATAAGTATGTTCAAGACATGGATGAAATGTACAAGAAGGTCAAAGTGGCCTTAGAAAGGACTCAGGCAAAGCAAAAGAAAGCAGCTGATCGTCACCGTCGTGAAGTAGTATATTCACTTGGTGATTGGGTGCTTTTACGCTTTGAAAAGGCAAGGTTAAAGAAGATGAAGGGCAAGGAAAGAGTGTTTCCAAAGCTCAGCATGCGTTACTATGGGCCTTTTCAAGTGTGCGACATAATCAGTGATGTTGCATATAGGCTGAAATTGCCTGACAGTTGGAAGATTCACAATGCGTTTCATGTGAGTCTTCTCAGACCCTATGTGGGTGATGTGCCAGAAGATATACCAGCTGAAGATCAGCCGGAAGTCGAGGAACTTGACGAAATCTTGGTCCCTGAACAGATTTTGGCACACAAAGAAAGGAAAGTGAAAGGCAAGGTTGCTAGGCGTTACTTGGTAAAGTTCAGAAACTATCCACCAATGGATGCTAAGTGGATGGAAGAAGGTGAACTTGCAGAGTCACCAACTGTGTTATCACTTTACCTGGAAGCCTTCGATTTGCAACCTACCTTGACCCCTTGAGTTTCAAAGCTACATGGATTGTCAGTGTGACAATGGCTTCTGAAACAAATGATGTACATGGTATTTAAAGTGAGCTCAAATGAAATACCTGTTACATGAATGTTAGAGCTGTACAGATTGTCAGTTTGGCAATTGCTCTTATGGAATGTCCAAAAGTTTGGTTAGTGCTATAGAAGTGAGTATTTCTTGTCAGTCTGTCAAGGATACAGTGATTGCTTCTATTAAAGAGTACATGTGTAACTGCATTCTTAAACTGTCGGTTTGGGTATGCTCGAAAGTGTTACGGGATCCAACGTGTACTATAAGACAGTGGCAAAATGTGCAGCTACCATTTTGTCATTGGAAAGTTAGTGACTCAAAGCAATGGCAGAGTGCGAAGCTACCACTATGTCATTGGGACAGGGTTCACACGCAGGCAATACATGAGTCGACGAGGTGTTGAATACACCAGGATTGACAATGAGCATGTATGTGTCGTATATGTGTCGACAGGTGTTGACAGTAAGCATGTACGACATAGATGCAAACGAGGACGTTTGAGATTTCAAGAGGGGGGTATGTCACCAGCGTGTGACTACTATCTATCCTTTTTGTTGATTTCTTTCTTATTATCTATTTACTTTCACTTTTTGGAAACACCCCTCGGGAAATCTAACTGCCCTGCATTGCATAGCTAGTGTGGAACTGTCCAGAGGGAGTCCGGGCCTGAGGGCAAGAGAGCACTAAGGTTGGACAAGGACTATGGTTAGCCAAGTGGGGTCATTGACTAGCCAAAGTGGAATCCTTTGCTACAGAGGCTACATTTCAGTTTTGGATGTGGCCACAGTGTACAAAGAGGGTCGGATGACCTAGAAAGATACAATGGCAGCATCTCCTAAAATTTAGGGAACTGCTATTTTGGGACCTGAAAATGTCTTCGCGTCATTACGTGCAGTTTGACATGGGGATCATTTTGTTACTCTGTGGCCAAGTCAACAGAGGCTGCAGGTGAGATATTTTTAGACCCGAGGGTCTAAAGCGGGAAAATGCACAAATGAGTGACACTTGGCACTCTGAGGCCAGTTTACTACTTATAGAGAAGGCAAAAACGTGATTTATAGTTGGGAGGCTCATTTTGCAAGTCTCTGTCACAGGTTAAGAGCTATGGAGTGCTTGCTTTCCCTCTTATGCACAGTGCGGTGCCAGGAGTGATGCCCTGCACGCTACGCACTGCCCTCTCTCTCCCCTTTGGCAGTATGTTATGCCCCTCTAGTGGGCTCTTCATTTGACCAATGTACAGTTGTGTGGGTTCATGCGCGATTGCCGAGGCAAGAGCCTCTTGCACAGGTACTGGATTAGCTAGCGGCTAATCCCCCCGCAGGTACAGGTGAATTCGGAGAGGTTTCACGCCAGAAATCTCGTCCAATTCAAAGGGCAAGTAGCCCTACAGGTGCGGGAGCTCGAGGACTTGCTAGGGATGCGACCGGCACGCGAAACGGAGCCCGAAACAGTGAATTACAGCCTGCTGTGTATTTTTGCAGGTTTAGGGTTTTGGCCCTAAACGGACCCTAATACCCCCAGGAGGTTCGGGGACGCAAGGGGACCGCTGTACAGGCGATCTGGAGCATTTTCAGGGCTGAAAACAGAGAATTCAGCGTGCTGCAGATTCTCGCCAGGTTTTGCAAAGTGCCCGTATGCGTCGGGAAAGTCGGTCAATGCGTGGGAATACTGACCGTGAAGGGTTCTAGTACAGTTATGCTGCCGAAATCGGGCTGGAACAGTGGAAATTCAGCCGAGTTTGTGCGGGGCAGCTTGTAGGAACCACAGCGTTTATTCCCTCTTTTGAACAATAAAGAAATACCGAAAGGGGCGCCTAAGTTAGGGGCCAATCTGGTGTCTGTCTACTCATACAGGTGCAATCTAGCAGCCTGTATCCCTCTCCCCTTTGTTGTGTCTTGAAAGTACAGGTAAAATAGACGACTAATAATGGGTGAAAGCTAAATCAAGGTTTAAAGTAAAGTCTACCGCCCTTTTTGGATCAAACAGGCCGGTTTCAGCTCTCCCTTCTGTAAGTAAAAGGAACCCTTGAGCATAGTTCGAAGCACTCATCTTGAGCAAAGTTCAACATTCACTTCCGCTGCACCTTACAATATTGGACAACTTTATTAATGTAAGGACAAGCACTGATCACATAGGTTTATTTCAAACAGATTTTCGCATTTGCATTGCTCTCAAATGAGTTTGACATTGATTGTCACGTGCACATCTAACCCTACGTGCATGTGGACGAGCTAACTCCTATCTCTAGGGTTTAGGACAGCCTAGGAAGTGTTCCGGCACCCTTGTGAGCTTGTACGTAGGACGTGCATGTCCGAGCACTTTAGATTAGTTGCATGCCCTCTAATTGCACATGAGCATAGCTAGTGCTGCTACATGTAGGCATTGGGGAGTGTTTTCATACAGTTGCATTAGTACCTAGCCTAGGTATTTCTCTGCATGTGATTCACCTCTTATTAGTAGTTCATCAACTTATTAATAAGTGACATTTACCATCATTTAGAAATCATGGGTTTTTAAGTGGCATTGCCCTACCCAGCTTTTACCCCATATGTAAGTGACCCTAGGGGTCACTTCTCAACCATCAGTCAGTACCCGCAGTACAAGTACTAAGTACCCGTAGTACCTCAACAACAACTCTGGCGTTTTTGCACCAAACAGCCAATGTTTTCAGAATTCAGCCCATCGCACCAGAGCAGCCTGCGTTTTCAGATTTCTGCATCCGAGTTGAGGCCCCTCGGCAAGAATTTGCATGTTAGGACTAGGGTGCCCAATCCTAGTGGCTTGACACGCCAACATTTGTGACACTAGACTTAGGAAGGTCAAGGGAAAGGAGAAGTATACTCAAAGCTCAATATGAGGTACTATGACTTTTTCAAAGCACTGAGAAGATTAATGATTTTTCTTTCAGACTAGGACTTTTAGATCATTGGATGATTGACAATGCCTTCCATGCAAGTCTTCTTGACCTTTTAAAGAAGAGGTGCAGGAGTTGAAAAGAGAGGTACCAGGAGGTGGTTAAAATAGTGCAACAATATTGAATTGACAAAGTCACTAAACTTTAACTGAAGCAAAAGAGCGGAGATGAGACACAATGTTCCCCACTCAAATATTGGCCTCTTTAGCAGGTGTGCCTTGTGAAGAAAGCAACCAAACCAAAACTTGCCACATGAGCAATACGTGAGTACGGTCCAAATTGCACTACAAATCGTTAGCCTCTCTATCCAGTTTTGGGTCTCGGGATTGCTAACTCCTATTGGATCTTCTTAGGTTCCAATTGGGATTTCTCTTCCAGTTGGGTACGGTAGGAACACGTCACCATTTTTTGACAAATAGGATTGCACATGGGCAATTAGAAGTTGAAGGAATAGAGGAGATTTTTCAATGAGAGTAGGATTAGGCACACAAGGAAAGAGAAGTGAAAAGAGTAATGATTCGTTTGTGAAGTTCAAGAATTTTTCGCCTTCGGATGTTAGTGGTTGGACGAGGAAGACTAGGTAGACTAGTTGTTGGATCTTTACCTTGAATTGCAACAATCTAAACCCTTGAGATATTCAGTTGAGATAAAATTTGAGACGTGATTTAGTTTGTAAGATAAATGTCTACAATATCGCATCTTTGATTTGCCAATGCATCTGAACATCTGGATGAGTCCATTGTGAAATATTGGACTAGGCCCTAAGGTTCATTGTTAAATGCTAGACCAAAGATTCTTGCATGCTCTAGAGTGTGTGTGTCATGAGTGTATTGTTTGGTATGAGTGGTGCCAAGTATGTCTACATGGTGTTGGTGTCCATAGGTTGTTTGTGCTATGTTCCTTTTGATAAGGGCAATTGAGGGGCATTAGTCCATTTTTAAGGGGTGGATGTCACAGATTGATAGCATGCCCATCCTGATAGCTCGACAAACTTACAAAGAATGCACTAATGATCGGACAGAAGCTCAATGTCAATTGTTATCAGTCACCCTTTTGACTACTCCGTCATTGTCGGTTATATGGATATTTGCAAAGAAGAAAAATTTAATGAAGACACCTCATAATTCGACAGTTTTTTCTAGGTGCTCCTAGACTTTGTGGTTCGTCAGGTCTTCGACCTTGAATTCATGCGCGGAATGGCTTTTTGTTGGGACTTGAGCGCACATTCCGTAGGGTCTAGTACTGTTGTGTACTTGTGCGGGTACGTACTCTAGTCATAGGCTGTTAGGCTCACAAACGGAGACTGTCCATACTGATGTTGCACTGCATTATTGCGTAGCATATATATGTGCTTGTGTGCCTCATTTCTGTATGCTACCTTCTTGCATGAATGTTATGAATAGGTTGGACATTGGCTTTTTGTCCATGAACTCAAGATCCAAGACCCAATGGAGCACAGAGTCTGCAAACACCTAGAAAAGGTGTCGAATTATGAGGCGTCCTTATTTAATTTTCCTCCTCTTATAAACTACAATGACCTTTTGAAGGGCCCCGAAACAAAGTTTTCTCATGACTATGTTGTACGTACATTAGCCCTCGTAAGGTGTTCACTTATAAGCATTTATAATGCGTACTGCCATATTATCACCTTCATGCAAACTACCATATTGTCATCTGCGTCCGGATTGCCACATCAACAGCCCATCCGTAAGAAAATGCCATAATCATCATCATCAAGCCCATATTACCAAATCAACATTGTCACTGGATTAGAATCTTTCTCAGTTGCCAGGGTTAACCCTCTGAGGAGTCTCACCATCCTGCTTGCTGTTTTCAAAGAGGTCACCATGATTTTTTTTTCGGGCTGTGTTCCTTGCTTTCTATTCGTGGATATTTTGGCCTTGGTCTAATTGTGCAGGTATCTTGTATATGTAGTCCTGCTCTCGACTTCACAGTTCTGTGGTTGGGTTACCCATTTTTATTTGGGAAAATATGAAATGCCCCGGAAATTTGTTGAAATCAGAAAATGCCCCTGAATTTTCAATGATTCCAAAAATACATGTCATATTTTGCCAAAAATTCCCAAACTGCCCACATTTTTTCCAAAATTCCCAAAGTACCCCTTGTCAATATCAGAAACAGACTTTTTGTGGTAAACGCTTCATAGGAAGATTGGGTCTGCTTCAACAGAAGATAATTGTACTAAGGGCTCTCGAGATGAAATGGTTCATTAAATGTAGACCCACATGCCTCCATTTGTGAGCTCATTGGTGATAATTTTTTTAAGACATTTAAAGAGAGATTTCTATTCTCTTGTCAAAGAGAAGAAATCATGCAAAAATTGATATTCAAAATTTGGTATCAGAGTATTTTTGGGAATTTTTAACATTTGAGGGGAATTTTAACAAGTTTCAGGGATATTTTGGTAATTTTCCCTTTTCTTCCCGTTTTGTTTGGTTGTTATATGGTGTGCTGCAGCTCTAGTGCAATTTTTAAGTCTTGTTTTCTATTTTTTGCAGTGGCAAGGAGGTTGAATTTCCGATTGAACCTGAAATTACTTTAGAGTTGATGATGGCTGCCAACTATCTACACACATAAAGCCTGTTGTATTTGGACAAGCAATCCTCTCGGTGTGTCGAAGGGCTCCATGTATATTTTTGTAGAGGACTGGTCGTTTGCCTTCCAATGAATATAGTTAGATATCAAATGTAAAGCGCAAGCCCTGTTTGGCTAGTAGTTAGTCTACTCGCCTATAATACACAACTGGCCAACTATGGTGGATAACTTTCTACTTGCAATGTTGGGCTTTGTATGTGGCAAATAGAACGTTTTATGATGTGTGCGTGTGTGGTGTGTGTGCACTAGCATTTCCCCTATCTTAGTGCTCAGGCTTGTATGCCCATCTTCTTCCTTTCTATTGATTTCATTCTTTCAAGCCTATCGTCTACCTTTCTATTGGTTTGATTCTTTCTATGCTTTTGTGATAAGCTTAAAAAATGAATGGACCTAACCCGATGGAATAACAATGTCTGCAACATTAAAATTGCGGTTGTCTCTTTTGTGTGATGTGGAAGCCAGCCTGAAATAATATGGACGTGTATCCGGTCGGGAAAGCAATTTTGAGCAATGGACTTTGGATTAATTGGACTTTAAAGTAGAAGGGAAGCAGGCAAGAAGTATCGTAAAGCAAATGTTTACCTCTTCAAGCAATGCTCTAATCTTAAGGCTAGAGAGGCTTGCCAGAAAGAGGCAAATGATTTCATTTTGTGCAAGGATTTTCTAGGCTTAGTCGATTTTGTCTTCTGGAATCATGTGCAGTTTTCACCTAATGATGATTCTGAAAAAAAGGTGACAGTGTAGTCACCTACTGACCATATCCGCTAATCATGGGTGACCCGCTGAGGCTGGGAGCCCTCATACGGTGTGTGCGTGCAAGTCACATAGTTGCACTTGGTTGTGATGGCACTCAGCTCTGCTCACGACGCCAATGATTGGCTGCAGCATTACAGTTACACATTCTGAGGTGTCAACACCTCATTGCTTTCCGAGAGCTGACCTGCCATTACCCCATCGGAGGCTCGAGGTTTGGATTCTGTGCTGATGTGCTGTGCATCTGATGGTTGCAGCAGATCCAATGCCTGTGCGCATACGTGCATGCCATGTTTTTGTTTTTTTCTCTTGGTTTCTCTCCCTTACATTAGTTTGCTTGCAATTCCACCTATATTTTTTGTGCTCTCTTTGCCTCACCTATATTCTCTTCAGGCAGTATTGTAAGAGCCACCATGAGCAAGTGTACTATTGTCTTACGTGGCTTTCTACCACTTAAATGTGCTTTTGGCGTGGCTTTCTGTGGTTCTCCTTGGTGGCTTCTTCACTCATCCTGGTCCTTGGTCATTCGGATTGGTTATTTTAGTGATCTTGGTAGTATGGACATTTTTGGCTCATCATCGGCTCTCATTTTCTCTCTTAGGTTTTCATAGAGAAAAGAAAAGATGAGAAGGGGGGAATTTTGAACATCATAGGACCTAGGAGAAGCGAAGAAGAAAATTTTAATGTCGGTAGGACCATGTGGTAGATTGGTTATTGTATTTTCCCCATTTAGTAAGAGGTATTGAGTTCAAGACTCGGCTAGATCTTTGAGATCGCTTGGGATTGCTCCAATCAATATGTGTGTGTGTGAGAGAGAGAGACAGAGAACGAGAGCGAGAGGTTATGTTGAGTGAAACGCCCTCCTCGTTGGAAACTGGAGGCTACTTTGAAGGATGACATGTTAAGATGACACTCATGTAGGCGAGTGCTTGGTTGGAGAGCCCTAAACAAGGTAAAACTTTATTGAGCAATAGAAGGGGTTGTGAAACCATAATCTCTCTCAAGAGAACTATTGAGATGGTGGTTTTTCTCTCTCATTGGTAACACATGAAAACCACATGAAGTTAGTGGCAATTGATTTAGAAGGATTTTTTTTTTTTTTGGTTGGGTGGCCAGATGCCTTGGGATGAGGAACTCACTTATGGCAATTGTCGCAAAAACAAATGTAGAGACTCCCTTCATTTTCAAGGTACCGATTTTTACGCTTAGTATAGGTTGAAGAACCTATCACTACTCAAGGTGGCCATATGTTGAGTAGTGACAGGTTAAAGAAACTATCACTATTATTACCCATATTCTAAATAAGACTCAAGAAGGTTGCAGTGCTTCTTCAATAGTAAAGAGAGCTCAAATCCGAAGCTGACTCTTACCAGGTAACACAACTAGTCAAAATTTGAGTAAGCTTAATTAACATGCATTACTTGATAACATTGGTAGTATAGTACTTTACTATGTTCTTATTAAATCTTTGCATTGTATGCTCTTCAACTTCCATGGTGGCATTTATGATACGTTCTTATCATTACAAAATAGCATTAAGCTCAAAGTGTGAGGTGATGTTTTGGACTTCAATTGGCTCAACAAAAGGGAGTCAATTGACAATCTTTGTCGATTGTCTCTATTGTGACTATCAAGTTGCACAGAACTTTGGGATTTTGGCTCACAAATGATATAGTAGCTTTGTTTTGGTCGGATATCTTTTATAGTAGTTCCCTTTTGTTTGTGAGCCTCATTTGCACCTACTCCCTTGCATTTACATCCTGCATAACCCCCAAGCAAGTGATGTCTTATGTAGGGGGTGCATATGGACTTTGCTTTGATACAATAATTGCATTACTATCGCAACCTAGGAGATTTTATCACCATACTTTCTTTTACAATGAGTAGAATTGTTCATGGTGCAAACACCTCTTCTTAAGGCTATTCTACTTGATGGGGCATTGAATGCTGTTTTGTTCATTTCTTATGTTCTTAGATATTGGCAAAACAAATACAATCAATAAAATTATAGAGCCTAACAAGCAACTATACATAAAGAGGGCTCGACATAATGTAAATGAGGAGCAATCCATTCCTAGACTAAAGGTAATAGACCAAGCACTCACATCCACCTAAACCCCCTCAAGGTTGGCAACTACCCAGACATTTGGCAAGCGGATACACCATTTAGGCATGGATGAACTACAACGCCCACAAAACAAGCAATTCCTTGGAGTGAACAAGAAGCAATTCATCCCAACAATGGATGTAATGTACCAAGCACTTTCACTAAACCCATCCCCCTGCTACGCAAGCCAATAAGCAAGAGGATAGACCAACTACAAACTACGTGCGTACCAAATAAGGGATGCAATGGAATGAACAAGGAGCAATCCATAGGTTAATGTTCCAATCAAATGCACCAACCTGAACCTTCTCAAGGATGATGCTCGTCCAAGCCACTTTGTAGACCACCTAGGAGAAGGCAAATCTACGCGTTTATTGATGCAATGGGATAAACGAGGAGCAATGTATCCCAACAATAGGGATTATATTCCAAGTACTCACACCATCCTACGCCCTTGAAGGATGGATCCTACCCAAGCTAGTTGGCAAGATGATACACCACTTTGGAGTTAACAAATTACACATCTACCAAACAAGAAATGAGGTGGTGATTGAGGGCAATCCGTTTCAACAATAGGAGTAATGCTCCAAGCATTCGCACTTGCCTAATTGTCCCTCAAGAACCAATCCAATTGACAATTAAGCCTACTAATCCAAGATTAGACCATTACAGATTCGTAAATTAAGAAGCTAATTATGACAACAACTGGACATATCATATAGGTAGTCTTTGCTAATAGTGTGGTACTGAAAGTGACATTGGGTAAAAGAGAAATTCTTTATATAGAGACCCCCAAATATAGGTTTTTGTGTAGTTAACACTCCCATTAAGTTTTTTGCCTTGCTCGTAAGGGCCTAAGCCAATTTAACTAAATCATGTTATGAAGTATGTCATTAACATGATAAAAATTGCAATTGATTATGATAGCTATCAATCAACAACTAAAGGGATCACTTGATTAAAATCCTAAACGCTTGCCCATATCATAGTTAACACGATTGGCTCAATTCATATGTATTTTAAAAGCCATGTGAGGATTTTGGTGAAGGGCTCTTCATAACAAGATATACACGCACTTGTTATAGATAGCAATATTTGGCTCTGGTGCTAGTAGCCCCCTACGAGACCTTTTGCCATTTGGTAAGCTGACAAGAGTCATTTGCTTGGCCTTTGAGCTAGTATAGAGATGAAGATCTTGACAACTTTGTCTTTCTTAGCAAAATGAAATTCTCAATGATCGCGAGCTTGTTGGAATCGCCATGTAGAGGGCTTTCAGCAACCATTGGTATTGACTCTCCCAAAGTTGGAGTGCGAAAATTTAGGACATGATTTTCAAAATCACGAGTCCTCGTGAAAGCATGAGTGGATGGACATAAAAGCTGTGTATGAGACAGCTCTTTTTGGATGTGTATGAAAAAATCTAGGACATGTTATATATCCCCGGATAGCTCTTGAAAAGGAGAATCTGGAAAAAATCGATTTGTAAAAATTTTAATAGTCTCCACTTTTGAAAAAAATAGCTATCAAAAACAACTACCCACCCTTAAAAATGTACCACCCATTCATGCTTTCGCCCAACACTCCTGTAGAAAAATGAGCTTGCTGCCGCCCGCTCCAATTAGGAGGTTGAAGGGAGCAGATAGGGGATAGTACCCTTGCCAACAACAACAACGCTGCTCTGTTTCAATATAGGGTAAGGGAGCCAGTTTAGAGGCGTCTTGTGAAGACGTGATATTTTTGGGGGGAATTTTACAAATCTCATCATTTTTAATATTCACACATTGCTCGAGACTCCTCATGAAAAGGCGAATTAAATATTACCAAAATCAATATTTTTTAGATTTTGTTTGAATACTCCATTTGAATAAATTCAACTTTTGAGGCTTTTTGAAGCATTAGAGACACTCAAGGCCCAATAATGGTACACTTTTCAACAAATCACAACATGACACATAAACAAGATTTTAAGAATATTCCATTTTTTTTGCCTCTAAATTGGAGGTGGATATGTGTCTAACCTGGGGGTTAAATTTTTTTGTCTCTAAACTGGCTCCCTTAGCGTAGCTATCCTTTAAACTTTGCAACGCATGCTTAATCTAGATGAAAGACGATTGTATATTGGGGAATAATCTAGCTTACACGTGGAGCCAGGTAAGCTAGATTATTTATTGACCTTGAAAATGAAGGTACGATGAGGTCATGAGAGTGATTTTTCATTGTCATATACGGATGCGATGGCAAGAGTAAAGACTGAATAGCAAAAGCAAATTTTTTGCGTTGAGAAAAGAAAGAAAGAGAAGAGGAAAGAGCAGAGCACATGGGACGTGTACAAAAAGCAAAGTGAATGAATACCTATGTCACTTGATCATTTCATACGTAATATCTTTGTGGTGCCACAAATGCGCTTTTCGGTAGTGGGTAAAAAATAAAAAATATATATATTTCCACGACCCTTGCGGGCATAAAAGGCATTGTGGAAAGCTTTTAAAAAAAAATGGTGGGTTCCGTTATACATTAGCTGTGCGATATATCTCACAAGAATGCGAAGTGGTACCGTTAGAACATTAGTAATTAATGAAGCTTGTGAAAAAGGCCAGTTGTACTCCTCACCTGTTTTTTGAAGCCTTTATCATGATCC